>NC_092437.1:4064881-4713095 GCF_036169615.1 Heliangelus exortis
TTCATTCCCAGCAAAACTCAGTCCCCTGGGCCACCTGGAGCCATCCAGACTGTCCATGAACACTTCCAGGGACTGGGCAGCCACAGCATCCCTGGGTACCAGGGTCTCACCTTCCCCACAGCTCACCTGCCTGCTGGTGGGAAACCCTAGGGAACAGCTTTTCTCTCTTCTGTTGGGGAGGATTTCTCCTTGCAGGCTCCTCCAGCCCAGCCAGCCCTTAAGGACAGACCTGGAGAAATGGTGGAGAAACCCAAAAGGAGCTGACAAGAATCAGGGGAAGAGATTTCTTTCCTGCTTTCCTGGGAGTGTTGATGGAGTCCTGAGACTGCAGGGTTCAGTTCCTGGGCTTGAGCAAATCAATTAAACCCCAGAGCTGGGTTTGAAGCATCTACCACATTCTGGTTCACCTCCTTGCCAATGGAAATGGAGAGCAAATGATCCTCCCCTTGGCTGGGGAGGCTGTGTTGTCAGCACTGTCAATCAGAGCAGCACATCCTGCTCCACCAACATTCAGCTGCCAAAAAAACCCCCTCTTTGAAGCCATGTACTCTGCAAAATCACCAGTTAGTTCACTCAGGGGCTGGAATGAGCAATTTTGTAACCACCCAGTGGCTAATTTCAGCCTTTCAGGAATGTCACATTCCTGGATAGGGCAACCTGGAGAAGACAAAGCAGAAAGGGGAAAGACCCCCAGGTGCTGCCATGTCAGAGGCATTGGGCTATGGCACTCGTGTTTGACATTCACAGGATGGAGATGATGAAAAATACAAAGATTTTGGGTTTTTTTTTTCCCTTTAGATAAATTACCATCTAATTAAAGCTCATTGTTGTGTAGCTTCCCAGAGTTTCATGCCAGGGGTCCAGCAGTTATCAGCTCAATGCCATTGCTTGGATGCAGCAGGGCAGGAGAGGTTTGAGTCAGGGAGTGCTGGAAGGCAAGAACAACCCCCACCTGGGACAGGGGGGATTATAGAAGCCAAAAAACCTGCAGCCTAGCAAAGGAATTGAGCTCTTTCGGAAATTTTTGAGGAATTGTACCAATTTCAGAGTGTATTAGCACTAGATTTCTGTAGAACAATCTTACCTCTCTCTGGTCTTTCACTTAATAAATATCTAATTTATATCTGCAGATTCAAGGACTAAGCTTGAAAGAGAAAGGGAGTGAGAGAATAAACTGAAGAATCTAAAATGCTCAACTGGACCTTATCTCAGATAAGTGCATCCTGGTGTGGGAACAGAAATCCTTGAAAAACAGGAGAAGGGCCAAGTGGGTGTAGCTCTGGAGCTCTAGCAGCTTGCTGGAGCAGGAGCCTGCTCTTTAATCACTGCTGGTTTTAACTCAGGCAGGTTTGTTTTATGTTTTATTTCTGGTGGCTGCTGTCTTAAACAGCCCTGACAGTGTGACACGGTGTGACACAGCCTGGCACACAGGCTGGTGGTGACAGGGATGGAGCAGCCTCACTTGGCCTCTGCACCACGGTGAAATCAGATCATGCATCCTGGTAGATAAAGTGACACAAAACACCCTGCCTGGACAAACCAGGGGGCTCCATCAGCTCAAGTGTCCCTTTCCTTGCTTCCTAACCAGGAACAGCACGTGGACAGCTGATGGAGGGGATGGGACATCAGAGCCCATCATCATCTTCATGGCTGACCAAAGACAAGATGCCAAAATCCAGATAATATGTCTCAGAGGACTTGTTTGTATGGTGATGGGCAGGAACCCCTTGCAGGATGGTGGTCCTGCCCACCTTGTGCTGCCAAAAACCAGACATGAACTCAGGGCTTCATTTGGCTCTGGTGTTAAGATCAGGAGGTTCTGCTTGAGCTCTGGTTTCATGAGCAGTGATGTTCTCCTGCTAATGCTCCTTCTCTCTTTGGCCCCATGGCCATCATGACACTGTGACCAGGCACTGGGGATGGAGATATTAAGGATAACCCACACATAACATTTTCAGCCCTGTGTGGGGTCCCACACTGATGAACTATGATGGGAATGAAGAGCAGCTAATGATCTTGAGAAGTTAATCACATGCTCTGCAGGAGTTAATCAGATAAGGAACAGATGGAAATAAATTGCATGCTGACAAAAAAAAAATAAAATAATCCATTGCATCTCTATGGCAAAATATTCCCCCAGGTTTCCCATTCATAAATCTCCCTCCATGGAGAAATCATTTGCTCATAAAAAACAACATCTGATGCAGAACAACTTAAATAGGTCTCTTGCTCACGATGGGGTTGGCAAAGATGTCAGAGGTTTGAGTAATGGTGGCATTCCTGAGCTCGGCTGGATACCTGAAGGGATCATTTAACCTCATTTTTATGCAGAGTAAAAATCCTGTGGCCTAAAGCATTTTCAGATTTATCATAAGCAACAGCAGAAAGGTATGAATCATCCAGAAGTGCTTGATATAAAGCTTCTTCCTCCTAGTTGTACACCAGGGTAAAACCTCCATACCAAGTTCCTTGGGGACCTCAGAGCTCTTCATTACCTTGCTAAATGCCAGAAAACCATCATCATCATCATGAGTATTCATTAGAGGATATCTCCTCCTCTGCTGATCTTTGGCACAAAGTCTCAGACCTGAGTGGCTCTCCTGATTCCAGCTCCCAATGAGAGAAAAAAGCTGGGAAATTTCAGGGAACACTGGGAAGAATGGAGTGGAGAATGGGTAAATGGGAAGGTTTGAAGATATCTTGTTGGCATTGTATCCAGCATGGATATTCAGCTTTCTCACTCAATAAAACTGAAGGATAAAAGAAGGTTTGTCTAGAAAACTGAAAGAGTGAAACAGTTGAAAAAAAATATCTCTACCCCAAACAAAAAAACCCCACCCAAATCCTCACTAGGATTACACTTGATGACGATGATGAAGGTGAGTTTGGGGGATTTGTATATCTCAATCTCTGCTCTCCTGCCCCTGATTTAAGGACATCTGGAAGCTGAAAAGGAAGGTTCTGGCCTGGGATGGCTGTTGCCTCCCCATACCTGGTGACACAGTGACACAGTGACACAGTGACACAGTGACAGAGCAACAGTGATGCTTCTCCATCACCTCACCATTAACATGACAGCTTCATATCTTCCCCCTTCCTTCTACAGGAAATCCTCCTTCTTGATTTCCTGAGATTGAGTACATTGAAATACAAGGTAAATTAATTAAATTTACCCAATTTTGCTTGCAAACAGGAATAAAGTCAGTATGTGTGCTGCCAGTTCAGTGGCCTCAGCCTTGTTCCTCAGATCTAGTTATCCATAATCCTATTTAGGGCAATGGTTTTGGTTGAACAAAAACTCAGTGAATAATGTCCTTTTGAACATGCAGGTCTTTGTTGCTATTTCCCCCTCACCCTTCCCAGCAGCTCTCTTCTACCAAAGGGGAAAGAATATTTCAGCTTCAAATGACAGGTTAGAAATATGCTTTAAATAATTTACTGGTGCAGTTGGGTTTCAGTTCTCACCATCTCCTGGTGTCCTGGTTCCTACTTTGTTTCTGGCAAAGGGACATTGCCCATTGTCAATCACAATTTATTTCATTTTCTCCAGTTCTGCTGCTTGTCAGCCCTCTAAATAATTGAATAAATGTTCATCCTAATGCTCCTGACAGCTGAGTAATCCTAATCCAGATTTTTGCCTGTTCTCTTGCCTATCTTCTTTTCTACAGGATGTGATGCCTCATGTTGTGGACATTCATCCAAAGCAAGAATTTGGTGCTTCCACCAGTATGGGCACCAGAAATTCCTACTTGTCCCTCTGCTATCAGCCACAATTACACCATTCCTGCTCCTGCTCTGTGGGGTTTGCAGCCAGGGATGGGTGAAGGGTTGGATCACCAGGCAAATAAATCCCAGCCCTTGGCTCCACAAGCTGATCCCAGGATTTTTGCTTCTCCAGCAGCTGCTTTTTACTCTGTGCTTTTTCAGATCATGCTTGGGATGGTTGTGCTGAGACTGTTGTGCTTGGGCATCCTCCCACAGAGTGTCAAAAAAGAAGCAAACCATAGTGACAGTCAATTTTTCTGCAGCTTTTCTTGTGCTGGTAATATTGAGTCATTTCAATCCTGATCATCAAAATTGAGGGCTTTGCCTACATGGGTCTGAAGTCACTCACAGAGAGCAAACCAGCCTGGGTATTTTTAGACAGTATTTTAGGAGTAAAATAAAGCAAAAGGCATAAAATGGGAGTATAATAAGCAAGGGTTTCTAACCTCCAGCAGCAGCAAAAAGTTCAACCAAGTGATGCTCGCTTTTTTTCTCCTAATAAAAAAAAAAAACAAACAAACCAAACCACATTGGACCAGATTCTGGTTTTGCACTTTCTGCCAGGTGAGGAGGAGGTAGAGGAGGGTAAGAGGTGCTGTAGATGTCTGAGAGCTGAGCTTGTGGCAAAGAATGGTTTATTGATTGAGTAACGTTTTAGGATCAAATTTTCTGAAGTTATTTGCAATATTCCACGTGTGCTGAGAAGTCACCTTAATATAGCTGGTAAAATAACAGCTTGTCTGCTTAAAATAATTAGTAGTTGACAAATGAGTTGGATTTTAAATCCACGAACAGCTTTGGCTAGCACAAATAAATGTTAAGGTAGCAATTAAAATCCAACAATCTCTCTGGAGGTCTGAACTTTAGAGCTGAAGTTTGAAGCATTCCTCAATTTCCAGTTGCATTATTGAGCTGTGGCAGTGCAGATTTTGTGTCCTTACTTTTTTGCCCCAGTTTCCACCAATTCACTGCAGCCTAAAGTAGTTCTCCAGAGTCAGGGCAAGCAGCCAGCACCCACCCCAGTCCAATATCTGATAAAAAACCCCAAAACCTTGAGCAGTGACATTAAGCAGTGGGAAGCTGTTGCTTCCCCATGAGTAAGCAAATGCTGTAAGACCCCCCTGAAGTCCCTATTTCCATGGAAGTCCTTCCCAGGAGGCAGAACCTGTCCCTCTTTTCTCCTCAGGTTTTAAAGAGGGCTGGAGGGTTTTCCATCTCTCCTTGGAGATGTTCTCCTGCTTTGGAAATGTGGCTGAGCTCTCAAAAATCAGCAAGGGCTGAGTGTTCGCTCCTCTCTCTCCCACATCTCCCTCCTGTTGCTCTCAGAGACCCAACCATGCATTTATTAATCAGGATGATTGGATGAGGTACCAAAAAAAAAAAAAAAAAAAGAAGTGTTGACTAGGTAGTGTCTTGAGAAAGACTAAAATAATCTCCCTCTGCTGTGCTTCAGCAGTGTGGCCAAAGCAAATCAAGAAGCTCGTTGTTGTTTAGAGACTTGTGGCACTGATTTATCATCAGGGGACGATTTAGGAAGCTCTGAGGTTCTTTATGATCTTCCAAAACCTGAGAAAGTCTCAGTCCCTTGCCTGCAGTTTTCTATTTTTGAAGCAGAGCTGCAATGGGTGCTCTGGGCTGCTGTGGAAACATCATTCTGGGTCTTGAAAGATTATTTTATGGGAAACCCTGAGTTTCCAAAGAGAAACCAGGGTGATTATTCACATGAAGGCTTCCAAACTACTTCAAAGGGTCTATTTAATATTTTTACAGTAATACTATGCACTCTGCTGCTCTTACTGAAGAATTACAGGTGTCACCCTCAGGAGGTGTGTGTTTGGGGGGTTGTTTTGGGAGAAAAGTCATTTTGCCAAAGGGATGAGACAAAGAGAGGGGCTGCCCAGAGACCTGGCATCTCCCAGGAGCTCAGGATCCACAGGTTTTGGAGTGTTTTGCCACCTCCCAAAGCCATGAAGGGAAACCAGCAGATAAATACCCATAGGGGCAGTGGGGAAGTACACCAGGACTCAAGAGCTGAGCAGGGATGGCAGAGAGAGAAATCCTAAACCTAGGGATGATAGAAAGGGAAATGGAGAGACATCCTTCCATGGTGACACGGGTTCTGTGGGATAATGAAAACCCTTTGCATGGAACCGGTCAGGTCCCAGTGAGCTGCAGGTCCCTGGTGGAACCCCAAATCCTCAGAAAATGATCCCAAGGCAGGAAAATCCCATGAAATTATCCCACAGCAGGAAAATCCCAGTACCAGAGCAAGGAGAAGCCCCAGTGGCATTCCCAGTGCTGAGAACTGGTTTGGTTTGGTTTGGTTTTGCTTTGCTTTTAAAGGAAAGTGCAAAATGAACCCGTGGGCCCAAATGCTGTGGGGTGAGGCTGCAAATGAGCCTAAGAGGGCAAAATTCAGATTGGGTTCTGCTGTAGCTGCTGAGGAGTCATTACTGACCAGTCTTTATGTAACCTACTTTGCTTTAAGGCATAATCCAGCTACCAGATGACCAGCACCAGGAAGATGTTTGGCCTGGGGGCTGGCTTCTTTCCTGCTATAAATTTCTTTGCATCTCACCCCAAAGCAGCTGGCTGCAGGCAGATGCTGAGATTGGCTAAAAGTCTGAGGGATGAGGCAAATCCCAGGTGCTGGGTTAATTTAGAGTTTGGCTCCTGCATGGAGCCCTGGCAAGGAGAGAAATTGCTCTGCCTTAAATTCAGCTCCTGATTGCAGGTTTAGAGAAATCTCTATTTCCCCCCCAGCAGTTCCAACTCCTGCATAGCAATTTGCAGGCTGTTAGCAGTCAGGTTGGTTTGCAGATTTACCTTTCTCCAAGCTACACTGGGCTGGGAAGGATGCCTGAAAATCTGGACCTAAGAGCTGGAGCAGAAATCATCTCCCAGCATCCTGGGGGCTGCAGTGTGAGAAGCAGGAGCTGAATTTCTGCAGTAACTTGTGGTCCTTTTCAAGGACAGATGTTGCAGCTGATGCTGTGCATTAAGAAAACTAATTTCCTTTTTAAGCACAACGATTGCAGAGCAAAAATCACTGCTTTGATCCTTAAAGCAGGTTTCCCAGACACAAGACTCAGAAAGCATTCTTCTCCAGTGAGAGATGCAGGGTCCTTGCAGAAGGGGAGGTGATTTAGCAAGATGAACTAATCAGTGTATTATTGAATACAACCAGGATTTCCCTGTTAATTACCTAACCAGCTAATTAAGGGGCTATTTTTTTATTAAAATTAATTCTCATCTTTGTAAAATACATGACTTAAAAAGGGAATAGTACAGAAGTGTTTATCACGGATGCCCTAAGATGCTAATTTCCTGATGTTATGACTTGTAATCAAGATTAATTTTCTGTGACTTACCCTCCAAAGGGAAGACTTTACACCAGTTTTGACATTTAAATTATATTAGATTTGCAAGTCCAATATTGTCATAAATATTCATAGCCACGAATTGAGTATTCAGTATTTTTTTTCTTTAATTTTTAGTTCCCTACTCAAAACTAGTTCCAGAACAAGCACAGAGAAATTTGCAAAAAAAAACCTGCTTTTAGGCAGAAATTATTGGACAGCCCTGGTATTGTTTTAGCTTTTGTCCTGCCCATAGGTGCATGAAACAAGGAAAGGTGACTGTCTCAAAATAGTTTGAAGATTCTACATTTTTCTCCAGGATTTTCTGGGAAGGTGGTGGGAGGGGGGTGGGATGGAGGGGAGGGCTGGGTCCTGCCAGGAGAGTGCCTGAACACATCAGTGCCAACAAAGGGCAAATTCTTTCTAACAAAACCTTGTCCTCAGTGCAGGGACTGATGACTTCTTTCTTTTCTTTACACCTGAAGCCTTTCCAATGCCATTCATTGCCCTAAGTTTTGGTTTTATGGCACCCAGGAGACCCCCAGCTCCCCCCCCCATCCCAAGGACTGTCAGCCAGGCACCCAGAGGTGTAAGGACCCTTTTCCTGACAGCATCTTTGCCCCACAGGGGCCAAGCTAACTCCCACTTGATAACCAGTTATCAGGCCAGTTACACTGGGACTGATTTTCAGATACATCCCTGAGGTGTCTGCTCCTCCCTGAAATCAAAGAAGAACCAAGAACCCAAGAGGTCCCCAAGATCCTTTGTTTTCTTCCTTGTTCACTTCCTTATTTTAACAACTGGGATTTTCTCCTCCTGCAGTGGGTAACAGAAGCACTTGTGATATTTTTTACCACTTCCAGCTGGAAAGAAGCTGCTCAAAATGAAGCCCCAAAGTATCAGAGGGGTGACCTGCTCAGCTGGCCCCTGAGTGTGACCTTAGGAAATGAACCCTCCAAGCTTTGGAGATGTAAGGAGGGTCAGACAAGACCTGGGATTCCAAAAAATCTGGACTGAAAAATGTAAATATTTGGTGGGGTGATGTTCCCCGTGGTAAACACCTAGGAATAAAGGGAATGCAAGGAGAAGAAATCCTTCCAGATTCCCTGAATAACCAGGCCTGAGAAGGGTGAGCACCAGAACTGGTGAAGATGAAGCTCTTGAGCTCTGAATTGTTTGAGAGACTTGAGCCACAGTGGTTTAAGAAGACACATAAGATATCTTGGGCTCTTTTCTCCTGAATAACTCATTGCAATGTAGGAAAAGAAGTTCCTGTGTCATCCTGGCAGAGAAAAAAAAGCCTGTCAGCAGCCTCAAACTTCTTAATTTCTGATTCAGTAAAAACTGGGAGTCTTTTAAGTGACAAGTTCTTATAAATAATTCCATCTAATGGAAGATACTTTGGTAATTGAGGTATTTTAATTTTGGTCCTTTAAGTGCAGATAATTCTCATTAAGGCTCAGAATTCAGGTACTGTGATGAATTTTCATGTAGAGAGAACAGCAAACACAGCACTGAAATGGTGGAAGTATGAAATGGTGAATTTATTCAGCATTTTATGGGCAAAGTCATTAAATGACTCATTAAGCAAAACTGTCCATTCCCTTCTGGCTATGAGAGTTTTTATTATTCCTGCTTTTCAGGTAAATAAACAGCAGGAGAAAACCCAGCAAACTAGATCTGATTTAAACCTCATCTTCACAAGGATTTTCAGGATCACCTTCTCTTTTCTCTAGCAAGGTTTATTTTTAAATGAGCTCTTAAAGTGACCCTGGGAAGCCTGAAGTGACCCCTCAGCCAAACTCCTGTCTGATATTGCTCTGCCTAAAGGCAACAAAACCACCCCTGGGGGAGCTGAAAAGCCAGGGGGACAGGTTGAGCACATGGATATTATAAATGAATAAGCCAAAAATTTAGATTTCAGAGAGAAAACCCCACACCTTTTCAGCAATGCAGGGAGAATTTGGCTTGCTAGTGATGTTCAGGGTTATTTAAAGGAGTTTGCAGTGCCTTGGAGAAGGGACTCTTCTCATTGCCTCTTGCTGCTAAGTCAGAAACCAAGTGATGAAATGAAACCACTCACGTCCTCAGTTATTCCACTGGCCCTGGAAATGCTGAAGGAAAAGGGATATCAAAGCAAGAGTGAACCTGAGTGCTTGTTTCCCACCCAACTCTCCTCCTTCCCCAGAAGGAACGGGCTGTGGTGTTCATGGCTCCATGGGCAAGGCAAGAAGAGTGAGAGCACATTTTCCTACTGCTTCTCCTTTACCTTTTACAGGGTTGGAAAAACATCTCCAAGGATAAAAAAGCTCCTTCCTGCATCCCTGCTGCAGTCAAATGGAGCTGGGAAAGGTGCAGAGGTGGAGGGGAATGGGAAGCACCAATGTGAGTCATTCCCTCCATTTAGCCTGTATTGAATTCCCAGCTCAAGGAGGCATCACTTGATTTTTTATTTATTTTTTTTAAGATAGAAATTAAACATTTTCAAGACCCAGCTCCCTGCTGGGCTGTTGTTTACAACCAACACCTGAGTGCAGAGGAGAGGACACTCACCCAAGCAGAGCCAGATCTCCAGCAGCCCAGGGGATTTGCTGTGCATCCCTTCAGCCCTGCTCAGGATGGTTTCCTCAGGGGCTCTTTCAGCCTTTCTGCTCCTCCTTGTTTACACAGACATGGGGCCACAGCTGGGTCACCCAGATCCATCCAGGTGTCTCCACAGCAAAGAGAACATTTCTCCTGCTTTGTCATCCCTGACCACATCAGGCTCACAGGGGTTGTTGCTGCTGCTTGCTTCCATTTCTCTAGCTCTGCTTGATGTGCTCTTTTATATTTGTTGGGATGGCAACTTTCCAACCACACTGCAATCCCTCTGGGATGGTACCCAGCCTGCTTTGAAACTACATTGCCTCTCCATGGCTTATAGTTCTTATTCCTTCTAGTCCTTGCAGTGCTTAGTTTGAAAAAAAAGCATAGCTAAATGAAGTTATACCAATTTTGAGCACGTTAGCAAATTCACAGCTTCTACAAGGGAGCTGAGATGTGTCAGTCACTCCTCCCTCCCCCCAAAACCATGGGTGTCCCATCCATCCAAGTCTTTGCAGTTGCTCCAAGCAGCCAGGACCATTGGCTTGGTAGCCCTTGCAGGGTAATTATGATCTGATCTTGTTTCCTTTTTCATGAGGAAATGGCTTTTTTAGGGGGGGAAAACCTGTGTGTGTGTGATAGCAGGACCAGCTTTAATTCTCAAGGTAGAGTTCAAACCTAATTTGAGGGCATCCAAACGTTTCACAGGACCTGTCTGGGGCTTCTCAAAAAAAAAAGCATTCAGCAGTTCTGCTCTGCTGCAGCTGTGGGTAAAGAAAAGCTCGTGGAGGTGAGGGAAAAAAAAAAAGGGCTTTGTTTGGTATATAATGCCACAGTCAGTCTCACAACCTGAGAAGAAAAATAAAGAACCTGAATCAAACATAAAGAGGGAGAGGTGCAGACCATTTGAGTGCTGTTTGGATTATAATATTTAAGCCTGCCAGGGACCTATTTAAATATTCTCCTTGGTATATACCTGGTACAGACAAGGGAAAATATTTGATCCTTAGCAATGAAGGAACATGGACAGACTGGATGATAAAAAAAACCTCACTAGAAGATAGGTACTTGAAACAGAAGGCACGAAGAAAGAATGCCAAGAAGATTGTGCCTAACTTAGAGGGGACAATGCTTGCTTATTTATTATGCATTCATTAAAGTGCCTGAAAGAAGTGGAGCCTGGAGCTAAATCAGACAAGCTTTGAATCATGGCAATGGAGCAGGGAAAGCTGCACAAAAAAATGTCTGTTTGGAGAATTTAAAAGCTTTGTGCATGGAAGGATATATTACACACTGCTGTAAGGTGATGAAAAGCCCAGGGATTGAGTAGGTGCAGCAATACAAGGTATGAGAAGAACTGGGAAATGTTTTAGTCCTGTAAGGAGTCCTAATTGCCATGATTAAGTGAAAGAGGAAATTTTGTGCCCCTTGTTATACCTGTAGTGCCTGCTACATCCAGCCCTGCTTCAAACTCTGTCTTTTAGGCTGAGGCAGAAGGATGGGGAGTTACAAGCCTGGAGCACAGGATTCTGCCCTTGCTTAACTACAGAGCAGTTATAGACAGCTTGTCTTCTTCTGACAGTGGTGAATTTGACCAAAAAAAAAAAAAAAAAAAAAGACTTTTTGGAAGGAAATCAAAATCTGCTTGAGGGTTCCTGTTAAATTCAATAAACAATATTGACAAAAAAATAGGGGGGAAATGTTGAACTATTGCAGTGTTTTCAAATAAACACTTGTCTCCTCTCTGGAAACACTAACACATTTCATTTCAAAATATTAGATGAAAAAACATGCTGAACTTCTGTTTTGTTTCAGAATTGTCCTAAGCTAAAAAAAGAAAGAAGAAAAACTGAGCTGTAAGCCAAAAGTAAAGCAAGGTGATTTGCCTCAGCTTGGACTAAATGTTTTACTTGCAGATGAAGTGCTATGGGTCAACCCCAAATTAATTACTTTGTTTATCTCATCCCTGGTAAATTCCTTAATTCATTCTTCTTGGTTTGACCCAAACATTTTTATTTTTTTTTTCCTTTGAAAACAAAATCTTTCACTATGAAATCACAACCCCTGTTGTTGTCCCAAGTGCAGGAGGAACCTTTCCAAGAGGATGAAGGAGAAACAGTGACTCCAGCCCAGGAGTCCTGGAAGCTCTTCCCATGGGCAGATGCATCTCCAGAGGCTTTGACCCCAGTTTTCCTGTGACAAGCACTAAAAAGCAAAGAAGAACCTCAGGGAAGATCAGCTTCTCCTCCTGCTGCAGCCCAGAGGGATCACACCAGCATCTGGAGAAAGGCAGGGCTGAGATTTATCCCCATCCTACACACCCCGGGGTTATTTCTGGGTTCTGCTCTGCTGGGCAATTTCCTTAGAAATAAGAGAAAGAGCTCCAGAAGCACATCCATGGAAGTGACAGCTGACTCCTTGGTAATGACAGCTTTGGAGACAATGATGACAGGCAATTGTTTAATAAGAACTGACAGCTTTTCATAAAAATAATTATATTGATGAAGCACAAGGACATTTTAGCTGAGTCTCTGGGTTTTCAGCCAAGCTCATCTTCATGACTGACAGTCCTAAGTACCACACCCTGATTAACCACCTCTGGAACTACTTTATCCTGACTAACCACCTCTGGAACCACTACACCCTAATTAACCACCTCTGGAACTACCACACCCTAATTAACCACCTCTGGAACCACCACACCCTAATTAACCACCTCTGGAACTACTTTATCCTGCCTAACCACCTCTGGAACCACCACACCCTAATTAACCACCTCTGTAGCCACCACACCCTAATTAACCACCTCTGGAACTACCACACCCTAATTAACCACCTCTGGAACCACCACACCCTAATTAACCACCTCTGGAACTACTTTATCCTGCCTAACCACCTCTGGAACTACCACACCCTAATTAACCACCTCTGGAACTACTTTATCCTGACTAACCACCTCTGGAACTACCACACCATAATTAACCACCTCTGGAACCACCACACCCTAATTAACCACCTCTGGAACTACCACACCCTAATTAACCACCTCTGTAACTACTTTATCCTGACCACCTCTGGAACTACCGTACCCTAATTAACCACCTCTGTAACCACCACACCCTAATTAACCACCTCTGGAACTACCACACCCTGACCAACCAGCTCTGGACCATTTTCACCCATAGGAAGCATTGTTTGATGTTTCATCAAAATCTAATTAATGCAATCAGGCTGGAACCCCCATAAGCAAAAAGTCCTGTGTCCTCTTCTGCCAGAAAACCCCCATCAGATTCCAGAACTTCCTCATCCATGGGGTGGGTGCTTCAGGGCTTCACAGCCCTGCAAATTCACTCCCCTACAACTTTTCATGCCTTCCTTCTATTCAAGGTGACCCTGAGGGTCATCCACCTGCTCTGATCTCATCCTGGGTTCTGTTTATCCAACACCTCTCCAGGCACCATAGAGAAGGCTGAGATTTCTCCCCAAACATCTCTTGTCAGGCTTAGAAGTTGGGTGCAGAGCCTGTGACCAGAAGAGGTTGGGTTTTTTTCCAATTGTGAAACCAAATGGCCTTCAGGATATTTTGACCTCAAGTAAAAGGAAGAAAAATCTGGTATTGGAAGGAAAAAAATTGATCTGGACTCAAACAGAGGAGAATGAAAACAATTTGTGCTGGTGAGGGGCCCCAAAGAAACTGGAATATATTAAGCACAGAATAAAATCAGGGGTTATAATGCTGACACCCCATTTGTGTGCTACCTGAGAAGAGCTCATATTGGGTCACTTCAGTATTGCCAGGGGATTTATTAACATTTCGTGGCTCATTACAAAACCTTCTCTACATCCCAGTTAAATGGGGAATTTCATCAGACTTGGTGCACAGGAGAAATGAAGGGGTGGGAGTGGGACACTGACACCCAACTAAGACCCAACTGGGACTGGGCTGGGCTGTAACTGGGCTGTCCCAGTAGCTCCAGTTGTACCCATCCACTGTCCCTTCTTCTAACACCTTGTTGATGAGAAGCTTCCCTCCTGCCAGTCCTTCTTCTGAGCTGGGAGGTGGCACTGGATTCAAAATAAGGGAAATTGGACAAAAACGAAAAGAACAGACACCTGGAGGCTTGCAATTGGGAATTGCTGGGGCCCAGGGTTTATCCAGCACTTTTCAGGCTTTGAGAAATAATTTCCATCCCCTCCTTTTGGCCAGAGCAGTGATGCTGTTTGATGATTTAGACAGTGAAAGACTGGGATGTTTTGGAAAGAATGAAAAAAAAAAATAAAAAATACCTGGGAACATTTCCATTTCCCTCAAATCTTGCTTAACTTGTTTTAAGGTTTTATTAAGGACAGAGAATTGTGGACAATAAAATTATTTCTCTGTGCTGGGAGAGGTAAAGCAGATTGTTACACACAGAAAAGAGGGAGCTGACTGCTCTCATAAATAAGTCAATGTGTTACTCCTGCTAGACTGGAGGTGGGATGACAGCTCTTCCAGAAGCTGATGCTCTACTTCTCTGTGACCTTTGGTAAAGATAAATTGGCTAAAAATACCCTACAAAAGCACACGTGCCTCGGGGCTACCCAAACACCTGGAGCAGGGGAGATTTTAAATGGTCCCCTCAACACCCAGGTGCTGAACATGGCACCTCTGGTCCCTTTCGACATATCCAGATCCCCATCCATCATCTCCCCCCTGGCTCATGATGGGTTTTGTGTCCAGGGAAGAGGGATGGAGGTGTGGATGGGTGCCTGCTGTGTGCAAATCATGGAATACCAGGGGGGAAAGGGGCTGAGTCCCACTGAATCCCTCTGGGAGAAGATGCTTTCAGGAGGTGTTCCCAGCAGGGCTGCTGGCAGTCCCCCTGCTTTCTCTCTCCTCTCTCCCTCACTTTTGAGGGCAAGAGGCAGGGGAGTGATGAAACAGGCAGGGAAAATGAAAAGCAACAGGAGATGGGAGAATATTAAGTTCCAAAGTAGAGCTTTGGGTCAGGATGAAAAGTTCCTCAACATCACGTGCAGGAAGCACCTAGCCCAGGGCATGACACCGACCCCCTGGGACCCAACAGAAGAAACAAATCCTCTCCTCCAGACCTTTTTTCTCCCCTTTATTTGCAACGTGATGTCTGAGAGGCAGAAAGAAAGAGAAAGCAGGAATGGGACAGGAGTGGGAGAGGGATGTGGATCTGCACCCAGGCAGAGAGGAAGTTCCCAATCAGCCACCCCATCCCTGGCTCCCTATTTAAAATGCAAACTCACTTTAATGAAAAAAATACCATTTTCATTAGATGGCAACAGAATAGCCACAGGAGAACACCAGTGTTGCAGCAGGCTGAGGTTCCCAAGCCACATGTCAGGACTTGGATGAATTACAGACTGGAAGGAGAGTTACACAGCAATTCCCACAAAGCTTTTTGCACCCCTCTGTGACTTTCCTCACTCACAGTGACAGTGACAGGGTGGGAAATGACTGTCCTCCCAGTGCCACAGGGACAACCTTTTGGAGAGCTGACCCTGCCCACACTCTGCTCTTTCCTCCCTTGTTACCTGGCTGGCATGGAAAGAAAACTGAGCCCCAGAGCTCCAGACCAGGGGATGCCCAAAAGGTGTTAAAGAAGGGGAACAGCACATAAATAATGATGATGGAGATCTGGGGGTGTGGGGATATGACCTGAGCCATGGTGATGGAAAGAGGAGCTGGGTCATGTTGCCAGTGTGGTAAAAATTAAAAAAAAAAAAAAAAAGGAAAAAAAAAGAAAGAAAGAAAAAAGAAAAGAAAAAAAGAAAAAAAGGAAAAAAAAAGAAAAATTGACAAAACCATGAAACTCTCCACAAACACAAGGGTGTATTCTTAACTACAAAATGTAAGTAAAACTGAGTGCTAACTTGCACTCCAGGGATCAGTCCCTTTGTAGCCTTTTCCCCCAGGGTCCCTGCTGCTGGGAGCCCAAATTTTGGGGAGGCAGAGCCTGGAGCACGTGGCCTGCTGAGATGAAGCCTTTGCCAACCCAAAATGTGCCACCCTGCATCACCCAGGCACCAGTTCCAAAGTGCAAAACTGTTCCCTGCACCGTGGTGAAAAGCACAACAGCTCTGCTCTGAAAAAGGAAATTCACTGACTGCTTCTTGAGCCAGAAATAGGGGGGAAAAAAAGGTTAGGTAATTTATTTGCTCGGGATAATAAGCATTTCAAAGTTATCTAAACAGCACTAATAACAGGGAAACTTCTGTTTATTTAATCAGCCTGTTCTTGCTATAGGATTGATGTCAGTGCTCCAGGCAAGCTCCTCTCATTCTCCTTAAAACAATTTAAACACAAAACCTTGCCCAACAGCTGGGAGAGGCTGGCAGGGCAGCAGCCTCCCTTCATATCTCTGCTACTGCCTTAACCATGTGCTCCTAAAAAAAAAAAAAAAAAAAAAATCTCAATTTTGTTAAATGCTAGGCTGTCAAATGCTGCTTTCCAGCAGAAAGAGTGGCTGGAAGCATTTTGTGGGTAAGTCCTGGCTCAAGCTGAGCTTTTAGGGACAACCAATTCATGTTTCATCACTGCTATGCCCCATTTCCAGTCCAGTCAGCTTGGCTGGGACCAGCTTTCTGACAAGCTGCAAGAATGATAAATGCCAGAGCCATGTTTATTTGCAGCTGAGTTTCTTGGCTCCTTGGATAGCAAGTCTGCTTTCCTCAGTAATCTTTGCAATTCATTCTTTGTGGCTGGACACAAAAGCCCTGTTTTCTATGAGACTGCTTATCTCCAGCAAAGCTTCGATGGAATATCTAATGAAGAGATGAAAACTCTGTCAAAACAATCCCTATCCCAGCCTAGAAAGTCATTTTTCATAGCTTCTTACTTGTTGTCTGGTAATAATAGAAAGAGTGGGGGATTTTCACCCCATTAACCCCAAAACACCCAACAGCAAAGAGCTCTCTGATGGCCAAGCCCATGCTTGGGGGATTCCCAGGATTCTCCCTGTAGGTCCATGATTTATGCCAACAGAAATGTTGGTGTAAGCCACAGACACAAGAAAATCACTCTTGGCACATGGGTAGGGGGGAGATGCTGGAAGGATGGGGCTCACCCTGCTCCAAGGAGGGAAACAAGCTTGGGGCCTGGTGTCTGTTTAGAAGTAAAAGCAGCCAGGCAGGAAGATTTCTTTACCACCTGAGTGCTTTTCTCTTTGCTGAAACATGGACCTGAAACCCCCCTAGACACCCTAGAAACCCCCCCAAGACCCCCTGGCTCTTGATATAATCCTAAGGGGATGTTGGGTTGGATGAGGAGCAGCCTTGGTCAATGCTTCACATCCCACAAGCAGGTTGTGCACAAGATTTATAGGGCTAAAATAAATTAAAAAAAAGCCTGTTGCTGGAAAGGAATTAATACCCAGAAGATTTTCATCTGTGCTTCAGGTCTTTTTTATCAGGTGTAGCCACAGGTCACAAATCATCTCTACAGCTGGATGGATGTGCATGGCCATAAAACCAAGGTGCTGGCTGCTGTCATCAGGGTGGCTCAGGGAAGGTGGTAGAGGAAATCTGTATGGAAAATCTGGGATTGCAGTCTGCTGGAAACCATCCTAACAAAAGCCATGCTGGCCCTGTGAAACTGGGAAAAAGGGCCAGTCATGCAAATCACTCAAATCAGCTCCTGAAAAAACACCTGAAATGTTTTTTTGTTGTTGGTTTGGTTTTGGTTGCATGGTTGTTTTTTTGTTTGTTTGGGGCTTTTTTTTTTTTTGTGTGTGTGTTATTATTTTGTGCTGAATTCAAAGGTCTGGCTGTGATTTCCAGCAGCCAGGGAGAAGGGTCCCTCTCTCCTCTGAAAAGAGATCTGGTATTTTTTTCCTTAAGGTTTTTTGTTTGTTTGTTTTAATTGAAACTGAGGAAGAGAAGCTTTTCCTGAAATAGTCGGTGAGTTTAACAACATTTTACATTATTCCATTACTACTATTCTCACACTGGGAAGAAACCAGGAACTTTCAGAGGAGAAAAGAGAACCATTATTGGAACTGGTTTAGTGCAAAAGCCAGGAGACAGAACCTTGCAGTCAAGGGGGCCCTTAAAAGCAACTTTTGCCTGGGCAATATTTAAGGGCTGGCTTTTAGCACAGCACTACACAGCCTGAGAAAACCTTGAGAATCCACCCTGAAGGTTTCTCTTTCCCAGACACCCTTATTTCAAAGGACTGGAGGCTCAAGGCAGTTTTATTTCTGGCTGTAACTCTGTACGTGGTGAAACATCTGCTGAAACATCTCCATTGATGAAAAGAGGGAGAAGAGAAGCATTAATGACAGGGGAAGACCTCCTGCCTTTTCTCCCTGTGCTACAGCCATTATCTCAAAGCCTCTTTAGAGGAACTCAGGCCAGGCAGGCAGTGACAGGGGTGGGAGACCTCATTTGCTGGGAGAGACAGAGCTGGCAAGCAATAAAGCACTTGGCACCTCATTCTGGAAATAAATAGCTCCTGCCATGCCTCATCTTCCTTCCCTCTTCTTAGAGGACTTGTAGCATTAATATCACTGCTGAAGCAGATGTCTGGGCTGCCTTAGACAGGAGCAGAGTGGCTCCCTCAGCCACAGCTCAGCTCCTCTATCCTGAAGCTCTGTCAATGCCTTGAAGCTGGAATATTCCTGTGCCAGCATCTCCTCTGGCTCTGACAGCATCAGGAACCATCCCAGAGAGGGGGAATGGACAGAAGAGGTTGCTAAGGACTGCACCAAGCTGGAACCTCAGAGAACCAGGGCAAGCTGGGGGGAAGCAGTAAGGGTGGGATTTGGGAAGGTGCAGGGAAGGTGCAGGTCTGTGGTCAGGAGCTGGGCTTGAGCAGCCTCTCTTTTTCATCAGTATTGACTCCTCTCTGCCCTGGACCCTTTTTTAGTCTCATTTCCTTGGGTAATGGTGGTTTTGTTTCCATTGGGAGCACTGCCCTGAGATGATGTTGTCAGTGAGACCCTTGTTTGGTTTGGTGACAAACTGAGGGAGCTCTTGGTGGAAATTCTCTGAGCTTTTTGCTCTCCCAAGCAGAGTGTGCTTAGCAGTGAGCCAGAAGTCTAAGGGGTCTCTGCTACTTTTTTTGACTCAGAAAAATTACTATTGTGGCTTCTAGCACTCTGTTTTCAAATGAAACTCCTTTTCCACTAAACACTGAAGAATAAATGGGATTTGGCTCCAGGATGCTCTTGGAAAACAACCAACAGACCTGGCAGTGTTTCTGGCCATGCTGGCATCCCACTGATGTGTCTCCAGTCAAAGTTGGGCTGCTTAAACCATGTCCATAACCCAGCACTGCCCTCAATATCTGCCCTCAGGCAGCTTCATCACTGCACAAAACCTTTCAAGGAAAAGCAGAGGGAAGGTTTCCCTTCCCCTTTGCAACAAGAGGCAATCTCAGTGTGCAACAAGGACACCAGGGACAGTGCCAGCATCTGGCCAGCACCACTGGCAATGAGTGGCATCACTCTGATGATTATTTAGACTATGAGCTCTCTGGCACTAGAATTCTGCAGTCATTCAGGTTGGAAAAGACCCTTAAGATCATAGAGTCCAACATTTAAACCAGCACTACCAAGTCTCCTTGAGAACCACTCCCACACATCTTTTAAATGTCTCCATGGATTCTTCTTTCCTGCAGGTTAGACCTGGAGTTTTTTCTCTTCCCTTGACACATCTCAGACCAGCAGCTCAATGCCCAAACCAAGTCCCAACACAACCAAGGTCCTCCAAAAGGCCCTGTGTGCATTATTCAGTGTGGTGAGCCCTGGAGGAACTTCTCTGGGGAGCTGGGGTGTGAGCCTGAGCCCTGCTGAAAAGTAAAACAAAAAAGTTGCTCCTGTTTCTCTTCCACCCAAAGTGATGCTGGGCAGGACGTTCAGTTCTCCAGAGAGGGGGAGGGATGGAGAAGAACCCACACAGCAGATCAGGCACAATTTCATCAGAGTTACACAGGAATAGAACAGCTCCAGATAATTGCAGGGCATGAGAATATGTTCAGTGTCATCTTAAACTCAGGGAGATTAATTTTCCTGACAGCTTGTTTAAAAGGAAAGTGGGCTATATAATGAAAAGAAATAAAACCCTCACAGATGGCCCATGGCTTGACCAGCAGTGATTACCTTTCCAGGTTCTTGCCTGAAAGGATGGCAGCATTTCTCAGAGATTTTTGTGCCTCCAGGCCTTTCCTTTGGATGCAGGGCCACAATCAGGCTCTCAGGCATTGATTTTTTTTGCTAAATGGCAATCTTAAAGATTGGTTTCTTGATTGAGATGTTCTTAACACTTGTCTGTGAGGCGCCAAGCACGGATCAGCACTGTCTAAACCAGGGCAAGAGGAAAGCCAGGCTGTTAATCTTCATAATGTGCCTCTCAGTGGGGATTTCCCTTGAATGTTATTTGCATTAAATATGATGCTGAGTGCTGGATATGCAGTTATAAATAAATTAAAGGCCATATTTAAGTCAAACACTGTTGATGGCAGACTCAAGCATGAGAGCTGCTAGCAGGGACTGGACGGATTTTCTCAGCTGCCTGACTTGCTGGAGTGCTGAATCTCATCTTGGTGCCCTAAGAAACTCCTGTTGAGGACAATTAAACCCCTTAGTGGGGTTTATAGTGTCATCTAATAGTTCTGGCTGTGTGATGGACACTTTAGCTTGGCAAGAACAGAGCACAGGCTTGCTGGAGCTGCTGTTCAACAAAATACCCCAAGTGCATTGGTTTTCTCATTTGCTGTGTAAACAGCTTAATTATTGCAGCAGAGTCAGCCTTGCTCTTATGGCAGTGAGGGAAAAAAAAACCCAAGCAACCCAGGTTTGTGCTAAACTTCACTGAGATTAATTAATTTAGGCAAATAACTGAGCCCCTCCAACTCTGTGGTGTGGGAGGAGCCTGGTTTGGACCCTGGGCTGGAGGAAGATGAGATGGGATTCATCATCTCAAGCCAAGTGCAGCAAAAAAAGGGGTTGGGGTTGTTCTTGTTTGCTTCTGACTTGGTAATAACCACCAGGAATAGCCCCAGTAGCTGTGGCAGGGAAGAGCATCTCATGGATGTGAAATGTTCCTCCACCCCAGGGCCAGACCACAAATATTTGGAGGGAGGTTACATGATCATGGCAAGTTCATGCCACATTTCTGTGCCCTCCCTGCTAAATCCCTGGCTTTATTCCAACCTGTTACAGCAAACAACAGCTCCAAGCCCTTTCTTTTTCCTCTCTTCCTCCTCACACCCCACTTTGTGGGTTTCTTCACAAGGATGGTGAGGATGGTGCAGACACATCCTCTCCTACTGCTGGGGATGGGAGCAGAGAAATTCAATTAGACTTTCAGGGCAGAAAAAAAAGCACATCCCAGAGGGGCAGAGAACATCTGGATGACTTCATTGCTGGTTTTCCCCAGTGTCTTTCCCCAGCCTGCCTCCTCCCTGCCTCTGGGAGCCTCAGGTATTACAGGATTTGTTTCCCAGCACAGTTTGGGTCTCCGGGCTGGCCCAGGACTGTGGGGCTGGCTGTGTGCCCTGCTTGCTTGGTGCTGATATCCTTTCTGACCAGATTCCAACATCTTTTTTGCCCTTTCAAGGGATTTCCCATCCTCCTGTGCTGGCTGGGAAGCACCTGCCAGCTGCCAAAGTGGTGTGAAGGAGACCAAGCCTGGGGCAGAGCTTGTCCCTTGGGTTAGTGACCACAGCCTATGAAGTGTTTGGGGCATTCACACCACCCCATCTTTGTATCTTGAGGTCAAATATCTATTTATTAACCTGACCCTAGGTTTCCCCTTCCTCCTACAGTGCTTCTTCACACTTGGAATTAAGGAATAAGGAAGTGTGACAATGTCATAAGCCCGTGACTGACAGTGATAAAAAATGAAACGTGGGCTTCAGGGAGGGAAACTCAATCCTGTGAGTTTCTCTTTTGAATCAAATGAGTATATTAAAATGTATAAATTGTCCCCATGAGGATGAAATGTATGGTCTTTGCAGAAGGAAGCAAGAGTAATGAGAGCTATGAGCTAAACCCTCCCAGTGGCTGTGTGACTTGCATTTTTATAAGATGGTTTTGGGAAAAACTGTAGAATAGGAGAGAAAAGCAGGTTAATTTGGTACTGAACACACTCAAATAGTTGTGGACTTATTAAACAAGTTCTCTGAGGGAAGGAGGTGCTACAAAAGTCCTACCATGTCCTCAGACCACATTTATTTTGTTCAGCACTCCTGACCTGCATTGCTCTTGGTATTGTTACAATTAATAGGATGTGGCATTAACTGACTGTATTAATTAGCTCCTCAGAGTGCTGATCAAAACCAGGGGTCTGCTGAGCTAAATGTCATCCTGCATCAAAGTGTCCCCAGCTGACAGGCAGCACCTTTCAGTCTGGGTGAAGCTGCTAAGCTGGTAGACCCCTTTCTTCAAGGTTAAAGGAGGAAGAAAATGAGATGGTTCAAGGATGAGACATTTCTGCCACCCAGACAGGGTTAGTACTGCCTCACCATCAAGGTTTCTAGTTCAGCCCAAAGGACTTGTTTCCTGAATAACTGATCATCACATTTTTTTTTTTCAGTCCCACACCTAAGATGCTCTGAAGTTGAATAGAAGAAATGGCATCCAGGGGAGGCCAGATGGAAAAGCTGATGTTATTGGAGCATGATGAGTTAGTTGACCCCCTCCCCCAAGAACTTAATTTAAGGGAAAAGTACCCCAAACCTTTCAAAGTGCTCACACCCTGGGGAGGGAGCAGGAGCTGGGGCTGCACTGGTCTCAGGTGGTCACACCAGATAAGCAACTGCAGGATGCTGGGGTCTGTGTGAAAGAAGGAAAAGGGCTGAGAAAGCTCAGAATTTATTATTTATTGTTGCCTTTTCTCTGCTAAGGCAGACTGAGGGTGTTGCCACCCTGTGAGAGGAACATGGGGTATGGAGATAAGGGGAGGACAGGAGCTGGGAGCATCTCCAGCTTCACATGCTGCAAGTGGTTTATATCAGAGAGCAACCAGATGGGCTGGGACCAGCAGAACCCAGCTTCAGCTGCTGAATGCAAGGGAAAAGAAGGATGTCAGAACTGGGGCCCCAGGTTTTGGTATCTAATGATACCAGCTTTAGGGTGAGATGCCCACAATACTTGGACTTCCCACCTTGTCAGCTCAGCACCTCCCAGGCTCCCCAGTCCCCTCCATCTCTGCTCACCCAGGGTCCCCAAGGAGTAATCCCACAGCAAGGAAAACACCTTGGTGGCACCATCAAAGCCTGTCCTGTCCCTCCCTGTGTGTCCCAGGGGGGGATCCTGCCCATCACACACCTCGGGCAGGACACAGCAGCTTTTCAAATGTCAGGAAGCCAAAGTGCCATCTGTGAGACTCCAGCAGATGCTGCACAGAGACAATAGCAAAAGCCTTGAAGGGGAAGGAGGGGGAAGCAGGGAGAAGACAATTAAATAGCTGTTTTAAATGATCTGGCAGAAGATTAAAGGCAGCTGCAGGTTTTTTTGGTTTGGGTTTGGTTTTTTTTTTTTATTCTCTCTAGGAAGAAGAACCACGAGATTACCTTCATCTCTCCTGGCTTTACAAACTGCTGCTAAGAGGAAAACCTAAAAGCTAAACTCATCGCCCAAATTTCCTCATTCTTTTGTTATCCCTCCAGCTGACATCTCAGGAAGGGGGAGGGAAAAAGAAATCAAGTGAATTACAACCAACTGGGGGGAGAAAAAAAAAGAAGAAATTATGTAAGAACTGGCAAAGCACAGCAGGCCACGTGGTTATGTACAGCAACAAACAAACACAAGAGTTTATTTACTTCAGATTGAGCTGTAAGATGGACCAGAGTGTAAAGGGGCTGGGATTAGGCAGGCAAATGTTGAATTAAAGTCCTGGGTTCCCTGCACATCCCACAGATAAAAGGCAGATTTTTAGGGATGCTCAGGCCATCACAGATGGGCACCTCTCCCAGGGTGGGTGTCTTCATAACATGTCTAAAAATGATATATGAAGGTAAGAAAGTGAGCAGCCATAAAGGAAAAGCAATTTGCATGGCCATCTGGGCATTAACATTCAAACTGCTTTGAAAAAACAGGGCTGAGAGTGTATGATGGTGACTGCACGTTGGGCTGCACGGGGTGGGATGGGGTGTTCAGCAGGGGCCTGTTTGGGGGTCCCAGAGCCAAGAGCAAGGCTGTGAAGCAGCCAAACCCCCAGACACTGCCCCCTGAGCGTACAGGGGAAATATTTAATTCTGCCCCAGAGCTCCCTTATCTGTTGCTGAGTAACTTTTAAAACCCCCTCCACTGAAGTGGCATGAAAACATCAATGTGCTTGGGTGGGGTTGGCTTTGAGAGGTGTTTAATTTATTTGGAAAAAAAAAAAACAAAACAAAACAACCAAAACAACAACCCTAAAACCTGCTGCAGTGTGGCTTAGAGGATGTCTGCCTTTTGAAGTTTTACCCCTAAATAATGTGGCTCTAATAAACTTCCTGCTGCCACCAGATCCCTCACTGATGCCAACACTCAGACCAGATATCCCCAACTGACAGAAACAACAGGCAAGCTTGGCAGTGAAGAAGATGTGATAATCCAGCTTCACAGGCTGATTTCAGCAGCTACAAGGAGAGTGCTAAAGAAAGCTGGGAAATAGGACTGTTAAAAAATGTAACTATCAGAGGCTACACAGGGTTCACGTCTGGATGGCACGAGGCAAGATGTGCAGTGCCTGGGCACACTGATTGTGGTGACACGTAGTGACACCCTGCAGAACAGCTCACAAACTGAGCTAGGAAGCTGTAATTACTACCAGAGTGTCCATCATTGTGGAGATTACAAGGAATAGGAGCAAGAAACAAGTATGCTGAGTGTTGTTTGAACAGGGGTTTTGGTTTTTTCTTCTTATAAGGAAACCTGGTTGTTCACACACAGCCTGGTTTCACTCAGGAATGCCAAATAAACTTAAATATTCAAAGCAAATCATAGAAATACAGAGAAACTTTTTCAAAATCAGTGATGCTGAATGAATACACTCAAATATTCATCCTGGGAAGCTTGTTTCAGCCTAGGGAGGAGAGTTCTCCTGCAATGATCCCAGCAGAACCAAAGCCCACATTGGGCTCCAAGTCTATAAATGCTACAATTGCTCTGGTCTGGGGCTGGTTTTCAATCACTCAATGAATAAAACACAAAACCTCAGTTTGCTTTAGACACGTTGCCAAAGAGGAAGAGGAGTGAAATATGTTGAGTGATTTATTACAAATGATTTACCAGCCTGAGCAAGTGCACTGTTGCTCTGCTTAATTCCAAGACAAGAAAATGAGCACAAAGAGATGCAAAGACCTGCTCTGAAGCAGCTTGAATCCACGGCCAAACCCCCAGACTTCTGACCAGCAAGACCTCTGCATGTCCCTCCCCACATCACTCCTTCCCTTTCTTTCTCAGATCTTCCATTTGTCTTTTTTTTTTTTTTAAACCTGTGCACACAGCATCCGATGTGAGGCTGCCTGCTCACAGCCTCTGCAATGCTTTCCATTAATTCACTTCAAACCTGACTTCCAGTTGCTTTGCTTATTTACTCTGGAGCCTTCCCCAGCCCAGAGCCCTGCAGCACGTTGTGTGCTGCTTCCCTGTGCTTGGAGGGATGGAGTAAAGCCATTAAACAACCTCCCCATCTTAGAAAATCTACTTTAGTAGCCAAATCCCCTGAGAAGAAATGGGATGGTAGGGTTTTTGCCTTTTTTTTTTTTTTCCCAAGCAGCTGCTTCCTTCTTTTTACTATTGAAACAATTAAGGGGTGAAATCAACAAACAAACAAATAAATAAACCTGAGGAAAAGCCCACAGGTGAGTTTCACATCCTGTGCATTGCTATCTGCCTACTTCTTGCTTGGCTAACACGATAAGGTACAGCCTGAATAATAGCAAGACTGTAAAAATCTACTGAGAATTGTTTAAACTGTAATCTCCAAAGACAGGGCTGGGAAATAATCCTGGTTTTAACCCTTTCATGATCATGGGTTTAAGCCTAAAGGGAAGATAACTGGAAATAATGCATTTCAGCCATGCTCTTCTCAGATGAGATCGGTCGGGTTCCTCAGAGAGCAGAGAATTTGGGTGAAGCACACTGGGCTGCCACTGACAAAATCTAAAAAGCACCTACAAGAGAAATACAGCCCTCACCCTCTCAAGATGAAAGTATCAGGACAAAACACGGAGGGAACCCAGGGCTTGGGGGCTGGAGTTTGGTTTGCTGGAGCAGGGGGAAACTTGGAGAGAACTGTCTGAACACCCAGAAGCTCTGGCCTTAAATCTGTCTGTACCTACATCTGCTTTTACAAGCTCTGATTCTGATTTGTTTCCATTTCAGTCCCCTCCCTTGAACTGTGGGAATATCTCAAAGCTTTTAGCACACGGGCAGCTTTAAATCCTAACCAGCTGCTGACTAAACCCACCTGAAATTCGTGTTCAAAATAAAAAGCTGAAAAGCTATCACACGCAAGCCTGGCAGCAAAGGGACTGAGGAGATTGGTACCTTGCTCTTACTGCCTCTCCTTCCGTGTCTTTTGCATTTTTCAAGCCTAATGCTCCAGTAAACAAATGCTTGGAGCACTGGGGCACAGCGAGTGTTGATGCTGAAATCCTCAGCACGCATGGGCGTGTGTGTCTGGAGCCTTCCTGAGGTCAGGAGGGGTTTGCTGCTGGATTTCCCCGAAACAGGAAAAATACCAGCCTCTGGCTTAGAAGATGCAGTTCTTTGTGGGATGCCTATGCCACAGCTTGGCCCCAAAACTTTCTGAAATGAAGCTCTGTGGCTAAACGGAGGAAAGGGGTTTAGGAGCCACACAAAAAACTGGGAAAGAAGGAGAGGTGGGTTTATTTCCCTCAGCCTTGCTGGCTGCTTTCCAATGGAAGGAAAGGAGATGCAGAGGATGCAAAGAAAGGGTTGGAGACATTTTTGGTGGGTTTTTTTTCTTTTTTCTGGCGACCATCTGCCACATCTAGGAGGGACCCGCTGCCCCCGGAGCCCGTGGCTCATGGCAGTGCCGGTCCGGGACAGGGGGACACCAGCCCGGGGTCGGATGAACCCCAGTGCAGGGTCTCAGCCCGGCAGTAAGGGACAGGAGGGGCTGCGGGGTAAGCCCAGACACATCGCCCCCAAATCTCGCCTGCCCACACCCCGGTCCGCCCCTTCACGGCTGCTCGGGACGACGCCCCCCCCCCTTTCCCAAGCCAGTCCCAGCCTTCCCCCCTCCTACTCCTCCCGTCTCCGCAAACTTTGGCCATCCCAGCCTAGGGAGGGAGCCGGCTGCTCTGTCCCTGCTTCCCCGGAGCCCCCGAATCCCGGGATCCTCACCTGGATGACGGTCTTCAGCGTGGAAGCATCCACGATGGCGGTGCAGATGAGGGAGTCGGGATCCTGGTCCTTGCCGTAAATTTCCCCCATGGTGAAGATCATGGGGATGGCGAGGAGGAAGGAGGCGATCCAAATGCAGCTGATGAACTTCTTGGTGCGGCTGCGGGACATGATGCTTTTGGCTTTGAAGGGGTGGCAGATGGCCATGTAGCGCTCCACGCTGAGGCTGGCGATGTTGAGAGCCGTGGCGTAGGTGCAGGCGTCCCGGAGGAAGTAGTAGCCCTTACAGACAGAGCCCCCGAAAGCCCAAGGGTGATGGACCCAGATGAAGTTGTAGAGCTCGATGGGCATGCAGAGGAGGAAGATGAGGAGGTCGGAGAAGGCGAGGCTGGCCAGGTGGTAGTGCACGGTGCTCTGCAGGTTCTGCAAGGACTTCTTCCGCACCAGCGTGTACGCCGTGATGGAGTTGCCCACCGTGCCCACCAAGAAGAGAGCCAAGTAGATGACGGTGACCATCACTTTGGAGTAGATATCGGTGTTGACGTCCAGGTCCTCCTCGTCGGGTCCTTTGAGGAGCAGATCGGAGCGGTTCGAGCCGTTGGCATAGCTGCTGGGCTGGGGGTGCAGGGTCCCCCCCGGCACGGCCGTGGCCGTGGCGTTCGGGTGCATCCCGGAACCGGGCCGGGGGCGGCAGCACCGCCCGGCCCCACGGCAGAGCCCCGACGTGCCGCTACCCCCGGCCTGCAAACTTGCCTGGTTTTAATGCGGCGGGGAGGAGGTGCCTGCAGCTCCCGCGGGTGTGCGTGTGCGAGACACTCACTCACACACACCGCCCCCCGCATCCCCTCCCGCCTCGCCTGGGAGCCGCCCGCAGCTCCGGCTCCCTCCTCCCTGCAGCTCCCCGGCACCCAGCTGTGCCCTGGCAGGGTATGAGCCCCCCGCACACCCCCTCCCCACCCCACAGCCCCCCACCCTGTGGGGGTGCCTCGCACAGCTGCGTTCGGAGCCCCCGCCCCCTCCCCACTGCCGAGGACGGGCTGGGTGGGGGTTGCAATGCCAGCCCGGTGGGTGGTGGGGGCACAGGACCCCTCCCTGCTGGGACACCTCCTTCTCCTCCTTCTCCGTCCCTTACGAAGTCAGAGGCACGACTGGAAGCTGAAGGAGAGGGATGGGAGCGTTGCCCCCCGTCCCCGGGGAGGGGAGAGGCATTAGGGATGCTCCATCACTCCTGGACATCCATATGGCCTGCAGGTCCTCGAATGCCCACCTGCTGCTGCTAGAAATGGATTTAAAGGATAGGAAAAACACATTAAAAAGTCTAACCCTGCCCTGACCCACCTGGAATTCCCTCAGCAGCTGGCACGGCAGTGAGCTGCTCTGCTTTGGTCCCCATCCCTTAGTTCCATATCCTCAGATTTGGGCATGTGAGGTTCTCTCTGAGCTGCCCTGTTGGAGGGACAGGGGCTGTGGGGGTGCCAGAGTGATGCTGAGGGTGACAAGGGGATCCCCCACATAAAAGGACCCCCCAAGGGTGAGCAGTCAGGAGTGGGGTTACCCTCTCAAGAGAGGATGCTGCCCTCCAAAGCTCCAGTGAGCTGGTTTTCTAGTCAGTTGTCTTTGTGATAAATCTCTTTACAGACACAGAGGGGAAATTAGGAAAATCTCATCCAGGGAATCACTCATTTATCCACAGACAGCTGTAATTCATCCCTTTCAATCATTAGCAGGTGTTGGGTACCTGGTTCCCTGCAGCCAGTGCATAATGGGGTCCTGCAGATCACTTTTTGATGCAGATACCTAATCCTGCAGTCTCCATGCAAACAGTGAATTTCCACAGCCATCCAAGAGTCAATAATTCCCCAAAACTTTCTCCTCTTAAACCCATCTGATAAGATCACCATGAAGACTAACCACAATCAGATTTATTTAGTCATCTTATTCATACAAATTTGAAGAGAAATGTTTTCCTGCACTCATCCCACTCTAGTTTAAAGTATGAGTAATAATCTCTTAGCACCAATGTTCCTTCCATTTTAAAAGCTTTTGCTCCAGAATTTCTATTAGCCAAGAGTTTTCTGGTCTTGGTGTTCCAGCTGACCTAATCTGTTGTTTCTTGTCCTTGGACAAGGTTTTGGGGTGGATCAAGAATATTTACCCTAAAGAAGGGAAGTGGAACATGCAACAGATGGTGAGTTGTACTCAGGTGAGTTGTCTGCAGGAGAGGTGCAGCTGGGGTGCAAGCCTTGGCTTGGGTGCTGGGTGTCCCTGTTCCTCATCCCCCAAATTAAGGGAAGCTTACAGCCCCATGGTCCAAGCACAAATCCATGGTCCAAGCACAAATCCATGCTCCTGGACTAAAACAGTTCTCCTACAGAGGCAGCAAGGGAGTTCCTTTGGGATCTTTGTCTGTAATGAGGAATTATTGTCCCTTCCTGCTCCTATAGCTTTATTTTTAGCCTTGTGGAAAGCAACTGTTATCCCCACAAACCAAACACCCAACTGCTGCTCTAATTTTACAGTGTGGATGTGAATGTTTCTCTCAATATCTCTGTGTAGAAATGCTCTGGTTTGGATACTCCTGCCTCCTGTTTCTGCTGCTAACAGGGAGTCACTCAGCATCTCCCTGCTCTGTCCCAGCAGCCCTCCTGCTCCTGGGCTGCCTCCTCCACTTTCTCTGTGCCAAGAGCTGGCAGGAAATATCAAGAGATACAGTTAGAATGGAATTCTAATTACACACTGAAATATCAACCACCTGGAATCAATGTGGCTGGTGATTTACAAGCAACACTTCTAACAGGCTGGTGCAGTCTGGACCAGTCACATCTCTCCTTTCTTAAAAGTTCATTAGGAGAGTATTGACTGCCCAAAGAATGATATGGGTGCTCATGTCATGAGGGGCCTCAGCAGCATATTTCTATGAGATAATTAATTTAATAAATGCCATTAATTCCTTGGCAAGCTTGTCTCACATGAAGCATTCTCAGTAGGATGAGCAGGTAGCTCTGCCCTGTTCCTTTTCTGATAGATCTGGGTTTGAGCCCAGAGCTCATTGCCTGGGGTGCAGGTCCCCAGGAAGAAGTGCAGGTCGCTTCTCATAAAGGAGAAAGTAAAATAAAGTCTTGTCCTTATCCATAAGGGAAAGGGTGAACCTCCAGGCAGGTTCTGCCTCCTCACATGGCTTTTGCAGAGCTGGATTCCTACTGCAGGTCCAGACCTGAGGTTTAGCCTTGCCAAAGGAAAAGACACAGAATCACACAGAAGTGTCAGGGTCGGGAAAGACCTCAAAGATCATTGAGTCCAACCATCAACCCAGAAAAAACCCCAAAATGCATGTCCAGCCCCATGCCATCCCCCTCCTGCCTCAGGACCCAGCACCCCTTTACCCTCCCTGTTGCTTCAGTGTGGCCTGGGGCAGGTTGTGAAGTCCCTTTCCTGGTGTGAGATAAGGAAATCAATGCCCAAAGCATCTCCTCTTGCCTTCACTTCTGCTCCCTGCAAGGTTTAATCTGTATTTCCCTTCAAGCAAAAGCAGAGCCAGGGGCTCTGGTTATGTGCCAGAGCCTCCAAACTAAATCCCTGCTGTTTGTTTCTGAACTATCTGACCTTTCAGCTAAGCTGGGCCCCTTTTAATATATTTTGTATATGTGTGTCTGTGGCTTAAAAAGGAAAAGAGTGATGGAAACCAAGAGAAGTCTGATCTCAAATGTTACAGCAAGGCATTTACTTAAAATCTTGCAGGAAAATGTCACCCAAAGACCTCATCTATTAAAACTGCCTGGACTTTGAGCTGAGGGTCCCACAGCTTGCCTCACCCTTTTTGTGTTGACTGAAGTGGTTTCCATCTGTGCTTTTTCCAGCTGTGATTGGGGACCACTCGGAATTTTTCAGATTAATCCTATTCCCATCTGGTTTCACCTGCTGAGATTTCTCTGAAGGGCACAGAAAGCAGCAGAGAGAAAGCTCTGCTAGAGGGAGGTGATAAGAGACAGCATCAACAACTTTCCCATTGAGGTCCAAGCACCCAGCCCCAAAACCCTGTTAGAGCAGGTTCCCAAGTCAGATAATGCTGGTTTGATTCAAGCTTTTAGATCAATTCCCAGTGGACTTCCTACAGACAGGTTCTGCTTCACAGTCAGGAATGTCTAAAGGGAGCAAGGAAGGTAAAAATCCTGGGGTGTACAGTGCATTTTTAAGGATGCTGCACTTGAAAAACAAGAAAGAGAGGGAAAAGGGGCCATAGGGACACAGATCAGCTTTGCTGATGACAATATTGGCTGGATCATTAACTTACAGGCATGGGGGTGCATCCCATCCTACAGTCAACAGCTTGTAAAATAAAATATTGCTGCTTTGGATGAGCAGTAAATGATTACCAATGGCTGCATGGTATTTATTGCCTTTGCCTGAAGTGATTTCAGGAGAGTGTTTTATATAAAAATAGCTGATAAATGGGATATTTATTGGCTCTGGTTTTCATAGCAGAGGAATCTGCTTAGGGTCCACAGTGGGAGCACCTGGGAGGGGGTTGGCAAAGCAGAGAGACCATACCCAGCCCAGAGCAATGATCCCACCCCACAGCATTTGGGGGTGTGGAAGGCACAGGTGGGAAAAGAGGTGTCCAGATACCTTTTACAGGTCCTGTGCATGCTGCACATTCAAATTCAGAGCTTTACTTTGAAAAAACTCCTTTAAAGTTAACAGATGAGTCTGCTGATAGACCCTGCAAGATTTGTCACAGCAGACAGAGGCTGAAAAATGAACTGGGCACTAAGAGGAGATACCAACTGGTAAATTTAGAGAGAAAAGCAATTTTTCAGTCCCCTGAGCTGTTACTGCAACAAGCCCAAATCAGATTCCTCGTGGCAATAAAGTCATTTTTATCTTGCTATAAGCAATGTAAGACACAGGCATCCGTGCTTACACTGCACACAGAATCTCCCTTTAGAAATCCTCTTTTTTATTCCAGGAACCAAATCTAAAGAAAAGGGAGTCAAAAGGGAGTGTTTATCCTTGCTGCAGCTGGGAACCTTCACTGCAGCCCCAGGCAGCGTGCTGGCACCCTGAGTGCAGATGTAGAAGAGCACTTACTTTATTTCTAAAGGATTTAATCTGCTTTTGCTGCACTTCCAAGAGCTCCACTCAGTGGTGCCTGCTCGGAGCACAGCCTGGGAATGCACCATCCCTTCCCCCTTCACACCTCCCCAACATTTTCCAGGAAATCCCAGAAGGCACAGGTGAACCTCATTTTCTCCTGCCTCCAATTTCTGTTGTTTGTTTTGGTATTGGGTTTTTTTTTTTTTTTCAAAATTTCAGCCTGCTTGGCAATTGGAAAATGCAAACGAAAAAGCAGCAGAGTGAAACTCCCTGGCAGCCAAACCCTCTTTACTGCCTTTTCCTAGGGACCTTCCCATCTATTTGCAATGCTCCCCAATCCTTATTAAATGCCTTGGATTTCAGGAAACACACAAAACACCAGGCACAATTTGTGCTCTTTCTTATTGTGAGTCTTTTTCTTAAATGCTGGAAATACCCCGGGCTGGCAGGGCTTGTTCCTTGGCCATGTATCACCCAAAACCCATGACAAGAGAAGCATCTCTCTATCCTGGTGCCTCCCACCACAAAAACCCTTTCCTGACATGTGGGAACCCAGGAGACAGCAGGGCCAGAGAGGTTTCCAGTGGAAATTCTCCTGGGATGCCCTACACTGGCTTGGGGTCACTCTGTGCCACTTCACTCCACTCCAAAACTTGGCACTTCACCTCTTCCAGAGCACACTGTGACCTGCTGGAAACACAGCCTGTTTGTGCTCTGCAATCTTCCTTGTTCCTGCTATTCTTCCCTCTAAGAGCTCACATCCTCCCATTTTTTCCCTCACTGCCACCCTGGATCTGCCTGAGCCTGGATTTCTCCTGAGCCCACCCTGGCACCCATCTCACCATAGCAGGAGAGGATGCTAACACTGGTCTGGATCCCTCTGGGTAGTGAGAAAGTTCCTCCTGATTATTACCAGGAGGTAATTACCTAATTATTAACAAGCTCCATCCCTTCCCTTGCAGCCAAAGGGCTCCTGGACCTGCTGCTCCAATGGGGAACATGAGAAAGGATTTTCATTAAAGGCCCCAGCCTGACAACCCCAAATCCCAACCTCACACATAACCCTTGCTGATTTTTTCCCTCCTCTTGGCCAGATGATTTCTCAGCTGGAGCATCTTGGCTCAGAGGTGACAAAAATATTTTTAACCCTGGGAGAGTGGACAGAGAGTCCATGGAGAGGGATTTGCTTCTCCTTCTTCTGTTGGGGTTCAGGGGTTGTTGCAGCCACCTCAAGGGGAAAGGCTCCCAATTTGGGAACCCCCATGCCCCAGGCTGCATTAAATTAAATTGTTAGAAAGCAGCCAAAGGAGACAGGACATGAAAAAAAAAAAAAGAAGAATATAAATCTATATTAGATGGGCAGAGAGGGCTTGGTGGTAGCTGTGTTCAGTTTGTGTGAAATTAATCTAATGGTTTTGGTTGTTTTAGTAGGAAGATGTTTACTAAGAAGGGGAACTCTCTGGCCAGTAAGTTATCTTTCTAAACTTCCTCATAACTCACAAACTGCTCTGACTCCACAGGCTGATATTGCCAACTATTTCATTGTTTAAAAAAAAAAAAAAATTATTTCTGCACCTTACAGAAAACAAAGTCTGCTCCTTTTTGCTCCTGGAGAGTTGCCCCCTCTGCTTCTTGTCCCATCTAAACCACAAATATCTTTTCCAGACCTAGTGCCCAAGCAATGATCCTGGGGCATCTTTGCTGGAACTGATCATTTGCCCCTGTGACAGGAGGAAAAGCTTCTCTTGTGCAGGACTGGAGGAGGGGGTGCAAAAAACACCTGGTCCAAGTTTTTTTTTTCTCAGGCTCTTCTAAAATACTTCCTGAAGCAGAGCATCCACCCCAGAGCCCTTCACAATTTAAGAGAGGATTTCACATGCTGAAGCACAAGTGGTTTTCAATGGGTTTTAGAGAGCAGACAGAATAAACAGGAGAGCAAATCCCACCCTCACCATTCTAGAAATCAGGGATTTCTGATTTTTCCTACCTCCCAGCTGACTCCAGGAGGTAACTAACAGGCTGGATTAGGATACCAACACCAACATTTTTCAGCCTTCCCATGCCACCACCTGAAGGAAATTAACTCAGTGTGTGTGTATCTTACTCCCTTGAGCTAATTATTACAGCTTGTGTTTATGTGGGTTTTGCCAACATAGAAAATAGCAGCAAATCCTCACGCTTGGCTTTGGCTTTGAGAAAAAAAACCCAAACACAACCTTTGCTGACCTCATGGCAGAAACATTTGGCCCTCTGTGGGCCAAATGGTGTTGAGTGATCTCACCTTGGTTTTCCTGTGGCTCCAGCAGCAGCCCCCATTCTGCAGAGCAGTTTTTACACTGGGACAGCTAAAGGCAGTAAATTGGGTGTGATTATATGCAAAGAAATGTTCTTGCTTTGGAATAAGGCAAGGAGGGAGCCAGCAGCTCAGTTTGCAAGAAAATGACAGGTAAACTGTGATTACTGCTCAGAGCCCCCATTCCCAGCTTTGGGCTCAGCACCTGCAGAGCAATAAGTCATGGAATTAGGGATGATATGCATAATGTATATAATTCAATATATAATTTGGTTTGTTCAATACATCTGAGAGGAGCATTCTTTCCCTTTCCCTTTTCCCCTTTTCTCCTTTCCCCTTTTCCTTTTCCCCTTTCCTTTTCCCCTTTCCTTTCCCCCTTTCCTTTTCCCCTTTCCTTTTCCCCTTTCCTTTTCCCCTTTCCTTTTTCCTTTCCTTTTCCCTTTCCTTTTTCCTTTCCTTTTTTCTTTTTTCCTTTCCTTTTTCCTTTCCTTTTTCCTTTCCTTTTTCCTTTCCTTTTCTTTTCCTTTTTCCTTTCCTTTTTCCTTTCCTTTTTCCTTTCCTTTTTCCTTTCCTTTTTCCTTTCCTTTTTCCTTTCCTTTTTTCTTTTTTCCTTTCCTTTTTCCTTCCCTTTCCTTTTCCTTTCCTTTTCCTTTCCTTTTCCTTTCCTTTTCCTTTCCTTTTCCTTTCCTTTTCCTTTCCTTTCCCCTTTCCTTTCTCCTTTCCTTTCTCCTTTCCTTTCTCCTTTCCCCTTTCCTTTCCCCTTTCCTTTCCCCTTTCCTTTCCCCTTTCCTTTCCTTTCCAGAAGTGGGATCCATACAGTATCCTCACATTTGCTCTGGAAATTTCTATAAGTAAAGAAGTTTATCAGAACCCTCTGGAAGGGTTTCACCTGACCAAGGAAGGAGCTGATGGCTGGAACAACTCCATCTCCATGTGAGAAATCAACTTCTGAGATTGGGGTTCTGCTTTGCAAACAAAAATCAGCATGAAAAGGTTCAGATAGGAGGAAAAACCCTCACAGTGAGGAAACACAGCCTTGGCTCTGATGCAGAGATCTGGGGTAAATTAGACCAGAAGTAGAAACCTAAAGTATTTTTCTTTAACCTCCAACATTGCCACTTCTCTGTGCTTTATTCTCCTTGTCCCCCAGTAACCTCTGAACCATTGGAATAAACTCTGCTTTTGTGTATTTCAGGTACATAACCACAAAGTTGGGAAGGAAAATGCCATGTCCAGAGCCACGGATCACATCCCACACCTCAGGAAGATGCAGAAAATGCAACATTATCTTAAGAGGGTCCCTGCTTAGATACTTCTTATGCTTTTTTGTAAAACTGATAAACCATGACAGGTTCATGGGACTGTTCATGTAGCAAGCACAGAGACAATTGGGAGGAAAGGAAAAGAAAAAAGATAAATTAAAAAAAAAAAATATCTGCCTAACAGATGGTGTCCCTCTGCTCACCATTTGTAAAAGAAGAAAAATCCCCCCAGGCTCTCAACCTCCCTTCCTTTGCCTGCTGACTGACACATATTTGAAGCTCCCATCAAGATTCTATAATCAGCCCTGAAGAGGACAACAGGCAGAAAGGCTGAGCAAGAGATGGGGTGGGCTTGACAAGCACCTGCAAAACCCCTTCCTGTGCTCATTCCTGTCCTGTCTGGACCCAAGGAGCAGCCAGAGATGGGTCCAGCAGCCAGAAAAATGGCACTGGGTCTTCTTCTTGCTCCTCCAGCTCCTGGGGCCTGGTGGAACCTCTGGGATGCTTTTGCCCACTGGCCCAGCAGCCTGGAGGACTGGGAATGGTGGGGTTGGGCACTGGTGGAAATGAAGCTGCTGCAGGTTCAGATTTAGGACCTCTCCAGCTCTGTTCCAGGATCTGACCAGGTTTTCTTGGCTCTCCACTGCCACCCCAGCCCCCATCTTGCTGCTGGGCATCAATTCCTGAGTTTGCAGAAGGGCTGGAGGGGCTGGGAAGTGGCTGAAGCAGAAACTGAGTTCGGGGCATGGTGCTGAGAGGCTACAGGAGAATGTGGGGTGTGTTGGAGCAGAGGTGGGAGAACAGAACCTTCCCTGGCAGAGGCTGGAGAAGAGGAGCCCAGGACCTGCCAGGCTGCTGCTGTTTAACCCCAATCTGGCATTGGTGTTGATTTGGGGTGAGAATTCAAGTGCAAGGCAGGGCTGGAGGTGGAGCAGCTGCTCAAAAGCTTCTGAGGTTGTGTCTGCTGAGCCCAGGGGCTTCTCCTGACCTCTGGGTTGCAGCCCCCAGGAGCTATTTGGCTTTCTCCTGGCCCTTCCCATGGCTGAAAGGAGATGAAACCAGAGGATGGGAGCAGGATGGGGACTGTCCCCAGCCTGGGGCAGATGTGTACAATAACAGGAAAAAAAGCAAAGGTGTGAGGGTGCTCTGATTTCTGTCACCATCACCCAGCTCAGGGACCTGATCCACCTGGATGCTCTGCAGAGGGGGAGTGGATCAGTGCTGGTGTTTTTTGGAGTCTTGGACTGCTTTTAGTCTGAGAATTAGATGCATCTCATCTCATCTGAACCATCCAAGGGGTCCTGGGGTGCTGTGACCTCAGGCAGACTCCACACCACATCCACCCAGGTCCTCTGAGGCTTTGTTCACTTTTTTTCAGGAGGTGAAAGCACCAGAATTGCCCAGGATGTTGATGTTACTCAATTTGCCTCCTTGTGAAAGTGATCACAAGCTTGAAATTTCATGTCACAGGTGACTGAAAGCAACATATGATTACCACAACATTTGGAACAAAGTATTAGTAAAAAAAAAAATCAACTAAAAAAAAAAAAGAAGAAAAAAGAAAAAAATAAGAAAAAGAAAGGAAAAGGAAAAGGAAAAGGAAAAGGAAAAGGAAAAGGAAAAGGAAAAGGAAAGAGAAAAGGAAAAAGGAAAAGGAAAGGAAAAAGAAAAGGAAAAGGAAAAGAAAAGGAAAAGGAGAAGGAAAAGGAAAAAGAAAAGGAAAAAGAAAAGAAAAACAAAAAGGAAAAAGAAAAGGAAAAAGAAAAGAAAAAAGAAAAGGAAAAGGAAAAAGAAAAAGGAAAAAGGAAAAGGAAAAAGGAAAAGGAAAAAGGAAAAGAAAAAGAAAAGAAAAAGAAAAGAAAAAGAAAAGAAAAAGAAAAGAAAAAGAAAAGGAAAAAAAAAGAAAAGGAAAAGGAAAAAGAAAAAGAAGAGTAGCATATGAGGCAACATATGGTAAATATGTATTTAGAAACACAGAAAGTAGACAAATTCATTTGGGTCAAGATTTAATCAGATAATGTTTGGTTTAGACCCAGGACTAATGCTACTTAGGAAGTGTATTACATTGGAATCAGTATTTAAAACTCTGTTACTGGCAAGTGACAATAAAAATCATGAGGAAAAAAAAACCAAAGTGGCAAATTTATGGCATGGGAAATAAATATTTCTTTGGCAATGAGACACCAGGTCTAATTAATCTGCACACACTCACTGCCTCCACATGGCTTGCAGAAAGGGCTTGCCTGGTTCTGTGGGTGGGAAGTGGGTAACAGCTCAGTTCCTTTATTAGTTTCTTCTTTTTTCTTCATTAGTTTCCAGGTTCCAATGAGACCCACAAATACCATCTTGGGCTCAGTAAAAGCTCCAGAGGTGGGGAGGAAGCCAGGCTGTGACAAACCTCCTCCTGTGTTAGTGAAAGCCCTGCTGGGTCAAGAAGTTCTGCAGGTTTTTAAGCATAATATTTTCCTCAAAAAAAAAAAAAATTTAATCCCAAAGCACAAGCAGTAGTCATGGCTTGGGGCAGTGCTCAGACAGCCCCACGCCCCTGGGCATGTGGAATCCTCTTAATGCTTCTGCAGTGAGTGTGGCATTTCCCAGCCCATCAGTATGGGGAAAGGAAGGAGGGAAGGGGAAGGGGAAAGGGGAAGGGAAGGGAAGGAAAGGGGAAAAGGAAAAGGAAAAAGAAGAAGAGGGAAAGGGAAAGGAGAAGAAGAAGGAGAAGGGAAAGGAAAGGGAAAGGGAAAGGGAAAGGGAAAGGGAAAGGGAAAAGAAAAAGGAAAAGCAAAAGGTAAAAGAGAAAGACAAAGACAAAGAAAGGAAAAGGAAAAGGAAAAAGGAAAAAGGAAAAAGGAAAAAGGAAGGAGAGGGAAATGGAAATGGAAAGGGAAAGGGAAATGGAAAGAGAAAGGGAAAGGGAAAGGGAAAGGGAAAGGGAAAGGGAAAAGAAAAAGGAAAACCAAAAGGTAAAAGAGAAAGACAAAGACAAACAAAAAGAAAGGAAAAGGAAAAAGGAAAAAGGAATAAGGAAGGAGAGGGAAATGGAAAGGAAAAGGGAAAAGGAAAGGAAAAGGAAAAAAAAAGAAATAGAAAAAGGAAAAGAAAAAGGAAAAGGAAAAGGAAGGAGAGGGAAAGGGAAAGGGAAAGGGAAAGGGAAAGGAAAAGGAAAAGGAAAAGGAAAAGGAAAAGGGAAAGGGAAAGGGAAAGGGAAAGGGAAAGGGAAAGGGAAAGGAAAAGCTGCTCCTCTCATGGACACAACTGTCTCTCTCTGATTCATGCTCTGCTCTCCACCACTCCTTTCCCTCCAGGCCCATCCCATGGTTGTGTCCAGAGGTTCAGGACCCCTTGTAGCAAGACAAGTCCCACCACCAGCAGAGCTTCTCACACCTGCTTTCCATCACCTCCTGCTTGCAATACATATACCTGGTGTTTATCCAGTGTTCTTCTGATGGATTTCAGCCAGGATGTGATGAAACATTCACAGACTCTGGTGCCCTCCCCAGCTGGCATTTACAGGTATGATTTTGTTCCCTTGGGGAGCACTCCCTGAGATATGAAGCACAGAGTAAAGATCAGGGACTGCAGAACAAGTAAGGTCCAGAACAAGAACTTTCTGAGCAGGCAGAAAAACCTGAGGGTCAGGTTGAAGTTAGAACCAGGCATCTGATGGGGTCTCTGAATTTTTTCCCTATTCATGATGAGGCAAGTTGTCAGTTTGTACCCTGAGAGATGCAATGGGAGCAGTTTGAGGTTTATTCCTCTCTAACAAAGGCAGCAGGTGCCTGGCACAGCAGCTCTCGTGCTCAGCAGAGCAGCAGGACCTGAGCCAGGGCTCTCACTGGAGGAAACCAAGCAGATGAAGCTAGAGGATGGATGGAGCCCCTCCAAATGCTGAGAGAGAAAAAGAAAAGGAGCCAAGCTCCTGAGAAAACCCTGGCACCTCTTCCAGGCAGAGAGACCTCAAACACTCTGTTCTTACATCTGGGAAACTATCTCCTGGGAAGATACATGATTTGACTCCTCCTCTATGTTATCTTTCCTAAAAAGAGCTGCTGCCCACAGGCCAGGGATCTGCAGGAATTATAACCCAGGAAAATTTATGGCTCTGCTCCTCCTGGCCACCTGGGTGGATATAGACATGCAAGACCCTCAGCAAAGCTGGAGCTGTGCAGTAGCAGCTCATGGGTACCTGTGGCTTGGGAGGCAAAAATTCCATTTTCCTGGTTTTTGGACCATCTCTCCTAATTCCACCAGATTATGGTGTTAGTGAGGAGGCAATAAACTAATGCATCAGGCTTGGGGGGGATTTACTGACTGCCTTTCCCTGATATCAGAGATGCAGCATGGTTTGCCATGGATATTGAGAACCAACCCTAAGCCTGTCTGCATGAAGCTTCCAACCTAAGCCATTCTCCCCCTGAGTCCTGAGAGTCATTAATTTGCCCTTTCATTAAAAAAAAAATAATTAAAGAAAATTAAAAAAAAAATGAAAATAATAGATTTCTTGGAACTTCTGTTTCAAGACACCAACAGGTACAAAAAATATCCAGGACTGCAAGCTCCCCCTGGAGATCAGCCAAATGAGAAAGGAATCTCTCCAGTTGTAGCCAAAGAGAGGACTCAGGGAAAGGATCCCAAAGCTCTCAGACACCATGAATGGCCTCAGAGCCATGTGAGTAGCCCCAAGCCAGTACAAGCAATTACTAGAACATCTTCCCTTTCCTTCTTGGTGGGGGTTTGGCTGAGTCCTGGCAGTACTGGTGGTGATGTCCCTGGGGATGATGGCATGGGAAGTGCAGACACGTTCCTCAAGGCTTCTCTTTTGCTGAGCACATCAGGAAGCACAACCATTCCCAAGCAATGAATCCTGTGAGCTCCCAGGGAGATCCAGGAGCTGAGGTTATCCCATAATTTCTCCTCGTTTTGCTTAAGTAAGGCAGTGTCTGGCTCCAGAGCCTCCCCTTGATGGGCAGGTTGGGTCTCTCCCTCCCTGCAGAGCCTTTGGGGCTCTCTGCCAGCAGCTGTGTTGATTTTCTGTTGATCCCCCAGCCTGTTCAGCTGCTGCTCTTGCCCTTCAGAGCTGACATCTCAGATGGGGTAATCCTCTTTTGGTGCCTTTTAAATTAAAAAGTCACCTCCCAATGGCAAGGAAGAGGAGCCTGGTGGTCCTGTCTGCTCTTCTCACAAAAGAAATTAGCCATGAAGTCATGGCTGGGAACTCCAGCATCTCTCAGCAGCAATGGGATTTAATCACCACTGCACTTTAAAGGACTCTTCCTGTTCACCTCTGGCAGCAGCAGTGAGGAAAAGGAGAAAGAAACCTGAGGAGCTGGGGGTGCCAATCTTCATGCAGCAATGTTAATGTCAAGCCAATGAAGCCTTAAGAACAAATGAACAGATTTGAAACACAGACAGAAAAAAAAAAAAATTGGTAAGAGGGGAAAGCTACATCTTCCTTACAGCTGTCAGGTTCTGCTGCTGGTTTGAACTGGGAGGATCACAGGGCTGGGAATACTCTTCCTGAATTATAATCCCATGGTGGGTTTGGGCAGGTCACTTTGAAAGCCAGTTTCTTAAATATCCCCCAGGCAGGCTGGCTGGGGGAATGAACACAACACAGCCCATCCATCCTTCATCAAAAAGCCTCAGTCAGTCTCCTCCTCCCCATCTGCCACCAACCACGAGGTCTCACCCATCAGGTCCTGGCCCAGCAGGTCAGTGAGGAACCTTTCCTGGTGATGGAGAGGGACCAGGGTGCCAGCTTCTCCTGGCAGAGATAAAGCAGGCAGGGCAGGAGCACTGAAGGAGGTGGCAGAAGGAGCAGGGTGTACCCCAGGGACACTTTCCTCGTGCCCCTGGTAATCTGTAGCTGCTCACTCGAGTTTTCCCTCCCTGCCATTTCACAGTCCTGGCTGATTAAATTTTACTGTCTGGGGCTGAGTCTAAATAATAATGAATAAGTTATGAGGAGGTCTTCTAAGGAAGCACATTCTGTTCCTGTGATTCAGAGAGTTGGGATTTACTGCCCAGGGGACCCAGGGGAGTTCATCAGCTCTGCTGCCCATTGCTCATCAATTCAGACACCAGTGGGTGAGTGTCTGCCACCTCCCAACCATCCTCCCAGCTCCCAGAGTGCCAGTTCAGGAGGTGAGATGACTGATGGAGTGCCCAGGGAGGATACAAAAAGGAAAGCTCATCAGCTGTTTCCTCTTCCCAGCTTTTCCTGGGTTTTCTTTTTCTGCTTCAGGCAAACCTCCACCAGAATGTGGGCAAGATAATTGGAGTCCCAGAGCAGGTTTAGCCCTCCCAGATCCCATATCTGATGGAGGAAGATATTGATCCTGGCCAGAAATGGTGCAAAAAAAAAAAAAAAAAAAGTGTTGGCTTTGCCTGATTGACCCAGCAGAAATTCTACAGCACCTCAGGGGTGGTTTTGAGCCCAGCAAGGGTGGGATGTTTAAACCAATTTGTTCCTGTACAAACTGAGTAGCTGGGTTCCCAAAGACAGCTCTGAATTCCCCAGCCTGAGCTGCACTTCAGAAGTTTTTAAGCAAGTTCAGCTCTGATGAGCCATGGTCAGATGGGGCATGCAAAGTGGCTCTTTCTCCTCCAGACTGGAAGGCAGCTTTTTTCTGGGCTGAAGTGGATCTGCATGAAAAGCTCTTTGAGGATCAGTTGCCAGAGCCTGCCAGACCAAAAAAAAAAAAAAAAAAATGGTTTGCTTACTATATTCAAGTGAATTTATATTTTTGTCAATCTTGCCTTTATCATGTCCCACTGCCAAACGTGTTGAATGGAGAGAGCCAGGCAGAATGAATCCTCAGGGATTTGCAGTGGCAAGAAAATAATCTTGCTATTCAGAATGAAAGATGTCAAGCAGTTTTATGTCACTTTGAGTATCAAATTAGGGTGGGTTTTATCATCTCTCTGTGGGAAAAGCTAGACTGTGAGTTTCTGCACATGGGTGTTTATTTACTGCACCCAGATCAGAACAAGAAAGCAATGAGAAATCACAAAGAAACCTCATTCTCCCTGCACACCCCAGGATTTCTTTTCTTTCTGTGTTTGGCTTTTCCCCCCCTTCTAATTAGTGATGCTATTACCCAAATTAGGAGCTGAGGACACGGATCACAACACATGGAAAAACCTTTGGAGGATCAGGCAATAAGAGAAATGCTGCCAAGAATTTGTAAGGTGCCAAGAGGTCAAAACCTGGGGGATTTGGGGAATCTCCTGTTACCTGCACCTATAGGATCCTATATTTTTGGGCTCTTCCTCTGCTGATGGCTCCCCAGAGGTACCCAGGAGGGCACAGTCTGAATGTCACAATTTTGGGAGGAAAAAAGGAAGGAAAAAAGCTTCAGGCAGGGAATGCCACGGAGCTGAGAAAGGTGAGGAAAGCCAAGGAGATTACTGGTGTCAGAGCAGGGCACAGGTGAATGATTTCTCTCTGGTGTCTTACTAATTGTCTGCTTCCAATTACACCCTTCCACTGGCTGCAGGTGGGAGAGGATAATTTCTCACCACTCCTAACAGCTGTTGAGGAGTTTTAATTACACACAGTGCACTAAGAGAAGCATAAATCAAAACACTTGGCATGGGGGGAAGCTAAATGTTGCTCTTTCAAAGCCAGAGGTGGTGTTCAGATTTATCCCTGTGAAGGGGATGTTACAGAAGTGGTGCTGCTGCTGGGTGTTTCCCTTTGAATCCCTTTGCATCCTTTCCCTTGGCTCCCACAGTAGTTATATTTCCATTATCTTCAATTTATAACTGGACCTTCCCCTTCAAGGGTTTTTTTTTCTTCCTCTGGATGCCTGCATGTGAATTGCTGCTCCTGGTTCCTGTGATGCACAATACAAAAGCAGGAAAGCAAGGTGGGTTTTTGCAGTCTGAATTTTCCTGACGTGTGAGGAAGGATTCAGGTGCCTGAGTTGTATCTGAGATCTTCCCAGAAGGGCTGGAAGATCTTCAGGATACCCAAAGTCCTTGTGGGAACTGTGGTCCCCAAGGTTGCTTTAAGAGAACACACAGAAAATCACATTGTGGTGGCAATATTCCTGATGTTGAGTAAATCCAGGAGATGAGGAAAGCCTCCTGCCTGTCTCACTTATTTCTGGTATTTTGGGGAGGGGCAGGTGAGATATGGGGGCTCCTTTGTGGTGTAAAAGGGGCAGATGCTTGGGGAGGGTCATCCCTCCACCCCAGGCCACGCAGAGGATGCTCTTCACCCAGAGCCTACAGTCTGGGGGGGTTTTAATCTGCTCAGACCTGGGATTAATCTGCTGACAGGATTTGTATAAGAATCCCAGGAAAGCTGGTAACTAAAGCTCTCAAGAGGTAGAGGATTTGCTGTGATCCTGGGCAGGATAACCTAAGATGATATCTCTTTAAAAAACCCAAAGCTGGCAGAGATGCAGGCAGAAACCTCCAAGTTCCCAGAAGGTCTGGTTTAGGTTGAAAACCCCCAAAAAGGTGTGTTTTAAGGAGCCTTCATGTCTGGAATATTGTGCTTTCTCCTGAGCTGCAGAGATAGAAAGGGAATTTGGTTTATTATAACATTGGGGATTGCTCTGATGTGCCTCTGGAGGAGACTCTGGGGAAGCTGCTGGGAAGAGGAGAGTTGATAAAGCACCTCTCAAAGCTGCTGCTTGAAAGGCATTAATTATGTACCTGGTTCCCATGAGCTCCACCACTTTGGGAATGAGGAACCAGGAAAAAAAAAAAAAAAAACAAGAAAAAAAAAAAAAAAAAACTTGAATAACACTCAGCTGCCTCCTGGCACAGGGCAGCATTTGGAAGGGGATCTTTCCTTAAGCTCTTGAACCTTTGGGTTCTGTCTCCTACTGAAATGAAAAGTGTGGGGAATGCCAGGAAGAAGGTGGGTGTTGAAGAGGAAATGTGCAAATGAAGGGGAGAAAAAAAAAAAAGAGTAAATGCCAACCTAAAATAGCAGCAGCCTGGGAAGTGGATCCATTGAGCAGTTTATCTCTGAGTCAGATCACAACTCACCCAGTCTTGGTACCTTTCCCATTGCTCTCTCCCCTGAACACAAAAATAATGCTGTAAATACAATTATTTGCAAATGTTTCTTGGAAGCAACCTGGTTTTTTTCATCCCCCTTAAAGGAACTGCAACAAAACTCAACAAGGACTCTGTAGGGAGTGAGAATAAAACTCAATTAGCTGCATTTACATGCTTTGCAATTTTTAAAATGTCCATTCTTGAGGAATAAAACCATCTCTCACACCCTGAAGAGCTGAAGCACAAGCAGTCTGTGCAGCTCGTTTGTCCCTGTCCTGATGTGACCCAGGATCACATGGGATTTGTCACCATTTTCAGAGATGAGCCCAAAGATGAGCAGGGCAGGCAGTGCCTGGGCCTCTGTTATGGATGGGTTTGTGTTGCTGGCTTCACTCTGGGGTTTTTTTCTGCCCTGACTGGGCTTTTTTTGCCCCTTTCCTTTTTCATTTCCCCTTTCCCTTGTTCCTTCCCTTGTTCCTTCCCTTGTTCCTTCCCTTGTTCCTTCCCTTGTTCCTTCCCTTGTTCCTTCCCTTGTTCCTTCCCTTGTTCCTTCCCTTGTTCCTTCCCTTGTTCCTTCCCTTGTTCCTTCCCTTGTTCCTTCCCTTGTTCCTTCCCTTGTTCCTTCCCTTGTTCCTTCCCTTGTTCCTTCCCTTGTTCCTTTCCTTTCTTTTTCTTGCCTTTTTCCTCTCTTTTCCTTTTTCCTCTCTTTTCCTTTCTTTTCATTTCATCTCCTTTTTCCCTTCCTTTTTCCTTTTTCCTATCCTTAATTTTCCTTTTTCCTTTTTCCTTTCAATTTTCTTTTCCTTTGTCTTTTCTTTTTCTTCCCTTTTTCCTTTCCTAATTCTTTTCCTCTCTCCTCTCCCCTTCCTCTCCTCTCCCCTTCCTCTCCTCTCCCCTTCCTCTCCTCTTTCCCTTTCCCATAAATTCCCCCAGAAAGTCTGTCTCTTAATACTTTTATAACCTCTTTCAACCCTCTGGTAGGATGAGGAGAAGGGAAAATGTGACCGGAATTTGCAGTTTGAGGCTTGCAAATAGAAAAAAAATATGGATGATATAAATTTATTTATATTCCATCAGGTGCTGGAGCAGGGGAAATCCCTGCAGCTGGTGTGTGCCAGGCCCTGGAAGGGGCAGCTGGGCTGTCACAAAGGTTTCCTGGGATAATGCAGGGACAGGTAGGATGTGGCAGAGCCTGCTGGTGGCAATGAGAGCTGGGGAAAGCTGCCCCATTGCCCCATTTTCTGATTTCCCCACTGCCTCTGCCTTTGGCATCCCTGAAAATGTTGGTGGGAAAGAGATCAAGGAATGAAATCTGGGGTTATTATCAGCTGGGAGTGGTATTAGTCTGATTAATCTGCTGTCTGCTAACAGCCTGCCTGGCCAGAGGGGCTCAGCTGGGATCTGGGACAAGGAGATCATAAAATCCTAGAATCATAGAATCCTAGGGGTTGGAAGGGACCTCGAAAGATCATCTAGTCCAACCCCCCCTGCCAGAGCAGGGCCCCCTAGAGTACATCCCCTAGGAACGTGTCCAGGTGGGTTTTGAATGTCTCCAGTGAAGGAGACTCCACAACCCCCCTGGGCAGCCTGTTCCAGGGCTCTGTCACCCTTACAGTAAAAAAATTTTTTCTGATATTCAACTTGAACCTCCTATGCTCCAATTTACACCCATTACCCCTTGTCCTATCACTGGTCACCACTGAGAAAAGCCTAACTCCATCTCCCTGACACTCACCCCTTACATATTTGAAAACATTGATGAGGTCACCTCTCAGTCTCCTTTTCTCCAAACTAAAGAGACCCAGCTCCCTCAGCCTTTCCTCATAAGGGAGATGTTCCACTCCCTTAATCATCTCAGTAGCTCTGCGCTGGACTCTTTCAAGCACTTCCCTGTCCTTCTTGAACTGAGGGGCCCAGAACTGGACACAATACTCCAGGTGTGGCCTCACCAATGCAGAATAGAGGGGGAGGAGAACTAATATGGAAATATGGGATGGCTGCTGCTGTTGCCTGGTGGCACAGACTCCAAATAATCCATGGGGTGGGGAAAGGATAGGATGGCATCACAGCAGTGCTCTCCATCCCATGGTGGGAAAGGCACCTGCTGACACTGGGATTATTTCCCATGGAATTTAGGGCTCGGCCATGTAGAAACCTGCTTGGGAAGCAGCCATCTCCATAGGCAGCACACAAAAAAAGGCCATTCCCAGGACATCTCATCCTGAAATGCACTTGGATGCTGGGCTTTGCCCCTAGGAAGTGGTGGGCAGGCACTGCAGGTACCCATGCCTTGAGCTTCAGCAAGAGACATAAATCTCCCACTTATCCCTCAATGAAATTCCTCGTTCAGGTACAAAACACATTTTCATTTAGATGCTTAGGCAATGGGAAAAAGAAACCAAACAAACCACAGAAGAAAAATTCAGAAATATGAATAATTGTGATGAAAATGCATTGGGTATTCCCAGGGTTTCAGCTCACTAGAGCCTCAAAGATTAATATTTTTTTTCCTGTGCAGAATGGAATAGCTTTCTGACTGTTATGGGACAGGGAAAAAATTAAATCTCTCTCCCTAACTGCTAACAAGGCATAAAAAAAATTCCTTTCCAAGCCCGTCTGTTTATTCTGTACTTAGGGTTTGCCTCCTACCTCCTCCCTTTCTCATCTCTAATTGTCACATAAAAATGCTAAGTATTTAGGATTTCACCTTCTAGACACAGCACCAGATTTGCACTTCAGGGAAAGCAGCATTTGCAGATCTAAAGCTCTGCTAATGAGAGCAACCTTGTGCTTAGAGGGAATGTTAATCAATTAGACATGCAGAGCATTAATGATGTTTCTTGTGCTTAATTAGATCAGCAAAACACGACTACAGCCACTTTTTTTTTTTTTTTTCCCCTTTCTTTCCAGCTCTCCAGCTTCTGCCTCCTGAGTAGCATCACCCAGATGGCTCTGGGGTGCTCTGGGGAGCTGCATTTCCCCAGCTATGCCAGGGGGGAGAGCAGCTGGGTCCTGCCTGTGTTTGCAGCCCACCCTGGGGACAGGCAGGAGAGAGCTGTGGGAGAGATGTGAGGAGTTTTCTAGCTCCCTACAGATGTTCAGATTTGGAGGCTGAAGGTTTAGCAGCTCGTTGGTTTGCCCTGGGATGCAGCAGGGATTTGCTCCCTCGAGTCCCAGCACTCCCAGAGCTGGAGCACTTGGTTCAGGTGCATCTCGAGGAGGACCAGATGCTCTCCTGCTTCTTCAACATTTGCAGGACTCAGAAGGAATGAAAAGCCAACATCCATAGAATCCTAGAATTGGCTGGGTTGGAAGGGACCTCAGAGCTCATCAAGTCCAACCCTTGATCCACTCCCCCCGTGGTTCCCAGCCCATGGCACTGAGTGCCACATCCAGGCTCTTTTGAAATATCTCCAGGGATGGAGAATCCACCCCTTCCCTGGGCAGCCCATTCCAATGCCTGATCACCCTCTCCCTAAAGAAATTCTTTCTAATGTCCAACCTAAACCTCCCCTGGCACAACTTGAGACCTCTTGTGCCCTCTTGTCTTGCTGAGAGTTGCCTGGGAAAAGAGCCCAACCCCCCCCTGGCTCCAACCTCCTTTCAGGGAGTTGGAGAGAGTGATGAGGTCTCCCCTGAGCCTCCTCTTCTCCAGCCTCAACACCCCCAGCTCCCTCAGCCCTTCCTCACAGGACTTGTGCTGGATCCCTTCCCAGCCTCCTTGCTCTTCTCTGGACCTGCTCCAGCACCTCAATCTCCTTCCTGAGCTGAGGGGCCCAGAACTGGACACAGGACTCAAGCTGTGGCCTCCCCAGGGCTGAGCACAGGGGCATCCCTGAGCTCCCCAGGATAATAAGAGGAGAATGAAAAAATGCCACAAGGCAGAGATCTCTGTAGAGAAGAACATCATTTGATTCAGAGCAAGACAAGAAGTAGATAAGATGCCAGAAACACTCACAAATCCAGAATGATTTGGACCTGCAAAGTGTGGGATCCTTAGAAAAACACTGCTAATCTGAACCAAGGCTTTATCTATGTTTTTTCCTGGTTATCTGATTTACACAGATGCAGGTAACACACTGCACACTGCCTGGTTCTCAGGGTAGAGAGAAAATCAAAGAAATCCACTTGTGATGTTTTAACCAGGGAATATTCCTAGAGTAGATCAAAATGAAGAGTTAAAAAGATTGCAGAAGCTTAATCATCTTCCCAGCTTCATGGTTGGGAATAGTGGATTATCATGTACATAAAATGAAAGAAAGAAAGGAAAACAAAGTTTTAACAAGTGAAAAAATCAAATTAGCCACACATCAGAAAGCCCCAGACTGGGTTTCATTAACAGCTTGGGCTGTTCCTCAGGAGAAGCTGCCCTTCTGCACAGTGAGCAACAAGTCTTTAAAATCCAAGATGGGCAGCCCCTCATTGATCCTGACTGGTGTTAAAATCCACAAATTAACAGTGCCCAACAGCCCTTTTCTCCAGGTCTCAACATTTCAGTGCAATTCATCACATCCCTGCAAGGCCAGCTGACCCCTGGCAATGGCACAACTTGACCCAGGGTGAGGCCCACGACCTGTGCTTGACCTGCCAAGGACTCAGTGAAGGAAGTTAATTACCCACCCAAGTTAAATTAATGATCCACTTTTTTTTTTTTTTTTTTCTTTGGTGCATTGAGGTTGACTTTATTGCTATTTTCCCTCCAGAGTAAAAAAAAAACCTCAGTGTCTGCATCTCCCAAGACAAATCCACTGCCAATCCATCCTTGGCAAAGCTGATGGGTACTTTACTTTTCCTACTTAAAAATATTTCTCATGGATCTTGCTGAGGTGCCAACTATTGGGAGGTTTTATCTGTAGTGCCAGAAAGGCTCATTCACCTCATGAATTTTGATTCTTACCTCTGCTGAGGTAGAAAGCTGTCTTTGTAACTTCATCAACTTTCAAAGCCTTGCTCTGCTCAGAACAGATTTTGTATTTTTAAAGCAGATTGCTGGAATAGTAAGAGATCACTTTTTTCTTATTAGCTTCAACCAGGGCACATCAGTATGTTCAACATTCATGTCTAGAGCTCCAGTTTCTATAGTTACTCGTGCTGCACTGAACTACTGCAATTTTCATTTTATTATAGCTCTGCTTCCCCCTTACTGGAAGGGCAGGTCTGGAATAAAAGGTTTTGGTGGACTCATCCCACTGTAAATAATGTTAGGAGGTTTCTCAGGGCGCTGTGACAGGGTGGGATCTGGAAACGAAGGAAGCAAGATGGGAAACGAGTGACATTCTTCATTTAACATCGGATTTATTCTTCTATGTGACTCTAGGAAATTGGCTGGAGGATTCCTGGCTGGAGAAGAAACTCAGTGCCTCGTTCAAAGGAGCAGAAAGTCTCATTTTCATCTTCTAAAATTGCTTTGTGAAGGTCACGATGAAAAGTTGAGAGGAGGCAAGAAAATTTTGGCCTTTAGTCCATTCCAGAGGAAATTATTGTAGCCACAGAAAATGCCAGCACGTTCTGCTCCCTTGAATCCTCTCCAGTTGCTGGATAGAAATCCAGTTCCCACAGCAGAGCCACAGCCGTATAGATAATATATAATATAAAATAATATAATATATATATTTTATAGAATATATATAATATTATATGATATACATTATATATAATATATATTACATATATTATTATATAAATTATATATTTTATATAATATATAATATATATTATTATATATAATATAATATAAAATATTATATGATATATTATATATAATGTATTATATATTATTATACATGTTATAATATATATATTATATATAATAATTATAATATTATATATATTATATATAATACATATTATAATATATAATATATAATATATAATTATTATATAATTATAATATATAATATTATAATATATATAATATATTATATATAATATATATAATACATTTTTATATATTATTTATATAATATAATATATTATATATATATCATATATATTATATATAAATATATATAATATATTATATATAATTATTGCATATATTATATATAATAATATATATAATATATAATATATAATATATTATATATAATTATTATATATATAATATATATTTTTTAATATTATTATAAAAGTCTAGTGACTGACAGCTCAGAGCTCTCCATCCCTGTTTTGGGAAGTTTGGAAAAAAAAAAAAGGGAAAGCTTGGAAAAAAAAAAAAGAATTGATCAACTTTTATAAGAATAAAACTGCTGCCGTTTGGACCCTCCCCTGCTGCATCACTTTCTGATCACAGCACCCACCTGTTTCCCTTGGAAAGCTCTCTTTCTAAATCCTAAAGGCACACCTAGGACCTTATTTGGATTTTTTAAAACATATTCCTGCTGTAAATCTGGAACCCAGCTCCGGGAGCTGCTTTTGCCCTCCCTATAAACCCCCGGGACCTCGTTCCCGGCGCCCGCCCCGCTCCGCCGTCTCCGTTGCCCTCTAGTGGTACCGGTCCGGATGGATTATTCCCACATCCTCCCGAACCCGACCCTAGCAAGAACGGAACCTGGTTTTTTGGGGGGGGGAAAGGACGAGAGAGCCAGAGGGTGGGGATTTATCGGCGCCTTTCTTCACATCCAGGTGAAGAACTGAGTCCCTGGCAGCAGGGAAAGGGTAGGAAGTGCCTCAAGTCCATCTGGGTATCATAGGATGGGGTTTGGTTGGAAAAAACCTTTAAGATCAGCAAGTCCAAGCATTAATCCACCACTGCCAAGGCCCTTAAACCATGACCCTTAAACCATAAACCATGACCCTTGCCACTACATCTACAAAAGTTTTAAACATCTCCAGGGCTGGAGATTCCACCACTGCACTGTGCCAGGGCCTGAGAACCCTTTGGGGGAAGAAGTTGTTCCTAATATCCAAGCTAAACCTCTTCTGGCACAACTTGAGGCCGTTTCCTCTTGTTCTATTGCTTGTTACTTGGGAGAAGAGACCAACACCCACCTTCCTACCACTTCCTTCAACTCTTCAGAAGACAAACCCAGCTCCTTGCCTGCCTGGGGGTTTTGTTTGCAATAAATAACGTTCAGTTCCCCCTCCCTGGGCTCCATTCTGGGAACTCATTTGTTTTACTTCCCTCTGGCTTTTCCTCAATCCCAACCACTCTTTGTTTGTGTTCTTTCACATCCTGAATCAACCCTTAAGCAAACCCTACGTGTCACAGGACTTTGACCTCATTTACACAGTGTAGGGCTGGGGAAAACTCCATGGCTTTAACAGGGTTGGTCCATTGATGAAAGACACCAAAGGTACTGCCTTTTTCTTCTTCTTCCCACCAGCCAAAAACCTCATTTTGCCTTCAAAAGCAATTATTTTCTGTCTCAGGAGGAGAGGGTAACTCAGTAGGAGGCACCAGCCCACAGGGTGTCCATGTCACCTGCTGTCCCACCAGTCAGATGATGCTTCCTGCAGCTCCTGTATCCACAAGAGGCTTTCCTGTGATTTAAGCTCAAACCTAAACCCAGTTCTTGTCTCTGGAGACATCACACAGTCCTGCCATGAAATCTGGACCCCCTGAGCCTGTTAGCACCATCTTCCCTGACAGCACCCCTCCAACCCACCCCTGTTGGGGACATCAGATGGGAAAGGGTGACAACTGACAAAAAACATGCACACAAGTACCTGTGAAATACTGATTATATTTCTATGCTTTGATAGCAATATAATACTTCATAAGAGACTGGGAAACATACTTTCCAGTATTTTAAGTTACCTGTACACCTACATCACCTTTTTAAGGAACAGGAACACCTTGTTGTTGCTTACAGAAATCCATGACTTACCAGTCCCCCAGCAACATAATAAATGCCCAGAATCCTACAAACTCTTCTCTTGCTCTGGAAACAACACACTTGGATAAAGCTAATTTTATAAACACTAGAATTGCCTTGCAATATCCATATATATATATATATATTAAGAAAAACTTCTACCTTTCATAAATACACCATACACAAAATATGTTTCCCCAATACATTCATGCATTTTCCCCCACTAAAGATCCCTGCTTGTACCCAAAGTGTCTGTAAAGCTGGGAAAGGCAGCTGCTGGGAGCCAGCCTGGTGGTGGCTCCAAACCCATCTGGAGGTTGAGAAGAAGCCTTTGGTGTTTGGGTGGTGCTGGGTCTAAACATCTGCATCTGGCTCTAATCCTGCCTCCCTGGAAAAAAAGGGTTCTCCTGCTCATTCTGTCCCATCAAAGCTTCACCACCTGCCTGTGTTCAAAAAAAAAAAAGCCACCTTCCAACTCACCTGGAGCTCCTGGTGACACTCAGGTCTCTCCTGGTGCTTGACAGAGGGTGGGAAATGAGGGTTTGGAAGTGGCAATATCACTGCCTGGCTTTGGTGGAAGGGGATCTGGGGATGGAAGAAGCTGCTTTCCTGACCACTGTGGACCTGAAGTTTGACCATGCCCCATCTGAAATGGAAATGGCTTTGCCTCTGCTCTGAGAGTCAGTTCTCTGCTAATGAAGGCAACAAACCTTGTCCCACGTCCACTTATGAAAGCATAAATACACAAAATACACAAAACCTTCTACAAAGTAATTCTAGGGAGCAGTTGGCACAAAAGCTGTGCCAGTTTTGCAGCTGAGGCCCTGGGAGTGGGGGCACTCAGCTAAGCACTAACCTGACCCAGGTTGGGTTGAGAGAGTAACTAGACAGAAACCTGCCCAAATTTCACTGGTCCCTCTCAGAAAGGTTCTGGTCAGTATTGCAAGTCCACATTTAAAGGTCATTTTGGAAACACTGCCTTCTCCACGTGCAAGAATCCCCCTTCCACCAGGCAGTCTGTCCTTAGGGCAAGGCATCCCTGGATCTAAGTCTAGAGATAAAATCATTTCAGGCTGAGGTTCCTCATTTACCCAAACTCATTCTTTTTACAGAGCAACCCAAGAGAAGCATTGCATAGATCCATTATCTCATGTCTTCTGGCACCCAACAAAACCAGCAAGGAGTAAGTTCAAGTTTTGCCCAGTGCATTACAAAAGGCATCAACATTAAACAATGCAAGAAAAAAAAAAAAAAAAAAAATCTCAAAAAAGTGAAGTGCCACCACGGTGTAATTCCTGCAAGGAAATGAGGCAGTGTAGGTACAGTGCTCAGCAGCTCTGGGGATGGCTGCCTGTAGTGTACTGATGAATTTCCTTACACAAATCTCATCCCAAAGCCATCTCCCATGGCACAGTAATGGGGATTTGCATCATTGCTCCTGAGCATCATGAGGTGGGTGTCACAGGGAGGAGGAGGTCACTGGTGGGGCTCTTTGCAGTTTCAAGCCCTGTTGTCCTCTCTCCCATGCAGACTCCAGGGCTCTTTGCAAGCTTGGGAAGTCTCAACAGAAGTTTTGCTACAACTGGCTTTCCAATTAAGATTTTAGGGACCAGATCTTCTGGTGGTTTAACTCCCATTCTGTGCTCCATTGGAGTTACCAGTGCTTATTTCCACGAGTGGAGAATGTGGTCCTTGCTTGTCACAGACAGAGAATAAAGCTAGGGTAGCCCTTTCTTTAAATAAAATTAAATAACTGCACATGGCATCAGTGCACATTTTGAAATGTGCTTCTGCTGTTCAGAAATGAGCAAGCACACCCGTGGTCAGTTAAATTATTACTTTTGAATTTAAAAAATGATAACATTAATTTTAAAACCCCCCTCGGGACTGCATAAAATCTTATTTTGGAGACTGAGAAAGTCACTTCCACACGTACAGAGCTAGATCTCCTCTTCAGCTGGCAGGGAAGGCTTCTGTTCCTGGAGGTCAGAGTTGCCATTTTCAGATGCATCTGAGCTGCCTGCTGCTGACTCCGATGGTGGGGGTTTGTAGAGAAAACAGGCAACTATAAAGAAGGTTGTCCCAAGCACCTGCAGCCACCAAAACATCCCATTACTCTTTGCTGACTCCAAAACCAGGCACCCAGCCCTCATCTGGCATGAGATCTGCTGACCAAGCTTTGGGGAGGAGAGGATGCAGAAGGCCAGCCTGGGCAGCAGATCAGCACACACAGCTGGAGGGGGGAAAAATCTGAATTTAGGCAGCCCATAAGCAATGGGACAGTGAGAATCTGGAAAGCTCTTCAGTCCCAGATGGACACCTGGAGGACAGCACAGTGTGGATTGACGTGGCCTGAGAAGGGTTTTGGAAGTCTCTTTATCACAGTGACTGCTGAACACTGCTATCTAGGGCAAGGACTTGTTTGGGGGCAGTTAAAATGATGGTTTTCAGCTAAAAAGTAAGAAACACACAGCTAAGCTCCCTTGTTTTCTAGCAGTGATTATTTACAGCCTGCCCACAATGCCATCCCTCACTCTCCTTAACACACTGGGGTTCTGTATTCCACTTCCAGCAAAAAAAACCCAAAAATCCTCTTGGTAACTGCTGGGAGAAGATATTTCCTAAGGTGCATCAGAAGCTGGAAGCTTAGGAAGTGACAGGAATTGAAGAGAATGATGATGCCTGGAGCACCATCACCTGGCCAGAAGCAAATGGAGCTTTTGCCTTCCCTGAGAACATTTTTTATGTGAAGGTTTAATTTGGATTGGGGTGGTGGGGGTGGAGAGCAGGACAACCTAATTGTGTGAAATCCTCTCCTGGGGTAAAAAGCTGTCTCCTTAGGTCCTTGCTTTGCTTTTTCAGAGGGGGAAGTTAAGAGGCAACATCACCTTGTAGACCAGTCCAGCGATGAGGGTGTATCTGCTCATGGCTGAGTTCTGGTAAACATAGCAAGAACCCTGCTCACCACACTGGTTCTGCCAGAGCAGGCAGGATTTATCGATCATGGACCCAAAGGCAATAGGGCCAGGGATGCCTCCTGCAGGAAGAGAGAGGGAATTTTTCACTTTGGGCAGCATCTACCCACCAGTCCTGCAAAATGCAAGGTGCTGGCACTAAAGCATCAGGCTTTGCTGCTATCTGGATTACCAAACTCATCCTATAGCTGTCACAAGGTACCCAAGACAGGCTGAAATTCAGCACCTGAAATTCCAGCAGGTCTTTTGACCATCCTGACATACACATTGCTCAAGATCCATGAGACAAACACAGGAGCTTAAAAAGCCTCTGCTCCTTTTTTTCTTCAAACAAGGACACGTTGTTCAGAAGTGGCTGATATGTTACAGGATCCTTCATTCAGCTTGCAACCCATATGCAAAGGGGAATTGGGTTTTTCTGAATGACAGCAAACAACAGAAAATATCCCCCTTTCAACACCCCCTGTCCTACCCCCTTCTTTTGCAACCCAACAGGTTTTTTACTCTTGGGTAACACACGCTCCCCACAGCCACCAGACCACACCAGTGCCCAGATTTCCTCCTCCTTCCATACCTAGGGTTCGTACCACAATCCACTGGATCCCGAGTGCAAATGACCTTTGCCTGTCAGACACACACCTGGGGAACAAAAGGGAATTGCTTCAAAATGCTGCCAGGCTGCACAGCACCTCCCCACCCCACAAAGCCATGAATTGGGGTCCTCCATCCCCTCGGGAGATGTTGGTCCCCCCCAGTGCAACATCCCCCCCAACACTGCTGCAAACTGGGACACACTTGTGGGGGTTTGATGGAAGGGGATAGAGTTGCCAAAGTTAAAATTTGCTTTCCCAGCTAAACAGGGAAGGGAATTGATCTCAAAGCCTCCAGGCTGCTGGTAATGGGGTGGTTCCCATCACCCCTGTCCCACAGGACAAAGCAGAGATGGATTCTGGCAGCAATGAGGGAACCCCCTGCTCACCTCAGGGTGGCAGTCAGGGCAGGAATGCTGCTCAGGAAGGTGAAGAGGATCACCAGAAATATGAAGAAGAGGAGCAGGGGCCTTTTCTCACAAGAGGAAGTGCATTTCCCTGCTTCTGCATTGCCAGGGCTGGGCAGGAAAGGTTCCTCAACACAGCTACACTCCTGATAGACCTGGGAAAGAAGAAAGGGCAGTGAGTGGTTTGCCAAGGAAAGCACAGTGATAGACAAAGCTTTAAAAAGAAAAAAAACCAACAATCAGGGAGGGCAGAAACCAGCTGGTTTCACTCCTAGAGTGAATCAGAAAACCAAGCTGCATTCCTGACACACCTTTGTTTCAAAACAAAGGTTGTTAAATAAAAGAAAACTTTGCCAAGTGGCTCTTGAATGCTGAATGCCATCACTACCCCTCTGGAGCCTCTGCCTGTTTCTATGAGCATCCTGCTGGGAGGATGAGGAGGGGCATCACCTTCACTGAAGGCTCAATATAAGTTCTGGGACAGGAATTGGGTGTCTGCCTGGGTGATTTACCATGGATTTCAAGGCAGTTTGGAGTGAGGAGAACTGGATGAGAGAAGCAAAGCTGGGTGACCTCAAGGCATCTTCTGCCTGCATCCCAGGAGGTCCCTGAGAGCATCCACCCTGCACCAGGTTTTTACACTGGTTTGCAGACCTGTGGCCACTTCTGCAGAGCCAGACAGATGACACCAAAGATGTGCCACCACCTTCTTAACACACAGTGCTTTCAGACATACCTTCTTGCCATTCCTGAGGTTTTCAGCCACTTTTTTGCAGCCAGCATGGCAGGGGGAGTAATACATAATGTCATCACTCCCACAGACAGGGCTGTAGGTCTCCTGGAGACAGCCACACTCAGCATTGCAGGATGCTGTCAGGTTTAGGTGGCCAGCAGGCAAAGCACTAAGGGAAAGACAGGAGCAGTCAGTGAGGAAGAGCATTTTCCAGGAGGAAATGGGCAGAGAAAGAAGAGGATAAAAGGGTAGGGACAGCAGGAGATGTGGTGGATCACTAAGTAGCATGAAGCCAGGAAAGCTTTCATCTCACCCAATTTTAACCATCAGCAGGACCAGTGCCCTGGAGCTGTCTCTTTCCCAGAGCTGCCAAGAGTTTAAGTGACCAGCTCATTGGCAGACCCCTCCATTTGGAGAGGAAAATCCCACTTTTAGTCCAGTTTTTCCCATTGGATAGAGATGGGGGACCCCCTGAAGGACACTGGTACCTCTCACTGCTGATCTCCTCTTCCTCACTAAAGAGGAACCTCTCCCACAGACTCCAACTAGATGCTAAAAATCAGAATATTTTATATTTTGGGTCTCATCCTCAGTCTCTGCCTGCAAGGCTGACTGGATATCACCTCCCCCCACCACCATACTCACACCATGACTACCACCAGCACCCTAAATTTGAAGTTATCCTTCTCTTGTGACCAGGGCCACGCAGCACAAGAGAGATGAGGTGGTTGTTAGTACCTTCCTTTGTACACCTGGGTGACTCCTGCCATTGGCATGTTGGGGCAGTGAATAAAAAAAATGAATATTGCCAGCAGACTGGAGACTGTGCAGACTAAACACAGTTTGATGATTCCTGAACAGCGGAGTTTAAATTTATTCACAAGGAATCCTCCCAGGAATGTGCCTCCCCCTCCTGCTGGCACAACCAGGTAACCTGGAAAACAAAACAAAAGAAGACAAAAAACACAGAACAAAAACAAAACAAAAACAAAAAAAAAGGAAAAAAGTGAAAAAAAAAAAAAAAAAAGGGAAAAAAAGGGGAGGGAAAAAAAAGGGGGGGAAAAAAAACAGGGCGGAAAAAAAGGGAGGAAAAAAAAAAGGAGGAAAAAAAAAGAAGGAAAAAAAAAGGAGGAAAAAAAAAGGAGGAAAAAAAAAGGAGGGGGAAAAAAGGGGGGAAAAAAAAGGGGGAAAAAAAAGGGGGGAAAAAAAAGGGGGGAAAAAAAAGGGGGGAAAAAAAAGGGGGGAAAAAAAGGGGGGAAAAAAAGGGGGGAAAAAAAGGGGGGAAAAAAAGGGGGGAAAAAAAGGGGGGAAAAAAAGGGGGGAAAAAAAGGGGGGAAAAAAAAGGGGGGGAAAAAAAGGGGGGGGAAAAAAGGGGGGGGAAAAAAGGGGGGAAAAAAAATGGGGCGGAAAAAAAAGAGGGGGAAAAAAAAGGGGGGAAAAAAAAGGGGGGAAAAAAAGGGGGGGGAAAAAAAGGGGGGGAAAAAGGGGGGAAAAAAAGGGGGGAAAAAAGGGGGGAAAAAAAGGGGGGGAAAAAAAGGGGGGAAAAAAAAGGAGAGAAAAAAAAGGGAGGAAAAAAAAGGGGGGGAAAAAAGGGGGGAAAAAAAGGGGGGGAAAAAAGGGGGAAAAAAAAGGGGGAAAAAAAGGGGGGGGGAAAAAAAGGGGAGAAAAAAAGGGGGGGAAAAAAAAGGAGGGAAAAAAAAAAGGAGGGAAAAAAAAGGAGGGAAAAAAAAAGGGGGAAAAAAAGGGGGAAAAAAAGGGGGGAAAAAAAAGGGGGGAAAAAAAGGGGGGAAAAAAAGGGGGGGAAAAAAAAGGAGGGAAAAAAAAAGGAGGGGAAAAAAAAGGGGGAAAAAAAGGGAGGGAAAAAAAAAGGGGGGAAAAAAAGGGGGGGAAAAAAGGGGGGGAAAAAAAAGGGGGGGAAAAAAAAGGAGGGGAAAAAAAAGCACATGGAAGTTTAGAAATACAAGCAAGGAGTTTTCATGTCTGAATACATTAAGTGCAGTATATCTGCATGAGATCAATCCCTTGGTTCCTGGGTGGCTTCTTGGATTTTGCTACAGGGTGGTCACTGTAACAGCTCAGGTAACGTGGCATGAGCCAGGTAAGGAAGCTCTTCCTACTCAGAGATCTTAAAACAGACTCCTTAAGGTATTAATGTTTTTTGGACACCACTTCCTCAGTCTGCCACATGGCAGCTAAGTCAGGATCTTCCCACTTTTGGGATGCTGAAAAAATACGTCCCCTAATCCAGATATCCCTCATTAGAGGAAACATTGAGTTAATGTTTCCTGGTAGTGCACTAAATGGAACAAACTACAATTATTTTGCCTGCCTCTAGAGGGTAACAGATGGCCACAGAAGTGACACATTTCCTCCTGATGTCAGGAGATCCAGCTCTGTGCACGCACTAGGTACAGATATGCTGATGGGAAATGATCCTATTTAATAGCTGAAATCAATAACTGCTCTGCAGGAGCTGCTAAGTGTTTGTCTCCACTCCAAAGGAGCTGGAGTGCTCTTGTCTTTGTAGGCAACCTGGGAAAATATTGCAAAAATCTGGTTTCCTTACCAAAAAAGGTAGCAGCTTCAGAGGCACTTAAACTAAACTGAGACTCCAGGAACTTGGGGCCAAATGTGGACATCCCAGCAATGAGGGTGGCTTCAGTGGCTCCTGCTAAGCAGAGGAAGATGAAGGTGGGGTTCTTCAGAAGTAACAGCACTGATCTGGGAAGGAGAAATAGTTTGGAATTGAATCACTGAGGCACATTGTGATTTCAGGTCTGCCCCTTATCTTCAAGTCAGCAGGACCACGTGTAGGACCCTAATATTCCAATATTTAGCATTAGGCTGAGTTTTTCCCATTGCTAGATGGGGGAATATTGAAAGGACACTGTTTCTCACCAAATCCCAACCATTTCAAGGTTTGATTAGTCCCTGATGGCAGCTACCTCAGGGCTCCCAACTTGACCAAACCCAGGGAACAAAGTTGTATTAATCCTTGCATACACACATGCTACTCATGTGCACCATCTCCTCATGAGAATCATCACCTCTGCTGACCATGGATGTGCTGCAGCTCAGGGTAAAATACCAAGCAAGCTTTTCTATATGGAAGAAACACCTCCTTCATGCATTTGCTTGACTTAAACATTTTATTTTCAACCCACCAGGCTTTAGAGGAGAGCCATAGATATGCCTGAAAAAATGCCACATGTCATTTCTATGCAGATCCAGCAACAATTCCATCTCTGAGACACAGAAACACCCTGGGGCACACGGGGTGGTTTCAATTATCTCTCCCCAGCTTGGATCCTGGACTAGGAGGCTTGACATGGCTTTCTGAGAGGCATTTTGTAATGAGCTTGGAATTCTGCTACATGACTTTTCCCCAGAGCAGTAGCACAGAGCATCCCATCCCTGAGACAGGAACAACCCCGTGATCCCACACTGGTGGCAGGGACAGGGATGCCCTGGGTTGCTTGCTGAATTAAAAGACCTCTTACTGCTTAGGAGGAAATAGGAAATCAGAGAAAAGCTACTGGGGTACAACTTGAGTGAGAGAGCACCAGATTTACCCAACTTTATCTACATAAAGTGGAGGATTTAAACTAAAAGAACAAGGAAAGATAAATACCACACATTCTTACACCTTGATTACAGGGGGCTTTATGCTAACCATAGGCTAGCTGGTGGGATTAGTTTAATTTAATAAACTAGTTTCCAGGAATTACCTTTACAACTGTGCTTTATTTGGAAGCACAAAGTCTAATCTCTTCATGAGAAAACACTTGTGGACCTTGTGGCTGATGTAAAAAAAAATGCACAACGCCTTCATCTTTTTTTTTTTAATTCAAGAGAAAAGAGAGGAGTTGTCCCCTGGTATTACTGCAACTTTGTGCCTCGTGGCCAAAGCTTACAGGTTGAAAAATACAGAGGAACTCTTTCAGCTCTAGGAGTACAGATTCAGTCATGTAATTTAATCTGTTTGCAGACAGAACACGTAGCTTCAAGGAGCTCTGACATATAAAACCTGACCAAAGTCAACACAGATCTTTTCATTGCTATCAGAAGGGTTTCAATCACACCCAGAAACCACCTAACTCTTGAATAGTTTTGTCTCTCCTCAGTTCTTCCAGCCAAAAGGGATTTCAGGAAGATCAGCACTGCCAAGAGAAGAATCCCACCCCCTACAAAAGCCTGACCCTACAAGTTTTTATTGCTGTGGGTACTTTCATAGAATCATAGAATCCTAGAATTGGCTGGGTTGGAAGGGACCTCAGAGCTCATCAAGTCCAACCCTTGATCCACTCCCCCCGTGGTTCCCAGCCCATGGCACTGAGTGCCACATCCAGGCTCTTTGGAAATATCTCCAGGGATGGAGAATCCACCCCTTCCCTGGGCAGCCCATTCCAGTGTCTGATCACCCTCTCCAGAAAGAAATTCTTTCTAATGTCCAACCTAAACCTCCTTGGGTTTAGGTTTCTCCTTTCCCCTTTCCTTTAGGTTTACCCTTTCCTTGGGTAATGGTCCTACTGAGTAGGTTGGGAACATCTGTACCATCAGAGCCTGCTCCTCTGAGCATGTCCAGGGCACTGAAACAGGGTATGGCCACAGGTTAAAGAGTCATTAACAACAGATAGATGTTGATGCCATTTTAGAGTGTGTCAATGAGGACTTTTCCAGCAAAAAATGACACCTGAGGGAACATCACCACCACAGAGGACAACAGGTATGTCCTGCAGAAATACAAACCAACCTCCCTTTGCAACACAGAGAAGCTGTAGAAGAGCTGTGAGACAGACAAAAGCCCCATCCTACCACCTCATCCAAGAGGAACAAGTGGAATATTGTCTGTAGCCTTGACAGACCAGTGAGTGATCCTCACAACCAGTGTCCTGGAGCTTGCTGGGACAAAGCCTCCTCTCCTGGCACAGCTCTGTGTGTCTTCTGTTTGAATCCCTCTGCACTGACAGCAGAGTTCATTTCATGAGAGCAATCATACAGAACTAGAGAAAAGAAAATGCTATTTTATGAGGCCTTTTCAACTCAGGAATTAAGACAGAAGTCTCTGCAGGGCAGAGGATTAAGCTGCACGGGCTGCATTCCTGTAAGCTCCTGCTCTTGTGAATACAGCAATTCATGAAGCTCACTCAGAAAGGACCTGGTGCCATGGAACAGGATTTTGTTTCATCAGTATTTCTACTTATCTTTGTGAGACTCTTACTGTCTGTACTGTAAGAAAATGTGCAAAACAAAATGTGCACAAAAAGCAACAGTGTCCTTTGGCCTCATTCTCCAGCCTGGTCCATGTGTCCCCAGGAGCTGCATGCACAGATGGGATCCCCTTTTTAATGCAAGTTTCCAGAATAGCAACCCTTTAAGGCACTTCCCTTTTACTAATCAAAAGCAGGGAGCACAAAAGTCTGTCAGGTTTTCACTTTCAAACAAAACCACACTAAGGTCTGGCCTGACCTGAATTTCATGATATGAGTTGTCCATCTATGGGGGTTTGTTCTTGGGGAAGAAAGGGTGAAAAAAGATGCTCCTGGGGGGGAACTGCCTCTGGACCTGCCACTCTGGCAGCCTGAACTGAGAAACAGTGGGAGTTTTGTCCCATCCAAGCAACAAAAGCATCAGCCACTAAATTTCATCCCTCTCTCCTGCCCTTTTTGTGTTGGCTTTAGTCACAACCTTATCATTATTTAAATGCAAGTTTTGAATTCAATTTCCGTGCAGAGAATAAAGCCGTGACCTTGGAAAATGGCACCCACTCAAGAATGCCATTTAATAACAGTATTGAAATCTGCTGTATGTAATATCCTTCATGAAACTGCCTTAACCCCTAGTAAACTTCCTACAAAGAATTTCAGACCACTGTGAGTTGTTCCACTGACACAGCTCCTGCTGAAAACTCCCCTATCCAGCACCTGCTTCCCTCCTCCTCTGCCAGCACCAAGGCAAATACCACAACCAGAAGTCCCTGTTGGCAGCAGCACAGGGTTTGGCAGCACTGAATGTTTGTTTTTACATGGAGCAGCCACCCTTAGAGAAATAAAAAAAAAAAAAAAATCCCCTTGTTGATGGCAAACTCCTAAAAGAACATCCAGACACCTCTGCAACACCCATGGCTTGCACAAAGCCAAACCAGCAAAGCAGCACCTCTACCCTGCCCTCAATACACACACAAATTATAAGATTTCAAAGATCCATAACAAACGTTTCCAGGTGAAAAGACCCCATTTTATTTTGGCCACTCACTTGTTCCCACCCAGGATCACTTTAAAGAGTTTCCTACCAAACCTTCTGTGCTCACCCACACCACAGAGTCAAGCAGCAGCTTTGGGGTCAGTTACATAAAAGGTGTCTGGAAGTTGCAAGGTAAAAGAAAGAAACAAACAAAAAAGCTAAGAATAAAAGAGAAAGGGAACATCAAGCTACAGGATGTCTGGAATGGAGCTGTAAGTCAGGGTTTTGTTTCCTCTTTTCCCATTAAAAGAACAAAACGTGGCCCACACACACAAACAAAACAAAACAAAACAAAACAAAACAAAAAAAAAAAAGGGAAATTTAAAGCCCCAGTGGGACAGAGAGGAGGGGATGTTGGACAACACCCAGTTGGGCCAGACAAGAACACTCAGGAAGAACAAATGCTGCTGGGGAGAGGCAATGAGATGGCAATGCCTGGGCACCTCCCATCACCCAGAGCCTGGCACCAGCCCCTGAACCCCAGAGCATTCCCCGTGACTCCAGGTGGATCTTCACCTTCTGAAAACCACAGGCAGGGCCAGCACCTTGTCCCCTGCTCCTCAACAGCATCCCCAGAGGAAATTCTGCCCATTTACCAAGAGCCCCAAGACAGGATCAGGTGCTTTGCATCCTTCTCTGCAAGAAAGCATCCTGGCTCCATTTGAGGATGAGCACAACCTTTTAGCTGCTACCACAGAAAGGAAGCTCAACCCCAGTTATTCCTCTTGCTTCTAGGGGAGTGTTCTCTGACCCTCAGGAGCAGGGAGGGGTTCTCACCGAGGTAGATCTTTCACTGTTTTCCCAAAGTCTGGATCCGATGCTTTTTTGTGGCTCCCATCTTTTAGCTGATGAGCCTCTGACACCCTCATGACCGTGTAGCGCTGGGATCCTGACAACGAGAGGCAGAGGGGAACAAGGGGCACCTGAGACAGGGGATGCAGATCCTACCAAAACAATGGATTTGGGGGGGAAAATGCAACGTGACATCCTCCCTCCACCCACGGCTGCGAAGGAGGAGAAGGAAAAGAGGCAGCTGGGAAGCCACAGGGATGAAATCCAGGTAGGAATTACAATTGAAGCAGGAGAAGCTTCTCCTCTGTCCCCCTGCCCCTTGCAGAAGGATGCAAACCCCAGGGTCAGTGTGAATCCTGCACAGCCCCAAATTCCCTGGGGCCACATACCTGGGAGGCGCTGGGGATACCCCAGGATGGGGATGGAGATGAGGAGGGAGGCTGCTCCAGCCCCGAGGAAGCCGATCCACCATGCCCCCACCCACAGAGTGTTCTCTGGGGCAATGTCAGTCCTGTGGGAAACGAAGGGAAAAAAGACACAAGAGAGAGGAGAGGTGGTGTGACAGGGAACAGGACAGCTTGGTGTGTCTCTGGATGAAGCTGGCAGGGCCCAGGGACACCAATCTCTGGCCTCTCCCACAGTCACCTGTTGGAGATGCCACATCCACCATCCCTTCTGCCACACCAGAGCACAACACTCAGAAAATCCACTGTTAATTTTCCTTTAATCCCCTGGCTTGCACATTCACCTCTCCCCATTTCATTCCTGCTTTGGGGTTGCCAAGTGCCGCTTCAGAACCACCCTTTGCAAGAAAACTCCTGGAAATCACAGAATCACTGAATAGTTTGGGTTGGAAGGGACCTTAAAGATCATCTTGTTCCAAGCACTCTGCATGGGTAGGGACACCTCCCAGCTTGCTCCAAGCTCCACCCAAATAACCTGTTCTGTCCCCTGGAAACCCAGTGCTTCCCCTTTTTAACCCATTCACCTGCCAAGGAGCCTGTAAGGAGATAAGAATATATTACCAATCCTAGGAAGCAAAGAGAGAGTAAGTGTCCTGGCTGGATTACCAGGAGGATGAGCAGCACTCTTGGCAGTGTTGCCCTCATTGGGGAATTTATCTGAAAAATCTGCCTGCTGCTGGGAGCCTCATTAACAGACACTAATGAGTGGGGAAATGAAGCTGACAGGTTTGTGATAGCACCCATGCCAGGCACCCTTTCAGCCTTAGCACCCCTGCAGAAACACTTCTGACCCCCACAGGCACAATTCCACCCAGCCACCAGCTCGCTTCTCCAGATTACAGGTTTGGTTTGGTTTGGTTTTTTCTGGTTTTTTTTTTTACCCCAAAGGAAACATACAGCGTAAAGGAAAAGGAACAAGATGATTTTTTAGCGACTTACTCTCTTCCAATTTCAGTATAAATATTTAGAAACATTCCTCCTACCAGATAACCCACTGCAGGCCCAAGGATTGCAGCAGTGTAGAAAACAGCTGAAAGAAGGAAAAAAAAAATAAAATAGCCGTGTCAGATATGAGCTTCAGGCAAGGAGCACCTCTTGTGGAAGGGCTCAGCATGGCTTTTGGGGGTGCCAAAGCAGAAGACCCACGTCTCCCTCCCCCCAGGAGCTGCCCCACTCACCAATGTACACGGGGGAGTAGTTACTTTTGACGTTTTCATCTAAATAGGTGACACCGAGCGTGTAGAGTGGTGTGGCTCCCATCCCATGCAGGAACTGCCCCAGCATGAAGACAAACCTGTACCCGGAGAGGCTGGAAGCATCCCGGGAGCAGGGCAAGCTCCGGTTGCCCCCACAAACCCCCAGCTGGGAACCCGAAAGCGTCTCGTAGCGCCCTGCGGTGAAGTGGGGCAAGGAGAAGAGCAGGGAGCCCAAACCCATGACCAGCACCCCGAAACCCAACCATCGGGGTTTGTGGCCGTTCCCCCCGAAGTAGCTGACGAAGGTCAGGCAGGCACAGGCCGCCAGGTCGTAGGAGCTGGCGATGAGGCCGCTCTGGTAGCTGCGGAGGTCGAAGCGCCGCTCGATGGAGGTGATGACGGTGTTGACGAAGCCGTTGACCGTCATGCCCTGCAGGAAGGAGGCGACGCAGAGGAAGAACAAGACGCCCTTGGAGGTGTTGAAAAGCTGCAGGCACCCCGGGGTGAAGTCCCCCCAGCCGCACGCCGGTTCCTCCCCCTCGGCCGAGACGTATTTGATCCCTTGCCCAAACTGGGTTTCCTCCTCTTCAGGGCTGGTGGAGCAGAGGGGTTGGGAGCTGGAAGGGCTGGGCAGGCCGGAGGACACGGTGCCGTTGCTCAGGGGGGTGTCACATGCCTCCTGGCCACCCGGGGACTCGAGGGTCCGAGCAGTGGCAGCAGGAGGAGGAGCTGGGTGGGAGAAGTCAAGGGTTTGAGGGAAACAAAAGCCATTTTCTCCGGTTGAATTCTGGGGCATTGCCATGAACGGGGAGGCAGAGCTGAGCGGCGGGTCGAGGTGGGGCTGGTGGCTGGGGTGGCTTTGTGGGGACCGGCTGAGCCAGGAGGTGCAATTTTACAGCACTTACATCAGTAGGGAAATGGCAAAGATCTGAGGCAAGACCATTCTGATCTGTGGAAAGAGAATTTTTAAACATGCCTTTATATAAAACCACCTGAGATATTCTTCCTTTCTTTTTTTCTTTTCTTTTTTTTAGTGACCATTTTGCAGGTAGATTTGTGCCCTCCTCCATTGGGGTACCATTAGTACTACAGAATAAACCCCAAAATATTAAAGAGCATTAAAAAGAAAAAAAAAAAAAGGCAACTGTACCCCTTATCCTACCTCTCAAAGAGACCCTGGTTAGACACCAGACCCTCACTTCACCAGCCACTGTCCCTCTCCTCCCCTGGCATCCACAACTGCAAGCTTCCCACTGTTAAAAATCCTTTGGTCTCTCTCACACTCTGCCAATAACAGGTTCTAATTATCCTGAAAAGTTTCCACAGTCAGACTGATTTTATCCCAACCCCTCAGATCTGTTTACAGCTATTGAGTAAAATCCTTTCTATACCTAATTAGACTGCATGCCATTTCAGAAGGAGCTGGAGGGCAGAGGCAGCTGACTCTACCCTGATTCCCAATGCAGGCTGCCTTCTTTCAACTGGTTCCTGAGCATCTCAGCACCTGATCATGCTGACAACCAAGAGCATTTTTCCTTAAATGCCTTGGCTGGACAATAAATATGAAAACCATAGGGTTCTCCCTTGAATGCTTGTCTTAAATATTCAGCAAACGCTAGGCAAGAACTGGTTTATTAGAGAGCATCTTCAAAGCATCCTGTGATTTCAGTATTTTTTGCCAATACCTGCTCAAGAGGTTTCTATAAAAATGTTCCTCTTGAAATGCAATTGGACCCATCAACAGAAAACAGGGAAAATTGGCACTTGATTTCCCAACGAAATGAACTTTGCTCAGATCACTGTAAGCCAGGAATAGAATCACAGAATCAGCCAGGTTGGAGAGGACCTCTGAGATCATCAAGTCCAACCTTTGATCCACTACCACTGTGCTTCCCAGCCCATGGCACTGAGTGCCACATCCAGACTCATCTTAAAAACCTCCAGGGATGGAGAATCCACCCCCTCCCTGGGCAGCCCATTCCGACACCTGATAAGGAATTTATCGGGATTATTCAAGAATTTTATCTTTGCAATTAATTTCTTCCTAAATATCCCTAAATACTGCTGCCCTTGGTGAAGAAATGAACTCATCTGCATGTTGCTAGAAAAAAATCAGTGACATTTACTTGGAAGCAATAAACAGGAGTACCTTAGCACTCTGACTTGATTGAAGTCAGAAGTGCTTGGTAGCTACTGGGGCAGGCTCTAAGAGCTGGAACTCCTCGTGTTGCTGAGCTGTAAATCACAAGTGCCTCCCATGTGGCAGCCAGCTGGCTTCAGCTGCTCCCAAATCAAACAGAAGTCTGATGTTAGATTGGGCTGCACTTGTCAAGAAGGTTGCTTGGCTGGAGACTGGTTTTGCTCTCACTGATTGCAGTGGATAAAAAGCAGCTCCTCTCTGTTTGTTGGCTGATGCCACCAGGATGCACCCCGGAGGAAAGGTTCCTGCTGCCTCTTTAGCAGCACCAGGTTATCTCCTTTGATATTTCATTGACATACATTGATAATTCAATATTTCATAAGTCAAGGGAGAGATTGCAGCTTCTCATTCAAGTTTTCTTTCCCTTGAAGTAGCAGGAGGCTGGGCTACTGGACCCAGGCAACCCCATCACCCTCCCCTTGACTTTGGTTATCCTTACTCCTACTTAACAATAAACACAGGAAGAAACATTTCCAAAAAAACAACCAAACCTTTCTCCAGGTGGCAGATGTTCTCCCCCCCTCCAGAGTCATCCCTGCCCCTAAACCAGTATCCTGGGCAGCCCCTGATGGACCTGGGCTAACGGGTTGTACCCAGGAGCTGTGGGCAGGGAGCCTGTTCCTGTCACAAAGCTGCTTTTTATCTCTCAAAATGCATCTAAACTGGCAGTGACACATTCATTGGGAATATTAGCCATATGCCACTTTAGAGGGCAGAACATGATCTTTAGGGAAAAAAGAAACCCAACCAACCTCATGCACTTCCTAATAACTCTCATTCATCTGAGCCATCCATTTATTGCTTCCCATTCATCTCTGGTTTTAATGACTCAGCTGGTGATTTCTTGCTTACATCAAACCAGTCCCAGTGCTATTATCTCCCAGCTGTAGATTTACTCCTTTTGCTGCAAGATTTTGACTCAATTTTTTTCAGCTGTACAGCTGGTCCCAGTCTGCCAACATTAGCAAGTCAACACAACAAAAAAAAACAGCAAGGCAACAAAAGCCTATGATTTGTGTTTCGTGATGACATTTGTAAAGACTTGCCTCCTCCCCCAATATTTAGCACTAAATCAATAGTAAAACTTACAAGCTCTTCATCAGGTGATCATTTAAAAAGTCACGGGGCCAATTAGAAAGATTTTTTGAGTCTGCCAAGGACTGTGATTAAACTAATGTTACAAACTAGCTCATAACTGACATGCAAAATAATCCCATTTCCTGAAGCATGCCCAATAATAGTTAATCTTCCCTTTCCCCCTAAGGGTTTTGACTTTTATAGGGTATAATTGTGGCAAATAACATCTATTCATAACTTCTGCTTTCCATAGCTGAGCACAGCTCACCCGTTAGAAGCAGAATTAGTAATTTTTTTGAGTTCTATGGCACACACGGAGATATTTGCTAGAGAAAAAGAATGGGGGATTAAAAAACAGTCAGAAAATTTACTGTTACCCAGGGAGGAGCAGCCCCAGTGATGCTCAGGTGCTGTACTGGGCAGTCTGCTACACTCCTTGACATCTGAGTGAGTCTGATCTGGCTAAACAGATGCTGTGAGTTTGGGAAAGTCCCAATCCCAGTAGCAAGCTCATGTTACTCCAGTTAGAGACAAATTCATCTGGGTTTGTATATTTAATTTCTCTTGGTAACACAGACTAAATTTTTCTCAGATAGTCTTGCTTCAGAGGATTATCAGTATTACTTCTGTCTTAGCTGATAAACAACATGTGAATCAGGTGTAATCCAATCAATGGTTTAGGAATGGGAAAGCCTCCCAGAAGTGAGAGAAATCCTCAGCCTGGTCCTGGTGCTCAGGGCACTGCTTCAGTGACAAGAGATAAAAGAAGGCACGGGGGGATCAGGTTGTTCATGTGCAACACCAAATTGTTTTCCTGGCAGCTGAGAAATTTTCCTCAGCCCACACCAAGTCTCAACCTTGCATTTTATGGCTCACCAGAGTCTGAAGCATGGGAGAGAGCAGTAGAAATTGCCTTTAAATCATCACACGAGCAAAGGCACAGTTATAATTAAATAAATTCCAGATAGTCAAGCTTAGCACTCACAAAATCCAAGCATTCTCCAAGCACTTCTTGTCCGTGGGCAAACTAATACAGTAATATGCAAGAAATCAGGAAGGTGGCTTGGATAATTTTCAATTAGCTGCTTCAAAAATGCTTTGAAGATAAATCTGGCCAGATTTTCTGAGTTTACTTGTAACATTTGTAACCCAGCTTATCTGTGCTGACACAATTGGCCCCAGCTGCCTGAGACCATCCTCAAAAACTCCCAGTGCCAATGCACAAAGCAATGGGGCCACTGTATTCTGCCACGGCAAAGATTAGCCAGACAAAAGGTTCTTTTATTCTATAATACTTAACTCCCTCTCCCTAACAGCACTCTGGCCTGAAGATCTTTTTCCTACCCATAAGGTTAATCAGGGAGGAGGAGGTTTTCATGCTGCTCTGCTCTCCAGCCACCTCTCCTGCCCACGGAGTCTCTGTGGCTCTTCCAGCTCAGACACAGCACCAGCAGCTTCCCAGCATCCAGTCCTGCCCACACCATGGCATTATTTTCTAGCAGTTGTATTCTTACAACCCATCTAAGGACATTTAATATTTAAGATAACATTTCTGCATGATAATTAGCTTTTCCCAATGATTTCCAGCTGGTTCTGATAGAAGGGATAGATACCCCTTCTGCATTTCCATGCAGAAGATGCAGATTTAGGCAAATCTTGTACAGGAAATGAAACAAAATTTGCCAAGCCCAATAGAAGAACACGAGACATGATTCTTTGCTGCTTCTAAAGATAGAAGCAATAAAACTGCAAAAAGTGCAGCATCCTGTGTTACATAACGCAAGGGTGCAGAACACCGGATAAATGTAATAAAATGATGCTGACAATCTACCCTGGTTTACAGAAGTCATCCTCCTGGTTTGATCAGCATGATGAAGAAAACAAAAAGGGCAAACCAGAAGAAACGATACCATGAGACCCTGTGGGAGCCACGCCACAAAAAAAAACATGGATTTGTCACAAATAATCTCAGGCCCTTCTGTGGTAGGTGATGTGTTAATGTTACACAGAATTGCTGCAACCTCCTCATAAACAGAAGGCATCATTTATTGCTGGAGTAGCAAAACCTTTCCAAGGGCTTTTCTCTTGTCTCACTGCTGAATAACAGGCTTTTCATTGAGATATCTCCTTCATCTGCCTCTTTTTCCACTCAATGACCCATTCATGTTCTACACCAGGCTGCACAGCTCTTGCAGGGGCTCAGGAATCTTTTTGGCTTGGTTCTAAGAGCAAAAGCAGAAACACAATGGTGCCTGGGGGCAAAACTATTCCTATTCTACCTGGGACCACTATCCCCCTTTCTACTGTCAACCATTCAAAAAACTTGAAGAAATTTGCACGTTTTCACCATGGTTTGTTCCTCAGAACCTGCCATGCCTGTGCTGCTGCTGACTGTGAGCTCAGAAATGGGTTTCACAAGAACAACCTCTGCTGCAGAACCATTCCTTCAAGAGGCTTCATGGCTTATTCCTTCCAAATGGAGCAGATAGATCAAAATTCCCCAATTTCTGCTGCAGCATGGGAAGAAATCTATGTGAAATCCTGTGGCACTGCACAGTGGGGGAAAGGAAGAGACCTGGCATGGGACATGGCTTTCAAACAGCTTCTTTTACATGCTGTGGAGAAAGGACATTGGAAGTCAGCATCCAAACCATCTGGTCCTTCCCTTTTCCTGAGACAGGATTGCCTTCCAACCCCTCTTCTCGATAGTAAGTGGACTTTCTAGGGAAAATCATTTACCACAAGGTCACGTTGCTCAACCAGCCAACACAGTTTTTAGCTTGAGCTTTTTATGACACGTTCTCCAGATCAACCCCATGCTGATGAGCTGGATGCCCACCCATTCCCACCTCAAAAAACACAGCCCAGAGCTGAAGAGAGCACATTAGAAGAGCTAAATGCATCACAGAGAAATTTGCTGATCCCCAGCAACATCCTTAGTAGAGCACAAGAGTCCATGAGATGGGCAGAGGGTTGAAACTTCTCCAAGTGGGAGCTCGAGAGAAACAGAACCTCCAGGAAGGATTCAGCCAAGGGAAGAATATTTCCCACACAAGCTCACTTTTTTTTCCACATCAGCAAGTAAGAGCTTCCCCAAACAGCCCCTGGAGCACAAGCTCACTGGTGCACACCACTTGGCCTGGATCTCCTTTAACACTCAGTGATGCTTTCTAATCCTCTTAGGTATTAGTCTTGAGATTCCTGCCAAGCACAGGAGCAGCACAGCCACCCAGACAGCACTTAAATGAACTCACAGCTTGAAATGGGCCATTTTGCAAAATACAGCAGGACTCCAGCTGTCCAATTTTTCCTTAACCTCAGATTAGCACCTAGGAAGTCACTACAGCATGCAAAATGCAAAATGACCCTGGCTTCCATGCCTTGGGTGACTCCCTGGGAAGTCATTCAGCTTTAAAAGTGAGATTTAACTCTCTTAATTACTTTTATAAAGTTAAGGACCCAATTTGGCTTAGACATTCCCATTGTTTCTCAGGTTATCTACAGACCTCAAGCCATGTCTCCTCAATCACTATTTTGTGTGTTAGTAAATCACCCCCTATCACTGAAGATTTGATCTGGAGCAGGAATGGACACACAATCATATTTCTGTTGGATTATCCAAGTATATTCCAGTCAGCTTTTTCTGGTCCCATGCTGGCTACCACAACACAAACAATATTTGATCTAGTACAAGGCCAGATGGTGCAAAATGAACCCTTCCAGCACAAACCTGATGTGGCACAAGGGCATTTGGATCAGTGCAGGGGCTCACGTAGCTGGAGGACTTCAGACTTGGCATTTGCAGCCTCAAAGTTTCTGGACATCAAGCACACCTCATCCACCCTCCAAAGATGAGCTCCCCACAAGCATCATATTACATCATATTTCACCCACTTCAAATAAACACGATGTCAACTTCCAGTTAATTTGCATTTAATCGTGCAACACCCTGGATCTTGACACACTGTGGTATATTTTGGGAATTCTGCAAAGAGGGAATGTCCCTGTTGTGCAATCGAGAGGAAGTGGTGACCACTTCCAAAGGGATGACTTCTCTTCATTTGCCTACTCAAAAACCCCAAACCAGTCCCATAACCACAAACTACAGCTACAACAGCTGTGAGATAAAGGGTAGGAACCCAAACCCAAGGGGGAATGGAGCAAAGCACAAGCTTAGGATACTGGCTGACCACTGCCACCAAGGATGAGCAGAAGAAGCCAATCTGAGCTGACACCTTCCTTAGAAACCTCAGATGGATTTCAATTGAGAGTCCTCATGCTGCAAGTTTGCCACAGAGGTTACAGAACACATCTAATGTAGGAAGCACTGAAAATCTCAAGGATGCTGACAAATGACAGCAGGTTGGAAACGGGCAGGTATCCCTTGGCTGGGCCCTCCTTGGTTGTTTGCTTCTTCTCCAGAAGAAACCTAAAAACAGACTCTCCTGACTCCTTTGAGAGATGCTGGTGGAAAAATGCTGAGTTCTGCATTAACAGGCTTCCCTGAGAAACAGCAATCCCAGACACAGAATCTACATAACCATCAAGAGGTTTGCAAGCTGTCCCTCTTGCAGGCTGGCACATCCTCCAGCTGACGATGCTTGATCAGGTCAGTAATTCAGTTCTCTCTGCCAGAGAGCAAATTGCTGCCAAATGGTGTTTCTTCCTGAGATAAAGGAATAAACAGGCAGATAATGTTCCCATTCTCAACCCAAAACATCTGCTGGAACTCGGAGGGGTTTGCTGTCCATGTGCAGTCTGGAGATGGCTTTAGCTCTGTTCCCTCCTTTTTCTCACCAGGGAGGAACAGCAGCCCCAGGCAGCAGCAGTTGGAGAACAGATTTACTGGAAAATCTGGGAATTGCCTTCAAGGGATCCCTGCTTCCACACACCACACAGGGCTTTCATTTCTGATTCAGGAACTTTTTAATTTTTCTTGCTAAGGACCCATCCTAGAGCCCCTGCCAAGGTGCTATGAGAAATGGAGAGAGTGGGATGACCTTGTCCTTGGTTGTCACTTAAAACAAGGTCACCAAGGACTGATCAGTGTCCCTAAGAAATGCTGGGCCTGACCCTGCCATTGGTGCTGACCCAGGAGCAGTGTTCCCCCACACAAAGCATCAAACTGCAGATCCCAAGATCTCCTACAGAAAGCAAAAGGTAATTCAAGGGAATAAAAATTGCCTGGCTTGTGGTGGTAGGCAAGAAAGTTTTGGGTTTGTTTTTTTTTTTAATTGCCTCTTGAAAATAAGCAGTATTTTAAGTTTGAAATTATTTGAAATTAAGAATATTGGAGACAGATAATCAGTGTGCCAGAGGTGGAATTTTCAGTCCTTTTAATTCAGTTTCCTCTGCATCTTAAAATACTCTTTTCAAGGTTTTCCACCAAATAACAAAGGGATCACAGGTTGATTAGGGCTATAGGGAGACTCCAGAAGAGGCTGATTCTGTTGCAACCAAGAATCACATCTGGCTCCAGAGGTCTAAATCCTCCATGAGACTGAATCTGCTCCAGCAGCACAAAGACAACCATAAAGCTGCTTTGACAAAAAACATGAAAGGAAATCCCTTTTGGGGGGGAATTCTTATGCTAACATAAAGCTCCATGGCATCTGCCCTGTCCTTGATAATGTCAAAGTGGTTCAGGATCAGCCAGGGGGGAGCTGGCAAGCTCTGCCCTGACATGCAGGTGGGACAAGGGCTGAGCTTCTGTTTCCTGTGGGGCTTCTAAAGAAAAAGAAATTATATTTTCAAATCTGATTTATTTGGGGTTTGCCAAGCTGAAAAAAATGATGCAGTTTTCCAAGGAGAGGCGATGAGGGAACAGAAAATCCCACAGAGCCTCTGTCCTTCAGATCTTTTGAGGACTTTTTCTTTCTTTCTGTACCATATATCAGACCTCTAGAATCTAAATATATTTTTTTATCTCTTAATGTAATCCAGAAAAAAAAAACCTCCCATATCGCAACATACTCAAAGCACTTAATTCACAAATATGAAACCAAAGTTACAAAAATGCCAAAAAGCATTTTTTTCTTGGATTTTTTCAGCCAGAACTTTTTGGGGAAAAAAGGGTATTTGGCCTTGCTGTCTTAACATGAAAACTACTTCCTAACTCCTTCAAATTACTGGACAAGTTACACAAAGCTCATCAACATTTTTTTTTTTTTCTTGAAGCAGTCAAGCCAAGCTCTGAGAGTTCCAATGACTGAAGACTTTTGATGCCATACAGCAATATGCTTTACCCATCAACAAGAGCAATCCCATTCCATTTTAGTGTAGCTAAAATACATCAGGGGAATAGCACAAGAGAAGAAATGGGACGAGGGTCTTTGCTGCCCCAGGGATTTCCAAACCTGCTGGAAAGTGTCAGCACTTTGCTGAACGAGAATAAACAGAGCATTTCCCACCACTGCCATATTCCCATTGCTCATAAAACTCATTTACAATCCAGAAGTGGAATTGCCATTATATCTGAGAGCAGAAACATAGCAGTACCCCAGATTTAGGGATATTTCTGCCTGAAGTGAGATTTAAGGTTAGAATAACAATACTCTGTTAATATTAAACACTTCACTGCCTCATTTCATGCACTGTACTAACAAGGGGGTTTGATGCAAAATCTATTAAAGTTAGTGGCCCTCTCTGAGTCCTCATCCACAGTCACTCATCACAGCTACTGAAGGGGGATGGATGCTTTTGTCTGGGATTCATAAACCAGATGAAGCCCTTGACCTCTCTCAAAGCATTTTCCCAGAAACTTTTTGTTCTCACCCCCCCAGTTCACCGTGACCACACATTCACCAGGAGGTTGCTCAAAGCCAAGATGGAAGAAAACCTAATTGTATGGTGGTGAGGCCCAGCAATGCAGCAGTTTTGAAATGGAAACGTGGCTCCAGGATAGAAAAAACTCTTAGGAGAGATCCCAGAGCTGGGACAGCTGGAAAACCTCCTGAAACACAGTCCTGCTGCCACCGACCCTGTGGGCAAAGCCCCTGAGCCTGCCCAGGGTATGGTCTGGGCTATTCTTGCTCCCAAATTCTGCTCTTTTGCACAAAGATCAGCCTAAAATAATGTGTTGTTTGAATGTCCTAGGGAAGCACAACACAAATCAAGACCACCAACACATGTCAGGGCAGCCCCCATCCTAAACACCCTGTGCCCAGTTAACAGCCCCTGCACATTGCTTTCAATCAGCAATCTTGGCGTATTAAGCCAAAAATCCAAAGGAGGAAATTTTTCCCTGAAATCATACCCAGCATCTCACTGCCCCACCCACAACAACCTCAGCAGCTCTGCTGAGTGTTTGCAGAATCTTTGAAAGTATTTCTGCCCTTCACCATTAATGGGATCCTACAAGATGCAGATGGCTCTGGCTCCGAATAATCAACTTCTGGGCAGCAGCTCAAGGAACTAAAGTGAGAAAGTCAAGAAACCCAAATGGTAAAGCAGAGAATTTGGCAATCTGGCACACAAGCACCTTCACCTGGGGGTTGTAACCAACCCTAGAGGAGGGTTTCTGGGCTTTGTAAACTTCATTAAGATCAAGGAAAGCGAACCAACTGCTCAGCGATGCTTTTTGGGGGTGGACTGAGTGAAATAAACAGCATAAAACAAAGCTATGATTCACTTTTTTTGTGCTACAGTTTCCAAACTGGAAAGCAGGATCCTTCCCAGCATTCTTCAGGCTGTAAAGACAGACAGAAAACCCATTAAATCTGCCTTGAGGAGTTTGCAGTTGGAAATCATGAGGCACTGAGCAGCTGGAGGCTGATCTGCCTAAGCCAGTGGATATTTCTTTTGTTAGTGGCTGATCCCATCTTCTCCCTTGCCTCTAAATCTCTAAGCTCTGTAAAGATTTCTAGTAAGTACTTGCTCAGGTAGTTCCTGGTTTTGCTGGCCAAGAACCTCTCTCCCCACACAGGAATTGCTGCTTCCCCTCTCATTTGCCATCCCAGAATTGCACTTCATGCTTTTGCCACCCAACCTTTGTGGGTTTGCAGGACAAATGAAGGCAACACCAGCAGAGGGGCTGGTTCCCAGGGCTCCTTACCTCTCCTGACCACACTTGCACAGGCTCAATGTGCTTTTGGCTGAACCATGGCAGGGCAGGTGGCTGTGGTCTGTCCCTTGCAGCCTGCCCAGAGCTGCTGCTTCAGTTTCAGATCATTTTTGGTAGCCTGCAGGCTAGACCTCTTTAACATATAAACAGCTCTTTTTTTTTTTTTTTTTTTTTTTTCATTATTTGACTCACCCTTTCTCCCCACATTGCATCCTTCCCTCACACTGACAACAGCTCGGGGCCTACATCCCTGAAGATGCCTTAAGTGTTCATTTCCCCCCCCCTCAAATCCTGTTTCCACGTGTGTTTTTAGTTGAAAAAAGTGGCACTGTAGAAAGCAGGAGCCCATAAAGAAAGAAAAAGAAAAAGAAAGGAGAAAAAGAAAGGAGAAGAAAAAGGAGAGGAAAAAGGAGAGGAAAAAGGAGAGGAAAAAGGAGAGGAAAAAGGAGAGGAAAAAGGAGAGGAAAAAGGAGAGGAAAAAGGAGAGGAAAAAGGAGAGGAAAAAGGAGAGGAAAAAGGAGAGGAAAAAGGAGAGGAAAAAGGAGAGGAAAAAGGAGAGGAAAAAGGAGAGGAAAAAGGAGAGGAAAAAGGAGAGGAAAAAGGAGAGGAAAAAGGAGAGGAAAAAGGAGAGGAAAAAGGAGAGGAAAAAGGAGAGGAAAAAGGAGAGGAAAAAGGAGAGGAAAAAGGAGAGGAAAAAGGAGAGGAAAAAGGAGAAAAAGAAAGGAGAGGAAAGAGGAGAGGAGAGGAGAGGGAAAAGGAAAGGAAAGGAAAGGAAAGGAAAGGAAAGGAAAGGAAAGGAAAGGAAAGGAAAGGAAAGGAAAGGAAAGGAAAGGAAAGGAAAGGAAAGGAAAGGACCAGAGTGGGTACATTTGTAGCATTGCTGCCTGGTAAAACGAAACAACAGATTAAATTGTAATTAGGTGTTAACACAAGAAACTCATGTGCTCAATGCGTGGCTTTGAGAACCGAACCCCAGGCTTTTCTGGTAAGAGTGCTTTTGGTTCGTATCCTCTGCACAAATAGGTTACTGAAAGTAATACAGGTCAGGGCAGGGGAGTGCTCTGATTCCAGCTCAGCCAGGACTTCCTCCTCTACCTTCCGCTCCTGCCCTCCTGAAACAGGCAGCATTTCAGCATCAACATACTTTTTCCCTCTTGGAAGGACCGCTTCAGCATGCCACCTTCCTTGCTTTCCTGCTTTTCTGCCTTTTCTCTGTTAATTTCTTATAGAAAGGCGAGAGTCCGATAAAAGGGAAAAAAAAAAAAAAACAACCAACCCAACCCAGCGAAGCAGCAGCTCTCACGAACTGCAGTTCCCCGGCAGTAACACCGGGTTTGCAGCATCACCGAAGCCGGCTCGCAAACGGAAAATCTCCAGGAGTTCGCCTTTTTTTGGCGACTTTTTTCCGCCCTTTTGCAACAAGACGGGCTTCTCCCCATCTCTCCCCTTCAACCCCCCGATCCCACACAAAGCCCTCACCCGGGGACCAGATCTTTACACGCCGCCGAGCACCGCACCGCTTACCCCATCCCCAAGCCCCCCTCCCCATCCCCATCCCGGCGCTTCACACCCCTCCGCGGGGAGCGGCGGATGCTCCGCGCCCATCCCCGCCTCCTCGGGGCTCCCCGCGCCGCTCCCGCGGACACGTGCGGCCCCACCAGAGACCTCTTCCCCTGGGTGGGTGTTGCGGGGGGCTCTCCCAGGCATCCCCCACCCTCTCTCCATCCCTGCATCCCTCCCGCATCCCCGGTACCTGCGGCCGCCGCTCCGCTCCCGCCGCCGCCCCGCGCACCCCGAGCCCCGCCGCGGGGGCGGGAACTCCGCCCTGACTGACAGGAGGTTCATCCAATCAGAGGAAGGTGCGGGAGGAGGCTCGGCCAATAGCGAGGAAGCTGAGGGAGAAGGGAGAGTGGGGGAAGGCGGAAGGGGTTGGGGGGAGAGGGAGAAGGGAGAGGGGTGATGGGGAGAGGGATGAGGGGAGATGGGAGTCGGGGAGAGGGAGAGGAAGAGGAAGGGAGAGGGTCTCTGGATGGAGGAGAGGAGCGGGAAGGGGGGGATGGGGAATGGGATGGGGAAGCGGGAAGATAAGGGGGCAAGGAGAGGGCAGGTGTAGGGGCAGGTGCATCTTAAGCAAAAAGCCCAATTTCCCCTCCCGCTAAGCACCTGGTGCCTTCCTGTCCCCATTCAGGGCTCGGGATGCCGACCCCCCACCCCAACCCCCCGATGCCGGGGTGTCCCCACCCCCCTGCACCACCCGGATTCCCCCCTGCACCGGATCCAGGGCAAAAACTGTGCTGAACGGGGCCGCATCCGAGGCTGCGGTGGCAGAGAGCAATGACCAAGGTTTAGTCTTTACCTCCAGCTATTGCGGGGAGCTGATCTGGTAAAAAAGAAAGGAAAAGGAGGAGAGCAGCTGCAGGGATATTATTTTATCGGGAGCATAAACACAGCTATCTCAGCGTTATCTTTATTGGGGCAATATAGTTCCAGGCAGTGTCGGGCTGGGCATGGCTGGGTTAATAATGATGATTGCAGTGCACCTCCTCCAGGGCTGCCCAGGAAAACTGGGGGAACACCCAGCTCCTTGAATTTGCATTAGCACACTCGTCTGGGACGGTTTTTTCCGGTCTTAGGGGACTCATTGTCACAGGAGCTCCATGGGGTGGGGACACAGGTGATCTCGGATGCAGCAGCAGGAGGAGCACTCCACATCTTTCAGGATTTAAAGCACCTTGCAGGAGGAATCTCAGCAGATGTGAGATGTGCACGTGTGAGTTTAACCATGCAGCTCCTCTGTCCTTACCAGCACTGCTTCTGCAGGCTCCTCTGCTTTTCTTACAAGGGCTGTTTGGCATCACTTGGGAATTTGGCCTGTTCCTGCATGTTCCGAGATAAATAATTCAAGGCATTCTGTGTTTAGCTCTTTAAAGTGCAATCAGTTCTTCATTATCCAGAGTGCAGGGGATAATGTGGGTAAAAGAAAACCCCAGCAAAGGCTGCAGTGGGGGGGGTAGGAGGGCAAAAATCCAGCCAGAGGTCTGACATCCATCGGGAATGGAGCTGGAAGGTGCTTGCCTTTTTGTCCCATCCTTCTCTGCCCCTCGTTGGGGGGGGATGGACTTCTCCCAGGTTTTGCTAAATTTGGAGTCGTTGCATAAGCTTTTCCAGCAACATTAGGTGTGGGAGAGCCTGGTGCTTGCATCACCCTGTGGTCAGGAAAACCAGGAAGCTCCATGAGCACCCAGTGATGGTTTCTTGCGTGGGAAACGTTTCCATCACGGTGCTGTACAACCACGATGAGTAAAGCCCCATTTCAAACCATTCATATTGCAAATAAACAGAGTGGAAAGGGCAGCAGATGTGCAATGTGAGTGAGTCAAAAGCACCCGAGCTGGGGAAACCCCCCCCACATTTCCTGTTCAGCCACACCAAGCTGCAACCATCACTGCCAACAGCTTCGGGGTGATGCATCCCTGCTCCTTCTCCACAAGTGTTTCAGTCCCCCTTGCCTTTGGTGAAATTGTCCTCAGAGGGACAGAGTAATTACTTCACATAATTTGGGGTAATTTGGTTTTTTTTTTTTTTTTTTTTTTTTTGCACAGCATCTCAAAAGGTGTTCCTTCCTGGGGCAGGGTGATGGAAAGGTTTGGAACTTGCCCTGTGGGGTTGCTTGAGCTGCTATGAACTCTGATAACAGAAGGAAAAGGTGTGGCAAAGAATGACAGAGGTCCCCTAGAAGAAATCTTGTCTACAAAAATCTTTTAAAGATGCCAGGCAGTGGCAAATCATTGCCACCTTTGCTGATTGACTTGGAAATTAAAAGGAGTTTATCCTAGGGGCAAGTTTGTTTTGAACTCCATTTTAAAGCCCCTGGGGCAGTGCATACCTTGCTGTCAGTGGCAAAAATTCCAAAACCCAGCTCTTCCCAGGACTAGGCTCATCCTAAGGATCTTCCTGGCAGCCTTAGGGAACAAGAGAAGCTGAAATTCATCTGCCACAGCTATAGAAAGGTGTGAAACGTGATGCAAGGTGTGGGAAAGGATGTGGAAGGTTTGGTCAGAGCCTTCATGGGCACAGAGGAGACCCTGGGCAAAGTGACAGGGGAAATATTAAATATGTAAATAATTTACATAATATTTAATACATTTAATAATTTTTATATTATTATTAATATGTATGTTACTCTATCCTTGGGCTTGGGAGGGTCTGAGCCTCTTAGCTGGAGGAAAACCTTCATTTTATGAATCATGTGAAGACTTGCAGATAAATCTGCCATGATTTTCATTCAACATTTCACACCAAGATGACTTTGTGATGTGTTTTACCTCTGTCAGAAGCTTTGGGCCTGTCAACAGCTCTGGGCTGCCTTTTTTTTTTTTTTTTATAAATTTCCATAAATCATTAAAACTCTGCTTTTAATGAATGCAAATTGAGTGCTACAGAAAGGAAGCCACTTGGCTGGAGGCACTTCCAGAGCTGGAATCCCTCACTTCCAACCAGTGGCTGTTGGAAAATGTTGCTTCAAGCTCAGTGCTGTAAGACCTGAGGCACCTGAGATGATTTTAACAATCTTTGGACTTAATCTGAGCAGCCATAACCCTCATTAACACCCCTAAATGAAACTCTCCTCGTTTTCCCAAGATCTGCAGAAATGAGTAGGAAAGAAGGGGAGTTGTTATATATTTATCATATAAAACCCTATTCTGGGAACATTTACATATTTAATATAGTTAAGTGTGGCTGCATTTACAAGATTAGATTAACACAGTAATAAACAATTTATTTGAAGACATATTGCCTAATCAGACTTCTGGGGGCTGAATGAAAATTTCCTTATATTGCTGTCATAAATACTTCCTAGATTCACATCTCCTGTTGCAGAAGAAGCAGCAAATCTCCAGGAAGGAAGTAGAAAACTGGATTTTTTTGCCCGAAAGAATTTTTTGGAGAGTTTTATAATAACTCTAATTTGAGCCAGAAATTCATTCACAGGAAACATAAACCAAATAATGACTAATGATGGGATTTTTTTCATGAGCAGTGGCTGGTGCTGGCTGGCAGTGGAAAATGCACTTCTGAAAATCCCCCCTGGGTTTTTACCAGACTTTATGTTATTTTCCCTCTGCAATGCCCTGCTGGTTTTTTTTTTGCAGACAGGAGCATCAGAGTCCATCCTGCTCAGCTCCACGAGCTGCATTTAATTATTAAGAGAGCAAAGGAACCTGCAAAGGAAAGGATGAGGTGGGAGGTTTAAAGCAAACTCTTGCACAGCTCCTGATTAAACACTGGCAACCACTGCCTGAGGGCATTGCAGAGCAAAACTGTGACTCTGTTTCAGGCAGGATTAGACAAATTCATGGGCAACACATGCTCTGGTGGCTCTGAAACCCAATATTCTCTGTGCAGAGCTCAGGTTCAGGATGTCCCAAAGGTGCTGATGGTGGCCAGGAGAGCTCCTGATGCACAGCGTGTGATGTGTTCATTTTAAAAGAGCTAAGGGAGAACTTCTTTCTTTTAGAAAGATTTCTGAAGGGCCTGGGCTCTTTTTTTCTCAAGTCTCTTCTATCAGATGATGTGCAGACAACACAGCCTTTTTCTTTTTTCTTTCCTGAGACAAAAAAGCAGAATTGATTTCCCATGCTCTGAGTCTTATTTGGATGAAATATGTCACTACACTGCCAAGAATGAGGGAAAAGTCCAAAGACACCCAGAGAGAAACCAGGTGTGGGCTCAGTGCAGCAGCTGAGGTGTCTTCCTATAGAGCCTGAGTTAGCATCAAGGTCATTTCAGGCTTAGGAGTTCAAAGGGAAATTTTGACTGTGATGCTGATAAGCACAGTATTTTTGTAACTGCTGCTTTTTGGCTTAAAGCAGCCCAGATTAACAAAGCCACACCGTGGGACCATGTAATTAGGGTGTGGAGAAGCATGATGTTACTGTAAATACCTGTGGCCAAGCACAGGTCCAGCTCTGCTGCTCTGGGCAGGCTCTCAGCACCTCCAGGGACTCATTTCTCTGTCCTAATATTCTGCACCCAGCCCACAACCTCCTGAACTGGACGTGGGAGCCCTATAGAAATGCAAACAGTAATTAATGATAACAATTATTGTAATGCAGATCATTAAATAGGTCATGCCCAGCTCCAAAATTTAAATCCTTTGGGTATAAGTAACCTACTAAATTCTTATTTAGTATACTGAATCCTGGCCTGGCTCCTGAGGTGGAACAAGGGGCACTCTGCACCTTACCTTCATGGGCTGCTAGATCCAAAGGTTTCTCCAGGATGGGGATCCCACATCAGAGAGCTGTGGGTGCAAGGGCAGCTGTGGGAATCCCCAGGTTTGGTAAGAGAGTCAGGGCAGAGAGGTACCCAGGTCCCACTTCTCCTCTGTTTGATTCACTGGGGGGAAAAAAAATTTGAGAGAAAAACATAAAACAAGACCATATCTTTTGTGGGGAGATGGCAGCTCAGAATTTATCACTTGTTTGTGCCAAACAATGAGGCAAATGGAAACATGGGGGGAAATTACCTGCAGTGTGGTCTTTGCTTCTGATCCACTTGCTGCCTTTCTGGCATCGTGTCCAATGGGAATATTTACTCTTCCTTTATCAAGAACTCAAACTCCACCATCCCAGGGAAGATCAGGCTGAGGTCTCCCCAGGCAGGAGTGGGGCAGCAGAGCCTCAGCTCTGACCCCAGCATCTCCTGCAGGATGTGGGCAGAGGTGCAGAGCAGCAGCACAAGGGTTTGGGCTCCAGCTCCAGCCCAGTTGCCACTGTCAACACTGGGTGTTTGTACAGCAAGAGGAGATCATTTCATCAGAACAACTCCCTTCCTCTTTTTGTGTGTTTTAGAGTGTAATAGCCATTGAACTGCCCATGTAGCACCTCTTCTCTCTTGCTAGAGGACTAAAGAGGAGGTTATTGTCAGTCAACAAAGGTTTTATTATTTTTTTTAAATAAAGCCTGATGAAAAAAACAACATTATAAGCAAAGCATGACTTCTTAATGACATTGTTTTGTAATCTTTTTGAATATTCCTGTTGAACTAACCAGGCCTTTCAACTCTTTTTGTTGTTGGCTTAAAATGCTGGCACTATGTATCTTGCTCCAGATCTCCCTCCCTGTGCTCTTTGCTCTGCCCAATTCCCCCTGCAGGTTTTGGTAAATGTTACCACTGCCAGGTAACAAAGTGCAGACATTTACTGACAGAGATATTATCTGCCCACATGAGCTGGGAAATGGTCATGAGCACCATGTGTGTGTGAAAAATATGTTCCAGCATTGTATGTAGCACGTTAAGTTCCCCATATTAGAAAGATTTTCAGAAAGCTATTGATTTTCCAGTCCTGTAATTAGTTCAGAGATTCCAAACAGAAAATATTTTTCCAGAGTCTGATTTTTTTTAATTGTTCATAGCACCAAGACTGCACTGGGGCTGTGAAGCACATCACATGCTTCCTGCAGGAGGAGACTTTGAACTTTGGAAAAATATTGCATCTGTAAACACGGAGGAGAAATCACGTGGTTAATCCTGGTGCTGTCTCAGAGAAGGCCTGGGTCCCACTTGTTCTCTCTGATTTTGAAAATCCATCCTTAGAACTCCTCTGGCAGGATCAAGGTGTACAGGAGGGATTGGACTCTGCATCTCTGAGGCTGGATCCTGTCTTGGTGGGAGCTGCCAGGATGGGTCAGGGTCAGAAGAAGCCTCAGCCACCCCCTGTGGTGCAGAAACCTCCATCCAGAGGTGTCCTGGGGACAATGTTCACCCACTTAAATAGTTTGCATTTCATTTGTGCTCTGTGATTGCCACCACCCGACTTCCTCTTGCTCCCTCAAACTGGTCACAGCCCCCTGGGGCACATCCCACACCAGTACAAGCATCCCTCTGAGCTCTGCTGGGAGCTCAAGGTGCCCCTGAGGAGGAGAGAAACTCCTCTGCCTGATTTCCAAATTCCTGGAGCTGCTGTCCCTCACCATCCCAAAGATCCACCTGGATGCCTTGAGCCAGCTACCCAGGAGCTCTGGGGACAGAACATTTCTGAGCAAGGCTGCATTTTGTTGGCTGCTGCTCCATCCTGATCTCTGCATTGCTGCTTTATAAAAGTTTAAACTTTACCCTCTCTGTATTAGAGCTGGAGCCTCCTGTGGGTGCAACAAACACCCTGTGTGCACATGTATGGAGCTGGAATCTGCCCCAACCACCCTCCAGAGCTCCCATTTCAGAGGGAACTGAGCTCTCCTGAGACAAGGACACAGCCTGGGCCATCCTCTCATCTTTTTTCCTCTCCTCCTCTTGGCCCTGAAGCAGTGGGAATTAAAGCCTCAGCTTCAAGTTCTGGAAAGGTTTGAAGGACACAGCTTTAATCTGGGGGCTACCAGGGCTTTGGTGGCTGCAGCAGTGGCAATTCCATGTGCCACTTGCCTTGGGAAATTTAATCCACTCCAGAGCTTCTTGCTGAAGTAGGGCTGACTTGGCATTTTCCTGCTGGAAGGCATCAGCATCTCCTGAGGTTGGCAGGGGCCAGAAGTTGGTCTCTGATGTCCTTGTTCCTGCAAAGCTTCACCAGGCCACTGGTCCCTTTGAAGCTCCTTTCCCCAGTCAGTGCTTTTTCTGGTTTTTTAATTCTCAGATGATGAGAGGGAGATAAGAGAGGAAAGAGCCATGAGGACCAGGGGTCAGAGCAGAGCAGGTCAGAGTAAAATGCCACGGTCCTGAGTATTTGAGATGTTTTTTCCCCTACTTACTTACCCAGCATCTGGCCCCTGAGGAGCACAGGAATTGGCTGAGGGCAGCAACTTCTCCCATGAGTGTCCATGGCCAGAATCAGACATGTGAATAACCACCTGCTAGAGATATCCCATGGCTGCTCTCACCTTCATCCCAGGGACAGAAAGTGGGATGCTGTGCCAGAGGATGCTCCATCCCAGCTCTCCTGGCTGCTGCTCCCACTCCAGCCTCTTCCCAGCATCCAGAAGTTTCATTTGCACAAGAAAACTTCTCCTGGACCTGCCAGAAATGGAATGTCTTTTTTTTTTTTTAATTTCTTCCAGGCATTTTTTAATCTGTAATTATTAACTGCAGAGAGATGTCTCTTCCTTTCTTTGGAGAGGATTTTGGGTCCTCCTGGGTCAGTGCTCCATGCTGGTGACTCAGTGGTCTTGTTGCATGCAGAGAGTGTGGTGGCTGCTGCTTATGGAAAATATGAGTAGTTACATCCAGTAGAAAAAAAAAAAAAACAACAAACTCCCTCTTCTAAAGAAGCTGCTCTTTCCCTCTTGCAGGATAATGACAGATTTTCTGCAAAGGCAAAGCCAGGAGCACCCAGCAGAGTCAAGGAGGGGAGTGCACTGCAGTTAGGGATTTTATTGGAATTCTTCCATCTCGTTGCTCAGCTGTGCCAGGCATTAAACAAACCATTTGAGTCACTTCTCTAGAAAACCTGCAGATTAGAAAGGTTGGGCAGAGAGCAAAACCACCCAAAAAGATAATTTCCAAGTTACAGGGATTACTTATTCTGCTGTAGTGACACAAGCAGCCAGTAAATTTGGATACTATGAAATTTCTTCCAGAACCTGTGAAACCTCAGGAAGGAAGAAGCAATGCACATCTTGAAAGCTCCAAACTTTATTCTAATAAAAACAGTTGAACTTGGAAATCTGCTTTGGCTGAGAAAGTGCTTCTGCAACAATATAATTCCCAAATGGATTCCCAGAAAAAAATTGGGAAACGTCTCAGGAGATGAGAAATGTTGCAGAGTAAGGAAGTTTCATGGGAAGTTAATGAACCCCAGCTCCATCCCTTGCCTCTGGCACCTCCCAATCCCAGCAGCATCAGCCCAGGGCAGGAATTCCCCTCCTGCACCTGCAATCATTGTTCACCTTTGCAGGAAACAAATGGTATCACTGGGGGTATTGTTTTGCAAGAATCCTCTAGGAGAAAGGTGAGGAAGGAAAGGAGGGAGAAAATGCTGCTTTATTCTTTACCTCCCAAAGCAATTATTGGGGTCACTCAGCTCCCTGGGAAGAGGGGGTGTGGATGAGAGGAGTGAATTGCAAGCACCTTCCCCAGCTCCTTTTGCTTTAAGATAGCTGGATATTTTTTAAAAATCAAAGTATTTCACCCCAAGAATATATGTAGTCTTTTTTTGTAAGTGTTTTCTGGCACGAGGGCAGCAGGGAAAGCACTTGGCACGGATTAGTCCCCTTCTAACTGCACTTTTTGGGGTTAGGCAGTGACCAGGCATTTTAGGGGGTACCCACGACCTTCCCGAAGGGCTAGGATTTGCAGGATGATTTAAGGATAATTCTCAGTGCTCAAGTCCCCTCGGAATTCCCACCGGGATAAGGATGGGAGCAGCGCAGTTAGCCCAGTCTCGCTCTCCCATCTAGTGGTAAAAGCAGGAAAGGGTCCGGGCAGAAAAAGAGAAATCGCGACTTTTGGAGACTTTTGGAAGGGGGATCTCCTCCGAACTCATCGTCCCCAGCACCGGGAAATGTCACCGACCTGATCCAGGGAGAAACAGCAAAATGCAAAAGTGGTTCTGAGCCTTTCCCTGGGTCCAGCGGGGTCTGGGGGGAGCTCTGCCCTGGGAAAAAGCCAGGAAAAAGAAAGAGATCTGCACATTGATGGATGCACCCCAGGCCAGACAGTCTGGATCTGAAAGCGAGCATTTCAAGGACGTTTTTTAACCACTCGTGATGAGTGGGAGGCAGCAAGGAGCAGAGCAAGGTGAGAATGGTGTCTGGGTGGGAAGGGTTTCACTTCTCCCTCTGAACTTTGAGGTGCTCAAACTGATTCAGGTCAAAAATCCCAGTTTTTCCATCCTCATCTGGTGCAAAACCAGGTGAGTCAGTGAATAACCCTATGAGGCTGTTGCAGCCCGGGCTGAAGAGGTTCAGGGCTCAGGTCCTGGATTCAGGATGCTGCAGTTCCCACGCTGGTTCCTAGAACTCGGTCCCAGAGAGCTGAGGAGCAGAATGGATGCTCTGCTAACAAAGATTTATGTTCTCCTGTCAGATGGAAGAGCCATGGTGTTTCCTGGAAGGGTAGATGATGTTTCATTTTCACTTTCAGCAAAGAAGGTCAAAAGCACAAGGGGAAAAAAAAATAATGTAATGTCTCATAGATCAGCTGCTTGCAGATCTCAGAGGTGCAAGTGCTTGGCTCATGTTCCTGTTAAAAAAACAAAAAAAACAAAAAACAAAACAAACAAACAAACAAACAAAAAAAAAACCCAAACAAAAAAACAAACAAAAAAACCCCAAAAAACAAAACAAAAAAACCCCAGACCAAAACAAAAAAAAAATTTCCTGGAGCAGCAGGCTGCTAAACTTGGCTTTTCCTGGGGTATCACCCACACAGCCTGCAGTGTGAACATCCTCAGCAAGAAAAAGCTGACTCAGCTGATTGTGCTGCTCACTCCCACACTGTCAGATGACAAACCCAAAAGATGCTGGGAGGGTTGGGGTGGGCAGGGATGGGCCAGGTAAGGGGGGCAGCTGCCAGAATGCAGTCCTCTGGGGGGAGGTCCTCAAGCTGCACCCACAGCTGTCTGGAAAGGGGCTGGAAGTGGGACCCGGTGTGGGCAGGAGCCCACGGGATGCACAGAGGATGCACGGAGCTGTGTGGATCCCTGCTCCTTGGGGTGGGCTATGCACAGGGGGGCTGGGAGCAGGGAGGGTGCTGGCTGAGGGTGCTGAGTCCCTCTCAGTGCTCAGCTACCACATCCCACAGGTATCGGGCAGGTCGGGAGGTGGCAGCCTTCACCGCGGATGGATGCGGGCGAGAGGCAGCGGCAAGCAACGCGGAGCCCTGGCTTTTAAAAAAAGCTTGAATGAGAAAGTTCAGGTAATGGCCAGTGTGGGAAAGGGGTTGTGAAGATGGGAAAAGTCTCCTTTCTCTCATGAATGCACCGGAGGGATTAAGCATTGGGTTGCCACAGGCTCCCGAGAGGATGTCTTGGGATGTGCTCCATGTGTCCCAGCTGGTGGGGCAAAAGGGTCCCAGGAGCAAGTCCAAAATCCTCTCTAGCTGATTTTTGTAGATATAAATCAAATTTCCTTTCTCCTCTGCAAGATAATTTGGATGCAGTCTGGACCAGAAGGTGCCGCAGCCTGGGGACTCTGGGACCCTGGGATGTCCTGGACTTGCACCTCTGTTGATGGCCCTGCAAACCCTCCCTGGAAAGCCTGTTCCCTGCTACAATAAAAAAAGGTTAATGAAAAGACAGGCTGGAAATGTGGAAGCACACTCACAGATCCTATGAGGAGAGGCTGAGGGAGCTGGGGGTGTTGAGGCTGGAGAAGAGGAGGCTCAGGGGAGACCTCATCACTCTCTCCAACTCCCTGAAAGGAGGTTGGAGCCAGGGGGGGGTTGGGCTCTTTTCCCAGGCAACTCTCAGCAAGACAAGAGGGCACAAGAGGTCTCAAGTTGTGCCAGGGGAGGCTTAGGTTGGACATTAGAAAGAATTTCTTTCTGGAGAGGGTGATCAGCCATTGGAATGGGCTGCCCAGGGAAGGGGTGGATTCTCCATCCCTGGAGATATTTCAAAAGAGCCTGGATGTGGCACTCAGTGCCATGGGCTGGGAACTGCTGTGGGAATGGATCAAGGGTTGGACTTGGTGATCTCTGAGGTCCCTTCCAACCCAGCCAATTCTAGGATTCTAGGATTCTGTGAATGCTATTGCTGTGATGCTCCATTTGAGCTGCAAAGAGAAGATAAAGTTCTGCCTCCCACTAGAGGTGTCACCAGGGAAAATGATTCCTTCCTCCTCTAAGCGGCATCACGTTGTTCCTTCTTTCCAGCTTGCTGCCACCTTGGTGTCACAGTCTGTTCCTCCAGGAAAATAATCCTGTTACCTGGTGGTACTCTCCGTCCAACCTCCCACACCCTCCCCAGACAACATCAGTACTAAAGTTAATTCAAAAATAGATTCACCTAGGAAAGAAGACTAAATAAGGACTGCTCTTAGCATGTGAGGAGCTAATGAAGACCCACTTAGCAGGCTCATCAGCTCCAGCAGATGATTGTTGATTGCAGGTCTGCTGCTACTTTATTCTTCCTTGCTCATTACACCCAGGTCAAATGAAACACACACAAAACTGGGGTGGAAATGAGGATGGAGATGGACATCGTGGTGACCCATCCCAACTGGAAAATGACTGGTTAGGGTTTTTTATAGCCCCTTAGGTAGAGCTGTTTCAGGTAGCAGCAAGAGGTAGGTCACTTCTAATCACCAAGGGCAAGATCCAGCTCCTCAGCCCATCCCCTGAGCCTTGTTAATGAGATGAACCTGAGCAGTCCTGCCTGGAGACCCCTTGGAGGAGAACAGGGCATTTTGGGGGTGGTTTAGGATTCACCACTGATGTGCTGGGATTTCCCAAGGGACTCAGGACTGTCTCAGGGGGCAGAGGGTGAGGACTGGAAAGGGTGGGAGCTCTGCTGGGCACCCAGCTCCTGGGAGCTGCTCTGACAGTGACTCTTCCCCTCACTGCTCCCCTCTGCCCAGGAAGCTTTTGCTCTCCCAGCATGAGGTTTTTTCAACCAGCTGAGACACTTATTGTGAATAACATCCATAAATACAGCCTAAGCTATATAAATACAGGGAATCCCCTAACAGGATTTTCTTCTTAAGCACCTTAGGACACTGATTTCTGCCTCTTCTGAAACCAAATCAGGAGGGTTCAGGGACTGTAAAGTGAGGGAAGTTTTGATGCTGTATTTATTTATTACCTGGGAAAGAAGAAAAGGAACAAAATGGAAAAGAAACAGGGAGCCAGCCAGATCTTGCCTCACCACAAGCACCCATGCCTTGATTATTTTGCCAATGAACTTGTGGCAATGGATGAAGATGGAAGAGGGATGCTGTAAAGTGAAGGGCCCTTCCCAGAGGACATTGTTGCAATTTGGGTGATTTTGCTGTAAAATCTGCTCTGTTCCTCTTTTTTTGATCCAGCCCCAAATCTTCCTTGTCTGTGGTTACACCCAGCCCCTTCATTCTCTGTTCCTAACCCAGTAAACCATTCCCATCTACCAGTTCTGGGTCAGAGGAAACTGCTGTTATTAGGCTATTTTATGGACGTTTAATTAATTCCACCTCTGTGATTACACTAATTAGCTAACTGGTTTCTAAGGGCTTGCATTACACCTTCATTAATCACAGTGTTAGCTGGTCTCGTTAAGAGTCCCTGATTTTTTGCATTACAATTTGAAATTATTCAATGCAAAAGTAATTTGAAGGGGGAAAGGAAGTCAATAGGAACAGACACCATCTTCACCAGCAGCTTGGCTGAGAGCCTCTCTGATATATTTAGAAATATTATGATTTCTAAGAGCCTGCCAACCATTTGCTTAATGTCTATATATATTAAAAAAAGAAAAAAAAAAAAAAAGAAAAATAAAAGAAAGAAAGAAAAGGTAAGTTTGAAGCTTGCAAATCACAACTGTTAAAGGCTCCTTCTCACTTTCTTTGATCCGAGGCAGTTGACTGACACCTTCAAATGGGATAAAAAATAAAACAACTGACAACAGAGCTCCTTCATCCTGACAGCTGTACCCAAACGCTGTCTGCAGCTCCACCACCTCTGCAGTGAAGAGAAAACCCAGGGCAAAGCAGAAATAAAGATTTAAGAGGAGGTTACATCTTGGCTGCTGGCAAAACATTACTCTGACAGCTCTCAAGATCTTCCCATAAATCCTCATCTGCAGAGATTATTTGGATTCTTTAAAGGATTCTTTAAAGGATTCTTGAAAAAATCAAAATTAGGAACAAAGTGGCCCGTGTTGGTGTAAATATGTGGGCAGGAGAATGTTTGTCCCTGTGGTTATGATGAAAAAAAATAATAATATTTATAATAAGATGATGAGAAAGATGATGGGTGAGAAGACAACTGCCCAGAGACCTGCACTGCACCAGGGTGAACACACCAGCCCCCCAGCAGCTACCCCAGGAGGGGAACCTCTGCCTCCCCTGGGATTTATTTTTTTACAGCAGCCACCCCTCTATTTACCTATTTTGCATCTCTTCAGTCTCCAACCAGTAGCTTGCAGCTGCTGCAAAGCTGAGCTCTGAAGAAGAATGTCCAGCCTAGGAGCAGTTTGTGGCTCTATGTGATGCTGAAGAGGTGGCCAGACCCCAGCTCAAGAAGGTTCTTCAGTGCAGCACAATTTTTAAAAGCACTAATTAAAACTTTTTTAGCAGAAGGGACAAGGGTGGTGTTGGTCTCACCTGCCAGGGATGGCTTTGACAAGGAGAGAGAGAAGCAAGGAGCCTCAATTTCCTCAAACAAAGAGGCTGAAGAGCCCCCGTGACAAGCAAACCATTAAAAAGAAAAAGTAACAATAATACCCAGCAAAATATTGCATCAGGGAAAAATTTCTGCTTGGTTTTAGCACAGATGTTGATATTGCACACTCAGAAATGGCTTCGTGGAAAGACATTTGCAGCCTGCTATGAGCTGGTGCACAAAAGCAGAGAGCTGTGCTTGCAAGGGGGAAATTAAAGCATTTAAAAATTAAAATATATTTTTTAAATGTGTGGGGTTTTGTTTTTTTTTCCAAAAGGCATATTCTCCTCTGATGGAAAAATTATGAGCAGAGAGACTGAGCTTCCCCAGCTCACATCCAGAGCCTGTGATTACCTTGAAGCCCTTGTCCTCTGCTTCTGGAGGAGGGAGCAGTGGCAGGAGCCAGGAATGCTCTGCTCTGCTCTTCTTCTGAATTCAGAAAGAAACTTGTCCATACAGCACTCTTTCTACCACCCCATGAAAACTTCACAAAGGGGATGTTTTTCAGATTAATGGATATCATCATTTCCAAACCCAAACCCCCTAGGAGGAGGGAATGCTGAGGTTTGTGGGATGAAAGAGTTGGAGGCTGAGAGGAGTTTTTTGGGCACCCTGAAGGTAGCAGATACCAAAGCTCGGGCACAGAGGTGATTGCTCTGCACTTTGTTTATCCCCTTTGTGCACAAGGCTGGGATTTTTCATTTCATCCATAATTCATGCCCTGCTGCAGCAATTCCATGGAGGCAGCACAGGACTCCACGGGAAAAGAGGGAGATGCCTTGAGTCACCAAACTGCAGAGCTTGGGTCCTGCCAGCACCTCCACTTTATCCCAACTGCCCTGTAGGCAAAGCCAGGAATAGGCAGTGAAAAAGGAGCTGTGGCTGAGTTCAGGGAAGGACAAACTGTGCAAGAAAACAAAGGGTGCAAGAAAAGCTCTGCTTGTAGCCAGGAGAGACTGTGCACGGCTGCCAGCAGCATGGGGCTCCTGATGCCTCCAACCCCAACCTGGTTTACACCTGGAAATGCCATCCTAACTGAGCTCAGCACTAGATGCTCATACCCCATCAGCTTTTGGGGCCAGGTTGCTTTTTTTCTTTTTTTTTTTTTTTTTTTTTGTCATCTAGCTCCAGCAAGTGCTGGAGGGTGACAGTCTTTGCTGTCACCTCGGATGGGGAGGTCACGGTGTTGCTCCGACTGTACCACATATACAATCAACCTGTCCTCACTCCCAGGGCTAAAAAACTTCCTCCTACAACCCTGCTGCCTTGCTATAACACACAGACCAAAAAACCCAGTTTGTCAGAAGCTGAAGTGTTTTGTGAGATTAAAATGTAAATGTTGGGCTCAGCTTTTGGGGGGGGGGTGTTGATATTTTACTCGTGACTCTGCAAGGAAATAGATGGTTGATCACTCTAGAGCTGCTGTTTCAAATAGCTAAAACCTTGATAAATAAACCCTCTGCCAGCCAGCTCTGGAAACCAACTTGCTGGTGGTTTGGAGAAATATTGGGAATTTCAGAGCAACCTGTAATTACAGCAACCCCTCCTACACAGCCTGGCCTGGGTCTGAGAGGAGAGGGGGGCTGCAGAATCTCCTGTCTGACACTGCTGGAAATATCCACCGTGGATTAACTTTTTACTCTCTTCATTGACTTAAAAATATGGGGAAAAGACCATGTCATGTGTCAGACTTTGCACTCAGTATCACCTGTGAGTAAGGGAATGTAAAGTTGAAAAGCAGCTTGAAATAATTCAGATGAAATTCCTGCCTGGCTTGGCTCTGGATTGCAGCCTCATCTCCATGGGACACCTGCAAGAAGGTCTGGCTGAATCCAGAGCTAGGTCCCTCCCTAGGCAATGCTTTTTCTTCTCATCCCATGATGGATCCAGGTCTCTTGTTCCTGATTCTGCAGAAACTTGCACCACAGGCAGGCAAAGCTTTGGCTGCACAGCACCATGGGTTGTGATTTATCCAGGAACCTGCTGTAAATGCTGATGAACTTGAGGAAAAAAAAAAAAACAGGAGGAGTCTGCTAACTTTCTGCTGATGACCAAGGCTCTCAGCCACCCACCAGAAGTGAGTTACTGGGGTTTTTGCATCCCCAGTGCACACATTGAAATGGCTGAACCTTGGTATATGAAGCTCTTGGCTCAGGGTTTTCAGAAGAAAACTCTGACCAGCATAAATATTCACAGCTTTATTACCAAAACCATCATGAATTTAAATGAACTTTTCTTGCATAATATGTACAAGAACCTGAACATGACTGCACAGCTCAGCCAGCAGCGCTCGGAAATGATCAGTAAGTAAAGAATCACTCCTAGGATTAATTTGGAAAATAATTTCAAACAATTGAGATGTATATGAAAATGAACAGACCACTCATTAAGAGAGCTTGAGCCTGATCTGTAAACTTAGCTACTCACTTTTTATCCCTTAAGTAAACTAGCAAAAGTAATGTATTTATAGCCTCTTGACGTAAGTAGCCCCAGTGAAATATTGTGTGTAATAAATAATCTGCCATCTCCAAAAGCCTACAGGACAAAGCAGCACCAAGGTACTGCAAAGGCAAACTCTGTGTGGTTAATGAGTCCTGGTGAGCTGCCAGCCAGCTGAAAACATCCCAAATGAGAGAAAGCAGTGAAAACATTGACTTTATTAATGTAGGATGGGGTTCTATTGACACAGCCGCAACTCAAGGTCATTGGATGAAGTCTTCTGTGTGGCACCTTTAAACATCCCTTCCCACCATCACCTGGGTGTTTGGTCAGCTTTATATCAATGTTGTGCTGTTTGTCAGGCCTTTTCTCCACTGTTTTTTCCCTGCTTTCCTTTCTGATGCAAAGATCCCAAGCTCTTGGCCCTTTTCCCCTTGCCCCATGCTTCCAGCATTGTTTTTTCTGGCCTCACAGATTACACACTGCATCCACATTAAAACTGAATGTGCTCATCAGCCTTTTTAAATAAGGATGTCATTTGTAAATGCTTTATTCATAATTAATGGAATTATTACAAGGTGCAGCCACATTCTTCATCCCTGTACTGTGAGATATGTTGTAAAGTGCATTAGTAAAAAGCTTTATGGATGAGGACATGACAACCTGACTGTGAGGCACATTATGTGATGTAGCCATTGTTGTGACAATCTTTATGCAAGATTTTAAGCCATCAGTCAGCCAGGGGCTGATTGATAGTGTAAATGTTAATAATTAATAATGGGATAATGTTGATAACTAATTAATAGGAAATGATGAGTATGGATTTTTTTTTTTTTTTTAGTCAGTATTATGCTAATATGCATTATTCACTGAACATAAAATCACGTTAGAGATGAGAAAGGTTCTCCAGCTCTCACTGATGAGTCAGTGCTCCTCTTCCCTTGCCTTTCCAAAGCAGCTCTTTTCACCTGGCTTCCTGGATGAAATCCATGGGTTAAGATGTATTTTTAACACAAAATCCCAGCTCTGAATACGTGCTGCCCAGAGTGATGTGTAAAGTCATGGCTGTTGGGACAGGAGTACAACACACCTGCCTGCTCCAGGCAAAGGAGATCCAGAGGCTCCTTCTGCTACATTTATAAGGCAGCATCTTGCCATGCAGGGATTTTCTTCACTTCTCTGTGGCATCCTCCAGCAATCTAACCCATCTGGCACACTGACTTTTTTACAGTGTGAAGGGGAAGGTCCTTGAGCTGCTGAGCAACCGGTGAGGAAGGCGGGGTGTAAAGATGGAGAGAGGGAAAGTTTAGTGAAGCCATAAAGGTGGCTCAATGGTGCTGTCATTTTTTGGCAGCTGACATTCCCTTTCCTTATCTCTGCTAGCCAGGATCAAAGCAAGTGTTATGGCATGCTGGGCAAGTGTTAAGTCATGCCTGTTTGCCACCAGGCACAGACTGCTCGGAGGATGTGAAGTGCCAATAGCAGCCTCAAAAATCAGCATTTAGACACAGATCCTGGGGGATGGCCCCTGGGACCTGCTGGATTCCAGCACTCCCAGCATCTCCCCTTCTCCACCCCAGCAGCACTGTCTCCATCCCTCGTCTCACAGCTGCCCTGCCAGGACCAGGGATATAATTTTGCCTTCTCCAGTTTCAAAGCTGAAGATGCAGACGAGCTCCTTCCTGATGCTCATCTGCTTTGCAGCTAACCTAAGCCAAAGGCATCAAATATACCCAGCTCACTGCCACTCTCCTGGCAGCACGGCCTCCCAGGAGGAGGAGGAGGAGGGCTGAACTCCACATACCTCTTGTAGTGACACCCTGATCCCTCCAACCACACCAACATTCCCCCAGGAACTCCTCCAGGCCATGCACAAGCACAGGGTGCTGAGCAGTGTGAGAGCCTTCCCTAGGGAGAGCTGGCAAGCACTGGTTAGTGCAGGAGTTGTCACACTGAGGAGATGAATATCTGGAGGTTTTTTTTTCTTCCAGGGATGACAGTCCTTGGAGCTGATCCACAGATTATCTTTTTCATCCCTCCTCCCTTCCCCACCTCTCAGTTTTTGTGTTTTGGCTTTTTGGCGTTTTTACTTCAGAGAAATCCGCAAGTACATTTTCGGGTGGATGTCACCAGGATCCACTTCCTCCCGGCCCACAGACAGTCTGTCTCTTATCTCACTTACATTAGTATCAATTATTTACAGTGGGAATGCTAAATCATGAAAATGAAGTTGCAGCAAAGCTCTGCCTCAGCTAAGTACCCCACACCGCTTGCAGCTTTCTCAGCCCCTCTGCTCTTTCTCCTTGCAGAGCAACAGCCACAAATTTATTCATTTATTCCCCTTTCCAGAGCTGTGGGGCAGAGCAGTGGCCAAGCACCCTCAGCCCAGCTTTTCCTGAGGGTTAAGAATCCCACATGGAGCACAGCAGGCAACATGTGATAGGGAAAGCTTTTCCATGGTGACCAAGTTTTGGAGCAGCTCAGCTCCTTTGTCTGCTTGCCAGAAGGTTTCCTTTGCATTGTTGTCTTTCTTTTTTTTTTTTTTTTTTTTTTTTTTTTTCTTTTTGCCCTTCCACAGAGGCTTCCTGACATTGGAAAATAGTGGTTGATGGAAGGAGACAGCCTGCCTGCCTGTAGCTGACACCCTAGGCAGGATGCAGCTTTGCTGCTCTGCACCAGTCTCACTGCCATTACCCTCCTCATCCTCCTCCACCTCCTCCTCCTCCTTCCATGGAGAAATCCCTCTTTATTTGGGGTGTAAGGGCTCCTTCCCCACTGTTCCTGGCCAGTGCTGTGGGGTTTGGAAGGGTTTCTCATACTGGCAATGAGCTTCTTAAATGACCGAGCATCTAAGGGATTTTTTTGATAAATAGCATTTAAACATGAATAATTAAAATCTCAGTTAAATGGGGATGTTATACAGCTTAGGACAGTGTAAATACAACTGCTGGGGCTTTGCTCAGGTCTTTACTCTTTGGATCTAGAACAGCAGCAGTACTTTAGCTCCCTTGGTAAGTGCACCACTAAGTGAGGTGATGCTCACACTCTTGACCTTGGAGTTGTGCCTACATTTAAATTTCCAGTTATTCTCAGTATTTTTCAGATGAATCCCTGCTTGCACCCGAGAATCTGCCCTTCCCTAGTTTTGGTTTGGCTGCTTACCCAGCACATTCCCCACTTCACTGGTTACAACTCAGGAAAGTGAACAAGAACCCCCAAGAAAAGGAAAAAAAACCAAGCAAACCTTTTTGATACCTGTTTTTAGAGATTATCCAGAGAGTGAGAAGACCCCTGGGGTGCAGACCAGAGCCCACAGGCACTGAGCAAACTGTTCTTGACCCAGCACGGGCTGGCAAGGGGGTAACCCTGTGAGACCTGAGCTAACCCCAGCATTACAAAGCTCCAAGCCTACAACACAGCTCCTGAAAGGAAACCTCCAAGCACCAGAGATGAATTCAGCCCTGGAAGGGAGATTTGGGGCCCCTTGGAGCCTCCCTGGCAGCACGTGGTGGCTGTGGTCCATGGAGTGGAACTGAAGGGCTGGGATGGTCTTGGCTGGAGGTTTCCATCTCCCCGTGGATGTTGTTGGAGATGGAAACTTTCAGCCAAAAGAATTCTTGCCCCCAATCCAGGGCTCAACCCTTAGTGCTTCCCCATCCACACATGGGATTTTGGGCAGACTTGTGCAGGACAGGTATGCCAGGGAGGATGAAGGAAAAGAAGGAAAATGTTTTAATTTGAACCTCCCGTGAGTCACTTCATTACCCCTGAGCCTGTTTGACTCTTTTACTGTTGCATCAGCCTGGGTTTTTTTCTCATAAAACTAAAACTGGATCAATTCCCTTTGCCTCAAAGCCCTTTATGTGTCCTGGTGCCCAGGACCACCCCAAGCAATGGGTCTGATGGAAATAGAATCTTTGGGAACAGGCACCAAGCCCACCTCCCCATCTTCCTCCTTCTTCCTGCTCCAGCTTCATCTATTGCATTTAAAAGATAAATTGTATCTCTTTATTTTAAATATAAATGTACAATGCTACCTGTTTGTATGTGCATGGTGAGGCTCTGTTGTATATGGATATCTCTACAACCAATAACCCTGTCTTGCTGGGGATTTAAGTATTAGTCTTCAAAATCCAGGTCTAGAGCTCCAGATTTATTTTTATGAAAATATTCTCTTTCTTGCTTAAGGAAAGATATTAATTATAGATGCAAACCCATAAATCTTCTGGCTTTAGGTGAGATATTTGCTGGATTATAAATACGAAATGGAGATGAGGGTCCTGCTCTTCCTATTATTACTATTATTATTACTTACTGGTTATTATTTTCTGTATGATCAGTATCTTCAGGTGGGTCAAACATTACTGGGGACTGGGGAGCAGAGCGTTCAAAGGCTGCACTGATGTTGAATTCATTAAAAGGTTTTCTATCCCAGCCTTGCTCTCTGCTGCATTTCAGAGTCTGGTGAGTCATTAAACACCCTGTTCAGGTCTCTTCCTCTCCTCTCCATCTTGCTTTTGGGACCTCATTTTGTTGTACTGCTTTTGCCAGATCATATCAAGCTCCCTAATGTTTATTAATGACATCCTGTGCATCCTACTGCCAGTTGCTATTGTTTCCAAGGTTCTGTTTTGACACCAGTTTTGGAAAGCAGACGATCCAGGAGGCACAGAGGACCCCAGCATCACCCAGGCCTTTGTCACAGGTGACCTTTTTCTTCTCCACTATTTATTGGGGCAGATCTGGGACCATCAGTAATAAGCCACCAGGGATTTAGCACCCAGAATACCAAGTGGAGGATTTGTTTCAGGCAGGATGTCACAGCTTTGATGTGGACAGTCCTGATGCTGCTCAGCATCTTCCAGGCCAGGGCTGGTGGACCCTCACCATACATCACCCCAGCACTGAAGAATTGAGTGTCACTTGGGAATTCAATACAAACCAAGAGAGAAATACATTCCAGTGGATCTCTCAGACTTTGCCAAGTGCTCCAGAGCCAGGAATGCCAATTAATTCCAGTTAAATTGATGACTTCATTGGGGACCTCAGGGTTTGCTCCATTTGCTGCTGTTTCCCTGCTGATCTCTGGTGCTCCAGCCATGCCTGTTGCCCTGTGGTCCATCAAGGACTAAAAGAAGGCAGATGCCAAACACCAAGGGCAAACAGCAAGGGCTTGGTGCTCACAAGCATAAGGAGAAGGAAAAGCATGGAGCTGGGCTGGTGTGGAGCTGGAAGGATGCCTACAGCCAGCTCTGGCAGATGCAGCAGGTTGATGACTCAAGGAAAGCATGGAGTGGGACCTCAAACTAAATTCATATAACATCCTACCTTGAAATTAATAGGACCTTGTATGCCAGGACTGTAAAGACAGGGCTCTCTGTAAGGTCTGCTTTTTTGAATTAGACTCCAGTGCTTAAATAAATTGAGCTGTCAGTATATTAAATGATTTAATGCCTTCTTCGGTTTTGCAGCGGAATCCTAATGAAAATACTCCTCAGTATAAAAAGCTGGATAAATTAAATGGTGAAGTGTTTTAATAAATGCTCTGTTGTTATGGTGAGCCACATTAAAGCAGTGTTTATCTGTATGGGAATGATGCTGTCCTGGCTTTTAAAAATTTTTTTACTGGTTCAGACTTTTTCTGACATGAAACATAAGCATTTCGCTTAAGTTATTCAGTTTAAAAGCATCTGCACAGTTCCTGGTCCAAAGCCTGAAATCAATGGAAATCTTGTTGGCTGGCTAACACGGGGTTGGATTAAATGGCATTTGGAGCTGAGGGCTCTTGCAGGTTGCTCTGGAGCTGCTGAAGTTGCTGCCTGATGCTGCCTGCACTGAGCAGGGGTACAGGAGGCCCTGGGGGGTTCATATCCTGCAGTGCTGCCTCCCCCATCAAATAAATAATCTGGATTATCAGCTCTGGCTGATAAAGAGGTGGCAGGCAGGGGGGGACAGCAGTGGTGGCACCAACCATATCAGAGCCAAATCCAGCCCAGCTCAGGAGCTGCAGTGCTTGGCAGTGCTCAGCATGGGCAGCGAGCACCTTGGTGGAGGCTGCAGGGGTGAGACAAGGTCCCAGCCCCCCAGCTTCAGGGATGGGGTCCTAAACTTACAGCTGGATATTTTGCTGATAAAAAACCAGAGTGAAATGACAAATAAGCTGTAGAGAAGCTTCAAAGGCTTTCTTTGCTGATCTCGTTACAAGTTAAGGTAACAAATGATGTTTTTTTTATATCCTGTATGTAAGGTACAGAGCTGCTTTTAAAGGTAAAGACCCTTCTGGAAGATAAAGTCCCTTCTATATAAATCAAGTATGAAACAAATTTAATTGGCATCCTTTTGGATATCAATTTTTATCTAACCTCCCCCAGTGGTTTTTTTGGAAGGAAATTTTTTTCCTGACAGTTTCCAGAGCTTGAAAACCCAGAAATAATGTCCCAGTACCCAAGGAAAAAAAAACCCAGTTAAATTACACATATATTTGCCTATATATCTGTTTGGTGCTCAGTTCATCTGGATGCACAGTAAGCTGGGGCTTGCAGATCAGTCCCAGAAGAAGTCAATGGGTGAGGGAGGGATCTGCTCCCAAGGCTCCTGCTGAACAATTTCCATGAAAGGAGAAATTTCAGCAGCTGCCAAAGCAGAGAGCAGAGATGTGGGGGACCTGCAGCAGAAAGCCACGCCATGAGGATGCTGGCTCATTCTCCTTCTGCAATTTTCCGAGCTGAGATGAGCATGTGGTCAAATTTCCCATTTTTACTCAAAATTTTAGCAGCTTTTCAGGAATATGGATTTATCACTTCCCTAAGAAGCCTATCAAAATAAAGCAGCAGGTGGGGATCAGCAGGACTGAACAGGACAGGTCCTTCATGCCCTTGCTTTGAGCTGCTCTTTACATCACATTTTGGGGGTTTTATAGCAGAGGGATGTAGGCTGGGTTTGGTTGCTTTGTTTTATAGCACCATTCCAGCCTTTCCCCTGGCAAAAATGTGGTAGTGAGAATACTGAGGGGTCTGCCTGAGTCTCCCCCAAGGCCAGACCAATAACTCTGAGGAAAGGGAATTGTCCCACTGGGAGATGGTGACCTCAACACTCGTTCTTAGGAACACCACAAAACCAAAGCAGGACCAACCCCTCCATGCAGCCTGGGTGCCTGGGTGTCAGTTCACTGGGATCTTTGGTGGATCCAGGAGATGGCTTAAAGCAAGCAAACAAACAAACAAACAAAAAAAATAATAATCCACCACGATTTGGAACGAGTCAGTGGTGATGAAGCCACGTGTTGGGAAGCTGCTCAGATATTTCTCCTCCCAGTTTAAAAAGCGACGGTGTCAGCTCCCAGCCACTGCCTCTTTTTATAGCTCTGTCTGTGAGATTGAAGAGCTCTCCCTTTCTGCATTTCTCTGCCCTGTCTGAATACATCTGGATTGTCATTAAGCCATCCCTTAACCTTCTCTTTGTTAAGCTAAGCATATTGGGGTCCTTGAAGCTGTCACCATAAGGCATGTTCTGCAACGCTTCAGTCATCCTCCTGTGCCCTCTCCCATTCATCACCATCCTTCTTGAGGCACAGACACCAGAAATAGCTGCAGTGTCCCACTAGATGTTGCACCAGAGATATTTCACTCCCTTATTTTATCAAATTTCCAGCATTAGGTAATAAGATCCCTCCTCCTGCAGTGCAGTTCTGGTTCCTGGAAGTGTGGCTTTGGGTTTGCCCATGTTCAGCTGGCAGTAGGGTCTGCTTGGACCTGGGTCATGAAAGCTGCAGGGCTGGGGAAAAGGACCACAAATGGGCCCTGCTCCTCCTCCCAGCCTCATCAGCATCCTCTGCTTGGAGTGGGTTTTGACTCTCTCCCGTTTGCTAAAAAGGAGGAACTGAAACGCAGCCCCTGGGGGTGATTCTCTGATCTGTTTGAACACATCACCAGGGTTTTCATCCATTCTCTGTGTGCTGTGTTGATTTTACATTGTTTTAGCTTCCTAATAAATGAGACAACATTAAGCCAAACGCCTCGCAGAAGTCAAACGTAACAGTGTTGATGAAATGTACTAAATCAATCAAATCTATAATCACACTCCTGAAAAATTATATCAATTTTATTTAATAGGATCTATTTTCCATTAACTCGTGTTGATTGTAATTAATTGTTCTCCTTAAATTGTTATTAATCAAGTCCCTTATCAGGTCTTCCATTATTTTTCACAAAATCAACAGCAGACAATCAGATTTATAATTAGCCAAGTCCTCCTCCTCACAAAGTCAGAGCTGCTTTGGTTTTCTGGAAAACTCCTCTCCTCCCAGACACTGCTGGCCTCGGGGACCTCCTGGGACAGATTTTAAAACTTTCAGGCACTGAATATCAAGGCCTGCTGATCAAAAATAAATCCTCCCACTGTAGCAGCAGCTGTTTAACATCCTGTGTTGGAACTGAAGATATTGCACATTATTGGATTATTTTGCTACTTCATTTAGCTTCCCCCCCCCAAAAAAAAAAAAAAAAAAAAATAGACAAATTAAATATTTAGTGTCTGCCTTTTGTGCATTCTGTTTTTAATGTCTGTTTTTCTGTCTAGACAACTACTTTTAGTCTCTTATATCTAAGAGCACTTCCTCAGCTCTGCTATCCATGGGTTTGACCATGCTTGGGGCTGCTTTATGTTCCTCATCACCCACTTTCCCTTCCTCCCTGTAAACCTAACCCCACTCTCCTTGGAGCTTCTGCTTTTAACCAGAATCACCTCCTCTTTCTCAACACTGAGGCTTTACTAGATTCCCTAGAAGCCAGAGTGCTTTTCAACAAAGAATTGCCAAATATCACTGACATCTCCTCTTTAAAACCCTCCAGGTGACCTGGATTGCAGCTCTGAAAATCCAAGGGACCTACTGTTGGCTCCAGATTTTCTGGGTACATCCAATGGATTGGGGGGCCCCTCTGTGCTGGCTGTAGCCAGCTCTTGGATCTGGGATGGGTTCTTCAGTTCTCAAGATGATCCTGTAGAGCATCTTCCTGGTTTGGGTTAGGAAATTTTCTTCTATGACATTTAGAAATTCCAAAATCCAGCAGCATGAGCCCTCCAGCTCACAGCATTTAAGTTGAAGTTCCCCAGGACAACCTAGGGAAGTGTTCTTAAATATCCTAGATATGTGCTGAAGGAGTCAGTAGTCCTTGTTATCTAGTGAGAGCTGATCATCCAGAGAAACACCTTCTTTTGGCTTTTATTTGGATTTGAGATCATTTGCTCTGAAGTTTCTAATGGTTCTTGGAACCCAGTGAGGTCACTTTTGTTATTGATTGTCCCAGATTTGGCTCCTGCTGGGCTCAGTTCTGGGAATGTGCCTGTCCCTGCTCCATCTGCTTTAACCCAGCAGAGTACTGGGGGGGAAAACCTGTGAGTAGAAGCCCTGGAAAAGACAGGAGAAAGTCTGCAAAATACACAAGCTGCAAAATGCTTCCAGGTTGCTGCAATTTCTGCATCCTTCCTGGTGGGAGATGTTCAGGGTTGTCTTTTCCTTCAACCAACTCTCCTCCTGTACGCTCCCCTTCATTTTCTGGGATGCCCCTTCTGTGGGTGTGTGGTTATTTTTCCTTCCATTTCCCTGCCTTTTAAATGATTCCTTTGCTACCTTCTGACATTCAGAAGGTGATGATTGAGGTTCCCCCTTGGCTGAGCAGTGGAGGAGTGGGATAAATGGTCTGCAATAAGAGGTTGGTGCCTGCTGTGGGGCAAACCCCAGCCCTTTGCAGTGATTTCCCAGGACAGACAGACAGTGTGGTGTCTGCAGGGAGAATGCAAAGTCCCTGCCTGCTCACAGCCCTGCTCCAAGAGCTTCACTGGGACAAATTGGATCTCTCTGCCTCTTGCCAAAAACTTTGGAGCTGTTCTGGGAACAAGCCTGAGCTGTTTGTTTCCTTAATGCAGCCGACACTTGGCTGGGTTCTGAACTTCATTTTTAAATTGCAGCTTCTGTTTTATTTTATTTAAAAAAAAAAAAAAATTGAAGCCCCCTAAATTTCATTAGTTTGCACTTACAAAAATAAACCTGGCACCAAGTAGTGAGCTCTCCTGCAATTGTGTCATCAGTTTACCCTGCCACCAGAGCAGCCCCGTGTCACGCCTGGCACGGTGACAGCACCCGGCTGCCTGCAGTCACCTGCCCTGCCTGGAGCTGGAGAGGTGGCTTCATGGACTTTTATGATTAGAAACTTTGGTTTCAAGGTTTCAGGGGAAAGGAAAAAAAAAAAATTAAATTAAAAAAAGAAAAAAAAAAAAAAAGTTGATTGTAAATTTAATTCCTGCATCTTAGTCATTTCTGAGCCATGGGTCATTAACCACACATTAGTACTGCTGCCCATTTTTCATTGGGGCTGCACCAGAGACATGGAGTGCAGCTGCTGCATCCCAGAGCATCCTGCCTGCCACCCATGGGTGTCTCGGGATGGTGGTAGAGACCCAAAGCTTCTGGGCTAGTTTTTTACCAGGCAAATCCCAGAGGAGAGCCCGAAGTGTTGCAGTCCTGAGCATGAGTGCAGTTGGTGGCATCCAGGAGTGGTGGCTTCTGTTGTATTTCACACTAAACCATCTTATTGCTGCATAAAATATCCCAGCTTGATTGTTTTATTTCTTCCCATCCTCCTGTTCATTTTTAACCCTTGAAGGCAGGCAAAATTTCAACACTTTCAGGATAAGGACTCACCCAACCCTAACAGAACAAACAGGATTCGCTAGAGGGTTTTGTCCCTCATGGCATGAAAAAGACCCATCCTGAGAGGTGCTGCAGCACCAGCCAGGGTCCCCCAAATGCTGGGGTTGTCAGTCTGTCCTCAGGCTTGACAAACAGCCCCAGGAAGCTGGCTCCTTTAATAGGCTTCAGGGTTTTATTTATAGCCCCTCTGAATAAGTGCAGCTGATACTTAAGATCGGCGGATTTAATGACAGCGAGCTGGCGAAAGGCCAGGTCTGCAAATAGTGCCACTAAAAGTCTTCTCTTCCATAAAATTTGTTTAATGTAAGAAATCATATCGTGGCAGGGTTTTGCCTGCCATTTTTATAATTAGTAGGAGAAAGCTCCAGTTCCCATCCGAGAGCAGCCGGCGCTTTCTGGGATGCGGCTGCCGTGTGGTGGTGGTTTGGAAATTTATCTCCACGTTTGGAGGGGATCTCATGCTCTGCTTCCCAGAAGAAGGGGATCTTCCCACTATGGATCCTTGGATCTCCTCACACTTCCCCAGAAATAATAGGAAATGGAAAAGAACAGAGGGACCTGTGCCAGGGATCGTGGAGGAGGATCACACCCCGTGTGTGCTACCCCAGGACTTGGAGCCAAGGAGCTGCCAGCCCATGCAGTGACATCCCACTGAGATTTCACCCAAAAGCCATCAAACTAACCTGAAAAGCAGCTCTGGGGCTGGGCAGTTTGTGACCTATAGACATGGGAAATGCACTGAAACCTCCACGCTTTGACTTCACTTTCTCAACATTTGGTAACTTGGTGATATTTTTCTCTGAAGGGGCACGTTAGATTCTTGCAACTATTTCCACTTTTTACAGACCTCTCTCCACCATATGCGAAATCCATGGCAAATTACCTTGAAATGAGTCAGTTTATTCCTTTTTTTTTTTTTTTTTTTTTTCCCCTGTGAATGAATTTGGGTGGTTTTGCTTGCTAACCACACCAAAGGACTTAAGAGCACACAGAGCAATGTCACACACCTTATGGCCTGGCATCCCTGGCACTGTCCCTGGCACCACTGGAGGCAGAAGTGTGTTCCTGGGAACAGTCTTTGGAGGTGAGCATGTGCCCTGGGGTCTGCAGAGGGAGATGTCCTCTTCCATCCCACCCCACAGGTCTCTTTTGCCTCACAAGGGGCTTTTTTTGGTGCCATACAAGTTTGCCCTCTCTGAGATATTTTAAAAACCCCACGTATTTAAAGTAACAAAAAGCAATGGAATGCTAGAAATAGGCAAAAGGTTGGAAACAGTGCTGTCTGTAGCCACTGGATCTCCTGACATCTCAGCTCTACAGAGATTTTTGCCCAGCTCCCTCCCATTACAAAGATTAAATCATGGGTGAGCCCCAACCAGCTGTGATTTAGATTCCCCATTTCTGTAATGGCCCCAGCACTTGCCTGGCTGTGAGATGGGCTGATATTTATAGAAACACTCTGGATCCCAGATAAAAAGCTGTGTCTTTCCTTGAAGATGCAGGAGATGATTAATGTCCTTTCCATGGGATATGGTTTAAAGTTGAGAGACTTCAGGAGGTACCTTAATGCCTTCCTGACCCAGGACCCAGATTCAGAGGAAGCTTTAAAAGTGAAAAAGCAGGGGAAGGAAAAATAATTGGGTGGATTGTGCTGAACAAGGTGCTAGATATGGATGTTCATTCGGTCTTTTTTTTTAATTTTTAGGCTTTTCCTATCACGTTTCTCCACCAGGAAGCTGAAAAATGGAAAGAGATGGGCGGGCAGTATCTCCTCTTCAGACACAGGAGTGAAGCACACACAGATATTTATTTATGGGAAGGAGGATAACTCCATCACATGGAGCAGTGAATGCTGCCCCTTCAGTTGCCCCCAGGAAGTCACAGAGGGAGTTCCCAGCAGAAGTGGGGGGTCAGACATGGGGAAAATGAAGTTCCTGCCCTTACAAGACACCACGTGCCCGATTTCCAAGTAACAACCAGGCACGAAAGAGGCACCTGGTTGGCTGCACATCTGTTTAGACCTGAATTTCATGCTTCATTAGTCTTAGGGGTCCCTGGAGGCTCCATCGTGCTGCTCAGGTGGGGGAATTGACCTTGTGAGAGTTTTGCTGGTGCTGTGCAGGGCTGCTGCAGGCTGCAGCTGGCCCGTGTCCCCTGCCAGGGCAGGATCCATGCTGTGCCCACCAGGATGCTCAGCCTGGCTCAGCATCAGCTGGGAAATGGCCTCTGGGGAGCTCAGTGCTGCTGAGGGAGCTGTGGCACCGAGGAGAAAGAAATGAACCTTCCCCTGGCACAGGGCTGTAAGAAGGGCCAGGGAGTTTTGGTTGTCACCAGGTTGTCACCAAATGCAGGTGAGGAGTGTTGGTAGGGATGTGGTTATAAATGGAGGTGGGCAGCTGTATTTGCTGTCCCCAAAATGATCTTTCAAGGTTTTGAATTGTTTGCCAAAATCCTCCAAGAGCCCTGACCCCTCAGCAACCAATGTGCAGCAGCCTCAGCAGCCTCAGGTTCAGGACACCCCCTCTTTCTCCTGCTCTCAGTTAATGTCACAAACCCAGAGATTTTTCCCCAAAACTGTGTAAATTCAAGTGAGTTTCCCCTACACTTCTCACCCATGATCCTAATCCAGCCACCAGAAATGTGCTCATCCCACCCCATGTAACCTGGGGTGATGTGAACAGACCCAGAATCTGGATGGGAGTGGGGACTCCCCAAAAGACCTGAGGACCTCTTTGGGGTGCAATGATGATCCTGTACCCCAGGAGGATGATGTCCCCTGTCCCTCTGTGCTGTCCTGCAGCCACCTTCACCCAGCAGGGATTTCCAGTGTTTGGTTGCTGGGCCACCCTGGCACATGCAGACTTGTGGGGTTGGGGATTGGATGGATGGATAATGTAATGGAGGGAAGAAGGAGCAATCTGATGGCTTGTCCCCAAAAACACAATCCTGGTTGGATTTGGAGAGAGTATCTGCAGAGCTACCTGCACTGGCTCTGTCCTGCACATCCCAACACTTGTGCTAAGGGGACAGATTCCAAAAAATGCATCTGGAACAGGAATATCAGTATGGGAAGCTGCAGGGGGCTCTGGACACATCACTACCCAGCAGAGGATGAACTCCAAGCTCCAGACACATGTTGGAAGCTGCCTGGAGTTATCCATCAGAGCTCGTGCCAGGGGTTATCCCTGCAGAGGCCCCAGTGCATCCCATGTCCCATGCAAGGCACCAACACAGCCCGGGTGCTACCACTGAATGGTCACATTGAAGTAACACATTTGCAGACCAAAAGTGATTTTTGCTACAAAATCTATAATTTCAAGCAGGGAAAACACCTGATCAGAGCATGTCGAGCTTTCCTGGCTTACCCATTACAAGTAGAAGGCAGCACTGCAGTCAGTAAAGCTGCAAGTTGTGAAATAAAGTGATTTTTTTCTGGGCCAAATTACTAATTGTGAGTGATTCACCCAGTTCTCATAGATTGTCCTGTTTTTGCTGAACTAAAATCAACTGTATAATACCCTCTTAGCCTACTGGGCTTATCTCCAGAGCTCAAAGATGTTTAGATTCCCTGTGCCTCTTCACCCTCTCATTTATTTTCCGTATGATAATTAATAATAATAAAAAAAGATTTTTTTAAAACCAGAATGGGACAGAAATTTTTGGTTTTTAGGGCACAGTTTGCTGGGGCATGAAAGGAAGGCTGGAGAACCTGAACTATTATCAAGAATGCCACTCAAATTACAATATAATTGTCTGAAAAAAAAATATTCTGGCAGCTAATTCTGATTGCAGTGCACATTTCTGTGCCTGTGACAAATGATTTCTAAAGTTAGACTCAAGGACACCAAGCTTCCAAGAGGTCACCCATCTATGGTGTTTATTTTATTTTCCATACCAAAAGAAGTTGGAAACCAGTTAAATCGAGGGAAAAGGGAGGTGGAAATCGGGAAGAAAACCATGGATGATCTGAAAAAGATTGAAGTGTTTTGTTTTAAAAGGACTGATGCTGGGAACCATAAAATATGAAATACAGGAGGGAAAGCAGATTTGGGGCTAACCTACAATATCACATTAGACTTTAAAGCTGTTCCAACAGACTAAGCATTGGAGAAAGAATTGGAGCTGTTTGTGATAAGTTGCTCCTCTTATTGGCAAACTGTCATCTGTCTTGAGTGAGAACATTTTGCCACCCTACCAAAACAAGTCAGAAAAATTGGATAAAAACAAAAATATAAATCAGAAGAGTAGCTGGGAGCAGAGCTGAAATGATGGCAATTTCCTGGCAGGGATGGCTGTACAACTAAATGTCAGCTGTGGCAGGAAGAGTTATCCTCTCAACCTGAGGTCAGGAATGATGTGGGAGCCACGTGGTGGTCAGACCCCAGCCAGCTCAGCCACCACGGGCCCCACGTGGCCTCTGGTGACAACCCCAGCACCACAGCTCTCTCGTCACTCTCCCACCCCAGGCTTTGCTCCGTGAACATTCCATGGATTTTGTAAGGGTTGGAGCTGCTGGATCAAAGCCTTGGTGCTCACAGCCAGCAGCAGAAGGTCGTGGTGCCTCCAGCTTGCTGAAGGTCTCAAGGTGATATCTGGAGCAGCCCTGCTCCCTGAAGACACTTTTCCAGGGGCTAAGTGGCTTGCAGCTACTAAAAAAATTAAGTGCTTCCCAGGTTCTTTTTAAATCTCATCATTTTCCCTGTGTTCCCAAAGCACCCCTGGAGCTGCAGTGACGGGTGGAGAAGGGAGGTGCAAAAGTGCAGGGTGAGCACCAACTGCACCCTGACTGCTGGTTTCCCCCTCTTCTCCTGGTTTCCTGCATGGAAACCCTGCTCAGGCAGAGGGCAAGCATCAGGCCTGACCTTTTTAGTGGCAGTGAGGGCCACAGAGAACCCCTATGGTACCCTATGGTACAGAGAACCTATGGAGAATCCCTATGGACAACCACTACGGAGAACCCCTATGAGCAGCCCTTCTGCCCACCCCTCCTCCTCCTCAGCCCTGAACGTGCAGGCATTCAGCTGCACCCACACTTCTTAATGTCCTCAGGCCAAGGAGATGGTGGGCAAGGGATATCAGAGGCACACGTGTGCTTCTGGAGCATGGAAAAATATCCAGGGAGAAGGGGCACGATATCACAGCAGCACCTTGGCATTTGAGCTGGCAGAGAGGCAGGGTGTCTGTAACACCACCGGGATGAGCTGTGCTCATCATCTCCCAGGCAGCAGCTCGGTTGCCCAGGGGGGCAGACATTGCTCCAGGCTCCTGTCAGGTACCAAATTTAGCCAGGGAGCAGCAGGAGACCTGAGGAGCTCGATGCTCCAGGGCAGCACTGGTGAAGGAAAGCCAGGGAGCAGCCTGCCAGCCCCTTCCCCACCTTGTCCCTGAGCCTCCCAAGGGTTTGTGTCCTTCACTTCCACCCGTTTCACACCGTGTTCCTGCTGCAGCAGCCGAGCTGATCTCACTGGAGGCAAGACCTGAATCAAATCCTGAAAAAATCAGCTATTTAAATGCAGCAGAGCTGCTGTGCTCTCGGAGGCAGTGGGACTGCGAGGCACTCAATGGCAATTTGGAAACAGAGGAACAACAAGGGGAGGTTTGGGGATGTTCTTTCACAAAATCACAGAATGGGAAAAGAGGGATGTGTGGTCTCTCAGGTTGCGAGTGGCAAAGCTGTGGCAAGGTCAAAGGCTTGGGCAGGCTGGAGCAGGGAGCAGCACCCCAAAATAGGCAAGGGGGAAGCTCTTTGCCCCTATCACATGAGAAGATGAAGAGGAAACACTGGAAAATGCCCAGAAACACTTTGCAGGTAGGGAAGAGGCAGCTGGAGTTGCTACAAGGACTCACAGCCCCTGGCACTGGCTCCCTGCTCAGCCTGCCCTGAGCTCTCTGCATCCCAGCAAACAGAAAACCCCTTCTGTGATCCCAGCTCTGCAAATCCAATGCAACAGGGTTGTTGGGGCTGGGTTATGGTGAGCTGCTCTGCTTTCATTTGGATTTGAGCTTTTTCTGAAAAAAATTACTATTAATTTTGCAACGGAATCATTATTATTAAGTTTGCAATAGTTTGGTGCTCGAGGCATTTCAAGTGCTTGGGTAAACCCAGATGAATGAGCAAGAACTGAGCCTTTACTTCAACCCAGCTGGGAGGAAAACACCCTAACACATGAAGGTTGGGTCACAGGCTACTGCAAACCCTGGCACAAGTGCCAGCAGCAAGTGCCCAGCTCAGGAAGACCAAGTGGTTTGTAACAGGGGGACTGGGAGAAGGAACAAGAATTTATTCCCTTTTGGAAGTATCCCAAGAGCAAGGACATCAGAGCTGCCCTTTAAGCAGAGGCTGCTTGAACCCATCTCCTATCATTTAATGCACATTTTGCTGCAGGAGGAAGGGTGAGTCCAGCAAGAGTTAATCAAGGCTCTGCTGTGCACATCTCTGCTGCTTTGGTGGGGGTGCACAGAGATATAAATGTACATATATCTATATAATTGTATATATATCTCTCTCTCACGTACACAGGTATTTAGTTATCTCTGGTATGTGGGCTGGGGAGCAGACAGGCTCTCCTCTCACCACGATGGGGTGTGGGATGCCACACAAATTCTCTCCATGGCTTCTCTGGAACTCCTGGCAAGCCCAGGGGAGGCTGCAGTGTCCCAGCTCTGTGTGGCATCGCAGGAGGCAGGCACAGCCCAGACAAACACCTTCCCCCTGCACCCCCACCATGGCTGAAGCTGCTCCTGGGCTTTGTCTTCTTCCATTTAGAAGAATTTTATTGGCTTTTTTCTTTTTTTTTTTTTTTTTTTTTTGGTGGGTATGGAAGAGCTGGAAGATGAGCAGGGTGATGCTCAGCCCCTCGCTGCCATCAGGCACAGAACAGAGCTCAACTTCTGCTCTGGTGGCTTTTAGTTGTGCTGTTTGTTTGCTCACAAGAATTATCATATTCCCTGCCTGTAGTGAACCACTGACAATAAATCCAAAGCAACCAGGGCCTGAATTTTTGAAGAGGTTTCCTGAAGGGAATGTCAATTACCTTTCCCTTCCAGCACCACCGACGTCCTCTGGCACTCAAAAATCCCAGTTTTATTTTGAGAAATGCAGCACTTGCTCTAGTTATTTGGCCTACACTCTAAGGTGAGGAAAAAAAAAAAAAAAAAAAGGTAAATTAGTAGGTGAACTTGAAGAGGGAAGGGGGTTTGAATTGGTGTGGCTCTGTGATTCCAGGCTAACTCACTAACAGAGAGAGTGTGTGCAGTAGTTTCTCTGCGAAGATATGGAAGGGGTGGGAAAACACTGTAGAATAACTCTTGAGGTCTCATTTTAGTAGAAGTTCCTACCTGAGGCAGCTGGAGTTGCTTTTCCTGCTAGGGATTTGGTTAGAGATTTCCAGCCTGGTCCCAAGGCAATGCTGTGACCCTGGGACATAGATCCTGGCTTTTCTGGTTTGGGTTATTTGTAAGGAAAAGGACTCTCCCTGCCTCAGCCCAGCTTGAGCTGAAATCTCAGAAATTAGGTGTCATTTCTTGGTGTCATTACTCTGCTGGCATCAAGTACTACCCAGGCAGCTCACTGTGGAGGGAAGGAAAAGGATAATTTGATTCCATCTTCAGAAACGTCAGCTTTTAGGGATGAGTCAAATACATTCTGTTTTCTCCTGTTTATCAATATTGAGTGAAAACAGACTGGAAATTGCTTATAAATGGGGAGTGTCAAGAGAGAGGCAATCTAGTTGTTACCCCCAGCAGTGCTGTGCCAGCTGCAGCCACCTCAGCACCTTGGTAAGAACCAAGCAAAGCAACAAAACAAGGCAGAAAGAGAAGGAAAAGGAACCCCTGACACTTCTGCATCCACAGCTGCTGCTGCAAAACTCTGCCCAGGTCCTGCAGTCACTAATCCTGATCACACAAAATAAGATGGTCTGAAAACCACTGCAGATTCTTAGAGTTCAAGGGAAATTTGAAAAAGATGGTAAGGATGTGTTCACTTGGTGGCAAAGCTGGATAAAAAGAACTCCAAGCCCTGCAGCAGCCAATCCCCCAACCACTCACCCACGGGCAGAGCAAGGGGAGGGAGATGGGGATGGCCCAGGGACAGGAGGGTTGTTTGTGTGCTTCAATTTCCATGCCCAATTCTGGCCAAAATCTGGGCTCATGGAAAGGATGAGGTGCCTGACAGCATGGTAATGGTAAAGGGAGAGATTTCAGGAAGGACAATAGAAGAGCAGTGAATGAACTTTTCAGATAAATTATAGCTAAAGAGGAATGAAACATTATAGTTTCAATTACTGCTGTGCCCAGCCACGCAGGTAGTAATTCAGACAAGAAACAATTGGTGGATTGTCACCCTCAAATCAGACACATACCATTTAATTCCATTTACTGAAGGTTCACTGACTGTATTTTGAATCAAATACAGCCATTAATGTGCAAAGATCTGAAAAATGCATGTGTCCCTTTTACAAATGTGACAGCGAGACACTAACTACTGCAAACCCTTTTTCTTCAGGTTGGGCTGTTCCTATTGCCTCTAGTTCTGCAGATTTTACTTATGAAAAGTTCCAGCACGCCAAGCCAGCTCTTTTGAAGTGGTTTGTGCCTTTTTTTTTGAGGACACAGGAAAAGCACGGCCAGCTCCAGGCTTACGTCCCATCACCCAAACTTAGCAAATTGACTCAAACGCAGAAAAAAAGCTATTTTCATTAAAACAATCAAACCCTTACTATTATTGCAGTCTCTGGCTATTACAGCACAAATATATATCATCAGTTACAGGAGATGGAAGCTTTCAGCTAGAATTGCTCCAACATCTGCCCCACGCAATGGGCAGAGGAAGGATGATGTGCACCAGGCTGCTTGGTGGGAAATGCTGCTGCCTAAACAAAAACTTGATGTGTTCATCATTATTGTGCTGGGAGGAAGGGTCCTCAGGATGAGGAGAGCTGGCACCTTCCCCAGGTGATGCTTGTCCCCCCTGCCTGGTTATCACGGGGTGTGTGTAATCCTGCCAGGGTTTTGCATCCTTTGATCCTTTTGCATCCACAAAGCTAAATCGACGCCCTCCTTCATCCAAGGAACAATTTGATTGGTGAGAATGTCCTGCCCAGTGTGATATGGGGGGATGTTTCTGGCACAGAGATTTGGAGGATCATCTGCAGGGTGCATTTGCTTTCTTTTTTAAAATAATCCCTGCACGCATCCCTCGTGTCCGCAGTGTCACACGCTCTCCGTGGGGCCACCAGGTGTGTTGCCTAATAAAGAAAAAAACCTTTCCATGAAACTGCACTTGCCCTTCTGATCAGGTTGAGATTGCATCAAAGGGCAGATTGTTTAAATATAATTTCGACGGTTATTGAGTGGGTCATCAGAGTGGGATATGACATTTCAAAGGTTTTTCTCCTCCTGCTCCTCACATCATTCCAGCTCACACTTCCCTACAGGTGCTCCCTGGAGACTCAAGGACACTTCCAGGCAGCAGAATATCAAAGGAGCAGGGATGGACAGGCCAGATCATCCTACACATTTTAAATCGTTTAAAAAGACCCAGAAGCCTTTCAGCAAAGAGGTTGTGTGGCAGGGACTGAAATCAGTGCTCAGCATGTGGCTTAGACAAACAGGGTGGTCATTAGTGACTGTTGTCATTGTCACACCGGTGCAGACTGTTAATTCAGCACAGGAGTCATTAAAACCAAGCCCCAGTGGAGAGAGGGGGCTTAGCAACTGCTAGATGACTTGGCAAAAAATGAAGAAGGATCTCAGTGTCCTGTGTTACTCTGCTTGTAAATTCAAACCAAAAACTCCCAGGAATCTGCTGGAAGCAGGTTAAGGCACGTATTATTTTCTTATGCTGAAAAACTCTTAAAACCCATCTCTGCTTTTTCCTCACCCCATGACCAAGCTTAGGTCATTCAAGACACCCATCCCTCTCTTCCCAAAGGATGTCACTACTTCCAAAGCTTTCACCCCAACTTTGCTCCTGGCTTGGAAGGCAACACCACCATCCCCAGTGCTTCTGCCAACCTGTGCCATCAGCTCAGGGGGACACTTGGCTTTATCAAACCCACACTTTGTGCCTTTTCCCATGGCTGTTCCCATGTTCCTGAGAGCAGAGGGCTCTGTCTGGTCCCACTTCTGCTCCAGCCCCAGCCCTGGGGCTTTATTTGCCTCTGAGCTCCTAATTAAAGAGCAGCATCCTCTCTGCTGCCCTGGTGTCCCTCCCTTGGAGTTCCTCCTACCAGGTGCTTTTAATTTATTTGTATTTCCAGCAGCGATAATTGAGTTATCAATTTTGTGCTCATTTGGGCCAGAAGCAAAGAGATCAGAGAGCTACTTTATGCACCTAATTATAGGTTATTTCCCATAGCTATAAAACCACAGAGATACAGATCCAGAAAACCTGTCGTGAGGTGCTCTCTGTCCTCTTCATCTCTGCTGACTTTTGCTCTGTTGCTGCCTTAGACTCCAGGCTCAAAGTCCTCCAGACAAAGCAGTTGAGAAGAGCAAGGGGTACCAATTTCCTCACAGGATAAAACCTCTCCCTACCCCAGCAGAGAGCTCCCTAATAATCATATTCAACTCATACTTAAACGATCTGTTTAAGCCCTTAGCACCTCATAGAGTCAGGCTGAGATTTATTCCCTTCTGGTGCAGTTTGGCTGTACTTTGGCTCATCCAGGCAGCTTGGGGTCCTGCTAAGGAGTGAAAAACTTGATTTTCACTCCCAATTCTGGTTTTTAGGGGTTGGCATTTGCTGTGACCCTTCATGCCCCTCTGTTAGCTCCCCAGTCTCTGGCTCTGGTTGCTGTGCTGCAGATCCACCTTGCATCCCACCACGCTCTGAGCTGCCTTCAGCATCCTTGGCTCAGCAGGAGCTGCCTGGGGCAGGCTGCAGTGCAGAGCAAGTGCTCCAATCCAGCAGATCCTATTTTTATATTTACAGGAAGAGATGGGAATCGTCTTTGTGTTGGTATTAGGTTTCTGGTGGTGACATGAAGAGGCCATCCAAGATGTATGACCTAGCAAATGTACTGTAATGCACACATCACATTTGTTCTCTGAGTAAATAGATATTGTCTAGGGTACATTACATCTGGGCTTTCATGTTTAATTTAATGTAAGTGAACTGCCTTAATTTCTCTAAATTGTGGTAATAAACATAATGCTAGCGGTGATAGTGCTAATAATTTATTTTGCAAGTGATTAATCAACAATGAACTATTTTAATTACCTGTTCTGAAATGCCAAACTCTAAATTAATTGTGTGTTGTTACATGCATTCATATGTGTGTCCATATAGATGAATATACATACATGTGAATTCCAAGGCTAATTAAAATGAATAAGCCATTGGATTTGCAGAGTTCATAGAGCTGAGGGTGGATCTGCTCCCTCCCCTGCTCTTCTGCCTTTTTGCATTTCATTCTCAGCACAAAGAGAATTAAATTCCAGTGCTTTAAGCAAGTCATTTGTACTCCTGAAAAATATATTACCCAGGGAAAGCAGCAACCTCTCTGTGTCCCACGCTGCAAACAGGGATCTTGGTGCAGGGGGTGGGCAGAGTGCTGGGAGTGGGCAGTGGGGGCACCTCTGCCAAGGGAAATACAGAACAAAATTCCTTCCAGGGATCTCTGTGCTGGACCTTGGGACTGCCTGGAAATAAAATCATATGGGAACATGAATGGGGGAGAAGGAGATGATGAAGATTCCCTGGCCTCAGTTGTTGGCAACAATTTTTGGAGGGATATCAGGGACTGAATTAACATATTTCAGGCATAACCAAAGAGTTTTGCTTCTTTTTTCTTTTTTTTTGCCTGAGCCTGGGGCTGCATCTAGAGATGCTGCAAGGCACAAAGCTTGTGGATGTTGAGCAGCAAGAGCAAGGGTACCCCAAAACAAAGCTGGGCAGAAAGGGGGAGACCACGGCTTTACATCAAGACTCAAGCCCAAAGCAAAGGCTGAAGAGGTCCCCAGCCCCCCAGGACCAGCAGTGGTCCCCAGAGGGGTTTCTCCCCATGGAATGTGCAGCACAGAGTGGGCAGGGAACCCCTAATTTGGGGGTGGGGAGGGAGATAATCCTGCTGGCTTGTAGCACCAGCTTGAGGAACAGGATGATTAATGAGAGCAATGGCATGAAGGAACCAGAAACTAAGTAATGAGACCTCTGTTTGATACATAATACCACTGGGACCTTCTGTAAGGAGAATAGCAGGAGCAGGGCTAAGTTTTGCTGGTTTGGGAAAGCCTTGGGAAGGGGGAAGGTATTGCTGACTTTGCAGCTGAACGCCTGGGCTGTACACAAGTGGGGCTGCAGAGCAAGCCTGGGGCACGTTAATGTGCTCATATATTTCCAGACAGTGGAAAGACTTTTGATTTACTGTCCTGAGTGGGTCTCTGTGATGTTGTGGGTTTAAAATGTGGTGTCCAAAGCAGGATGCAGTCACCTGATGGTTGGATTCCAGCTGGGAGCCAAAGAAGCCATTATACACATAACAAGAGCTTCCAGCCAAAAATTACTTATGGTTTCAATTGAAGGAGAAGAAGTTGCTGATAGTTTAGGTATGGATGTCAGAAACACAGCAGTTAACAGCAGAGATGAATGAGAGATTGGGAGGTGATAACTTGGATAAATTGGTGTCTCATCCATATTAAGGAGACAGCTCATCCTCGGCTGCTGCCGGGTGACATGAACAGTGGATACTAAAATACATTGGTCTTAAAGTTAAATCCCCAAGAACTATCAGGAATCAGTCTCGGAAGCCAAAGTGAGATCTGTTGTACACTGCAGAAATATGCAGTCTGTCAGAGCACACTGCTCTCTCCATATAACTTCCACCGTTTCTGGGACAATTATAGAGAAAACGATCCTGTGATCTGTAAAGCAGTTCCTGGAGTGGTTTTATTCACTAACTCAGTGCTCTGCATAATCATTGCCAGCTACATCTCCAGAGGTGTGTGCATAATAGAGAGACATCAAGTCAGTGAGTCAAAACATCAGAAAATAAAATTCAGATGAACGTTGCATTCAAAAATTATATCATCTGTCATTTAACACTGTCTGAAGACTTCCTTATTGAAATAATACATCTAAATCAAAAGTTACCCCAGGCAGCAATACCGTATTGTGCTGTGCTTAGGATCCACCAGGAATTGGGGTTTTCTGCAGCTTGAGCTGGCTGCCAAGGAAGGGAAGCTGGGGGCAAGAGCCCTGCGGGGAGCTTCAAACCGAAGCACCCGAGAGGCTGGTAAAGGGGAAATGCAGGGCACTGGGAGGGGCTGTCCCTCTCCTGTACCCCCTTCGAAACCTGCTGAAGTCAGTACTGACCCTCCTCAGAATCCTCCATTCCCTTTGCTGTTGGAGACGTGTAATAATTTTCCCTTTGAGACCCAAATAAGCCCCTAAAACAGGCATTGTGTTCACATGCAAAATTAATTTGCCCTCCCTGACATTACACTTCACTGGATTAGATCCTTCATTCCTCCTGTTCCAAAACACCCATTGAGATAAGAAGTTTCCCTTTTTGTAAATGAAGGTCTGGAAGACCTTTAAATCCCCTAACTAAATTCTTATCATGCCGTGGCCCCAAAGCACCATGTATAGCAGCATCTCTGCTCTGCAGCCTGAAAGGAACAATCCCCTGCAGAATGCATGGATCCAAGGCCAGGAATATCTGCTCCTGGCAGGGATATCCCAGCATGGGCCATAGGTGTGGATATATCTGTGTATATCTATAAAAAATATATACACACATATATGCTTTTTACCCCTAATATTTATGTGTATACATACACATGTATTTCTTAAAAAAAAAAGGTTTTTATTATAGGCTTAATTTTCTCTTGAACCATAGCACATCCTGTTGTACTATAGGATAATAAAAATGGCTAAGTTGGTTATGATTTCCCACAAGTTCTTACTTCCCACAAGTTCTTACTTGTGGGAAACCTTACTTGTAGGTACAAAGAGAATGCTCATGCAGGCAGGAAGAGGGAGCCTGGTGTAATGAGCCCGAGTTGCTCCAGGGTGTGAGAATGAGCAATGAGCATCTTTGCTGGAAGCAAAATCAGGAACGTGGGTGAGCTTTGCCACTCAGACAACAAATCACTGAGTGTGCTGGAGGGTTCATTTTTCACTGGAAACCACGGGTGAAACGAGTCCTTTGGTGCTTATCTCTTTATTGCTCCTCGGTGCTACTTTGCCCTTCATTTCTTGGAAAGGGCATGGTGCTTAAATGGGTTGAAGGTTGGGCTGTGTGCAAGAACTAAGCCACCTCTTTAATCCCAAATTCTTCATTAAAGGTTTGGTGTGGTCTCCAGGAAAATCCCTGCCTTCCCAGCTGACTCTCTTCCCTCTCTCCATCCATCTCCGTGTCCTCACCTGTATCTGAAGGCACGCTTGCCACCCTTTGAAGTCTCCTCTAAAAAAATCAATTGTTAACATTGCCTTTAAATACTCTGACATTTACCTTCACTGGAGTTTTCATTGCTTTCTGGGACTGCTCAGGCATTTCTAGGACTCCCTGATTTCTCTGCCAGTGACCAGGAGCTCTGCAAGGACAGCAATCCTGGTGGTGTAGTTCAGTGCCACAACTAAGGGGACTTCAGCAGGATAATTGAGTGGACTGGAACTCACTAATAGAAGCATCTTTAATTTATGGAAGGCATCAAGTGAGAATAATTACAAGCAAAAGGGTAGCCTAAATCCCTGAAGAAAATAGATCCTGGCTGCAGTTTTCCCAACAAGCACATCTGAACGTTGGCCCAAAGGTCACGAATAAAAGCCTGCGAGCTTCAACCTCCTGAGCCAGCCACCTCTGCTTTCCCCTCTTGTCAAGGAATTGTCTAGGGGTTCATTTAGAAAGCTGCTTGTTCAGAGTAGAGCCGTTTGCAATCTGGGGAAGTTAAGCAAATTAGCAGAATTATTAGGTAAGAGGCAATTCTCCACAGCCTGCAAAGCAACTGCTTGTTAAATGAGCTCACACAGGAGAGTTGCACTGATCGACTGATGGCTGCAGTGTTTGCAGAGAGGAGGCTGTGCAGGCATTTGCTTTGAAATAACACTGCTGTATTCCAGCTGAAAAATTAAAAAGGGGAGTCTGAGCAGATTCCCTGGTAGGCTGGGATGGGCACATTCCTGCTCCTCCGTTCTTTCTGCAATAACGTTAAAAAATAAAATAAATAAAATAAAATAAAATAAAATGATTAAAAATAAAATTATTAAAAATAAAATACAAAGAATCAGAAAAAACAAAACCCCCCACACCTTCAAACTTGCTGCTTGACAAAATAGGGAGGGTTGCAGGAGAGCTGATGCCACGAGACCCCTGGAAGCAGGAGGCTCCCTACACCTGCTCCCCACCTGGGGTCTTGCATCCTGGTTATCCTGGGATAGCTTTGGGAGAGGGTCTTTCAGCAGCAGAAGTAAAAATCAGAGTCCTCCAAGAAGCCAAGGAGTGGGTGGCTCACACATGGTTTCTGATAACTTAGTCTCATTTTTATATACTCTTTGGCTATTGATTTGATCTTTTTATACCTTCTGTAGTGCACTTAGTGCAGGAAAAATGGATTAACCAAGTAAATGTGCTTTATTAGCGGGTCTCTGATGGAAAATTATGTCAGTTTTCCATTTAAAAGATGCATCAGATTAATCTACTCATGAATCAATTTGCTCACACTTGAAAACCTACTAACATCCCACATAAAAATTTCCAGTGTCAAACTGCATGCAAGATATAACAATCAAAGATTTAAAATGAAGAAAATGTATTATTGGGAAATCTTTAGTGCTTCCAACACTGCTGAAAATGAAATGTTCCTCCCCAGAGTGAAGTGAGGCTGTTGCACCAGGTTTCAACACATCTTCAGTTTCAAGAGATGGAGCTGCCTCAGTAAAACCAGGAGCTTGCATCTTTCAACATTGGCTCAAGCAGGAAACCCCTGGCTTTTCCAGCCCTACTTATACAGAAGACAAAAAAGCCCCTGCACCAGCAAGCTGAAGAGCTCCAGAGATCGACCAACAATGTCTAAACCAAGGGGGAAAACATCCCAGGTCCTCCCTGACTGCCCCAGCCAGCAGCCCTGGCTCAGCCCCTGGTCCTGCTGGTGCTGAGGGGATATTTGTTGATGGGGAATCAGGTCAAGCTGGGTGTATTCCCCACAAAAACCCTCTGCAGGTGTCCATGATGGATTTGAGCCACGATGCAGAAGCTCTGCAACTGGATTCAGCTTTTCTCCCAGGCTTAAGAGGTAAGAGCTCAGGTTTAGTCCCTGCCCTGGCAGTAAATAGCTGCTTGCTGCCTGCTCCCCACTTCCCATCATTTGCTTTAAACTGAAGCAGGATTCAACTCTGAAGCCTCTGCAATGGGAGTTTGGGGATCAAGATCATTGGGCCTGGGAGGTGTTGGCTGTTGAGTGCTATCCTATGGCATTTATTCTTTTCTTTTTCTGCTCCTTTCTGTGGCTGAGAGATGTCCCAGGTTTTGTCCTTCCCAAGATTTTTGGCTCATTGGGCCATTCTGCTCTCCATGGGAAGATGGATTGAGCCTTTACTTTCCAGGTAAACCACTTTTTCTCCTAAATACTTAATACCCAACGTGTTTCCCCCCCTTTTTCCCCCTCCCCCCTTCTCTGTGTAAAAATTTCAAACTTTCTTGTAAGGACAAATGGGGTAAACCAACTCCTGATTACTGTCCACCTGGGAATAATGCTGCCATGGTATTAGACAACAGCCTACTGATATTTCATTGCTGTGTTTCATCACCAAAGCAAGGAGCAGGCTGGAATTTCACAGGAGATGAGTTTTAACATGGGAAGATGGCTCAGGGTTGGAAATAGCCCTGGAATTCTGCAGGAGTCCTTGTAAAGGGGAGTTGCTTCCTTAACCATTTCCCAGCCATTGGGAAGGCCACAGCTTGGTAGAAAAAAAAAAAACAGATGAGCTCAGTGCAGGGCACCAAAGCCACCCTGGGAGGGGACACAGCCCTTTTTCCTACTCTTTGAGTAAAACTACAACAGCACAAAATCAGGGGCTTTGGAAGCCAATCTGGGGACCAGATGAGATTGAAAGGAGAGCTTTCATCTTTGGAGAAGGTATTTGGGGGAGCACAGATCTGTTTCCATCCACAGTCCTGGGCAGAGCAGGCAGTATGAGCTAAGTGTCCTCCAGGAAATTATCCAAGCATCAAGCAAGAAGCTGGGGGAAGAGGAGGCCAGGAGCAGGAGAATGAGCTGCCTTATGAAAGGGGGATAGAAATTAATTCCTTCCACAATGCTGAGGAGGGAATGCAAGATAATTCATTATTTGTTCTCGAGCGAGTGCAGCACGGGGTCACCTCTTAGCCCTGGCAGGATATCAGCTCGGGCCTGAACACTTGCATATTTGGGAAATAGTTTCAAATCTCTCCTTCTCTCTCACACTCTCACTCTTTTTTCCCTCCTGTAGCAGTAAAAAAAGAAAGCAGAAGCTCTCTGTCATGCACAGCACTCCGTGACTTATAGGAGGGGGAGAGCAGAAAGAACTGGAGGCAAATGTTATCAGAGGGAGGTGCTAAGTGATGCAAAATACCTGTCCCACGTGGAGATGGGGAGAGAAGGGTTTGGGATTCAGTCTCTAGTACATTAAAGAGGAAGAATGGACATGTTCTGCCTCCATCACTCAGTGGTTACACTCCTTGTAACCCACCTGTAGGCCCAGCAGCTCAGATGTGCTCAGCCCCTGCCCTGTGGGACACCCCTACCCTGCAGCCCTGGGACTACACGGAGCATCACAGCATTTATTTTTGGTGTTGTACAATAAAAGACAACTGCCTAGAGTCAGCTGAGATGCCTGGACATGAATATCACAAGCAGAAGAGCAGACAAACATTAAAACAGAGAGTTTATCCAATCCAGGCAGACCAATTGGGCAAGCAAATAATTTTTTCTGGGCATCAGCAAGCTATTTTCTGTTGTAATTCTCTTTTCTGAACACCCCCAAATGAAGGATTTTATTCCTGGGAGAGAAAAGAGGAATTATACACTCCCCAGGCTGGGGTGCCACTACTGCCCAGCAGTATTTGAGGTAAAGCTGGAAGCCAGGCTCTGCCACCAGCCCCACACGAGCTGTATGCCCACCTCAGGCACAAAATAAAGGACATTTACTTAAACCTCAGCCAAGGAAGTACACATGGATTTGTTTTAGCTGCACAGGCAGCCACTGTTGTGCAGTCTCCTGGGACTGGGTGGCAGAGGAGCCAAGGCATCCTTCATCTCTTTTGGCTTGGATGTACAGAAGATGCCATCACTCAGCCCCTCATTCCTTTGGATAACACGTGCAGCACATCTCACTGTTAAGGTTTAATCCAAACTAATTTCCTATGGCCATCATATGCATGATTATGGCAGTCATTTTCAGTTAGTGAAGACGTCAAGAATATTGACATTTTAATCACTTTGGGGGGGAAGCAGAAAGTATTTTCCTGCAGGTGAAGTCTCCTCCTTGCACTTCTCTACCCCTCCAGCTGCACCCGCTGCACGGAAAGGCTGTGCAGCTTTTAAAAAAAAAATACAAGAGAATTAAGCCCATTCTCTGTGCAAGTGGCAAGATTGACAGTCTTATTCTGCCTGCAATATTTATGGTTGGCAGAAAGCCTGGCAGGACCCAGGGAATGGCAGTGACCCTGCGATGAAGAGGGTGCATTCAGTAGCTTGCTGAGAAGTGAAGTCAGACAGGAACAGCTCAAGCCAGTCATTGCAGCTGGTGATAAACACCTTGCAGGAGCCATCATTCACCCAAAAAGAAAGAGGAAGGCAGATCATTACATTTATTGGTCATAGTTTCTCAAGAGTCAATAAAGCCCCACTAGAAAAGGCAGAGTTGGTAGCAGCATTATAGATATTTTTCGTCTATCTCAAAAATACCTTTGACTCAACAGCTATACATAATACCAGGAGAGGATCTGTCTTCTGCCCAATCCGTCAGGACAAATCTTCCTCCCAGCTGATGGTTCTGGTGTGGATGGTGCTCACATTGAGCAGTTGTTAATGTCTTTAACCATCTTTAGCTTTGTATTCTGATAGCCCCTTCAGGCTATCTGTCAGTGCCATCTGGGAGGAAAAGAAGAGACTTGTGCTCAGGCAGTCATGGAGATCTCTTGACTAAAATTGTGCTTCCTTCACTTGACAAACTGTCAGCACACAGCAATTATCTGCCCCTTGGTTTGCTCCACCCTTCTTTTCTCTCCAATAAAACTCCAGGGACAGAATCCAGATGCTCTGGTTGCTCCACACAGAGCTGCACTTGCAGAGGTACCAAAGGTCCCCTCTTTCCCACCTCTTTTGCCACCTTCTCTTCCTACACTTGACTGGCAAAAAACTCTCAGGTCTTTGGGACTGTTTTCATCTGTCTTAAGTCTTGTATAAACAGGGTGGATATTAGAGTACCAGTGTATTTAGGCTGATGTGTTTAGCAGCTCTAGATTATTAATTGCTCCTCAAAAGAACGTTTGCATTTGCTGACAAAGGTCTTTGTTACAGGAGAGGGTCAAGCAAAAAAGGATTATTCCTGCTAATTATTCACTGTTATTTAATATTTGCACAGAAGGTTTGCAGGACTGAGTCTTCAGGATTGCCTTGTTTGAGAAGCTAATAAGGTTTCCAGGAAAGCAGCAGTGGCTGGTGGGTCATCAGAGCAGCCTCTTAGTGGAGATGGAGAATTAGATTTGATGTAGTTAAGGGTGGCTGGCTAAAGGCTTCTAATGCCTCACCCAGGAGCTGATCCTGGGGTTTTCAAAACCAGTGGTAAAACTTCCACTCAGAGCTGTGTTTTATGGGAAACTGACTGAAGAGGATCCAATTTTCAGACCATGGGCAGGGTCATAATCTGGGCAGCTCCTGGCTGGAACAGGCAGCCTTGAGCCAGATCTATTTGCTCTGAAACATCACTGGAACTGAAGAGTGAGTAAGGCTGGAACACAAACTGTTGAGATGGATATTTGTCAATTTTTGGCCCATCTCTTTGTCCCCATGCATTACAAGTTCCCTAGAGAGTTCCCCTGAAGTCTACCATCTACCTTCTGCTTCGGTCTCTTTTTTCCTTGATCAGGCCCTAAAAGTCTGTATTGTTATAGAAATTCCTGACACACTGAATTTCTCATTCCATAAAGATATAATCAGGCAATAAAAATACTGGCAGAAATCTTCAGGCATGGATCTCTAAAGGTGGGGTCCCATTTTAAGCATCTAAATACCTGGACTAACTCTTGTGGCCTGTGTGTGTATTGATGTCTTCTCTATCCTCAAGAGAACTGGAGGTTTTCCTGCTATTCAAGGCTCAGGTGGCTTTGGTGGTACCTAAATATGGACAACACTTCTTGAAAGAAAAAGCCTTTTCATTTACATTCCAAACTTTTGCTCAAGACGTGATGCCGTCAGCATCCCCGTTTGACATTTTTTGGTAACTTAATTATCATTACCTAGGAAGAATTTTAATAATGGTGTTGTTTATGTTGGATGCAGCCCTGGGGAATGAGAAAGAATAACCCAGATTGCAGGAGCAGGAGGGAGGAGTGTGATATTTTGGAAACCCAGGCCACAGCCTGCTGGAAGCATCTGTTTCTACTCAACCTTTTCCTCTAGAGTCCTGATATCATTCACAGCCCAGACTGCCAGCAATTAGGGATTTGTGCTGGGGATTCCCCTTCCCTTGTGCTTTTGTCCCCAGCCTTCCTAGCTTCTGAATCTCAGGGCTGACAGTGACAGCACTGAGCTGCTGTTTACTCACAGCCTCCAACTCCCTCCTGCCTCTTGATGCTTCCGAGATGGAAATCAGGAGGTGGGATTGGGCAATGGCTCAGAAAGCAGCCCTGCTAATTGCCAAGCAAATAATTGGCTGGGAAAGACAATCTGGTTAGATGTGACTACAGAGGAGGTGGCCACTTGGCTATTTTGCCAAAGGCAGAGCTGTGCTGAGTGGCTGCAGCTGGAAAGCCCGGAGCATCTTTCCTACCTGGAGCATCCTTTCTACCCAGGGCTGCAAACTGGCTCCCTGCTAATGTGGGGGTTTCTCAGTGCAGCTCATTTTCCTCTGTTTGCAAGCACAAATACCTGCACAAGCATCTTGCAAAAGTTTGGGTCTCTTAGGTCACATCAAAGCCCCCTTGGATACATCGTTGGGTGTTTGAAAGGATGCTGCAGTTGTGAAAATAAATAAAGAAATCAATCAGTAATTTCTTTTAGGTGTTTTCAAGAAATGCAACTGGTGCCATGAAGGAAAGCATCCTTCTCCAAGAGTTCATGTGCATGTTTAATTAAAAAAATCAGGAAGTATTTCTGATTAGCCCGGATAAAGCTGCTTCTCCTTCCTGATTTACACTCCAGTGCTGGTAAACCACAGAAAGGGAAGAAAGAACCCAGTGCCTACATCTTCCCGAGAGCTCCTGCCATCCCTGGTGCACAGATCTGGGCTCTAGCAAAGGTTTCACCATGGAAGAGGGTTCACTGTCAGCAGCTATAGGGGCATGCCTGCCATTTAGTGAAGTTCATAGAATCATAGAATTGGCTGGGTTGGAAGGGACCTCAGAGCTCATCAAGTCCAACCCTTGATCCACTCCCCCCGTGGTTCCCAGCCCATGGCACTGAGTGCCACATCCAGGCTCTTTTGAAATATCTCCAGGGATGGAGAATCCACCCCTTCCCTGGGCAGCCCATTCCAATGGCTGATCACCCTCTCCAGAAAGAAATTCTTTCTCATGTCCAACCTAAACCTCCCCTGGCACAACTTGAGACCTCTTGTGCCCTCTTGTCTTGCTGAGAGTTGCCTGGGAAAAGAGCCCAACCCCCCCCTGGCTCCAACCTCCTTTCAGGGAGTTGTAGAGAGTGATGAGGTCTCCCCTGAGCCTCCTCTTCTCCAGCCTCAACACCCCCAGCTCCCTCAGCCTCTCTTCATAGGATCTGTGCTGGATCCCTTCCCCAGCCCAGTTGCCTCCTTTGGACCTGCTCCAGGACCTCGATATCTTTCCTAAACTGAGGGGCCCAGAACTGGACACAGGACTCGAGGTGTGGCCTCACCAGCGCTGAGTTTTGACATCTCAGCAGGTTTTTCAGTGTGAGAATTGCTCACTGCATCCTGAAGGAGAGAGCTGGAGCCCTGAGCTCTCCATTCCACATGTGCTCTTCAATCCCAACTTGCTGTCAAGCAGAAATACCAGGTAGGTGTCTGATCTAATGGCAGCAAATGGAAAAAGATCCACCCGTGCAGACTTCAGTAGGGTTTCAGAGTGGATGTTCAGGCACTGTTAAAAGTGCAGAAGAATGAGCAAACAGAAGTGGGCAAGCACCATTTTCCTGGTATCCCTGAGGAATGGTATCCCTGCAGGAACATTCTCCTGATGTCTCTGCCTTTTAAATACTCAATGACATAAATATTAGATGCATGGCAAGCCTTGGATCAAGCAAATATCTCCTTATCTTAAAGCACATGAATAGCATTGGCCCTAGTAAGAACACTTAAATGGTACCTAAAGAACCAGAGATGTGGAATCAAGTGAACCAAATTCCTGGCGTGTGAAAAGAGACAAATCTCTGCACTTTCTCATGCCAGGGGTTAACTTGGGCCAGGTGTCCTTAAAAAAAGAAAGGCCTGAATAATCTCACATCAGACTTTCGCATCCAAATGGCTCATTATACCAGCAATATCCATGGCTTGTGATAGTCCTATAGATTTATGATGGTTGGGAAAAGATGACGCCCAGCTTACTTTCCCACCAATCATTATTACAAGGGGAAGTGAGTGATTTTCTTTAATTCCATCAGTGCTGCTAATGACCAGACTAGCAGAGACACTTGACAAATCTTTCAGGTGAACAAAATCTCACCAGGGACCCTTTTTAAGGAGCAGAGCTTTTACCTCTCCAAGAGAAAGTCATTGCTGGGCAGTGCAGGCTGTGGATGTTTGCAGTCTGGGGCAGTTGGGAAGCAGCTGATATTCCCAGCTCGTTCCTTGCCCTGTAGCTCCCCAGTTCTTCACCCAGGAAAGAAGCAGCTTGGCGCATGGTACAAAACACAAGGAAGGAACTTCAGACCAAAACTTTTATTCTTCATTGCAGTAGCTGAGACACTGGGCATGAGCAAACACAAAGGGGAATGCACAGCAGCTGGAGGTGAACTGCACCCTCCTGACTTTGCAGCTGAGATCAATAGAGGAAGATGATAGAGAGATCAATCTCCAGGGGTCTCCAGAAGGCAGAGTTGACTGGCAACCACATAATGACTCAGGCTCAGCCCACCAGCTCAGAGCCTGGGTGATAGATCTGCAGATGCCAGTCATCAAGATTTCCTTATTGGCAGCTCTCACGTGGCCATTTGTCTTCTGCTACTTGAGTTGTCTCTGTCCCGTCCAAGTGTTTTATCCTCCAAGGTGCATCTGAGAGATCAATGCACAGCTACAGCTGGTTGAAGGGGACCAAATCCATTGAACAGTTGATTTGGTTCCATTTTACCAGCTTTAGCAAAGCATTTGGCCTCGCTGGCTGTGGCCAGCAAAGAGGGGAATTCCTCAGGGTCTTTCCTGGCCGCCTGGACCTCTTCTGAACTTGCTGCCTGATGCTGAGGTGGTTCAAATGGCTTCACTTGGAGGCAATTGGGATTTATTTAAGCTTCTTAGTGGCTACAGCTGAAGAGCAGGTTTGATCTAAAGAGGAAGATTAATAGCAGTGGAACTGGTAACCACCAGTCTGGAGCATTTTAAAACCTGATATTTGGAGAGCCAGGTTGCTATTACAGTGTGACATAAGCAAAGGCTACTGTTTTAATCCAGATATTTTAATTGCTGCCTCCTGCCACCTTCCTTTCAGTGCCATCCTCCATGCCCTGTGTTTTGGTGTCTGAAGTGCCACCTAACACGCAGCAGTGGGTAAAGCAGAAGTGTCCTTTGCTACCACCAGCCCAACCTCTGGCCAAGTAATTTGGCTGAAATACCTGAAATCTTCCTTAGGGCTCAGCAGCCTTTGCTTCCCTGCAAAGCTCCCCACGTTTTCTCATCTGGCATTAAACTCAGCAGCTTTAAGATCTGCCCGAGACAAGCAATGGTTGCATTTGCCATCATCAGAAACCAACCAGAAAGAGGTGGAAAGGAAAAAGAAAGAGGGAGAAACCAGGGGGGAGGGAAAAATGCTTTTTCTTTCTTGAAATCTCCTAATTAGGCAATTTTTTCCCCCAAAGGGAGAAACGTGAGCCCCTGCCAGGCAGCCCTACCCAAGCCACTTGCCCCATGGTTCATGTTGCAGAGCTGGGGAGTTGATTTCTCCTGGAGAGCCCGGCTGCGGCGTGACCACCCCCCTGCTAAAAATAACTCAGTAAATCAAATTTTAAAAATCACAGCAGCTCCGATCATCTCTGCAGAGGGAGCCAATAAAGTCCTTTCCTTCTTAACCCAGAGCCACGCACAGATATTGCACATTGCCATGTGCATAACCTATTTAAAGAATTTATATGCGTCAGAAGGCAAAGGTGACTTTTCCCCCCCTCTTCCTCCCAGCCCACCACGCTGCAAGCTGATCCTAGGGAAAAGCACCTGCCCTTACAATTCCTGCAGGCAGGAATATGGTGGGTGGGCCAGCCCTGGAGCTCCCCAAGAAATCCAAGCTTTGCATTGTAACAGTGAGAACTGCAGATCACTTAACTGGCCAGGCCCATTACTCTAAGCTGCCTATAAATACACAGAGAGAGAGAGAGAGAGAAAGAGAGAGAATAGCTTTTAAAAAAGAGCTTTACAATTAATTTAATCGAGTTATCTCTAGGTACCTTTTCAGAAGACAATCAGGCCAAGGAACTAAATGGAAACTTAAGACAGTGAAGACATGGAAGTATTAAATTCATCTTTTGGTGAGTTACAGGAGGCAAAGAAAAGTAATTATTTACTGGTGACTGGGGGGAGGTGGATGTGCCATGGGTGACCAATGCTGTGCTGGTGGACACTCAGATTTTGGGTTAGCAGACACCAAGCTGCCTGAGCATCACCACCACTCACTTAAAACATGCTCTGCTCCCCAGGAATGTTTCCTCTGCCCTGGTTCCAGGGATATGGGGAGAGCCACTTGAAAGCAGCAGTGGGGGACAGAGGTCACACCAAGCATCCTCCACCAGGTGCTGTCTTCACTCCCCCCCCTGCTTTGTTTTGGAGCATGCTCAGGAACACCTCTGAAATCAGCACGGATGTCCTGTAACATTTTGTTTAAATTCTCAGCAGTGAGTTATGGGTGAGGTTTTCCTTTTTAGAAAATTAGTTTTTCTCTCTTCTGGATGCCATTAATCAAAACTAATGATGTCTCTCTGGTGCTGAGGCTTTCCCAGCAGCCAATAAAGAGCAGCCCATGTTATCAGTTGGAGAGAGCTGCAACACCCCAGGGTTTGTAGCCTCCCCAGGATGGGGAGCTGAGGTTGTATGAGCCACCTGGGTTAGGTGAACTACAGAGGCTTCTCTGAGATGTGCTCAAAGCTGTGCTGAAGCTTTTGCTCTCTCCTTGAGTTGTTGGTGCTCATCCCCTGAAATGGGGGGGTCCAGGGCTCACCTCTGCCTGCCTGGTGCTGCCAGGACCTGAGAGCAGAGCTCTGCCCATCCTCAACAGCCAGGCAGGGCTTGGGGTCCCTGTCCCTTCCTACCTACCTGGTGCTGCAAGAGCAATCTGCTACAGCACCACAAAAAACTCACCCACCCAACACCACCAGATTTAGGTTTGCTGTCCAAAGTGAAGCCAGACTTTTGGAAAGGTCCTTTCTGTCCTCACCATCCTGGGTGCCAGGATTGGTGCCACCACAGGCAGGACAAAGCTCCAAGCCCTGCCTGCCCACCAGACCTGTACATCCCCAAGCTGGGCGAAGTCCCCACACACTGCAGGGTGGCCTTGGAGAGCCAGGTGCACACTGGTAAGAAACACTTCTTAGAAGAAATTTAAAGCCAAAGTAAAAAAAAATAAACCTGAGCATCACTTTTCTCTGCCCACCATTGCTTAGTGCCTGTGTTTTGCTTCTGGCCTGAGTTTCAGCTTCATTGGCAGTGATTAGAGGCAAGAGAAGAGGCCAAATCCCCTCATTATCAAAGCACTGCCATGGCAAGGAGGATCAGCAGTAGGCAACATAAGAGCTTCTGATCTATTGAAGACCCTTCCACTTTATCCTCACCATCCTAATAAAGATGTGTTATAGACAGTAGGGAAAAGTCAAAGAATTTATCAGCATTTATCGATATTCCTAATGAAGCAGAAGATTCAACATGCAATAGAATTAGCCTACAACCAACCCTTGCATAGGGCCCATCCTTCTGAGTCCAGAAATCTCCTGCCTGTTCCAGTCCAATACCCTTTTGAGAAATGAGCATCCCTCAAAGCCATTATCATTATAAGCTAAAAGGCCAAATGAGACAAAGTACTGTTGCTCTTCATCTGAATAAACAAATCATTTTTAGATCAAATGCATTAACAATTTATCATCCTAAAATCCAATCAAAAGGAAAAAACAACAATACAGAACATTGATTTCCTACAGCTTTATCTTAATGAAGTGCACATTCCCTTTGTAATTAGCTTGGGAAGGTTTTTTTTCCTCCTTTCCTCAAGCTAATGTGTTATTTGATTTCCATCCAAACGTTACTAAATCGGAGGAAATTTCCCCAAAATTAAGTGGCTTTTGATAATACAGGAAAATGTCTACTCTCCCAGTTTGCTATTTTTTTTTCACCAAACAGACATCCTTGTACTGCAGATGATTCAACTTTACTGCACGGTGTCTTTGCAAGGCTGCTTAAATCAATGCCACAGTTGCTGTATTCTGCACAATTTGCCATTTGTAAACCAGAAAATACAACCTCCCCCTTCTATCCTTTTCCTTACAGACATCAAATATTAATTTGACTTTTATTATGACAGGGAAAAAGTGGACTGTGTTTTATTAACATTTCTAAAATTATAGATACTCAACCCAAAAAGTAGACTCCGGATGAGGCTCGGGAGTCTTCTGCTTGGATTTTATTTGACTTAATTAAAAAGCACTCAGTTCCTTTGTGCTCTGAGGTAGTTGCTGACATTGCAGTAGCCACTCAGTCTTTCAAACCCAAACTATTACCTGAACTTAATAAAGTGTCTATTTAATTTACACACCCCCATGAACTCACCTGTCTCCCGCAGACACCACGCAGCTCTTGCTAATGGCTGGAAAAAAGCAAAGCACTCGTGGCAAACTCCTTGGCAGCCTGGGAGGAATGCAGCTGCCCCGTGGCATATTTCCCATCACCTTTTCTCTGCCTTCTCTGCCATTAATGCCATTATCCAATATCCGTGATCCAATGATCCACTGTGCACTGCTGGAAAGGCTTTTTGCCAGCCCACCTCGCCGGTCCTCCCCTCAATCTCTCTTTTAAATCTTCTTTAAATGATGCTGAACAGAGGACTATCGCCTTCATCCTGCTTCACTGAGGATTTGCTGAAGTGCAGTGGCTAATTTGATAGCCTGATTTTATTTGGATGTATTGTTGGGCTACGTGGCCATACCCATGCCAGAGAATAAAGCCTCAAATCCTAAAATTATCACCTTATTCCTTAGTTAGAAAGTTGACAGTGACTTTCTGAAAAATCTTGACTCTTGTACAGAGTATCTGCATTAACCCAAATTTTGGACCTAGGTCTCTTGTGAAAATTTTTTTTAAAAAGTCCTATTTGAAGCATTGATCTTCTCTGGCAGTGCAGAGCATTGATACCTGGATGGAGCTGCAAATGTTCTGGCTCCAAGTGGGACAGAGAAGGACCCTCAAGAGCTGCTCCTGCAGGATGGGAGGCTCCAAGCAGCCACTGGGAGCTGAAACCAACAGTGGAAATAGCTGTGGGGTTGGATATTTTGTCTTTTTTTTTTTTTTTCTTTTTTGTCTTTTTTTTTTTTCAACTCAGCCACTCAAAAGAGAACAAAGCCGTTCCCTAATACAGTTTGTGCATTTTATGGACCAAACAATTAAAAAGGTTTTAAAACATCTGCTGACTGCATAATTCCATACAGGGGAGTGTACTCAGCATTTTTAAACAGCAACTGATACGAGATACCACTTAATAGTACAAAACACCAGCAGCCCCGTTAAAATCAATAGAAAATTAGATGCTATGAAAATGCAATATGTGTCCAATTAGTTATAATTGGAGCAAATGGCATTGTAGATAAACTCCTGGAGGAGGACAGATTTGTCCAGAATGCTCCCTGCCTGCTTTCGCCACGGCACGGGATGGCCAGAGCCTGGCTCTGCTGGATCCTAGAGGGGGAATGATGATCCATCTAATTCCTGTCCCTTAACTCTTATCTAATTATGGAGTTGCTCAGAGCCTGCAGGACTGCTTTGGTGCCACGCTGTGCGTGGTGAAAAATGATCCTCTGTCACACAGGAACCTCCCTGTTGGACTTGACAAATTATGCCAGCAAACCTGTTTAAGAACTAAAAAATCCTTGGACACGGTGACAGGCAGAGAAAGATGCTGTTTGGGGACAGTTATTTATTCATCCAGTGGAGTTTAAGAATTGCAGCTCAGTCCTATGGATATTCCCTTTTTTTTTTTTTTTTTTCCCCTGCCTGTCGTTGGAGCAGTTCAAACCCCTTCTCGCTGATAATTTCTTGGGCTTCTTTCAACTCCTAAAAACTCAGCTGCACAACAAAAATGGGAACTAGGTTATGTGATTCTAACGCTTTATTTTTAACATCTTTGGTGCAACATATTGGCCTCCTCTTTGTTTCATCTCATGACTATAGAAGAAGAGCAAAGATCCCACACTGCAGCAGCACAAAAGCCACATCCTAAGCATCATCCCAAGCCCTTCCTGCCTTTGCAGTGGATGGGATCACATCACTTTTGGTACAACAAACCTTATGAATTTGGGGGCTATTTTTTTTTTAAAAACACTATAAAGTAACAGTTATTTTAGCAAAACTATTGGCTCAGAGCTACGAAGCAATAACTGCCTTTAGGGTTCATATTTTGTTCCTGTTTTAAGAAATCAAATTATTAAAGACTTCGAGCTGGACACACACACACAAAAAAAAAGAAAAAGCTCATGTTTACCCAGACCTGAAACCTTTTTTTTTTTCATTATTGGACACTGTTACCTACAATGTTAAGAGAGCTGTCTCCCAAGAAAGGGGAAAAAAAGGAAGTGGCAGCTTCTATTTGTTACGCTGACTCAGCTGAACAGTGCAACAAGGAACGTTAAGACCCAATCCATAACTTTTGTGGCTGCTCAAAGGATGTGTTCTTCCTTGACACTGATAAAAGTTTAACATGTAGTTGCCCAGGTTTTTAATAAGCTTGTCAACAAAAGAGCAAGGCAAATTGATGGGAACCTTCCCAGGAATAAATTCATCTTCAAATAGGCCAAATGAGCACGGAGGACAAGGGGGGGACAGCACATGGGGTGCTTTTGCTGGTCTTTGCAAAAAAAAAAAAAAAAAAAAAAGGCACAATAGGTTTTAGCCAGTGCATTATATTGTCTCAAAGACAATTTAGGCTTTAGGGCAAAGCTGGCTTCATTTAAGGAAAGGAAGGTGGTGCAGTGCTCTCTGCATCAAATTCCTGACATGGAAGGGAAGGGAGGAAGGGAATGGGAAAAGCTTGGTCAGACACCCCCTCCTCACCCAGCCTGCCCCACTCTGCCACGAATCCTTGACCCCATCCCACATCAGACCTGCTCAAGGACCAACCACAGCATCACTCCCTGCTTTGTAACCCCAACCCCCATTGCAGATGTTTCAGGACATCCCCCCTGGGAACTGCCTGCAGAGCCATCTCCTCCACATGGCCAAACCATCCCCATTCCCTGATCCACGTTTTCTCTTCAGATACTCAAGGCTGAGCTTAATTCAAACAAAACACAGATATTTCCACTGCTGATACAGGAGCTGGATCAGGCTCCTGCACCTGTATGCACCCTCCTGTGCCCTTCATACCCAGGGAGCAGTAATATTGCATCCATGGGGACATCACCTGAGCCCACTGTCCACTTTCTGCATAGTTAGGAGTGAAATCACTGCATGAGAGTTATTATTTTCTACTAGCCTTGATCAAATTGGTGCCTTAAATTATTAAGACTTGGGGTTGGGGGTTTTTTTGTTGTTGTTTTGTTTGGGGTTTTTTTGTTTGTTTGTTAATTCGTTTACTCCAAGCAAACAGAAATATTAAATCAGAGCTTCCAATAATCTCACTGCCAGCAAATTAACCCACTGCATCACAGAAGGAGACACCAGGCTCTTCATCTCAGGAAGATCTTCCCTCCCAACACCTTCTTTCTGTTCCACCAAGCAGCTTCAGCAGCTGAAGGCCACGTCCTGCCTCTGCCACGGGGTCACTTCTCAGATTGGAAGCATTCCCCCTGCTGTCAGGGTGAACTTTATTCTCAATTGCTCTTAGGTCACCGAATTCCTGCCCCAGGCAGCTCTCTCCAGCTCCCCAAATGCCAGGGTTGACTTGCCTATGTAAGGGCTTTGCTGGCTCCTGTCCTTACAGCTGCTGGGTGACTTCTGTGGTCGGTGGTCACGAGCCCCACGCCTCTTGGCTGCCCAGATGCCACCTAATCCGGTCCCACCAGAAGGACAGCTGAGAATGAGCACTATTTATAGCAGTTGTTCCCCAGTCCCCCTCTCTGGGCTCTTCAATCTACCCAGGGCTTTTTTAGCCAGAGGCCCAGATCCCAGCCCGGGCCATATCTGGGCATGGTGAGGCCCTCTTCTGCATGGAAAAAATAAGGGGGGAAAAACCAACCCAAAATGCACCAAAAAAACCAAACAAAACAAACCCAAAAAGCAACAAACAAACAAACAAAAAACAAACTCATCAAAAATAACAACAAATAAAAAACCCATGTGTCTGGAAGATGTCAGCCACCCTGCTTCTCCCCAGCCCCAGCCTGTAGCTTCTCCCTCGAGCACCAAATTGCAACCCAAATGCAACAAAAATAAACCCCAAACAAGCAACAAACAAACAAACAAAAAAAAAACCAAAACAAACACAACAGAAACAAACAAAAAAAAACCCCATGTGTCTGCTGAAGATGTCAGCCACCCTGCTTCTCCCCAGCCCCAGCTTCTCCCTCGAGCACCACCAGTGACCGCTCCACCTAAAATCTTGCCCTGTTAAATTCTGCTTTCTTCCTGACATATCTGTGCCTGAAAGCCTTCCCTGTCTGCACAGGGATATCCTCCTCGGCCACTGCTCCTCTCTACAAGCCACTTGACCAAAATACCAGCTCCTGTGAGGATGCACGTTGCTGCTCAGCACAAGCAAAGAGGCTTTGGAGCACCCCGGGGCACGGTGTTTGAGCATCCCATGAGCCCCACTGCCCAGCTCAGGTGTCCCTCAGGCAGCCACAGGTCCCTCTTGAGGTCCAGCCCTGGCACTTCACACCCTGCAGCCACTCAGAGATGATCTTCACAGCTGGGCAGGAGGGCAGAAAGGGGGTACAGTCCATTTGGGCTGTCTCCCCAAAACAAGTGCCTGGCACCACTGAGCACACAAACACCTGAGCTGGGAAGTCCTTGCAAAACCAGGAGAAGCTCATCCTTGGGGAGCTGCATCAACCTGCCTTGGCCTCCTCTAGTTTGAGCCTCATGCTATGAGCAACAGCTTTAGCAACACCACAGCAAGCATCAACTCTGCCTCGGAGGGAAACTGAGGCAGGGGAGATAAAGAACTCATCTGCAAGCCAACGGTGGGCTCCCATCCTTGGAGCACTGGGCTGGGAAAGCATCTCCCAGCATCACTGCCCACTTGGCTGAGGTCAAGAGCAACTTGAGGGTCAAACAGCAAACATGAAAGGTGCCATCTCCACACGCTGAAACCAGCCCTGGGCTTGCAGGGGAGGGATCTGAGCTAAGGAGCGAGGATATTTCTCATGCAAGGAGGAACACACCACCCCCTCACCCACAGTCACTGCTAAGTGCAAGATGTGGTGAAAGTCTTTAAAAATAGATATATTCCCAAGCAATTCATTCCGCTTGCAGCTGGCAGGGCAGACCTAGCATGGGAGCTCTTCCTTCCTGACTAAAAAGCCTCGTTAGCAGCTCCGGGCTCGTGCAACCTTGAGTCTCTCCTCCTCTCTTCGGGGCCTTCTCTTGCTCTTGGCCTAAACCAGTCCTGGGAAGCACAAGGGAAGCCCTGCCCAGCTAGGCTGGTGTCAAAGGCAGGGAAAGATACTGCAGTGCAGTGCTGATCTCTTCTGCAATCGGACGTGCAGACTAGCCCAAGTGCTGAGTCAGCACAATTTCTTTTTTGATTGGTTGATCTGAGTAACGTACTTCCAATGTATGCTAAAGGGGCAGCAATTAATACATTTCCCCCCCCCCTTTTCCCCCACCTTTCCAAACTGCTTCGAATCGGGAGCACACACAGCTTACCCCCAAACTCACTCCCTGGTCCTAAATATTCTCAGGTTCTTTCGGTTTTAATTTAGGGCATTAAAATTTTTTTTTTTTTTTTTTTTTTTTTTTTTTTGCAATCTAAGCGATGCTCACTTTGATCGACTTGTGCTGCTGCAGCTAAAATATCTGTCCTGCAGGTCAATCTAATCATGCTTAATAGCAGTTTATTCTTCAACGCAACATTTTTCACGTTGGGTCGACAGTTTTAAATGAGATTGCTGATGCACCCCTTTACTGATGCTTTTACCAGGGCCAGCACATCCCTTGAAATACTTGTGCAATAAAATGCTTTATTGCTCTTGATGAATGCACTATTAAACTTGAATTGCAAACATAGGCCTCCCCCCCCTCTTTTTTTTTTTTTTTTTTTTTTTTTTGTCCGGAAGAGCGTGCTGGAATTTATGGCACCACCTGTCTTCCAATATTAAGTAATAGTAACAAGAGTAATAATAGCTTATCAACAGAGCAAACACACAAAAGTGAAAAAAAAAAAGAAAAACTGGCCAGGGAAATCCGCATGGCACAAATTCCCCCCTGAGCTCTCATGGGCATGTGCAAAATATCCATCTTCTACCTGCCCCTGGTTCCGCTTACGCGCCGAGAATTCATCTGAAGAATGGCTGGATTTTGTGAGGCATAGAAGAGAAAAATTTAACTAATTTGGTCCGCTGGATTTATGGCTTTTAGGATTCTCAAAGCTCCTCTTTCAGCACCCGGCACCGCTCGGTCCTGGGTTTGCAGGATGGATGGGGGCACCCTGAGCATCCCCAGCTACTGCTTGGCCACGGGTCCAGTACTGATGCTCCTCACAGCTTCCCTGAGATGGGACCCAAGGCTGGGAGATGCTCACCAGTTTATAAAGAGCAAAAAGTGATTTAATTTCAGCTACCAAATAGCCTGGACCTAGTGCAAGGAAACCAGCCATGGGTTTAATCCCAGGAGGTGTAAAAGGGAAGAGCAGCTGCCCTCAAGATGAAACCAGCACAAAGTGGGTGCTGAAGGCCTGCACCCAACATCTGCTTCCAGTGAGAGGTTGCTGTGGCTCAGGGGGCACACTCAGACACCCCATTTGGGTTTTAACATCACCCAAGCCCAGATCCCTTGGGATATGTGTCATGGCAAAGCCTCCCCTGCCACCTCCACTCCCCTGCTGCCAGACAGACACGCTCAGAATTATGCCTTGGAAAATATTTACATAAAAAAATAAATCTGAGCACTTAGTGACTTCCTAAAGTTAGCAATTTCATGTGATTAACAAGCGTATTAATTCAGTGAGGTGGGGGAAGGAGATAGAAATTGCATTAGGGATGCAGGTATCTACTGTAAATCAGCCCACGAGCACCTTCATAAGAGCAATGTACAGTGGCACAGGAGCTTTGGTAAAACCTGAGCTGGGGAAAGAAAGGGAAGAAGAGAGAGAAAGTGGGAAGAAGAAAGAAAAAAGGAAGAGAGAGGAGCAAAGAGTGAAAAGGAAAAAGAAAAAAAGAGAAAAAGAGAAACCAGGAAAAAATAAAGAAAAGAGGAAAAATAAGAGGAAAAAGAAAAGTGAAAAGAGAAAAAAAGAGAAAAGAGAAGAGAGAAGGGAAAAGAGAGAAAAGAGAAGAGAGAGAAGAGAGAAAAGAGAAAAGAGAAGAGAGAAGAGAGAAGGGAGAAGGGAGAAGGGAGAAGGGAGAAGGGAGAAGGGAGAAGAGAGAAAAGAGAAAAGAGAAAAGAGAAAAGAGAAAAGAGGAGAAGAGAGAAAAGAAAAGTGACAAGAGAAAAGAGAAGAGAAAAAGGAGAAAAAAGAGAAAAAAGAGAAAAAAGAGAAAAAAGAGAAAAAAGAAAAGAAGTAAAGAAGTAAAGAAGAAAAGAAGAAAAGAAGAAAAGAAGAAAAGAAGAAAAGAAGAAAAGAAGAAAAGAAGAAAAGAAGAAAAGAAGAAAAAAGGAAAAAGAAAATAGAAAAAAGAAAAAAAGAAGGAAAAAAGAAAAGAAAGAAAAAAAAAAGAAAGAGAAAAGAAGCAGCAAAAGAAAGGAGGAAAGAGACGGAAAAGAAGAGTTGGGGCAAAGGGTCAGCAAGGAAAGGAGGGAAACTTTATAAATAAATTATAGATAACCTATAATTCTATGTTACATCCAGAGTGGTGACAGTTGTCCTCATTTTTCATCCAAAGACTCAAGCTAACATGGATGATTTACAAGCGAGTGGAACTACATCCCCTTACATCCCCTCTTGGGCACCAGCACTTTCCTGCTGGGGCTCAGCTCCCTTCCTGGCATCTCCCAGCTTCAGATTTAAACCTGACCCCAAAACAGTGCTGGACACCCACAGGACCCCCCCTCCTGGGGACCCTCCCCGTGCAGGGGGGCTGCTGGGGGTCCTGAAACTTGGGGATGCCCCATCCCTGCAATCCCATGGGACCCAGCCCTGGCCAGCCAGGAAAGTCCTGGCCCAGCACACCCAGAGCATCCTGAAGTGCAGGGGGGATGCTGTGCAAGCCAGCCAAACTCCAGCACAAACTTGGCCTTCCCAAAGGCACCAGGCAAGAAAAAAGCTCCACCTCTGCTAGGATAGGGCTCTGCACTCCCCACACTTCCATCAGCCATGGTATTTATTTTAAACAGAAAGAAAAGCTCTTACAGGGCAACCCCCTTTGGCACCCGTCTAACAAGTGATGATGGTGCTCAACACATCTAGAGGCAGACAAAAAAACTCCTCAAAATCCAACCTCCTCCTCTCACCTGCTCCCTGTGGATGAAGGTTCTGTGACAGGGAAGGCTTAATGAACCCCAGAGCAGGATGCCAGGGCATCCCACCCCCCAAACCATTCCTTAGGAGCCTGCGAGCCAAGCAAAGAGGGGTGTTATGACAGCAGGGGCATCACTGAATGGCAAAATATTGCTCTCAGCTGTTTAAATAGCTGGGCAGCAGCTCTCTGAGGAGTTTGGCTTTGCCCGTTGTACCAGACATGGCAGAAGTGTGAGGATGTTTTAGGGCTGGAAGCTCAAAACCCTCAGATGCAACTTCCACCTAAGCAGAACGTTTTACTTGTATTTAAACCCCTATTTTCATTCATCTTGCCTCATCATTACAGCACCCTGGAAGAAGAGCCAACTATTTTACATCGGAAAAGGTTAAAAAGGAAAAGTGAAAGCCAGTCAAGGCTTCCAGAGTTAAAGGAGCTGATTTTCTTCTTTTCCTTAGGGAAATAAGACCCCTGTATTCAGAGCACTCCTCTGCCTTTAGCTGTGATCGGCCAACATGCCAGCTTGTCACACCAACAAGATCTCCCTCTCCCCAGATTTAAACACAGAAAGTTTGAACGTGGGGAAGATTAAAAAAGCAGAGTTTGCACATGAATTTCAAGCAAAAACCCTGCACGGGGTTGGATCACAACTGTTGGATCTTTTTTTTTTTCTCTCTCTTCTTCCTCCCCCCCTTCCATCTCCCTTTGTCTTTCCTAGATGTAAAGAGCAACCAGCTCTGTTTGCTGGTTCTGGGGGGGGAAGAAAGGGTTGATGGGGAAGCAGGAAAAAAGGAGCTCTTGGCCTGCATCCCTGTTAAAACCCAGGAGTGGCCGGCCAGCTTTCCTCTGGCATCGCCTTTCAAAGCCCATGCCGCAGTCAGCATATTGAATATTTAATGTCCTGATGAGCATTTCCACCTGCTGACACAGGCAAAGTGACAGAACAATACACGCGCTGGAACAAGATCACCAATTGACTCCCCAGTCAGTCTGCCAGGTCAGGCAGTTAAAAAAAAAAAAAAAAAAGAAAAAAAGAAAAAAAAAATCCGAGAAAAATAAAATAACCTGTCTGGTTTTCTCCCCCCCCACACACTTTGCCTAGAGTCACACATTGCTCCTCTGAGAAAGGTTCCCACCTGAAATACATACTTCTTTACATTCCATAGCTTGCCAGGTTCATATGGGCATATAAAGAAGTATGTTTCTCAAGCAGGTAGTTTCAATATGCGCATTTATAGGGTCACAGGAGGAAAAATAGCCCTGCTTTACAATTTACATCCTAAGAGTGACTTACGGCTCAGTTTAAACCACCAGACTTTCCTCCTGCCCAGCCCATGTGCTCACACACACACACACACAAGTCCCCCAGCTCCTCTCCTCCCTGGTAATCCCTGGCTTTGCCCTAGGCAGGTGATGGATTTTGATCCCTGGGAAAAGGAACTGGATAATTCACCGGATACAAAGCAGCAGAGGTCCGGTGCCTGCCCTGGCAGGGGCTCTTTGTCAAATAAAAAGGCAGAGAGCAAAAAGCCAACCCTGCCACTCCATCTCAAAAGTCGGGGTTTCATTCCAAATTGTAAACTTTCAGACTGGAAACCACCGGAATGCAGCTGAGTGGAAGGGATTTGCTTTGGATGCACGTAGATATCATTTCAGACAAAGCCATGTGGGAGAAAGTTACATGTGTATTCTTTCCCCATTGCCTCCATCCTGTGATTTGGAAACAAAAAGCCAATTTGCTTTCAGAAAGCCAAAAATCAAATGGCCAGCTACTGATTTACAAACTGACACCAGGAAACACTGCTCCATTTGCCCGAGTACAAAAACTCATCAGCTTCAGACAAGCAATTGCTTTCATCCGTAAGCAGAGATTAAAGCATAGGAAGAAGAAAGAGTCTTACCTAGAGAATCCAATGATTTTTCCTCTGCTGGTCACTGGGAGTGAGACACTACCTCGCAGATCAGCAAACCCCAAAAGATAGCACAAGCCTTTCGGGGACTTCAGGGCATTAAAAAAAAAAATAACGAGAAAAAAAAAAACAAACCCAAAACCAAAATAAAACATAAAAAAAATTCAAAATTGCTTCTTACAAGCCATCCAGCTGAGCTCCACACCAGCTTCAGGGTTATTGGGGAGACACCTGCAGCTATGCAACATAAAAGGCAGCCAAAGGCAGGTGCTGGGAGCTGGAGCCAAAGTCTTTTTCCGAGTGCTTCCCACAGCCCCCGTGGGATGCACACCCATGCACACCTCCTGGTGCCCCCGTGGGGCTCAGCCTCGCCTGTGCCCCTCTCCCTCGCCTCCTGGCAGCCTCACTGAGCTTTAAATCTCCCCCAAACAATGTGGCCCGAGTGGCAGAGCTGCAAACCCTCCCCGGGCTGAATGGGAAACTATTATAGGGAGGATTTAGGGAGGGAGAGACGGCGGAGGTCACCCCGGGCACTGCCTGCACGCTCAGCACGGCCAGTGGGGAGAGCTCACCTGCACCCACCACCAAATTTCCCAATTTCCAGGCAAATGTGGAATGCCTGCCCTCCCCTTAATGAATTTTACCATTTCTCACAGCCTTCTAATGAGCCCTTTAAAGAGGGTTTTACTAAACTTAGCAAGTGGCAAACTAAGAACTTTGGAATATCTAATTGCATCGACGCTTGCCCCCTGATTTATTTTTTTTTTTAAGTATCGCTGCTATTTTTTAAATATTTCCCCCCTTCCCATCAACTTTCTGAGCACCCCTGGAAAGTAAAGGCTACGTGGAGCTGGGGTGTAAATCCACCCTGCTCAGCCCCCAAAAAGGGCTTTACACCTCTCATGCCACACCAGCACACACCTCGGTCCTGGCTCTGCACAACTCCCCTCCTCATTCGCTCCGTTTCTTGGCCCTTGTAACCATAATTTTTTGTCTCATTTCAAAGCAAATTTCAACCTTTAGTTTGGATGAAGGGGAAGAGAGATGGAGCTGTGGCACCATTGTAATGCATGACTGCAGTGAAATTAAAGCAAAGGGAGAGCTGAGGAGTGTGAGGGCAGGTCTGAGCGCTTAAGATTCCAAAAAAAAAAGAAAACCCAACAAAAATCCAAGTGCTGGCAGGGGCTTTGCACAACCAAGGCACTCCATGGTACTGAATTTTCTTTAGACTGACAAGAGTGGGACAGTTCCTGGACTCCTTGGGCCATTAAACATCTGCAACTCATCCCCACTTTGCTTTCTTCAAATGCATTTGCCACAGAGTGTCCTGAGCAGTTCCTGACTTCTGCAGATGAGCAGGATGGTGGCTGCCAGGGAATAAAGAGAGCACTACACATGAGGAAAAAAAAAAGAAAAAAACCAACAAATGACCTTTTAAATCCTCACTAAAACTGAAGACTGTGTCACAAGCCCACAGCAGCAAAGTTCATCCTGGAGAATGAAAGTGGCTTGGAGGGTCTGTGTGGAAGCTCATGCTTTCCAGGGTTGTGCCTTTTGGCAGAGGAGCAGCTCAGTGGTATGACAGTGCTTCTACTGGTGATGCCAGAGGCACCCTCAGCTTTCCAGCCTGCAGCTACCACCAAGAGCAAGTGGTGGTGGCTGAGCATCAGCCAATATCCTCGACCCACCTACACTCACCGAGCTCCCGGCCTGGTTCTCAGCAGCAAAATGTGTGCAAGGAAATTGTGGCTGCTCTGGGGAGAAAAAAAGGATGGGGAGCTGGATAGTGAAGAGGCCAAGGGAAGAAAGAGCCTGAGGTACTGCCTGGCAGTGGAGGGGAAGGAGGGTGGTGGGAGGGATGGGAAGCAAGGTGCTGTATCTACTACATCTCTGCTCTGCCTCGGGCTCGAGGTGCTGCTTAGGTCCAGGCTGACAGCTGCCTGGCACAGCAAAGTCAGGCTGGGAGCTGTGCAGTGCAAAACTTTAGGGACTTTGGGAGACAGAGAGTATTTAGAGCTGGGTATTGCAGAATGGAGAGGCCAGAGAGGCCAAGGCAGAGGCGTGTGCTGGCCCCAGCACAGCCCATGGCAGAGGGGCTGGGCGGGGGGCTCAGTCCTTGGGAGGCACAGACACAGCCATCTGCTCAAGAGACACCCAACGATTAAACCAACAGCAGAAATCACAGATTTGTGTCTATACAATTACCCACGACTGCTGAGCACACACTCTCTGGCACAGACATGTAGATGTATCCGTACTCTAAACACCTCCTGGAGGTGGGCTGTGTTTGGGTGATATGTTACACCTGCTTACAGACAGCATTTCTATACCTATGGACAAGGATGTGTAAAATACACATATGCCTGCTACAAGCCATACCTAAACCTGTGTTCCTGTGTGTACATACCACAGCACCCACCTCACAGTCCTGCCGTCTGTATAATTCATTATGTGACCAAGTCTCACCACTCTCACATCAAATCCAATGCCCATCCTCAACTCTGAGCTGCAGAAGCAATACCAGTCGAGTCATGCCTGAAATGTAACCTCAATTCCAAACCCTTGCAGGGAAAACCTAACTTCTCCTCCTCGGATTCCCTTCCTGATCGCCCCCACCAACCATTCGCCTGTAATTAACGCTCATTTGTCGGCATTTGAAGAGTTAATCACCGCGGCACTGAGATCATTGCAACTTAGGCTAAGTTTAACTACATTTCACCCTTTTGCTCTGGCTGCTATAAGCTCATAGCACTAGTTGGTTGCAAATAAATAAATAAAGCCCCAATCCCCCAGGTGTCATTAGCCAGCCTGTGTCTGAATTAGGCATTTAAAGGCCGGTTTAACCTTGCAGAACGGTTGTATGTCAAACTTCTAACATTTCAGTTCGGATTATTCTAGTGCACTGCTTGCTCTGCAGTTTGTTAGGGTTTGGGTTTTGTTTTGTTTCGGGTTTTTTTTTTTTTTTTTCTTTTAAATGCGGAGTGTGCCACAGCAGAAAAAAAAAAAAAAAAAGGGGGAGGAAGGGGGGGGGAAGGTCTCCTAACCCATGCACCGATGAAACACACGCCCAGCACATCCCCGCACAGCCAGACACACGCGGCGCATACACACACACACACACATCCATTTGCCGGCTGCAAAAGCCCAGATTTCAGTCCCCGGGTAAGTTGGATACACACTCAGTCCTACATTGGCCAGAAAAAGTATTTCAACCCAAGCTGAGCCGGTAGCGGTTAAAGGCAAGGCAGGGAGCAGAAGAGAGGGGGAGGAAAAAAAAAAAAAAAAAAAAAAAAAAAAAGACATACCAGTTAGGAGGTTCTGTTGCAGCAGAGGACTCACCAGAGCACTAGCTGAAAGCTGAATCAGCTTTCGAGAGTTAGGGATGCATAGAGGAGGGTCATGGAATCACAAGGTAATAATGCGCTTCATGCTGCAGCCGTCAGCCTTCTCCTTATAGCCAATCTCTAATGCAGGAAGGGAAAAAGAGAGCAGGCCCAGGAACGGGATTAGTCCTCACTTGGAGAAAAAAAAAAAAAAAAAAAAAAAAAAAAATTTAAAAAAAAAAAAAATTCATCAGGCAAACCCTCCCCTCCCCATCCACCCTTCCCTCACCCCTCCACCCAGCACCGCTACAACTCCATCCCCGCTGCTGCAGCGCGGCTCGGTGCGGGGAGAGGAGGAGGAGGAGGAGGAGGAGGAGGAGGAGGAAGAGGAGGAGGAGTAGGAGAAGGAGGGAGGGGGGGGGGGGGAGAAGCGGGCGGGCGGCAGCGCGGTACAGCGAGGGGCTGAGCGGTATAGCGAGGCGGGGGGAACCAGGGCGGGGGGGAGGAGAGGGGGAACAAGCGCGCTCGGCCAAGCAGGAGTTAAGGAGCAGCAAACCTTGCCCGCCCGGATTGCAGCACACCTTGATGCGAAAGGGCTGCGCCTGCACAAGTGCCTGCGCACCCCCACAATCCCCCCTTCCTCATCCTCCTCCTCCTCCTCCTCCTCACCCCCCACCCCCACCCCGGGGGTCAGCCCGGGCTGGGGGTCAGGATGATGGAAAAGAGAAGGGGGGGGGGGGATGCACACGCACCCCCCGGGGAGGGGGCTGGCGGGGGGGAAAGGAGGGAGGGAGCGCTGGTCAGAAAGCGATTCCACCTTTCCAGTGCTTATATACCCAGCGAAGCATCCCAAACACGCACCGCCGGCCCGCCGGCCCCGGCTCCAGCTCTTCCCTCCCTGACCATATTTAGTCAACCACGGCAAAAAATAGCCTGTCAGCTGGAGCAGCAGGGCTTGGAGTTCAATTGCTCCTCGCAGCCCATTGACTACTGGTCCTGCAGGGTCCTGACTCGGCCTTTTTTTTTTTTTTTTTTTTCTTTTTTCTTTTTTTTTTTTTTTTTTTTTTCCCCCCCTCCTCTCTCTCCGCTATTTTTAGTAAGGCCAAATAAAGCCGGAGCTCATCTTACTACTCTCGGTTGGCCCGAGGTTTCACGGGGCCCTGGCTATGTTTGGTAAGCTGGGAGACACTCAGCAGAGACCTTGTCAATGTTGGAAGACCTTTGGCTCCCTCCTGTATTTATTTGTTTCCTCTCCTTTGCTTTCCTTTGTATTTCTTCCCCCCTGGTAGAAATGTATCCAGGTGAGAAAGTGGCAAAGAAGCTCCAGGCATCCTGATTTTCACCTTAAAGAGGGGAAAAAACAGAGTTCAAAGACCTCATGCTGGGGCCAAATCTCTCACCCTGAGGTCCTGGCACCTTTTTGTCTGGCTGGGTCTGTCCTTGTGTCTCCAAAGGTTCTGAAGGCTTGGCAGATGTTGGCCACATGGGAAGCACTGGGGAGCTCCCTCACCAGCTGGGGAAATCCCCCCTGCCTTGGTGCCTTAATGCAAGCCACCAACACAGTGGCATCTCCTGGGCTTTGAGGCCATGGTAACTTCTCAGCCTCCAAAGCTTCCCTCAGGGGTACACCAGGTAAAGGTAATTTTGGCAGCACGAGCACTGCCCTTGGCTTGCACCTGGTGCAGGCAAACATCTCTAGAAACTCAAGGTAGACCCAGCTTCAAAATAAAGATGTCCAGGACAGCATAATCTTAAGGTGATGATGAGAGAGGAGGTAAATGGTGTCAGATGTGACATTAGCTGCAATCAGCCAACCTCTCCTGCTTGATTTCAACACACCCCAAACTTGGAGCACCTCCTGAATCCAGTGTCTCCCCTGTGCACTGCCCACACCAGGTCCCCACCCCACTCAAGGCTCACCCAGAAGGACCATTGCACCTCCTCACACCCCAAGGGCCACCACCATGAGCAGGCTTTTGGGGCATCAGGGCTGGAGGGACTGATCTCTGCCAACACATCCCTGGGGGGTGGTGCCTGGATGTGGAGCAGGGGTGGGAAGTTTGTGTGAACCCCAATGAGGTGCCCAACACCATCTGCTCCCATCTGCAACCCAGGAAGATGGAGAGGAATGTGATGGGGTCACCCACCCCTGGGCACTGCTGAGCAGAGACCTGGCAGTGTTGACCCCAACAGATGCCACCACTTGGGACATCCACGTGAAACCATCAAGCAACACTCGTCCCAGCAAGTCATCTAAGGATGGGAAATGCCTGCAGGAACCACCCCCATAGGACCACGAGGTGGGCAGGGCTCCCAGGAGGTCCTGGTGGTGCTTCCCCATGCCCTAATGTCTCCGAGCTCCCCAGCCCTGAGGGTGGTGCCAGAAATAGCCCCTACAGCTGCCGTGCCTGCTCTCTGTCCTGCTCTGCTTTGGCTCTTCATCTCAGTCAATGGCTCTCCTCAACCCACCCTGGGAACTTGGATTTCCCTCTGCCCCCTGGTCCCAAGGACAGGCTGTTCCACACTGTCACGATTCAGATGGCTCAACATGGGGGATGTGGCAGCAAACCCATAAAGTCCGGTGTCCTTGAGGTGCCACCATCTCTGTGGGGGCCACACCATAAAGTAGCCCTCAGGTAGGTCTGTCTGAACCCAGGAACCAAGCCTGCCACCCCTAATTGGACTGGCAGTGAGGAGACAGCCTGTAGGATCGCTTCTCTTCCCTCCCCATTCCTCTGTCCCAACATGGTCCTTGTGACCATTGATGTCCCCTTTGCACCCTCAGCTCATTTCCCTGCAGAATATCCAGGGATTTCCTGCACGGGTATAAATCACATCCATTGTGGGGTTTTTTTTCTCCTCTTTCCCACCATGGCAGAGATGCCCAGGTCACTCCCTCTAAGGCATCAGACAGGACTTTAAGCCCTTTCCCAACCCATGCCCTCTCAATACTGAAGCCATGGAAGCTCCTCTCCACCCTGCTACACCCCAGGACCCCCCCAAATTCACCTGGGAATACCCTTCCCCAAAATACCAGCCAGCACAGGGGGAGTTTGTTGCCTGTTACCCTCTTGGGAACACCTTGGGGGTTTTGAGAACTTGAGTGCCAAAAGCAACGGGTTCTCACATTATTTTCAGCCCCAAACTGAAATCACAAAGTCCCCGGGAGCTGTGGGTCCCTGTGCCCCAGGGGGACCCCGCACTGGCACTGGGGAAGCTTCTTGGAGCCTCTCACTGTCACAGGCACAGTCGAGCCCTTCTTTGGATTGAGGGAACTGTTCTCACATCCCTGACAGGTTCCCCAGGGTTGAGAATCCATCCCGACACCAGGATATGTTGGGAACAGGAGCAAACTATAAACGGAGTTGAACCAAAAGCAGGGCTTTGAGATGTGAATTAAGAGACTGCTTAAAAGCCAAACCTGCTTTTTTTTTTTTTTTTGTGCACAGCTTTCTTCCCTTCACCAATAGATTTACACCACACTCACCCTTCAGCTCGCAGGGACTAAAAAAAAAAAAAAATAGCAGTGTTCCTTGGCAAAATTCGTGGCAATTTTCTATCAGGACTTGGTTGGGTTCTTGCTCCATGTGGCAGCAACTCTGGGAGTTGGGCATGCAGGAGAGGGGGGTCCTGAATATGCAACCAACACAGATCTCAGAGCTCTGTATAGATTTGCAAACACACACATAAATATTTTTGTAGGTGCACATGTAATGATAATGGAGCTCTGCTTGCAACGATTCTGCATTCAAGCTCCTTCCACCAAAAAAACCTGAGGAAGGTGCCTGGCAGGCTGCAAAACCAGTTCAAAGCTTTGGGCAAGAGATTGCAACACTCCCCAACAAAAATGCAAGATGTAATTTTAAAAGAAGCAGTCTCGGGCTTTTGAATTTATGTAACCTAAACTGATTTTGCCTGTTTGAAATTGTTGGTGTGTGTTGGGAATCTCAAGGAGGCGAGAAGCAAAGCTGCAGACGTTTCCTTTGGAGTCCAAGATTCTGAGCCCCTTTACTTCTCCTTGCAGCTCCAAAGCTGTTAATGGTTTGCTTCCTTTTATTAACAGCAGGCAAGAAAAAAAAAAAATTCCTCCTCAGAGCATGTGTGAGGTGACAAGTTGGATAATAACAGCTCCTTTGGAGGCTTTTATAGTACATTAGGCAAACATAGTGGATGTTTATAGACTTTTAAAAATGCTGATTATATAAAAATGCATTTATAGCCTTCTAAAATACCAAGCGACTGTAATATAAATATTTCTAATAATAAAAAACTGAAAATGCAGATTATTGACCCAATTAGACTATTTTTTTGTATTGATTTCTGGTTTGCTATAGGCCAAAATCTGATCTTGAAGTACAAAACTGGACAGAGCCCTGTGACACCAGGTGTCACCCAGGTTTTCACACCCTGCAGAAGATGCTGCACCCTCTTGGGATGAACCCAAACTGACCAAACCATCCACCTATCACCTCTTCCAGCATCCCCAAACACCTCCAACCCGAGGGAGCTCCTGGAAAACCTGCCTGGAAAACCTGGATGGCCTAGCCATCTTCCCACCTCTCTGGTGGTAAAGAGGCTTTTGGTCACCCCATGGTTGATATTCCTCTGTTCTCCATAAGAACTTGTATGAATAATTCATTTTTTATTGGCACAGAATCTTGAACATGGCTCTGCTCTGTTCCCAGCTGATAAGGTTGCTGGGATGTGCCTTCTTTCTTTTATTCTCTCTTTTTCTTACTTTGACCCCAAATTCCATCAGTAAGTGGAATTAGCTTTTGCCAGCAGCAGTTGTCTCAACAGAGATGAGTTCTTTTCAGAGATCAAGGTCTTGACAAATTGGCATATCCCTACCAAAACAGACACCTTGTGAAAAGATGAGTTATTCTTTATTTTATAACAGCAAATCTTTTCTTGGCTTCACTGGGGAAGCCCTTGGAGCTCCCCTAAATCAGCTTGAGCTCTGACACCACACGACTGTAACATCTGACACATGGTTTGACCCAATACCATCTACCCCAAGCTACTTTTCTTCCTTTGGGTAAGTTAAGTTCATTTTTTAAATATAAAAGCACCTTTTGGGTTTTGGGCAGGGTCCCACCTCTCCACTTGCAGAATTCCACATTGCTTGAGACAATCTCAGTAAAAATTGTCTCCAGTGCAGGCAGAGGGAGGGAAGGAGCTCCCTGTGAGTCTCCCACCAGATGAAAGCAGTGATTGCATCACCAGTTGTAACACAAAGGTACTTAAAACCACATCTCCTGACTTCTCCAGACTTTTCCAGTGTGAGTGGGTATATCCCACCTGTGTGACATGCACCTCATGGAGATAAGATGCAAAAAAGTGATTTTTTTTTTTCCCCCCCAAGCTTTTCCCTTCCGTTTGGTGTTTCTGGCAGGAGAAAGAAAATAAAACTGTTTTCAAAACTAATGACAAACAGAAGCAGTGCTGATTGCCAGCCTGCTGTTAACACCCTTCCCTCTCAAAATCCTCACGTGGGAGGCAGCAGTGCAATGCTTTCTCTTTTTCCATAGGGAAACTGAGGCAGGAAAAGGGGTTGCTTTGCCAGGACACATCCAGGGCTGCTTCCCTGCAGCCTCCTGCTGAGCTCAGCCACCTCCAGGGTTTATCAGCATCTGGCTGCTGGGGGATGAAATGGTGACATTGGAGATAAGTTGGCCAGTTACCCACCAGCTGACTTGAGTTCATTCACACATTGGGGGGTTTTTTGGTTCAGCAGGCTGGAAGGGTTGGGATTTAATTGGACTTTTCTGAAGTTGTGAAACCCAGCCATGGGATGCTGCTGTAATGCTGCTTCCCTGGCTGGCTGGGAGGTTTTCAGTACCTCTGTATGCACATATCTAAAAAAACCCAGCATTTTGCATGTGTAACATAATGCTCTTTGTTTTGGAAGGTATTTCTCTGAAGACACCAACCACCTCACCTCTGAACACCAGTGTTTTTCATTTATTAGAGGGTTTTTTCCCTGCATTGTCGGAGCAATATTAGCAAGGAGCAAAAATGCAGCAGAACAAAAGATTTTCATAGCAGTCTATCTGTTTAAGTATTTATAAAGCACCAATCTCTCAGGTACCTGGCTCTTACTGTGGTTTTAAAAGATTATTATGCTATCAAATTATAAAGGAAAGAACAAAGGGCCACTCATAAATTTAAGGAAAACCCCCGTATTTTCCAATCTGTGTGATCTCTCTGAAACCCAGGATCTTCTTTTGTGTCAGGGACATTTATGTCTTCTCCGATGTCCTTCCAACAATAAGTGTTCCAGCAGCAGAGATCACATTATATACTGTGGTTTTCTTTGTGGCAGAACAAAATTAAATGAGTCCATAAATTACTCTGCTCCTGGAATAAAGAAACAAGCAAAAGATCTTTTCTTTACAGTGTTTTTGGTTGTTTTGGTTTGGTGTTTTATGTTGTTTTGTTGTTTTTTTTTCCTGAGAGGGTGAGTTAGCTTTCCTGAAACCATGTGCAAATTAAAAAGTTCACAGTTCAGGCTTATTGTGAAAGCTGCATCTCAGCCTCATTTTGAGAGGCAACGTATTTAAGAAGACACATTTGGACTCCTGTAAGAACTTGTCATTGGGTTTCCACATCTTCCTTCAGTGAGAACTCCTCCTGCTCCCTCCCAGACTGACACTGGGAGGGAAAGACACTGGTGGCTTGGTGCAAGCTACAGAAATATCTCCTGATGTGAAGAACTCCAATAACTCATCCCCAAAATGCAGCAGTGCCCTCTGCACCCCCCAAATGCTGCAGGGAAATATCCTCAGAGAGGTTTGGGGGAGGAAGAAGAGGAGCCTTGGAGGGATGAGGGCTATGGCAGGGACACAAGTGGAAGTGGTTCAAGTCCCCTGGAGCCCCTCCACACCACCCCACTGAGTGGGAACCTGCCCTCAGGTTTCTTATCAGGTTCCTCTACTGTAAATCTCAGTCCAGGAGTGCCTGGGGTCACTGCTGATGCCTGCCCAGTGCCAGATTGGGTTGGGAACAGAAGAACTGGGAGAGAATGGGAGAGAAACCAGGTGGGGAATGGAGAGGGGAGAGGCTCAGGCTGATGGGAAAAGCAAAGTGCTGGAAGGGCTCCACACGTTTTTGCTCCAACACATCTTTGCTGTGTGTACAGGACATGGTAACAAGAGACATGATTTCTTTAGCACACAGAGAGCAGCTGTTAGGGGAAGTCTGGGAGTTTTTAGGCAATCATGTTCAGTTCCCAAGCAGTCCCATTTACAAATGCTCATTTTACCCCTCTCCCCACAGTTCTCCCCTCATGAGGCTCTGCTGTGGGGATGCTTTGGGCTCTCACTCTTTACTTGTGCCTTCATTTCCCAGTCCCCAAAGCTCTCAGGACTGTCTGGCTTGGATGGTCACCCCACCACCTTGAGCTAAGACATGAGACCTTTCCCACAAGATCCACGTTCATCCGTCCAAAAACATTACACAGGGCTGCTGGATGGGGTCAACCCTATCCCTAAGGTTATTATTTCCTCTTCTTTTGTCCACACCACTCCTAGATCCACCCTCAAAAGTGCAGGGATCTTCAGCTCAGAGGGGCTGAAGGCTGAGTTACCCTGGGAAGCACAGCACATACCCTCAGCCCTTCTGCAGGATTTCTAAATGGTGTGGAATTAACTGTTCTGCAAGTAACTCACTAATAGACATGATTAGCAATTAAGAAAAACATTATTATCTGTCACATGGGATTGAGGAAATATTCATTGCAAGCCTCTGCATGACAGCAGTAGGAAAAGGGCCCGGGAAGGCTAAGATAATATCAGGAAGACAATGTCAGGGAGGTTATCAGAGGGAAAGACATCATGATGAGAGAGGAAGCCAAGGAGATGACCCATGGAAATGGTGATACACAGCAGTGCCAGCCAGCAGAGTGTGCACCGTGTGGCACTTCCAGGAGAAGGTAATTTATCATCAGATAGGGGGAAAATTTCTTCTGAGAGATCCACGAATCCTTTAATAAATCAGGAGAAACAAAAGAAAACAAAACAAAAATATATAGGTGAAGCAGCGAGGGAAAATAATTTCGCAGACCAAGGTTCTTTGTACTCATCAGGATAGGAAGTTCAAAAATCTGCTGTTTTTCTTAATGTCCTTCTTGATCAAAGCCTTTCACACCGACCTAAAATGCCTGAGGAGCTTTTAAAGCAATTCCTGCCCCTGCCAGCTCCTCAAGGGCAATTAAGCACCAACCCCTGCAGACAGGTGCTTGGGGTGCCAAAAGCACAAGCAGGGAATTAAATGCTTACTTATGGCAAAGCTCTTCTGGAATTCAACTGAACTTCTTCCTGCATCTTCAGAGACCCAAGTACCTTTGGGAATCAGCTCCTGCCAGGAACACTGTTGTGCCTTCAGCTTAGCAGGATGAACCTGCATTGCTTCTGACCAAGCCACGGCAGAGATGCCACGTGGGTCAGATGGCATCTAGATCACCCCCAGACCCTGATCAGGAAACTCCAACTGAAGTTCCTTTTTCCTAAAAAATACAGAGCCAATATAGAGGAAAATAAATGTTTTTCCTCCCAGCTGCAAAACTCAGGTTAGTTCTTCATGCTCAGACTCCATCAGAATGCAATTTACTCAGGAATAACTAATTTCCTCCTAGGATTATTGGAATGATTGAAGCCAAGCTGCTCTCTAGGAAGGACACAAGTAACCTTTAGCCATGTTCTGACTAAAAAAGTTTGCCTCATTTAAAACTGTAAAGAAATTCCCTGCTGGAAGAGATCTAGGAAGGAAAGCTCCAATCCAAATCTTGTTAAACCAACTGACACTGGAGTTAGACCTAAGGAGGATGGGTTTTTAGGACATACCCTTCATGAGTTATGAGCTCACAGTGGCACCAAGAGGCTTTTGCCTCTTCCTTCTGGTCATGCTTCTCTATTTATTTAACATTAGTCAATTTATTCAAGTGTAAGTTAAGAACCAGTGGATTATAATAAATATTTATTGAAATTTAACAAATCTGTAGGACCTGTATGTATATTAATCCTCATTATAAGTGCTGTCACTTACCACTTAACCTCCAGTAGCTGTCTTCCAAATTTATTATATTAAATACATATTTGAAATTACTAATTTACAGCATTAGCAGAACACATTTCTGTCACATCCCATATTCCCAGATTTTGCAGGCTCTCAGGAACACCCCAACGCTGGCAGTGAAATGAGCATTAGAAAAAGTTCCTTGTGAGCCAGGAGCCCTTCAAGAAGCTCACCCAAGCCCTGGGGAAAACACTGCCAAAGCCAAAGGTTCCTTGAAGGTTGGAGTCGGGGCAAGGGACCAAAGTCTTCTCCTTCATGGGCCCATCAGAAATCCACATTATTGCCTCCACCACTTTTTTTTTTTTTTTTTTCAGGTTTTGCTGAAGCCTGCCAGAAATCCCAGACCTTCTGCCTCTTGCTCCATCCATGAATGCTCTTGGATTTGGCTTTCAAGACCAAACCTTAGCTCAATGCACCCAGCTGGTGAATAAACCATCTCCCTTCCTTTGGGAATCCATGGCACAAAGCTCCCTGCTGCCAACACAAGGCTGCTTGGGATGCCCCAGACCCAGATTTCCTCACAAGCCCCCCCACGAGCACCACTGCTGGGGTGTTTTTCCCACACACCTGACTTGGGGCTGTGATTTTCCAAGCAACCACTGGATCCATCCTTGATTTTTCCCCCCAGGTTGAGCGTGCAGCACGGTGGCTGTGCAGTGAAGTGTGTGCCCATTGGCAGGGTGAGGGGAGGTGGATTGTTCTGCAGTAATGGCATGGTAAGTCCATTAGAAATAATGGTAATTATATTGTGCCTCACCTCAACGCTGCCACATTAGATCCTAATGACTGCTCAGTTAATTCATTTTTATTGGCCGTGCCTCGGAATGGAGCTGGGGAGTGTGGTTGCTAATGCACTGGAAATGAAGAGTGCACAGAGACACGTGGGGTGGTTTGTACCCAGATGATGCTCCTGCCTCTAGCAAAGAGATTGGGAAATCATAGAATCCTAGAATTGGTTGGGTTGGAAGGGACCTCAGAGCTCATCAAGTCCAACCCTTGCTCCACTCCCCCCGTCGTTCCCAGCCCATGGCACTGAGTGCCACATCCAGGCTCTTTTGAAATATCTCCAGGGATGGAGAATCCACCCCTTCCCTGGGCAGCCCATTCCAATGGCTGAGCACCCTCTCCAGAAAGAAATTCTTTCTAATGTCCAACCTAAACCTCCCCTGGCACAACTTGAGACCTCTTGTGCCCTCTTGTCTTGCTGAGAGTTGCCTGGAAAAAGAGCCCAACCCCCCCCTGGCTCCAACCTCCTTTCAGGGAGTTGTAGAGAGTGATGAGGTCTCCCCTGAGCCTCCTCTTCTCCAGCCTCAACACCCCCAGCTCCCTCAGCCTCTCCTCATAGGATCTGTGCTGGATCCCTTCCCAGCCTCCTTGCTCTTCTCTGGACCTGCTCCAGCACCTCAATCTCCTTCCTGAGCTGAGGGGCCCAGAACTGGACACAGGACTCAAGCTGTGGCCTCCCCAGAGCTGAGCACAGGGGCAGAATCCCTTCCCTGGACCTGCTGGCCATGCTGTTCCTGAGCCAGCCCAGGATGCCATTGGCCTTCTTGGCTAGAAATGGGATTTATGCAAGGAAAAGGACAGGCAGCCCCACGGTGGGTCTCTCAGTTGTGTCACCCATGTGGAGAAGCTCCAGGAAAAGCCAAGAGGGTTCCTGCTGCAAGGAGCACTCTGGAAAACTCAACTGGATGTTGTTGGAAAAGTGGAACAGCAAATGGATCCTTGCCTGTTTTGTAGGGGAAGGGGAGAGTGGGAGGCACAGAATGCACCAAGAGGAACTGCCTGGCTCTGCCCAAGCTTCAGCCCCAATTTGCCCACTGGAACCTTCCCCATTAATTAGGGAGAGGAAACCACCAGGCTCTTGGCTGAAGCTGGAGATTCCCTTCTGCTCCTGTGTTTACAAGGAAAAGTCTCCTTTTGTCTGTTGTCTTTGTGGTTCATTAAGGCTGTAATTTATTGGGGGACAGTGCTTTTGCAAAGTGCAAATTACCTTCCTCCAGGGAGGAGCTGGCTCTGGAGCCTCCACCTTTCCACTCTCCAGCCATCCGGACTGATCACCCTGGGTATTTTTAGAAGGTCATTCCAGAGCAGTCATTTCATCCAGTGATTTTATCTTCTGCCTTTTAGCAAATATTGTTATTTCCCCCCCTCCTCCCTCCTGTTTCAGATGGTGACAGGTTTTAATGTCAACATCAAATTACCCCATATTTCTCAGCCCAGTTCCTGAGCCAGGACCTCTGGTGACACGAGGAGCCCCGCTGCTTGTCATCCTCAGCAGAGGGACCAAGCCCGGGTGAGCCCAGACGAGTAAATTTATTCCTTTCCTTTTAGAGGTGGTCCCTAGAGGCCAGTTTTTTCAGGCAGAGGGATTTTCCACTCCGCAGGACAAACAGTGCCTTTCATAGAAAAAATATGTTAATGGCAAGGAACCCCATGCCAGGAGCTCTCTGTGTGTGCAGCAGCCGCTGCAGTGATGACAGTGCAGCTCCTGCAACAGGCTGCTGCAGCCAGCCAGGCTTGGGAGCTGCAAAAGGAAAGTGACTGTGTTTCTAGAGACCCCAAGAAAATAAACAGTGCTTTTTTCCCTCCTTTAGATCTGGTTTTTTCTTCTCGTTTGCCTTTAATTGCAGGCATAGAGTTTACAGGGACAAAATGTCGTTTTTTTCGATTTTTTTTTTTTTTAAAGACATCCTGATTTCAAGCAAGTATCCCATTTAATATCAGATATTTTAAGGTAGGTCAAACCTGTGGCCCGAAAACCCGTGACAGTGTCCCTGTGATAGACTCCATTAGCCAACAAAGGGGTTGATGTAAACTGACATACATCTTTGGGAAGGGCAAACTGGACTGGGACAGCTGATAATCTCTTTTGCTTGAAGGACTTGTAGCACATCCCCTTTAGCTCAAGGCTGAGGTCTCCAGCAGGAGCTGGAAAGAGCAGCAAGTTGGTGAGAAGCTCTGCTCCAGTGTGGCTTGGAGCTTGGGGACTGTGCCAAGCCCAGCAGCTACACCTCCCAGGGCAGTAAAACCAAACGATGCTTTTGAAACCTCTGCAAGGAGTCAACCAGCCCCCCAGCTGAGTGCTTCTTTAGCCCAGTATAGCCTAATCCTCCTCTGCCCCTGTGCTCAGCCCTGGGGAGGCCACAGCTTGAGTCCTGTGTCCAGTTCTGGGCCCCTCAGCTCAGGAAGGAGATTGAGGTGCTGGAGCAGGTCCAGAGAAGAGCAAGGAGGCTGGGAAGGGATCCAGCACAAGTCCTGTGAGGAAGGGCTGAGGGAGCTGGGGGTGTTGAGGCTGGAGAAGAGGAGGCTCAGGGGAGACCTCATCACTCTCTACAACTCCCTGAAAGGAGGTTGGAGCCAGGGGGGGGGTTGGGCTCTTTTTCCAGGCAACTCTCAGCAAGACAAGAGGGCACAAGAGGTCTCAAGTTGTGCCAGGGGAGGTTTAGGTTGGACATTAGAAAGAATTTCTTTCTGGAGAGGGTGCTCAGCCATTGGAATGGGCTGCCCAGGGAAGGGGTGGATTCTCCATCCCTGGAGATATTTCAAAAGAGCCTGGATGTGGCACTCAGTGCCATGGGCTGGGAACCACGGGGGGAGTGGATCAAGGGTTGGACTTGATGAGCTCTGAGGTCCCTTCCAACCCAGCCAATTCTAGGATTCTATGATTCTATTCTTATACTGGTGAGAAGAGCAGCTGGAGGGAATCATAGGTGACTTGGCAAAGCCTGGGTTAGGTTTTCCTGCAAGGTTTAAGAGCCCCAAGCTGGTAAGATGCAGTTGCCCTGCTCCACAGCTCCATCCAGGCAGGGTGAGAGCTCAGCCAGCCCTGGTGGGATGGTGCAGGCACTGCAGGTGACCCAGTGATGAGGAGTTCTGACTGCAAACCCAGTCCATACCTGCCCAGCCTCATCCCACCCAGCCACCCATCTCCCTTCTCAGTGCTGCTGTGAGCAATCTGTCTTGGGGCTGCTTTCCCCAGGCCCTGATGGAGGCAAAGAGGACTGGAGGACATTGTTAGTCCTCCCAAAATTCTTGAAGGCAACAGGTACCACCAATCAGGAGCTTTTTGTTTAGAGCAGGGCCCTGTACCACCAGGAAGTGATTTTCAGAGCACTAATGGGACAGGCACTTGGTCCTGAAGACTTTTCCTGTCCTTGGAGCACTATTAACAAATAATTTTGTCCAACGTGTCCTAAAGGTAATAGTTACATTTACTGTTGTGCTAAATAGCTGTTCCTTTCTGGTTTGGCAGGCAGCACCTCATTCAGGAGAGAAGATAATTGTCTGGCTCAACACCTGATCCATTTTCTCCCCAATGATGGTTTCCCCATTTGAAAATTGATGAGCAGTCAGTTACATTAAGGATCACCAGGTGTAATATGTTTTCCACACATTATATTTATTCCAGCATAGGAGGAATGCATTAGCTTTCATATCATTCAGAGGGGATATTTCTGATGTAAACCAGGGCTGTATTAATGATGTTCCTCATCAACATGGATGGGTCAAATTCAAGTAGAACAATTTGCAGACTCCTGCTTTAAAGTCACACTGGAGCCTTCAGCCTACATTATCTGTGAAATTGAAACTGAACCCATTTTTGGCTCAGATGTGTTTATATCCTTATTGGAAAACACACTAAACTGTATTTCATAATATTCATGTAAAAGGTTGTATAATTTTGGGTTTTTGGTTTTTTTTGCTTGATGCCACCCAGCTGAACCTCAAGCTTAAGACTTTAAGCCTGTAACTCAAATACTGATATTATCTCTGCAAGATAGGTCTGGGCATGGCAGGAAAGCCTTTCCTCTTTTCCAAAAGAATCACAGTGATTTAGGAATAATTGTTCCACCTTTTGTCGCCTTTCAAGTTCTACATCATATTTTAATAAGTCTGTCAGAGCCAAAAAGATGTTCAGCTTCTGCTGCAATCCCAGCAAATCCCAGCAATGGATAAGCTCAGCTCCAGAGATTTCAGTGATCTTGCTTTCACTGCTCCAAACTTCTCAGATCCCTTTGTGTAAGGACTCAAAGAAAGGCAGACTCCAGGCTGATGCTCCCAGGAGAATTCATCTCCCCCAGATTCAGCTTCTAAGTATGGGGACTGAGTCAATCAGAGTCTCACCATAGGATCACTTGTCCCATGGAGCCACCTTGTTAAGCCTCTTAATTTTTTCTGCACTGGCTCTGGGAAAAATATGGGCAGGGAGCTGGCAATGTGTGTCCAGCAACACAAGAACACTTTGCTGTAGCACAGGAAAACCTCATGGGAGAATGGGGATGCTCCCATTAGCATCCCTGGCTGGTATCCAGAATTTTTCCTGGAATTTCAAACTGCAATCAGCTTGTTGGAGCAGACCCACTCCTGCCTACAACCACTATTGCCTGGTCAGAACATCCCCCTGCAGATGTGGAGGAAATCTTTCCAGTGCTACATTCCATGGATTTAAAAAGACAGCAGAGTTCCCCTTTAAGGTTTTATTTCTTCCTCTCCCTTAGACTAAACAGCTGTGAAAAAAATCACCTATAGTTAAAGTTAGTCCTTTGGAAAGAGTGAATATTATATTGTCCTTTGTGCAAGAAAGGAATTAAAGAAATGGATTTGGCCTTGATTTTTTCACGTGAACTTCTCTGCTTGAGCTGCACTTTTCTATTACCTCTGCAACTCTGCCTTCGTTATGTTATTAAAAGAAAAGTAATTTATGATTGCCAGTCCTGCAGTCTCTAATTATTTCTGGCTGTGCATCACAATTATTAACTCGAGTATCCACCCTTTTGCTAACAGGATGAAAGACAATCAACCTCTTCTGGTTGACTTACTCACAGGTAGCCCTGCATTCATCCTTACAAACCACTGTATCCAGACAATAATGACACTTCCCCATTTTGATGTATTGTTTATATTTCATACAAGCCAAACATTGGCTTTGCAGTGAAGATGAAACACAGCCTCAGGTTACTTGGGTTTAGCACCTGGTCTACTAAAGCATCTTGCACTGTTCACAGGCTCATTCAAGACCAGAACTGCTGTTCTCCCCTTTTTTTTTTTTTTTTTCCTGGATTGCACTGGTTTTCCATTTATTTCTGGCTGGTAATGAAGACATCTGTTCTCATCCCAACAGCTCTCTGCAGCTTGCTTCTTGAGAAATGGGAGAGCACTATTCCAGCGATTTTGATCAGCTGAGAAAATACAGCTCTGTATTTCTGGAGGTCAGGACAGTTATTATATTCAGGACATTTCTATGAAAAGTCCCAAGGAATGGACGATGAATGGGAAAATCAGATTCCTGAAATGAATTCAGATACCCCAGAGATGTTTCACAGGTGAATCTTGGGTAAGAACATCTCAAGCAGAAATTCCCTGGGCAGGTGGAGTGTTCACGAAACACAGAAAAACTCAACCAAGGCTGGAGAAGCTCCCACCTTGCAGAACAGAAACCCCAAGCCACTGGGGACACTGGTGTTGGGGAGTGTGCTTTCCCCCAGCCCTGTAGCCTCCCAGCTCCTCCACTGATTCCCACTGGGAGCCTGGGATGTGCTCTGCTGCATTCCAGATTTCATCCGGATCAATCATTGACATCATTTACCCACACACCACACAAAAATGTGTTACCTGGCCCAAATACAGCTATCAAGGAGCTCCATGCCAAGCAACACATCCCAGTGAGTGAAGCCAGGCTGGACTGGTTTGTGTCCAACCTCTCCCCTTTCTCTAACAAGACCATTTGTCTATAAAGCACATCTTTTTTTTTATCATCTTTAAGACAGCCTTTATGGTCAGTGTAACTACATGGAAAGGAAGGAAGGGAGAGGGGGGAACCTTTAAGTATTTTGCATTTATACGTAGCCCTATTGCAGAGTCAGTAAAAATCCCCCCTGATTATGTCATTGCTGAGGCAATCAGGTGCCAGGTTTTTTTTCTTTTTTATTTCATCTGAGCAGTAATTGTTCTCTGCCTGAAGAGCAGACCCAGTTATTGTTTCTTCCCTTATGTTTTCATTAATTAGAAGGAAGTGGAGAGGTAACAAACGACTCCCTGGATGCTGAAGTGTACATTTTTCACTGTCAGGTTATAAGAGGCAATGGGCAAAGACAATATATCCTGTCAGATGTGAGAGTACTTATTGTCAGCATGGTTTGTAAAAATAGAAAGTGAGGTGGTTTTTCTGGATGGAGTTGAAGCTATCTATGGATGGAGTTTAATCTGACTAATTATAACTAAAGGCTTTGGCAAACAGCATCGTGTAGCTGTGAGAATACTGGGTAGTGCTTTTTTTTTTTTTTTTCCCCCTTATCGAGTCCGTGTGAATGTTAATGTGTGTAAGTGTAAAATCGACTTCTATTAAATCTTCTAAATTGCCCTGCACTTCTTCACCCTCAATGCCTGGCTTCTTCATAACTGCACTGTGGAGTTACTGGTAAAAGTATTAAAACTCTTTGAAACAGTCATAGATCTTCTGCTTTACAGGAAGTGCTTCAAGTGAAGAAAAAAAAAAAATACATATATATAATTCCTGAGGAGTACTTCTCCCTTAGAGAGGAGAAGGGAGTCTGAACAGCTGGCCAGGCTCCATTTTACTGAGCAGCTCCCTAAATCCCACCCCGATGCTGGCAGCCCTTCTGGAAGCCAAGTTTCCTACTGGAGAGGCACTAAAGAGCAAACCCTCACCTTGGTGTGGGAAATTCAGGGATCTCAAGGAGATTCCTCTGACCCTTCTGTGCTGCAAGGCCACCCCTTGTACCAATCCTGAGAAGTGCAGGAGTCCACCATGGCCAAGAGTCCCCAGCCTGAGCCTCAGCTAATCCAGGGAATTCCTGGAGAGCCCTGGGGCCTGGAGCAAGGAGTCAAGCAACAGATGGAGATGGGAACCATGTGGAGATGGGATCTGCATGGAGATGGGCACCATGTGGAGATGGGTACTGGATGGAGATGGGAACCATGTGGAGATGGGATCTGCATGGAGATGGGCATTGGATGGAGATGGGAACCATGTGGAGATGGGCACTGGATGGAGATGGGCACCATGTGGAGATGGGATCTTCATGGAGATGGGCACTGGATGGAGATGGGCACCATGTGGAGATGGGATGTGCATGGAGATGGGCACTGGATGGAGATGGGCACCATGTGGAGATGGGCACTGGATGGAGCTGGGCACTGCCCTTTGACAGCTGCAGGTTGTCCCAGCCCTCCCAAGGCCACCAAGCATCTTCCCCAAGGTCCTCTCTAAGATCTGGCAAGCTAATGCAGACTATGAAAACAGGCAAGAAAACCAAGCTGTCCTTCTGGCATGCAAATGATAAGTTGAGCTCTGCATTTTTTTTTTTAATTTTTTTTTTCCCTGTCCTGGTGAATCTTATCTAGATCCAGCTGGTTGAGATTCCCAGCTGCAGAGCACTCTGGAGCTGGGTGACCTCCATATCCACAAGGATTCTCACCTCCCTTAACCCAAATAATTTGCTACAACCCTTTGCTCTGGCAAGGTCTGAGCCAAAGAGAGGTTCTTATGCATGGTGTGAGATGTCCCATGTCCTCCTCAGAGCACTGGGAGAAGAACCCCCCTTTATGACCACCCCAACATCCCACCATGTTCCCTGCTTCAACAGAGGACAAGCATCCAGCCCAAAATCTAGCAAGCTCCCAAGGACAGTGAATAAATGAATAGGATAGAATGGAATGGAATGGAATGGAATAGAAACCATTACATGCAGCTATTAGGTATCAACCTGTGCTCTGCTGGTAAAACAGCTCCACAGATTTGTCTCCCATTTTTTAGGCATCTTATTTTCTGCTCTGAGAGTGGCATCTGTGAAGTCCACTCTAGAAGAGGATGATGGTTAGACAACTGAAAAAAGTTCACTTTATTTCATTCTGATGATTCACTTTGCCTGTCTAAGATGGATCTGGGACCTTTGCTTGGTTTCCTAATTATCTGGGAGCTACTGACTTGGAAGCAATGTTAATATGCTGGAAACCACAACCAAGTTACCACTCATTTCCTCACTTGTTTAATTTGATATTTCTTCACTGGCTTCAGTCAGGTTAGAGATGAACTCAGCCAATATCTGGCCCAGCTCTCTTGGCAGGGTCTGTTCATAAATGCTATGGTAATATTTTCAGTGTTAAGCTGTGGATATTTCACAATTTCACATCCCAGAACAACTGTGGTGACTGCTGAGAGCATTTGCTTGATGGCATTGCTGCTGCTTGGATGGTTATTGGAGAAATGGGTAGTTAAAAAAAAAGAAAAAGGAAAACAAAGAAAAGACAGCGAGGAGGTAGTAAAGAGAAATTAAAATTTATCCGAGTTGAGTGAAGATTTTATCTTCTTTTCTACCTAATCCTAAATGCAAAAGGTCAGTAATGACAGCAGGCTATGAAAAGGCTGTGGGGTTGAGAGGAAGGAGACTACCAGGAAATTGCAGCAGTTTTACATAAGACTGGAGTGAGGGGGCAATCAGATGATGCTGACCCGAGGGGCAGAGTCACCCCTGGGATGTCTGGGGAAGGTTGGGCTCTGCTCCCCTGCAGCCTGGGGCTGGGGACAGGGTCTGTCCCTTGGGTCCTGCTTCCCCTTAGAGCATCCCTTTGCTGACATGGGGGATGCTGGGTATGATCAGAAATAGCTCTCCATTCCCAATACTGTGCTAAAATTGGTGAGAGGGGCCTGTCCTTGGTATTGTGTCATAAAACACAGCCATAAAATGAAGAAGGGAGAAAGAGAATAAAATGAGGAGAGTGGCATTGTGTGCAAGGGAGACTTTTGCCCACCTGAGAAATATTCCTTGGAGTTGCCTTTGCACCATGTGGGATGGGTTGGGAGATGAAAGATGAGGACTGAAGCAAACTGTGTGGCCATCAGAGTGCTCTTCGCCCAAGGACATCCCTCCTCAAACCCACACACACCACTGGCAGCTGCCAATCAGGGAAAAAAAAAAAAAAAAGATATTTTACGACCACAAAAATATGAAGTCTCCTGTGACATCCTGCAGGTTTTATTTCCCCTGCCTGAGTCTCAGTGGTTGTTAAACCCGATGGATGGTGAAGGCCTTTTTCTAGCTCATGTTCAGAGTTAGAGCTCCCAGAGCCAGCACTGCCCTCAGTAATACAAGGTGATTGTTCCCCAAACTGAACATCCCCTTTGTTTTGGTAATTTTTTTTAATTGACTTTGTTAATAAAGGAAAGGCTCTATTTGAAAATGATTTCATCTTCCTGGCAGAATAGAAGCAGATGTCCTAAAGAAAACAACACACACTGTTTTTAACTTAAAACTTTAATACTAAATTGCATTAACTAATAACATAAAAACACCAACCATCTGGCTTTTTGGTGGGAGGACTCTAATTCCATTAGGACTTTAATAAATGTACTGCACTGTAGAGACATTTTACTTTGATAGCCTGGGCAAAACTGAGTAACGTTTACAAGATTAGTGTACTCACCAGCCCAGGGATCTCTCCCTTGGAAGAGCTTTAGATGGAGCCAAGGGGACAGCACTGAAGGACAGAGATGATGTAAAAAATACCAGCACTGGGGGATTCTATTTGGGGCTTTCACATCCCTGTTAGTGGGATGTCCTGGCACCTGGTTCTGCTGCTGCCCAAGGAAGAGGAAAGACCTGCCAGGCTCTGGCACTTTGAGAGTCCAGGCTTTGGTGGAATGGGTAGAAAAGATGCAGGAAAGGGCTGGGTTGCTCCAAATTCTGACATCTTTCTCTCTGTGGGGTTGATGGTTGTTGATCCTTGCTCCTGCCAGCCCTGTGTGTCTGCCCTCCTGATATGCCCCTGAACCCCCTGCCCTGAGTAAATCCCACCTTCTTGTTTGATGTAACCCATGGCTGCTGTCTGTCTGCCCAAGCCCCTTTCACTCTCATCACTTCTTCTCTTTCCCTTTTAGGAAGAGAAAGCAGAGCACAAGCATCCTGCCCGTGATGGCTCCATCCGTGCAAACTGCACATTGATTGCAGGAAAGGTGGAGCTTGAAACGTTTCGAGTCACCAATAAACTGAATTTTTGAACGGGTTAATCACCAGTAGCAATAATTTCCCAAGTGCAAAAGGATGCAGAGCCCCATTCTGCTCTGAGGATGTTTTTAAGGTGAATTAATCTGCATATGCTGCGAGACACAAGGGCGGTTCTGTGTCCTTCAGTGGGGTTGATCAACAAACCCTGACTAATGCAATGGGCTGATTCCTGGCATGCCCAGCTCCCCTGGATGAGGAACAAATGGAAAACCTGATGGCATTATTTTTCACCCAGAATTAGCATGCGACACAGAATTTGAGGTCTTTCTTTACATCAGTTTTGTTTTCCCTGCCTTGCACCAAGCCCAGAGCAGATCCCCACCTCCCTGTGCCCCTCCTGAACTGAGAAAGAGCAAGCAAACAAAGCAGAGAACACCCCTCCATCTTAATATTAATATTTTTTTAACAGACTACATTAACAAAGGGCATGTTTAGGTTATTTTGAACAATATCTACCCCTAATTGCTCTTAAAGCCAGCTGACCCTCGTGATCACCTCGTCACAGTAATTATTGGAGCTTCTTTACAAAGCATCCCACACCCAGAAATATTTGTGAGTGAAAGCACATTTCCATGTAGGTATCTTTGGAACACAAAGCGGATTTGCAAGGAGCTGCAGTGTCAGATGAAGCTTTTAAAAAGCTGGATGTCTTCCAGATTTTAATTTACATGATCATTAGTACTGACTTACTCCAAATATATCAATCAGTTTCAAAAACCACCATGTCTCATTCCTGCTTCGGGAAAGAATCCTTAACCAGGTGAATGCTGAAGCATTTGTCAGGGTTTAGACCCAGCTGGTACCAACTGGGCCTCTGCTCACTCACCTCCCACCATGGGACAGAGAGGAGAAAACCCATCCAAAGGTTGGATAATCAAGGACAGGGAGGTTTGCATTCCCCGCTTACGGTAACGGGAAAAAAACCAGACAGGTTCAAGTTGGGAAGTTTCTGACTCTTTTCCTCCTCAGGGGAGGACTCCTCACGTTCTTCCCCAGCTCCAAAGTGGGGTCCCTTGCACTGGGGAGTCCTTCAGGAATCCCTGGGACACAAATCCCTCCCTCGGGAACTGCCCACAGAGTCACAGCTGCTGTGGGAACAGTCACCTCCTCTGGCACGGGGTCCCCCAGGGATGCAGATCCACATCTGAGCCTCTCTGGGATCCTGCCCGGGCTGCAGCTTCACATCTCAGGGGCTAAAATCCCACATTTACCCCACTGTGGTCCTGCAGGGACTTCTCCACCACGCTCCTCCATGGCTGCAGGGACACAGCTGCCATCTCACCATGGGCTGTGGGGAAACCTCTGCTCGGGCACCTTTCTCCCTCCTTCATTTGACCTTGGTGTCTTTTCTCTGGCATTACTCTCACTTAATTTTCTACCCCATTCTGTAGGTCCTTTTTCTTATATTTCTGCAGTTTCATTTTCCCTTTCTGGAATGTGTTAGAGGCACATCCATATCTGGAAGGTGGGACAGGGGTTGGAACTGGGGGACCTTCCAGCAGCTTCTCACAAGAACCACCCCAAAACATCCCTGCACTGACCCCAAACAGAACTCCCTTTGCTTTAGGCCAGTGCTAAAATCTCATTGAATGGCTCAGTGTTAAGCACGTTTTCCACTGAGAGAGAGATGGAATCAAGTTTTCCAAATGCAATTTCCAGACCTGCTTTGACACCAAGTTCCCTGAGAAACCCCCTGCGTGGGGCACGGGGGATGCTCTGCACCTCACAGCCCCTGAGATCTCAGCCTGAGCCACCCGAGGATTTCCAGCAGCCTGACTGAGCTGGTGCTCAAACACACTGCTCCAACAGAGCAGATGTAGCTCTTTTCATTAATGCTCCTTATTATCAACTGAAATAATATTTCCCTCTGCTGCCAGCATCCTCCCAGCACGGTGTTCCCATCAGCCAGGAAACCCTGCAATCCCTTTAACCTGGCAGAGGATGAACCTGGGGCAGGGTAGGTTGGTTATTTTTTTTTTTTATTTTTTTTTTTGGAGATGGAGAGCTATAATAAAGCTATCCAGAAAATGACAGGTTGCAGGGCTGTGTGATTTGGAAAGCATTTCTATGAAGTTGCCTTCTTGTCTAGTGGCAGCAGGAGGGATGCTGATGAGGATCCCTCGTGGGACCCAGCCGAGCCCTCAAACAGCCTCCTCTGAGAGCCACTCATGCCCCATCTCTCCCGGTCCTTGTACTTCTGGCTGTTACTGCTGGTTCACTGTAACACAGTGTAAAATAAACACCCTTTGGGTTTTTCTACCTAAATCCACAATACAAAAGGGGAGTTGACTTGAATTGCATGGCTGAATCATTAGAAAATGAATGCTCTGGGGGAAAAAAAAAAAAAAAAAAAAAAAAGAAGAAAAGAATTACATCAGTGATCCCCCCAGCTTGCCTTTGTGTCTTTTCTCTTTCAGAAATCTCTCATGTTGCTGCTCTCTGCATTTTTCTTACAGTATTGATACATGAAATAAAGCATAAATAACCTCCCTTTCTATTCTTAAGCCTTCGATCCCGGATCACTCCGAGCCTCTTGCCCATAGGACCATTTCCAGCATCCGCTGGCCTGGAAGTAGCCAGCAATGGTCAATGAGCTTTGGAAAAAATGTGAATATTTGCCCTGTCACCATCCAGGATGTGTTGTCATCCCATCAGGTGTTTCTTTGGTTTCCTTCCAGATGGACAGCAGGATAATTTTATTTAATCCAGAGAAGAGCTGTCATGGGATGCGCTCAACATTTTGGGGGGGGTTCAGTGGGTTTCAGTTCTGGTGCTTTTCCTGCTTATGCTCTACTGCAGGACACATTTTGGTGAATGGATGTAAATTATATAAAAGGGGAAAAAAGAGTGACTTAGTCCAAGCCCATCCCAATCATCCTGCTGCCTGCCTTTCCTGGTGTCCATGTGGAGCCCTTGGGATGAGGTGGCTGTAGAACGATTGCTTCCCAAGGTCACCAGGTTAAGTTTTACCTCTCTTTCTCTGAAAGGACAAAAGAGCAGTGGGCAGGTAGGCAGAGATGCATAGATTAAGCAACATGATCAGCTGCTAATTAATGTCCTTTAGAGGAGGCAGAAATTATTTAACCCTTCCCAGTACAAGGTGAAGCTCTTTGTTATGGGCAGGGTGAATTTTTCCTTTCCTTTCCTCATGCATCAAAGCCTTTTATTCCCATGCAGTCCCCATCAAAGTCCTGTGCTCTGCTCCTCTCTGTTCATCAGAAGTTATCAGACAGAAACTTCATTTTTGCTCAACATTTCCTGACCAGTTCAGTGTGTAATTGGCTCTCCTCTTACATTTGGTAACTGAACAGCAAACATTCCAGATTATATATACAATATATACATGGGGGGGTGCTTGTACTTTATATATCTAAACTAAATCCAACAGAGGAGCGAACAGACAAACCCCCAGAGTTCCTTCCTGCAACTCCCTTAATCAGATGTAACATTTCTGTCTCATTTTTATCTCACCACTGCTCCCAACCTGACACTGGAGGTGGCTTCTCCAGGTGAGACCTGGACCTTTAGCTCAGGAGAAAGCAATCCAGAGACCTGTGGCTGGGAGAAAAACTTGCAGCTTGCTTGGGGGAAGCTTTGCAGACTTACTGCAGCTGCCCAGACTTTCGTGCAAACTGAATTCACTCCCTTTTCCCTGGATGGATTGGTCACAGTTTCACTTTTTTTCATGGCTGTTGGGAGCTCACAGCTTTCCCTTCTCACTTCTGTTCCACTTTCCATCTCCTTCCATGGAAGGTCCCTGTTCCTTCCCTACGGGAAGTTTCCCTGTGATGGACCCTCAGGATCAGGCAGCAGAGCCAGAAGTGTTTTTATTCTCCCTGTAAAGCCCACCCAAAACTCACAGAAGGAGCTGTGTACAATGGTGGTGACAAAACCATTTCAGCCCCCTGTGATTTATGTGCTTGAGAAGACCACTGTGCTCTGCTTCAACTGGCATTGGGGCAGTAAATTAATCCTGCAAGGGTCCTGCCAAACTTACATTGATTCTGATTTTGTTGCAAATCATCCATTAGCCAGGAATTACTACCAGTGGTAGCGAAAATGCTGTAGTGTCATTAATTGGAATTAATGGATGGGTAGTTTTTATAGGAGATTTGAATGAAGGCAATATTCCTTTCAAAACCCATTTTATTAGAAATTTGCTTGCCAGCTGTAAAAGGCAATGCCACAACAAGCCATTCCACAATGCCTTATCCGTGGCTTGATGTGGTTTTAATTAATGAAATGCAAAGCACTTTGAAGAAGTGTTTTTATTTTTTAAAAAATTTCGACATCTAACAAACAGCTATTTGTACAGGACCCTGAATATTCTATTTCTTCTGGGTATTTGAAGGGACTGCAAGATATTTTTGGAGCCTTATAAATTGTTCCATTCACACGTTTCTCGGGGTGGGGCAGGGAGAAAGGATAATCTGCTCCAGCTCTTTGCTAAGGGCAGGTTATAACCCTGGAGGATTAATACAGCAGCTCCTGGAATATCTCCAGTCTTGGCTGACCTGGTTCAAGCCTAGCTGAGAATGAACCATTTTCTGCCCTTTCTGAGACAAAAGTGCTGATGCTCCACTGAACACTCAGCTCTGCTGATCCATGATGTGGGAAGATCTGCCCTGACTTTCCCATCTCCTGGTGATAAAAGGTGCAGTTTTCCCACCTCTCCCATGGCACTTGGAGGATTCTACCAGGTGGGGTAAACCTGGTGCTCTCCCTTAATGCTTGAGGAGGCAGAGGTAGAGGAGGAGGTAGAGGAGGTTGAAAGTTGCAAGCTTGCTGCAAAAAAACCCAAAATCACCTTCCCACCAAGTGAAGGTTCCCTGCAGTGTTTACCTTAGTTTTAAAACAAAACCGGATTATTTTTTTAACTTCATTTTTTTAACACAGTGTTCTTGCTGTCTTCCCTTCTCTTTTCATCTGGGGATTATTGATCCTCTTGTATTTCCCATGAAAAAAAAAACACCCCACTGACACAGCATCCTGTACCCAATGCTGGCAGCACATGTGCTTTGTGTGCAAGGATTTTTATTTTTTTTCCCCTGTTTTTCTGCTAAATGTGGGGGCTTGTGAGCTTGCAATAGCAAAGCCCGATGAGAGTGCATCAGGGTCTGGCAGAAGTCATGGCAGGAGGGTTCAGGCAGAGGTAAGGGCAGCCTGGATTAAGCCTCGTGTGTGTAAATGGAGAAATTGCACTTCAAAGCAGTTAAAGATAGTAGTTTGCTCATCATTTGGGTGGATGGCTCATGCAAAGCCAGTGCTCACAGCTCGAGCTGTCAAAACCCTCTGCAGTCACCGATCAAGGACACTCCACACAGCCAAGCTTCCTTGGGAATGCTCTCCTTCCCCCTCTTCCATCCTACCATCTCATTTTCCCTTAAACCTAGGCAGAAATGTGCATTTCAGTCACCAGCAAACACCAGTTTGCCCCTACAGCTGGTGGAAACCTCCTGCTGGGTTGCCTGGTGTTAAAGCCAGGGGGTGGGATGGTTGCTGCAGGTGCAGAAGGGGTGTGAAGGACACAGGGATTGTCCTTGGATGCTGGATTGGATGCAGGGTGTGCAGGCACCCATGGGCAGGGGTGTCCCTGCCCTCTCCTCCCCCGTGCTGCCAGCCCTGAGCCTTTGCAGGAGACTGGAGCAGGTTTCAGAAAGCCAAGGGGAAGCACAACAGGAATGAAACAGGGGCTGTATGATCAGAATCCTAATTAAGGAGAAAGTATTGGAAATATGCCATATTAGAAACGCTATTACAATTAATAGTGACAATGCCACTCTTGGGAAATAGGCAAATTTACACAGTAGCTATACATAAAATTTACTTTAGCATATTCCCCTTCCTACCTTGTTTGCACACTGATAACAAATTGCTTGTATGCTATATGATGGTATTCTTTTTATATTTAAATATTAGAGCCAGTGATTCATTTTGGGAGGAGAGAAAGGCTCGCAGAGGTCTTTGAGCTACAGAGCAAAGCAAATGATGTGCTGTGATATATTTAGCAAGTGATAATGTGAAAAATGGAAAAAAAAAATAGCAAGCCACACAACCCCAAGTATTTGTGGACAGGAAGGTAAACAGAGTCAGGAAAAGCTTAGTTTGGGAGAAGAAAGAAAGAGTGATCCAGACTTAAATCTGTCAATGATGCTACAATTGAAAACTTATTTTATCCGTAATTCTTCAGTTTCCTTATTTAACTTATTTTTAAGTTTACTTATTATTAAATATTATTAAATATTATTAAGTACTATTAAATTATTATTAAGTGTATTAAACTATAAGTTTAACTTATTTAATGCTATATGGATTGGCTTTAAAACCAACAATTTTCAATACCAATACGACGCTTCTATCTGATCATGTTCAAGACACCCACCCTCCTATTTATTAAAGCCTTTCAAGTTCCTTTGTATTTTATCCACAGGAGCTGTAAAAATTCCAAGGACCCGGAGTAAATAATCATTTTATTCTCTTCTCCACAGCCCTATAAATTTACACGAAATTCAAACGAAGAGCCCAAATCTTAGGACAAACCAGAGCTGCAAAGTGGGAGCAAGAATGGCTTCCAAAAGACCAATCTGCCCCAGCTGAGAACTAAAATTTACATCCACCAACCCTGAAAGTGAAAAATTAGCTACAGAACTTAATTTCATTAGTTTCATCATTTGAGCTGGTCTGGGTTGGTTTTTTGTTTGGTTGGTTGGGGGTTTTTTTGTTTTTGTGGATTTTTTTGTTTTTTTTAAAGGAATCTTTTACTAGTTTGTAAACACAGAGCTGGTTCTGCTGCCTTCATCCTTCCTCCATAAATATGGAGGGAGGGAAAATAGGGCTGGAAATGCATCCTATGGGGCAGAGAGATTGCCCGGGGCCATGGGGGGCCATTTTGTGCTGTCTTCCAGCCCCTGCCTGAGGTGACATGGAGGCGGAGCTGCAGGAATCGGTGCTCTCCATGCTGTAAACACACGGGGATGGCTGAACACGCTGACCACCCCTCTTCCTTCTCTCATCAGAAGTCACCAGAGAGCGTGACGCGGGCGCCATGCGCGCCCAATTTCGGGATCTCCGAAGGGCGATGTTGGAGCGGGAGGAACTAAAGCAGGGAAGTTTGCAGGCTCTGAGAGGGGAGGCCCACAGAGGGTTCTGTTCCCGCCCATTTCCCGCCCATGCTCTATAAATGTCCGGTAGGCCGCGGCCTCTCCTCAGTTCCGCCCGCGCCTGTCATGGCTGCCGGTCGTCTGCGCTGCACCGCTCGCCACCTGCTCTTCAGAATCCGCATCCATCGGGGGCTGGAAGAGCTGTGGAGCCCTTTCCTGAGACAGCCGTGCTTCAGGGGGCCCTCAGGCACCTGTCCCTGCCAGCATCCAGGAGGGATTTTACCTATTTACATTCGTTTTTTGGTTTTTTTTTTTGTTCTGTATCCCATCTGAGGCCTTTCCTTTGGTCTAGTCAATCTGCTTCTAATTCTTCTAATTCCCCACTTCTCAGTTTCTCATCTTGATTCCTTTCTTGTCTTCTTTTTGGGGGATGATTGAGAACAACTCTGTCCTGTGGTTTTTGGGCTGCCCAAACTTCTAAACCCTGACAGGATAATGGGGGCCCAAACCTGGGGCTTGAATATCACTAAAAACAAAACTTCTCTCAAGACCCAGCTCTCTCTTCTCTCTTCTCTTTTCATTTCTTTAAAGAAAAATGGGGCCATTTCTAGCTCACCTGACCAGCAGAGCCACCAACTCTCTGTGCAGGTCCTGGCTGCTCTTCCTTTCTCTCCATCACCAACCCTACATCCCTGAAATGCTCCCATTCCCTGCTGGTCCCGGCTGTCCTCTTCAGCTCATTCAAGCAAAGGTGCAAAATGGCACAAATCCAAGACGATCCAATGCTTCCTTGGTGCCAGTCTTTTCCTTTAAAGAACAGACAGGGAAAGGTATCCAGTGTGGTGTTCCTGAGGCTGCCAAGCTCGCTGCTCTCACCCGAAAGTGCTCTCAGGTTTCCTTCTCTTGTGAAGGAACAGAGCAAGATGTAGGGAAGGGCATCTTGTGTTGGTGGGGTCTGAGCTGTCGTCTCCCAGGAGTTTTCCCATTTTAGTGGGCATGGTGGCATCAGGCAGAGTCACCTCCAGCTGCCAGCCTGACCCCAGCTCCAGAAGATTGCAAATAGGGTTTTGGGTTGGTTTTGGGTTTTTTTGAGCAAAAAGGGCTTGGGGACCCAGCAAGTACCATCCATGCCCTGCGCTCAGCCGTGGCATCTGAGCAGCCTTCTGCAGGGCAGGAGATGGTTTTGAATCCTATAATGTGGATTTATACATATTCAAGTTATGTGAATGTGTTTTATGCTCTGGGGTGAAGCTGGTACAGGTTGTGCCGGGCTGTGTCTCCTGTCTTGGTGAGTACACGTGCCCTGGCTATAAACCAAAATGCTTGAATCCATTCAGAAGGGGGGAGGACACTGTTTGGGTCTTCTCAGCTGTGTGCCAACAGTTTTCCGTGTTCCTTCCTTGCAGGAAAACGATTGAAGCAAATTACAAGTGGTGCCTCTAAAACTGAAGGCCAGTTCCTCGTCGCCTACACATCAGTGCAATTCATTTGACTTAAACAGAGATTTAAAACACCAAGGAGCCTCCAAAATGAGAGAACTGTAATTAAAAGCTGTACTATAATATGCCATGTGAAGGGGAGGGCTATTGATAGGGAGCAAAGGCTTGAGAAACACTGATAAGAATGAACTGCAAGTCCAGTCCTCCAATGTGATTCCCACGATCCATGATTTATGAGGCCAAATTGGCTGCCTCATCTTCAGGAGGGATGGGCTGAGGGTGCCTTCCCTTGGAGCAGTGTGCCAAGAGGTGCCAATAGCACATGTGTTTCTGAGTGGTAGCTGACCTGCCATTGATCTCTTAAGGTCACAGATGTCTTCCCAAAGATTTCCTTTAGGCTCAAGGCTAGCAGCGTGATTTGCTGACGTGATGGTTGTCCTGCTTGCTCTTCATCCGAGGAGAAACAGCCACTCCTTTAGAGCCAGGAGACCCCCAGAGCCTCCCCTGACCCTTTTGACCCTTTGTCTCGTTTCCATTTCCTCAGGGGAAGTGGAGGGAGTGGTATTTTTAATCAGTTCTGTTGGTTTTTTTTTTTTTTTTGCCAAAGATCATGTCAGTGTGCTGGCTGTGGTGTCACAGGGAGTTCAGATCAGTCCTTCGATCCACGATGGAGCTCACAGTTCTTCCTCTCAGGCTAGCAGCAAGGTTGAGTTGCCTTGGTACATTTTAGGGGCAGATGAGATCTTAGACAACAAAATTAATAGTTCTCTAGTTTGCATGAACCCAAACCCATCTGAAATTCTTGATTTCTCCCTCAAGGTGTTTTTTTTTTCCTTTTCCCTCCATTTTTAAGCAAAAGGGCAGCCAAGCCTTAGTTCTTACAGGGCTGGGGAAATAATAGCTTGTAATTTGGCAGAGGTTCATGAGCTAAGATGAGTGACCCTTCCTATGTGGTGCCTGTGCTTAGGGGGAAAGGCAGGACTTGATGTGATGACAGCAGAAAGGTTCACATTTATTTCAACAGAGCTGGCACTGTGCTGTGAAGAGGAAAAAAACCCAAAACAAACAAAAGAGCCCCTAATCAGTTGCTCAGCAGGTGACTGTGCTGAGAAGACAGTCTCAGAAGCACAAAGAGGAGAATTCCAAGATTTATTAAGTCTATCATGCTTTCCCTAAAAGGATAATCGATACACCCAAAGTCTCTGAATCAATATTTGCCCTTCTCAAGCAGGATATGGTAAAGAAATATTCCCCAAAGCGCCCACTTTTGAGATCTAGTTTTGTTGCATAACGTTTCAGTAAACTGCAGAATGGCTCCAATAATGATGATAAATAAGGATAAAGCCTACAGTGGTCTGTCATCCAGAGGAAGTGAAAGAGATACCCAATGGGCTTGGTAACAAAAGCTCAGCCCTAAGTAGAGTTGACCTCGTGATCTTTTAAATGTATGGCAAAGACTTTATGCACTAGATGTAGGTTAACAGCTTTGGGAATTTGCAGGTGTTAAATTAACCACAAGAGACAGTTTCCTAAGTGCAGCAGACACACACTGAGCATGATAAGGAATAATAATTAAAAATAGAATTAAAGGGCTGTAGAGTTTAAGGAAGAGTATGTGGCTTTGCTGGTGTAAAGGTCTGATGTTGTAGGATCCCCTGGGGCAGGAGTTCAGCTACGACTTGTCCAGCTCCAGCAGAGACCTGGTCGTGGCCCATGTGCCAACACAAAGACCTTTTTCATCAAACTGGTGTGAAACTTGTGCACACTGTGGTGCCCCAGTCACTGTCCAGTGGGCAGCTCCCTTGGGAAGAGGACTGGGCTCTCCCAGCCATGTGGGCTCCATCTTACAGCTCAGGTTTGCTGTAGATCAGCAGAACCAAATTTTTAGCTCTGCTTCCTTTCTCAGAGTCCTCTTGCAGAGCAGACACCCTGATGTCTTGTAGCTATTTACTTGTTGATCTACTGACCTGATTTCTAGGTTCACTAAACAGATGAGAAATGAGATGTTGTTTCAGTTCCAGCATAAAACCCAAACTCTTTGAAACCCCCTCAGATCATTACTCATTTCTCTTTCTTACCCACACACTTTTCTCCTTTTCCAGGTGTGCCACTTCTTGCTCACCATGAGGGATAAGACATTTGTGCAAGTTGGGCCAAGATTTAGGCTGACAGATAGTGCCCAGAGCTGTGTGCTGAGCTGGAGCACTACATCTGCAGTCACTGCTGTAGCCAGGTGCTGAGTAAGGCTGGACAGAGATTTTCTTGCTCTTGGCTCCTCGCTGGGTTCCTCCAAAGCCACTCAGACCCTTTCAGGAGGCCAGAGTGGTTGTTAGGAACCCACACTGGTGAGGTGTATGGGGCAGAAGTACAGCCAGGGCTGGAGGGATGAAGCTCAGCATGATTCCTCCTGATGGGCAGAACCATCTCCCAGGGTTGGTTATGGAAGCCATCCTTAGAGGTGCTTGAAAATGCAATGGAAAAAACTGGAAAATGAACTGGTGGGAAGTGTGCTTGGAGCTGCCAGGTCATGCCCCGTGTCCATGATCTGTGAAGCTCTCCCTCTAGGTAACAGCCTCCTGGTCCTGGCAGTCCCTCAGTCACAATACTGGAAGTTGCCTGGTTATTGAAGCCATAATTACCACATAATTTGCAGCCCTAAGATCTCATGGTAACCTTCTGTCTTGCAGAGGGGAAAAAATAAGCTGGTATTTTATTTACCCTGTCAACACGTGGAACTTGCCTTACAGTGTAATTACATGGTCAGTAGTTACATTGCTCTCTGGCTGATGGTGTTCTGTAAACAGCTAAAGACTCACAAATCCCATCTGTGGAGATTCAGATACCACATAAAACCAACAGGTTTTTAAAGCCTCAAAGGGTGCAATACTGCACCCAGAAGACTGTGCCCAGTGCTTGCCCTTTGTTCCAAGGTGTGCATGGAGCATTAGAGACAGGCAGAGAGCTTCTCCTTCCACCAGATCTACGTGGTGTCTATACTTTGGGTATTCAGTCAGCATAAGGGCATCACCTTTAGAGCCCAAATTTAGCTCAGCATCCTCCTCTTATACATCTGTACCTATAGGATGGAATCATTTAGGTTTGAAAAGACCCTTGGGCTCACTGAGTCCAAAATTGTGTGTTTATTACACATACAATTCATCTGCAGCCTCTGCCACAGCAAGCCAACGTTTAGTTTATCCAATTTACTGATGGAGAACAAAGTGGCTTCCTCCTGGCCCCCAGGAAACTCTGAGTAGAATTGGGATGAGGAGCTGAGTTTCTAGAAGCTCAGTCTAACATCCCAGCCTTCCAAAATCCAATCTTTTTCATTGCTTTGGGAAACTCAGCTCCCTGCTTTTGAAAGCTGCTTTGTTGCACGCCCTGGGAACGTGCAGCAGGTGGCAGGGAAAAAACTGAGATAAATATGAAGAGCTTTTTTATTTTGTTTATTTCTATGACCTTAAAGATGATGTCCACGCATAATGTTGAACATGCTGGAGAGAAGCTGACGGGGCACTAAGTCCTGGCTACCTCCGAGCAAAACCAAAATTCCATAAAAAATATCAATTGTAAAATTACTCAAATCCATTAGCTTAATTAGCATCGTTAATCAGGGCAAAACATTTGATACGTCAGGTACTTTCAGGGGAGATAAATGAGCTTTTGATGGAAACCCAGCAGGTTGCCCTCCTCTTGGACCTGCTGGTGGCTGCCTGGAGGTGGAGGTTGGGCTCAGTGGGCAGGGGCAGCCTGGCAGCTTGGGTTGAATTCTGTCCTTCAAGCAGCTTTCCAGCTCAGCAAGGGATTGGCACCAAATCTGGCCAGAGTTTAACATTGTCAGGTCCATCTGCAGGAGTGTAAAGCTGCCTGATGGGCTACACTCATGCAATATCAGTCCCTGGGCTTGACTGGTTTGGAGCAAAGATATTAATAATTCTAATAGTAATTACAATAAGAAATTAAAAAACTGAGCTGTATCATTTCACTTGAGGAGGGGAGGTTCATTCAGCTCTTGCTTTTCCTTGCTGGGGGAATTTTTGGGGAGAATATTTCTGTATCTAAACCCTTCCAAGGAGAAGCATTAGAGAGATCTTGATAGCACCCAATGGCACATCTGCAGGCAGCCCATTCTCAGGAGCACATCTGGAGGGTAATGTAGGCTCTCATTTTCCTTTTTCTTCCTAGATCCACATGCTCACTGCCACTCAGGTCTCCTGTTCAGAGCATGGGTGATTACTGCAGGACTCTGTTCCTTGGCATCAGGACTCAGTTGTTGCTCATTCCCTGGGCCATGGCACATAATTGAATCTTCTCTTAAGGCTCCTTGGAACAAGCCCCAGCTACAGAGGCTAAATGCTTTATTCCCAAGAAAAGCTTTAAGAGATAAGGTTCCCCAGCTGTGGCAGCACGGTGCAGACCTCAGTAAGAGAAATAAATGTCCCTTCACTCCACAACTGTCGTCCCAGCACTTTATCTGCAATGAGCCCAAACACAGTCCTCAGCTATTTGTATTGCTAAATATAATAAAAGAGAAGTCAGCAGTTTTGGAGGGATACACTTCCATAAAAAACAGTTCAGTGGCGTTTTCTGCATTAAACACATTATTCAAGGGCTTTTCTCCTTTCTGATACCCAGTTTCTGCTGGTTACACATGTGGCCAAAGCTTCCCTTGACACATAAGGCACCCAGGCTGTCATTGAACTGCAAAAAAGTTACTCCAGTGAAAGAAGTTGAATTTATGAATCTCATTTGAGGCTATCTCAGAGAGTAACTGTGTGCATAGTGACTGGGAGAGGAGGAACTGACTGAGAGTGTTTCTGGCCTGTTGCTCGTTTGCCTTTTGGTTTTCCTGGCCAGGAGATGCTTTGGGTGGGCACGGCAGCAACCAGACTGGAGAAACCCAGGGGTTTAAATAATCCTGCTTCAACCTTTGCAAGCAGAAGACTCACACACAGCCTGCCCTTCCAGTAAGAGCTTTTCTGCCCCACCTTGCTCCCTCCTGAGGCTCAAAGGAATGCAGCTTCTCTTCCCTTGCTTGCACCTGCACTGCCCCATTTGATGGTGAATAACCTTGGAAAAGACACAGCTTTGGGATTGGTGAGGCTCAGGTCTTGCTTGGGTACAGAGACAAAGTCTGGATCTCCCCAAAGGGACCAAGGAGTTCTCTGAGAGCTGGGTCCTGCAGGTCCAAGCATCTTGGCAAAGGACATCCCGGTGCTGGCAGGTTTGGACCCGGATCTGCAGACAGCTTCTGGCATGCAGACATCAGCACTCAGCGAGACAGATCAGTTTTGGCTGGTGCTTTATGTGCTGATGTAAACATTGCAATGATAAAGTAATCAAAAATGGGTATACTCGATTATAAACCTCAATTAACTATTAATTAAATTTTATTAACCCACTGGTAAAACTGATTTGACCAAGCACTGAATAAAAGAGCCGCAGTCGAAGCAGTTAATGTGTCACTCGGTTTTATGTGAAAAGAAGGCTCATCATTTTCTGGAGAGGGCCAGTATGTAAGGATTCCTCCTTGCTAAATCAGTCCAGCCATTTTCTTCCATGCCACTGATAAGAAAGTATTTACGAATTTATTCCTAAATTCAAAGTATACTTCAGGCTTTAATTTACTGTCGCAATTACATCACTGGCTCAATTAGTCCCCAGTAAAAACGTTGCACTGTTGTATCACAGAAATGTAGTACCTTTGGAGTAAATGGATTCACTTGCAGAGCAAGAAATCTTCCTTTTTATTATGTTTTCTTGTCTGCTACTTACAGCCACCCTTGTCTTAAATTGCCCTTTTTATTCTGCTCCTCGCAAGCTCAGTTTGCGCCTGCGCTCCGAATGCTCCTTGGGGCTGCTTTGGGAAGCATGGTGGGAACTTCATCTTGTTAAAGCTTTGCCAACCTCATTTGCATGGTGATTTGCATGTGCTGCCCCTGCTGTTTACTCAGCCACACAAAGGCTAGTGGGTCTGTAGGGTTTTTTTTTTTCTTGACTTCTTGCTTTCTTTCCTCCTCACCACTGATGGGACCGCGTTAGGAGCTTTAAGGAGATGCAGCTGTACCTTTTCTCCCATAGATTTTTTCCTTTTGCACTTGGCAGTGCCCCTGCTTCACTCTACTTCTCCCAACACAGCAAAGTGGTCCCTGCAGAGAGGTGGCAGCAGGATCCCACGTTCTCCCATCCCTGCAGCCTTTGGGTCAGGTGAGGGAGCAACGCGATGGATTCCGAGTCCTTGTCTGGGAGAGTTCACCTTCCAGATAGGTCAGGAAAAATGGTCAAATCGGAGAAGTGGTGTGTCAGAGGGATGAGGTAATAGCACAAGGAGGAGAATTTGGCAGGAAATCTATGAGCTGGCTAGACAGCTCAGGACAGAGATCCGTCTAAGAAATGGGAACGCGTTGCCTTGAGCAGGATCCTTGTGGACACGGAGCTCTTTCAGACATCATTTGGCATCACTGCCTGTCCTTACTTCAGCAAACCTCCAGAGGCCTCTGGGTTTTGATTTTCAGACTCAGGAACTAAAGACCCATCTGACTATTCATCCAAAAAGTTGTTCATTGTGTCTTTGAATAAATTCCGAATATATGATATTAAAATCCCCTCCGGACCCGAAGCGGGCTCAAAAGTCAACAGTGAAACTGGCACTTTTTGAGAACCTCCTCCAAATCCAGAGCTCTAAGCTGGGTGACCTTGGAGGGACGAGTCCTCAGGGCAGCCACAAGTCTGAGATTTTCTGCTTCACACTTCTAGCCTAAAGAAGTAATGTTTTGCAATGAGCCCATTAAAAGATGATCCCTCACCCCAGAACTGCAGCTTAATTCTGGCTGCAGAGCTGGCTGATTGCACAGCCAAAAAATGCACCAAACTGTGTCTGATCTGCACCTTCCCTCTACCAAACTCCTCTGCCTGTTCAGTGACCAACATCAGTGTCACCCCTGTCCTCCAGCTCTTGGCAAGGAATGAGGATCAACCCAGGAACACCCTGGGAAGACCAATTCACACACCAAACCCAAAGTCCTTGTGCTCTCAGGAGAGTCTCTCCAGTCCCATTCCCTTCCTTGGATGGGTTTCCATTTTTTTCTGTCTCTGGAGCTGATGTGCCAATGGGTATCACACATCTGCTCTCCAACCAGCTCCTGCTCAACAGAAAGTTACCCCTGAACTCTTCCAGAAAACAGGGCTCATGTCCCAAGGACCCCTGTCTGCCCCTGAGAGAGTCCTTTCAAAATATTCCATGGATTTGCCTGCTGGTCTAATGAGAAAACAGCCCCATGTGCAAGTGTCTGGTACTCGAGATCAGTAATTTCCTTTATTCTTCTTATCAAAACCAACGTTATTTGACATTAAACATTAAAACCTTTAAATATTTTAAACCGACAAAGAATATTCTTCATCTTTTTATTTCTGTAGGGTAGATGAGATTATTGGAACCTACTATTTTCCCTCACCTTACATAAAATAAGCTAAAAAACAAAGTCAAAAGAAAGTCACGTATCTCTGTATATGCTGTTTTCTTAAGGTCTGACTTACTTATTTCAGCTGACAGTCTCTGAGCTGAGGTCCATGGCTGCTCTCTGTGCAACCTGTATTTATCCAGGTGGCTTTGTGCCTGTTAAAAAAAAAAAAAAAAAAAAAAGAAAGGAAATGTAGGAAAATTAATGTATCTTTTACAGCAGGAGAGTTGTATTTATTGGTCTCACCACGGAAATTAATTTAGCAATCTCAGCTCTCCCTCGCTGGACAATAAAGACATGAAATGAAACTGCCACACAAAGTTTTGATAAAATTCACAGTGGTACGGGAAGAAAAAAACAAACAAACAAAAAAACAAACAAACAAAAAGAAAAACCAAAAAAAAACCCCAAACCAACCAACCAAACAAACAGAAAAAAGAGGCCATGAGTAATTTACCACCAAAACTGCATCAGCCTCTTATGCCAGGGATGCATCTGGGATACCACAAAGGGAATTTCCACTCATTGACCAGAAAACCTACCTGGGGGAGAATAGAAATGCAGGCTGGAAAACAAACAACCTCCTAAGAAGGTTTCAGGGGAAGCAAAGGTTGGGGAAGCAGGGGTTGGGGAAGCTGAGGTTGTTCTTCACCTCATCTGGTCCCATACGAGGAAGACTTAAGCCAACACATCCTCCAGATTGATACATAATTTACATGTCAGTCCCCACCTACCTGTTAGCACTGTTGTTTAATGTTTCCTAAATATACATATATATAAAAACATATCAAAATCTACTGTAAAAAAAAAAAAAACAAAAAAAACCTGAATTTTTTTTGGTAATGGGGTTGGTCGGGCAGCGTGTGGGGAAAGATTTATTTTGGTAGTAAAGCTGGAAAAGGACTATAAACCTTAGCCTCTGTGCCTGGGTCTGGGGGAGGCTAATTGTTTGTTTGGCTTTGTGTTTATGGTTTATCTGCAACTCAGCTGACAGGAAACCTAAACCTGAAGGAAAAAGCCCATCAATTGCCATTATCTGCCTTCTGTGCACACTCTGAAAATCAAGCCAGGCAAAAAGGGGCTGGAGCCATCCTGACCCCAGCTACAGTGGGCCTTGCTCCATGATTCTGTGATCCTGTGGTGTGCCAGGGATGCAGAGAAAAGAAAAGAGGGAAGATGATGGACTCACCACGATGGAGTTCATCTCTCTCCTGAGTCCACTGCTGCAGTGAGGATGGGAGTGCTGGCCGGGTGATGTGGTTTTCCTGCAGTTCTTCCTCCCAACACTGAGACATTTGATCTAAAAGCAACGTGTCGGTGTCACAAGCTTTGAAACTCCCTTGGGATTTCACTCCAGGGGTTTCTTTTACTTGAAAGATGCTTGGGTGGTGGAGTGAGATCCATGGATCAGGGTTTTTAGAGCACAATAAGCAGTAGTGCAGCGAGAGCAGCGCCGAGTGCTGTCCTAGGCACATCCCAGCCCCTCTCATCTTCCCTCTCTGCCCCTCCATGGGATTTGCTCTTTGTAAGGAGTTTTTGTGTTGGTGTGGCAGAGCAAACCCACTCTGAGAAAACCAGCTTTGACCTCTGCAAGGAACAGGCATCCTGTAAGAAGAACTGGGATGCCCCATGTCCCTCCTCTCCCAGGATGGGTGTAGGAAGCAGGGATGGGGGCTCTGGGGAAAGGAATGCCCTGGCAAGGGAGGCAGAGCTGGGGCACATGCCACAAAAGCTTGTCCTAAAAATGATCTGAGGCCCGCTTTTATCACCTAAGTAGTTTAATGTTGCTGCCAGAAACATTTGGTCCCCAAAACATCAGCCCCAGGGTGCCTGTGCCTCTGGCAGGGCTGGAGAGATGCTCCTGTGGGTCTGGGACACCCTCATTCCTTGCCAGAGGACTTGGGCAGTAAGGATAGGGATTTTTTTGCAGAACCATAAACTTCTCTGTAGCAATAGTTCTCTGCCTCAGTTTCCCTCTTGCTTCCTTTCCTTCTGCTCCCACAGCCGTGAATGTTCTGAGCAGGGTTGGATCCCAGAGTGGGGATGTGCAGTGCCCCCCAACACCAGAGCCCTGGAGACAGTGTAATAATAATTATTGATTTTCCAGTTTCCTTATGTTTCCTTGGGTGTTTTGCTGGAAATGATATAAATAGCTGCCTGTGTCCCTGTCCCAGGGCATGGGACAGCAACGCGTTTTTTCACAGTCCGAGGAAATAAAACGCAAAGTTCATTCCACAATGATTTAAAAGTTATATTAAGGCCCAGTGCTGGATGAAGCAGGAGGAAACACGCTTGCAAGGAGATAACTCCAAAGCTGCAGTGACCCTTTGGGTAAGTCACAGCTGTGACATTCACTGCATCCCAGCTCCCAGGGGATTTTATCCCCTCGCTCCGCACCCCGCGGTTCTCTTACGCCCATCACAAGCATCCTGCAGCAGAAGCAGCACCCAGAGCCATCAAATTGCTCTGCAGGCAGCTCCTGAGATGCTCAAAAAGTAATCTTTGGGGAGAGGGGTTTCCATACAGGAATGCATTTTACTGTACCTGGGCTAAATATAGCACTGGAGCACAGGGGGGGGCTGTGGTCTCTCTCGCCTCTGTGAATTGCAGGAGAGATTATTCATTTTCAATTTGTTGTACCTTCACGCTGGCAGGAATTACTTTAGCCAAACAGGATTTAATAAATGATCTGTTCATAAACAACTGATCATTTCTCCCACCCTGCTGGCCCCTCACATTTCTGCATTTCTAGAGGAAAAGTGCATCAGAGCCCAGTCACGGGCAAGGAGGGGCAAGAAGTGCCTCCAAACCTTTGGGGATTGCCTCAGCTTTGTCTTGTTACACTTCCCAAAGTATTAAAAAAGTCCGGGTGTGATAAAGAAAAAGGAGGCTGTAAAATTTCATCCTTATCTTTCAGATAGTGGACCTGATCTTGCTTTTATTTATGCTGGTGTAAAGCAAAAGTAATTCCATCAGTGCCGTTGGTGCAAAACCCAAGTGGGTGATCTCAGAAGCATGCCTGGGCTCTCAGCTGGTGTTCTCTACTTTTAAATCTATTAATTTGACAAAGATTTTCTTGAGCTGCTGGAACTGCAGATACAGCCTGCAGGGCTCAGAGTGAAGGGGGGGGGGGGGGTGAAAATGAAGCCACGTGTGCATCTTTTCTGCATCTTTCATCCCTTCCACCTGCATTGCACGGCTTGGTAGGATTTTCAAGACAGCTGACCAGGTTTCCTGGGGACCAAATGCAGATGGAGAGGGCATGCAGAGCCCCCAGCAGCCAGAATGGAAGCCTGAGGCTGTGGCCCAGCCACGTTTGGCAGCAGTGGGCAAGTGCCCGGGGTTTAACTTCATCCTCTGCATATCCCCAGCACATGCTTTCTGCTGCTTGTGGCTTTATTCTCCTTTCAAGCTCCCCCCCCCCCCCCTATCTTACAGGAGGAAAACCAGTCTGGATTTGCCGTGTGCACAAAAAAATCATGTCCTTAACTTAATGCAGGCAATTCTAATCATTAGTCACTGTTGTTATGTTAATTATTATTAGGGTGGCACAAAAGGATTGCAAACAGATAACATCACCCTTTGCTTTGGCGATGTTGTGTTGGGTTTGGGGAGGGAGGAGGGGGGGGTTGTGGGTGGTTTTTGTTTGTTTGCTTGGGTGTTTTTTTTTGTTTTTTTTTTTTTCCTTCAGCATTTTCTTGATGGCCCCAATTAAGAAACTGCAAGACAAATATTGGGGAATCAGATTGCGGGTGGTAATTTTCTTGCCAATGAGGAAGGCAGAGCAGAGCCCGCAGCTCTGCTGCTCTGCAGGTACCGCCACGCTGCAGTGCTGACAGCAGTAAAAACTTGTCTCTGACAGTAAACTAAGCATGTATGACCCGGAAGACATAGAGAGCAGATAAGGGCAGTAACACAGACTCCATTTAGTGCTATTAAAACGGTTAAGTAGACTTACGATCAGAGATGCCAGGCTGAAACCTGAGAAGCTTTGGAAGTGAGGAGTGGGAGATGGATGGCCCGGGAGGCAGGCTGGTACTCAGGTTCCTGCAGCACTGATGACTTGTCCCGTGTTTCCAGGCTGGGAAATTTGAAAAAAAAAAAAACAAACCAACAAAAAACCAAATTTTTCATATTTCCAAACCAAATTTTTTCATATTTCATAAAACCAAACTTCATATTTCACTATGAAGGGTTTTTTTGCAAAGCAGCATTTCTGAGGATATTGCACAGATGGGAGAAGCGGCTTCAGCATCGCTTTGTGGGACTCTGCCAGTCATTGCAGTAAAAGAAAAGGGTTTTTCCTAATGAAACAGGCAGGGACTTTCATAGGTACTGTCCCACAGCCTTTAGCACCACTGCTCAAGGAGGGACACCCCAGTATTTGAAATATTTTGATGTAGATCTGAGTTGTTTGGGGAGATCTGCAGTGAGGTTTGGACACAGGGCTCAGTCCTTGCCCCTGGTGCTGGGACGTGGCTGTGATCTCTGTGACACCAATGATGCTTGGGAGAGGCCTTCACTCTTCCTTCATCCCCTTCAGTGCTACCAAGCCACATTGTTCTCCCAGAACCACCAGGACCACTGGGTCCAATGTCCAAGCATGGCAGTAACGATGCTGCCAAAGCTGCTTGGATGTGGTGTCTGAGACAAAAAAGCACTTCTTGGTTTATTACCATCTATGTGACAAATTGATTTATGGTAGATAGTGACAGAAAGTGCCTGACACAGAAAAAAATATTTTTTTTAATCAAGAAATGATCACCATAAAGAATGTACAATCTCAGTCAAATACAGCCAGCTGCAAATACCCTGTATGGTAGCATTAAGAAGATGTAAACTCTCCAATCTATTATAAACAACTTTTTAAGGTAGCTGGGGCTTGGAGGATTTTGACATGGGAAAGGATGAGGAGTATCATAATTCCATATGTGTCCAGGCATTGTGGACTTCTTAATGAAATTTCCAGGGTTTGTGGGAGCTTTTGATATATTCCTGTTACAGCTGTCATCAGTAGTACAAGTCCTGGGATATTTATTGTTGCTTATTTTTTGCCCATCTCCCTGCTGTTTCCCTTGTGCTCTGTAACACTGAGGTTCCCCAATGTCCATCACCCTGTGCACCAACTGATGTGTCCCTGGCTGATGTCCTTTGTCCCTTCTCCCATCCTCAGCCTCCCCAGGGTACCCCAAGGTACCTTCAGAAGAAACCCCACATCCCACACCTCAGCACCATCCTCTCCTTGTTCCTTGGACCTTTAGTCCCGTTTTCCCATCCCTTTCCCCCATTACTTTCCCTCCTGCTCTGGGGGATGGAAAGCCCAGAACTTCTACTACTCCAACCAGACAGCAAATGAGACAATAAAAAAAAAATAATGTTCTCCAAAGGGTAACCCTGCAGGGGGGGATTTTCACAGCTCCACCAGGATCTCCTTCCTGCTCCATCCAGCTGCAGGACTGTCTCTCTTTACCCACCACCCCATTAACTTCCATCCCATCACCAGCAGAGCTGTTGAGCATTTGGGTTTTGTCCTTGAGGCATTGGCAGTGTGTGACCCATGGAACCAGCTCGTTCTGTTCCTTACAGCCAGTTGTTTCCCCAGCTCTCTGGACAACAGCAGACACCCTCTGTCACTTCACTCCTGGTCTTTCATCTTCTGCTCTGTCTTCTGAAGATGTGTTCATCTTTTAAATTCCTCTTGATGCAGGTTTTGAAGATGGTGTGTGGCAAAAAAAAAAAAAAAAAAAAGCTGGTACTGGTTTATGTTGGGACAAGCTCTGGAAAAGTATAGGAATAAATGAAGCCACCAGGTATCAGCAAGAATCACAACAAGATGAAAGGAGCAGGAAAACCAGCCTCTTGCTTGGAAAATTGGAACTAAGAAGTTCTTTTTGACCCTTTATCCCTTCTAATTTTAGGGAATATGTCCAAAACAAAACCAACTTAATTCACAGGAACAATACACATGCATAAAATAATTGGAAAGGCTGCTGTTTCCTCGCTTGTAGTGGCTTTTTGTTTCTTTTTTGTCCTCTAATATGGAAAACAGTGTGGGTGACAAATAAGCAAGATGAGAAAATGAGAACTGCTTTACTTCTATCTTTTTTTTTTTCCCACCCTTTTTCTGAAGATGTTGTAAGAGTTTGGGATCTCTGTGTTCCTACTGGTGCATTTTCCCTGTGCCCAGCTGAATTAGTGCTGCCTGCCTGCAAAACAAAGCAGGAATGGCCCCAGGAGGGAGGAGAGGTGACTCTCCCCAGATATTACCTGGCAAAGGCAAGAGCTGTTTTGGGGATAAACAATGATTAATTGGCTCCAAAGCATTAGATAAGCAATATAGGGCTGTGCAGATCAGTCCTGCCTGTTCCTGGTGCCATTCATGCCCCTTCCCTTCCTCCCTGTGACGGTGCCCGAGGTGCCCTTTGCTGGCTGAGCCTTTATGGATGGCATTGGCTTAAAGTGGGCTCAGCCAAAGGGAGCCAGAGTGGGAAAGGGAAAAAGGCACCAAGCTGGGCTCTGATCCTCCCCTCTGGACCTGGTTCTGCAGTGTCTGTACGTCCTTCATTTTCTGCAACCTGCACTCAGCCCTGCATTGCAGCAGCTGAGGAGTCCCCTCGGCTGCCGGGTTCCTGGAGCTCAGCGTGGGGCTGCACCAACTTCCAGCAGCTCCTGCCAGAGGGAAAAGGCCCTGAGGACCCCCCAGAGAACCCCTCCCTCCAATGGAGCTTTTCCCAGGCCAGCTCCAAAGGCTACCCGAGGGATTTGGGAGCAGCCTCCATGCCAGAGCGACCTTTTCCAGCAAAGCCAAGTGTATTTTCTACTAGTCCTGGAGTGAAACAGCTTCTGTCAATGCTTTAGGGTAGGTTGTCTGCATTCCTGTGTGCTGCAAAGCTCCTCTGGACAGACAGACAGACAGACAGACAGACACTCATTCAGCAGAGCCATTCCAGCACTTCCATCCTGGGCTGAACTGATTGAAAATTCTCATCCCAGATTTTTTTATTTTTTTTTTTTTTTAATTTCCAGTGTCCTTCCTCCATGCATGCACCCCTCAAATGGAAGAGGGAACCAAGCAGAGCCCAACCTTTGGCACAGTCTCTCCGTTGTGGCTCAAAGTGAAAAATGTTGGGTGCCAAATTTTTTACTGCAGTGTAAATTAAAATGCTTGGGCTAAGGTGATAGACACATCGCATGGAGATGGGCACAGCCTCCTGCCTCTTCAGAGACATATTACAGTGAAGACCAATTGATTCTGAAGAGCAGGATCTGCTTGAGAGACAAATAAAATAAAATAAAACAAAACAGAGGAAGAATCAGGCTTGTACCAGGGGGTCTTGAAGCCTTCAGATGGCTCAAAGGGGCTGGAGGAGGCTGGTGGCTCTGAGGCATGAATCCTGCCCATGCAGACATGCTGCAGGGATTTGTCTCTCCAAGTGTGATTACACTCTGGAAAGTGACTTGCCATTACTATTCTTGTGGGATTCTGGGCTTGTAGGCTCTGGGTTACCTTGCAGGATAAAAAAAAAAAAAAAAAAGAAAAAATAACCCACAAAAACTCAAAAAACCAAACAAATAAAAAAACCAAAATAAAAAAATGGAACTCCCCCCAACATAACAGAAATAAAGGGGTTTAATTTCTTCCTTTTTGATTTTTCTTTACCTGCCTTTTTCCAACCAGTAGCTCAGCAAGCTCACCCAAGGTTTTGGGGGGGGGAGAAAGACCTCTAGCTCATCCCATCACTGGGACACAGCAATGGCAAAGCTCCCACCCCAGGGTCACTGTGGGGGTGGCTGTGTGTAGCTAACAGGGGCAAAATGTAGTAAGAGGCAGACTTCAGCCCTAAAATTGTTAGAACTGAGGGTGAACATGCATATCTGTGGGGTGGGAGCTGTTTGAAGTCATGTCTGGTGTGTGACCACACTTGAATCTGATGGGATTCAAGTGTGGGATGTGACCAGCTCACCCTGTGGTCCTTGTTCCCAAGGCTGGCAGCTAATTAAAACATAACCAGGGCAAAGATTGACATTTAGGTTGTTCAGGGGTGGTGTTTAGCTCCTCTAAATCTCAACTTTCTACGGCCTTGCCTCGGGTCCTTAAGCCCTTTGTGATCCTTGCAGCATCCTGAATCCTGCTGAGCCCCTGAGCTGCTCTGGGAGCAAGTGCTGCCCCACCAGCACTGAGGAGCATGCTCAGCATCCCCCAATTCCTATTTCCAGCCTGGCACTTCTGGAAACAAAGTCCCATTTTGCAGCATTGCCTACAAGTGAAATTCAGGCAATGTGAGCAAAGAACTTGGCAGAAGTCATTTTCAGCCACCAAGTTGCCTGCACTTGGGTGTTTTTTCAGGGTTACATACAGCATCCTCCTTGCTCACAGGATATATTAATTTCTTAACTCACATCTGATGTGGTCCCTGCTCCTTGCTGCCCTGCCCAGGGTGTGGGGTCAGCAGGAGAGGCCACTTAGAATAGAATCATAGAATCATAGAATGGGCTGGGTTGGAAGGGACCTCAGAGCTCATCAAGTCCAACCCTTGATCCACTCCCCCTGTGGTTCCCAGCCCATGGCACTGAGTGCCACATCCAGGCTCTTTTGAAATATCTCCAGGGATGGAGAATCCACCCCTTCCCTGGGCAGCCCATTCCAATGCCTGATCACCCTCTCCAGAAAGAAATTCTTTCTAATGTCCAACCTAAACCTCCCCTGGCACAACTTGAGACCTCTTGTGCCCTCTTGTCTTGCTGAGAGTTGCCTGGGAAAAGAGCCCAACCCCCCCCCTGGCTCCAACCTCCTTTCAGGGAATTGGAGAGAGTGATGAGGTCTCCCCTGAGCCTCCTCTTCTCCAGCCTCAACACCCCCAGCTCCCTCAGCCCTTCCTCACAGGACTTGTGCTGGATCCCTTCACAGCCTCCTTGCTCTTCTCTGGACCTGCTCCAGCACCTCAATCTCCTTCCTGAGCTGAGGGGCCCAGAACTGGACACAGGACTCAAGCTGTGGCCTCCCCAGGGCTGAGCACAGGGGCAGAATCCCTTCCCTGGACCTGCTGGCCACGCTGTTCCTGAGCCAGCCCAGGATGCCATTGGCTACCTGGGCACACTGCTGGTGTTCATTCCTCTGGCCCTGTGCAGGCAGCACTTGCTCTTTGAGGCTTCAGCCTCCCACTCCCAGTGAACTGTAAAACCAATTTTAAAATGACATTTCAGGAATTAAATGCAATGCCCACTGCAATCACACGTTGTTGGGCTGCTGAGGAGGCAAAATCCAGCCTGGAATTTGTTACCTGGCCAGACCATTCGTCACTGCACAAGATGCAAAAAAAACTTCCTTGCCTTCTAACCCCTCTGTACAAGGACAAGTTAGAAACGGGGACAGCCGAAGGGCAGCTCCTGCATTCCTCTGCCGGGATGTTACTTTAACCCTGCTCCCAGGTCTTTGGAGTCGATGTTGTGCTTTAGGATGGCAGGAAAAGGGTGTTCTGGTACCAGCCCATGGGTACCAGGGCTATCTTGGCTCCCTCCTTCCCCAGCGTCTCAGCGGGAGATCTCAAAAAAGGACAGCGAAAAATTCAGCAGCTGAATGAGGAAACTGAGGCACGGGGAAGCCTGACGGGTACCAGGGTGTGGGGAAGGGACCGAACCCCGTGTGTCCCCAGGCAGCGGCACCGCGGTTCCGGCGGTTCGGCACCGGGATGGGCGCCGGGGGTGCCGCTGGCGGCTGCTGCTGCCCCGCTCCCAGGAGCCGGGTTTCAGAGGCAATTAAGTGCCTAATGATGCAAGGAGACACTCGGTGGCATTTGCACGGGGAATGAGGTGCTTTACATGCCTCGGCACTTCTGGAAATCTGGCGAGGCATCCACCTGCAGCTGTCAGCCCTGCGAAAAAGCCTGAAAAAGCCGGAGGTTTCCAAACTGCTGCCTGGGGGGATGCTCTGAGCTGGACAAAAGAGAGTTTTGGCTGCAGATGGGGATGCTCAGTGCAGGGGAGAGGGGCTGGGGGGCACCTCTTACTCAGCCAGACTCTTCTGAGAAACCCCCGCTGCCCCGGGCTTCCCCCTGGCCACCAGCCACAGGGTCCCCAAGCTCAGCCCTGGCACACGAGACCTGTCACCACATCTGACCTGCTCTTCCAGCACTGCCTTTGGGTGAGCTTAATAGTTTTCTGAGAAGGATTCAGCCCAGTCTCTGCCCCTTTTTACACAATCACTCCATACCTGAATCTCTGTGTGCTTCTACCTTTCCTACCTCCAGGCACAATGTCCACTTCACTTTGAGGGGTGATATTTTTGTAATTATTGCAGGCAATGATCCCTGCTGGATACCATGTCTGTACATCCTTCACATCCTCAGAAGCTTCTCATTGGAATTATCAACCCTCTGGCCAGCAATTTTGCCATAAACCCTCAAGAGACCTCAGCTGGAGTTTGGCTTAGATAAGGAATACTCACTGGGGATCAAATGGATCAGGAAGGTGACACATGAGGGTGTTTAATAAATGCTCTGGAGCTCATCCCCTTCCTATCTGCTCCTGTATTCCAGGAGCAAACATCATTTGGACCCTGCACCCACCTTTGGAAAGACTTTTTTGGCTTTATAACCACCGCCTGTTCTTTCTCTGAGCCCACCCACCAGACCTTGACCAAATCCTGCCTTGGTAGATCTTCCCCCAGACTCAGAGAGTGCTGGAATCTAGTAATTTAGCATTAAAACAAATATTTCTAGGTGACTGTCTCCATAGGGAATTTATTCCAATGCTGTCTGGCAAAAAGTACAAAGTCACACCTCCAGTACAGGGTTTAATTTCCATGTTCATGGAAAGCAGGCAGAGAAATGGAGTGGCAAAGCAATCCATAAGGCAGAGTGCTTCTCCTCATCTTCTTTCAGAGGGTTTTATTCAGCTCAGGATTTCTGAATAATACAGTGATGAATGAAATACCTGGGAGCAGAGTGAAGCAGTGTTATTTATGGAGAGCAGGGGAAGCATCCCATTTCGTAGCACACAGAATTTTGAGATTAAAAGGAGATTCCCCTCTGATCATTTCAGTTCATCCCAAACTTCAAAAAAAAAGTTTTGTGTAAAAGTAGCATTGGCTTGGTCTTCCCTCATGTCTTCCAGCCATCCATCCCTTTGTAAAGTCAAGGACTGGAAGATGATAGCTCCTCAGTCTTCCTCTCCCCTAAAAATATTCAGTCATCAGTGAGGCTTAATTGTCCATAAAATCACACTCCACCATATTTATAACTAAACTGAGCAAAGAACCAGCCTTTATCACAGCTCAGTAGTTTGGTGAGCCCTGGTACCTTCGTTTCTGTCATAAATCCATAGAGAATTTGCCCTGTGGCTGCAAGGGTGCTGTGGTTGGGGTGGGTATTTGCCTTTCAAAACTCCCCAACTGATTCCAGATTCATTGGGACCCCTGGAAACCTTCTAAAAATTTGAGCTGGGTGATGCCAGCTGATTTTGGTGGCACAAACCTTGGTACCTTGCTGAATTGGGGCCCCCAACCTGGCAGCTCTTTATTTGGAAAGCACCTCATGCTTGCAAAGCTTGGGCTGAGAAACCTTTTTTGTTGTTACTGTTGTTGAAAGTGGTTTGTTTGCTAGTAAATTCACAACCTGGCTGAGATTGCCCATTTGTGTTGTTAGTTACAAAGATAACTGAGGATTAAAATGCTGACAAGTGTGCAGAGAGGAAAATGATTTGGTCACCTCTCAGAGATCCGGCATCAGCCCCACATCCCTGGATGCTCCCAGGCAATTCCTGCTTTCCTCCCAGAGCTTCTGACAAATGGGCCTGCTGCTCTTCTGCTTTGAATTGTCAGATGCAAAAGTTGCCTTGAGAAGTGGTTTCCCTCCTTTGTCCTTTCTTTTAGCTTTTCTTTGATCAGTCTGGAGTATTCCCCTGGGGAAAAATCCAAGTATTTTTGCAGCATGAAGTTTCCCCAAGGCTTGTAGGAAACAGTAGGGTGAGAGGGGGCTTATGAAATAGGATTTATCCTAAAAATACCCCGAAGGACTTTAAGAATATCTTGAATTCAAGAGTTTTACACGTGTGGGGTCAGGTCTGGTTGAGCAGGGGTTTACTGGTATTCCCCCCAGCTGTGCCAAGAGCCCATTAGGGGGGGGGAAGGAGCTCTCCTTGGGGCCAGCCATGGCCTTCCCTCTGCCACCTCCAACTCTTGTAAAAACAAACACAGGCTCCCTAAGTGCAATTAGCATCTGAGGAATGCCAAGAGAGGGAGATTAATCATTCATAAACTAAACAAATACTGTCCTGATCCCATTAGCCAATAGACAGTCCCTCCCGTTAATTTACTTCTGTTTGAGGTGTATCTATTAACCCCTCTTAATCAGCTATTATTCTAGTTAAACTCTTAGCTGGGCTTGGTTATCAGAGGAAGGTACCCTTCTGACATAAGATCAAATTAAGATTATGGAAGAAACTTCTCAGGAATGAAGAGCCTTGCATTCATAATTGAGTTATAACCTAATTAAAAAAAAAAAGAGGGACACTTCCCAGGGAGGGCTCTGCCAGCGCTGCTTCTCCTGAGCATCCTCTTCCCTCCTCTGAGGTCCCTCTGCTGAATTTTGTCAGCTTAAACTCAACCAGACAGGTGTCATCATCATCTGCCTTAATGTACTCACCCCCTGACACGCTCAGCTCTTCCCCATGTCTTCCTTTGTACCTGTGACAGAGTCGAAAATCTAATTTTTTCTTAAAATGTCAGAGAGGCACCTGAAGTTAATGTACTTACCAGTTTGCAGCCCTCCGTTTCAAGTCAATTACTGGTGGGGGATTTGCATGCCCTGGCAGCCTGGCTGCCTGCTGTGGGACAGGTTCCCCTTGCTGCCTCATTTAGGGAGGATGCTGTCCAGGGAAAAATGAGTATTTTAGCTTAGTGGGGGCAGTGGATGACATCTTCAGGTTTCTGAGGTCATCTTCAGTGAGCAGCAGTGGTTCTGCCCTCATCCCTGAGCAGGAGGCTGCTGGGATAAACTGGGATAAAGTGGGAGAAGTGTGTGTCCTGGGTCTGCTGCTGGGATCTGGGGTGCTGGCACTTGTAGGACTGATGGAGCAGCCAGGCTGAGCAGAGCAGGAGCATCTCCTACCTTGGGATCTCAGCATTTAATGCCATGAGGGAATACCCATGGAGTGAGGGGCCCTTCCTGGTAGCCTGGGGGGCCAGCTCTCCTCAAGGTTGGCATCACTTATTCACCCTGGAAGTGAAAAATGAGAGGAAAATGTTAGCTCCTGGGTCAGCACAGAGGCATTGCTCACCCAGCACCCAAGTTTTCAGCTTTTGGGTGGATAGCAGAGCTGGCTTTGCCTCTGGGGGCAGCCCCAAAGGAGCTGGATCCTGGGGTTGAGCAAGGAACACAGGCTGTGCCTGTGGAGGCAAGGAAATCTGGACAAGTAACAAGGAATTTTGACAAAATGACTCATTCCTACCTTAAAAACCAGAACAGCTCACATAAATTTCATTTCCCTCCAAGCCGGACCCAAACTGTAAGAAAAATTTGCAACTTAAGCCTGAAAATCTTGGTGCCCATCATCTCTGTTGTCATCCTGGTGCCTCCACACCTGGGACCATTTCCAGGAGGGCTCCAGGCAATGACCCCCAACCAGGGAAAGGAGGAAAGTCTCACCTGAGCCCCCCAGCTCCCAATTAGCACAAGGTAAATAACTCTCATTTTCCCCCTCTTGCTTCTTGGGCTGTGATGGCTGCTGAGGCTTGTGAGAGGAGAGCCCTCCCTGGTGCTTCAGTGCATAAATACTGCATCACCAGGGAGTCACTTGGATAAATTTAGGAGCTGCTTGAACTTTGCTTTCAGGCGCCTGCGTGTTGCTGTCCCTTGGAGTTGCCTGATGTGTTTGTCACAGCCCAACCTGCAGTTCATTAGAGGTACAGAGGCAGCTAATTATTCCCAGAAAAGGCAGTAGAATTTTATGAATTATGCATAAAAATATTAACTAACTGCAAAGTTCCCAGATCTATGAGGAGGCTGCAGGGCAAATGCTTCCCTGCTTGAGGGCTATGTACAAGCAGGAAACAAATAATATCTCTATTTAACCCAGTGCTGTGGGCAGGGGGGCTGCATGCTGAGGACAAAAGCATCTGGGGAGCATTTTTTGGAGATGGGGGGTCCCCTCCCAATGCTCAGGAGCTGCCAGGCACTTCAGTGCCCCAGCTTGGAGTTTGCAGTGAAGCCCCCAGCAATGGAGCATCGAACTCTATGCCAAGCAACCCTGAGAAGGTCTGTGCTGAATTTCATGGATATTGGCCCAAACATTGCCTTTTTCCAGCAGCTCTCCCAGGTGCAAGAAGGAAAACCTTGCAGCCCCATGCAACCCCCCCCTGTAAGGGTGCTGGGGAAGCCCTCCCAGAGACACCACAGGGCTGGTGCTCCAGGATTTGATCCATGGATGCTCATTTCAAAGATGCAGATCAGCAGCAGTGGTCCTCCTGCTCTGACAGATATTCATTTCAGAGTTCACCAGCGTGCTTTGGAGACATAAAAATCAATAGAACAGAGGGAACAATAAAGTTTCATTGTTCAGTAATGAGGTAGACAGCATCTATCACAAAGTCTGAAAGTGCTGCTCACTGCAGGATTCTTCTTCGCTGTCTCCTCCTGGCTGGAGATAAAGAGCTTCTGGCACTGGAACTGGACTTGAGCTAAAGAAGAGCTGGATTGAGCTGGGAGAAATCTGAATTCTGGAAGATGAGCATCCCACCAAGACCAGACTTCACCACTTCTGACTGTAGGAGGGATTGTAGTAGCAGCATCCCAGCACTTCCAACTCAAGAGCTTGTGGTGGTTGCTGAGTCCCAGAGCTTGACCTCCAAAGGCTCCAGGAGTTCGTGCAGTCCTTGAGTCTTTTCCCTACAGGCTGAAGGAGTGGGTGAGGATGGCCCCATCATCACTGCAGCGTGACAGTCAGCTCTGTCCATGCCTGGTGCCAAGGGACTGGGAAGGGTGGGAAGCTGTGGCTGTCTGGGGAGAAGGGAGGACATCAGAGGAGCCACCTCAAACCCATCAGCTCTAAGGATGGTAATGCAAGGGATGAAAATTTAAAACCATTTTTGAGCAAAAAAGAGATGGGGGGAAAGGGTGATGTTTGCAGAGTGGTGATGGAGGGCTGGCTGGAGACTGGGAGGCTCAGAGAGGGAGAAAAACCTGAGACAGGTCAGCAGTGGTGCTGGACCAGCTGCCTGCAAAGGGATGGTGAAGGAAACACAGAGAAAATGAACAGACTCAAGACTGACAGCAGAAACTGAATTTGTCCTGAGATGCAAAACCCCGGGTGCTGATGCAGAAGTCTCCACTTGACATCATTTGAGGTCCATGGGATGTCTGAGTGGTATTTTGGGACCCAGTGGGAGGCTGGGACAGCAAGGCAGGCTCAGGCTCTCAGCCCCTGTGGGTCCCGCAGTGCCTCCCATCTTCAGAAAAATGTTTTCTTCCTTAGATCCACAGCAGCTTTTAAAAAACAAGTTATGCTTCTTTTAGTATTAATTTAGAATAACTTTAAATCACCTCTTTGGGGGGGGGGGTCTTTCCTCCCCCCAGCCCCCTACTTTTTCTGCTGAAGAAGGGGAAAGGAGCTGCTGGCTGTGTGGAATCGTTTGTGCTTTATCCCAAAAAACCTTTAAAACCTGAGACAAGGCACATGCTGCAACACCCAAGGGAACCCAGGCTTGCCTCTTCCCAGTGCCCAACTCCCTTGTACTGTCACGCTAGCAGGAAGAAATATGCAGTCACCCTTGCTGCATATTCTGGCAGAGTTATTGTCAACTTATTATTTTTTGACTCCAAGCCAAAGATGAAGGGCATTTGCATCTTGCAATTTTGCTGTTTGCTTGTCTTGCTTATGTTGCTGGAAATGACCTACAAGGAGTCAACAGCAGGCAGCTAGGACAACATGGGAGTGGAAAAAGATGAAGCTGGGAAGTTCATCTCTCACCCTAAAGCATCCCACAATATTTACTCGGCGGGAAGGGAGCAATTAAGAAGAGCATGGATGTTTCTTTTATGGATTTATTCCAGATTTGCAGGGGGTTCTGTCATAAGAAAGCACAAATGGGATTTGGATTCCTCTCTGAAAAAAAAAAAATTAAAAAAAATCTACAATTAAAAGAAATACAGCACCCAGATGCTACACTTGTACCTGGAGGTGGCTCTCATTAACAGCCATGCAGTCAATGCAGAGAGAGGAGCCACCTCACTCACCTCTCCTTTGTTTTATGTTCTCTTAACAAAATTATTTTGCATTTTAAACTCTGAGGCTACTTTACTGGAGGGCAGCAGAATTTACATAGATGTGATAATGAAACTGCACAAATGTCATTTACTGGAAGTCTCACTGTGTCACGTAACAAAGAAAAGGTGAGGATTTATATGAAATTCTGCCTCTCACCCCTCGCCCCCCCAAAAAAAAAGAAAAAGTCCTGAGAATATCTTCTTAAAGTCAGTTTTGCATAATTGCTCTGTACATCTGACAGGGCTGGAATATACTTTTTCTTTTAGGTGTCAAAGCCTCAGCATTGACTGGGGGAGCCGTGTGCTCTGCAGTCTTTGGTGCAATGCCTGGTGCATTACGCTCACATGGTGAGACACCTCCTCAGTGCTTATGAAATGGTTAATTTTCAAAGATAAGAAGAGTTGCTGTACAGCAATCAAATGGAAGCTAACGCACACCTAAGACTGCAGGCAGCAGCTCTCTGAGCTGTGAAGAGGGAAAAGACATAAAAGAAAACCTGAATTTTAGCGATGTGAAGAAAATGCCCTCCGTCCACACACCTCTCTGCTCTGATGACAGTAAAACTTTACACACAGGGCTGTGTTGGGCCACGCTCTTCCAAGCCTGATCACAGGCACCACAGCACCTGCAAAAGAAAGAGGAAAAAAAAAAAAAAAAAAAAAAAGAGGAGGGAAAAAACCCCCAAACCACTGGCTTTGCAAAGAGGGGGCTCCCGTCTCACCTGTCTCTTTCACGGGAACAATCTTATCAAAGTCCCTGGGGTTATTTGCCTGCATGCAGGCAGCAGGACTTGATGGAGGAGGAGAGCAATCAGGACAGGCAGCCTGCAAATAGCCCGGGTGCAGGACGTATCAGGACCCAGCCTTGTCTCACTGCACAATTTGAATGCAATTGGAGCCCCTGGTACGGGTGCACAGCACCTATAACGTCATTTACTCTGTTGGGTTTAGGTGCTCTGCTGAAAGCAAAAGCAGAATCCAAGCCTTGCAAACACTCTAACCCCCTGGTACCAGCAAATCTCTCCTTGAAATGTCTTCCCTCATCAAAGGCTCGTTGCCAAGTGGCTATGGTTGTCCCCTCCTGCCAAAGCCACTGATGTCTTGGTGACCTGTCTCTCAAGGTCACAGTTTTATGAACTTGGCAAATGAATTTCTTACTCCTTTTAACCACCCTTCTAGGTGAAACCCCTGGAAGAGAGCCTTACACTGAGGCTGCCTTTTGGGCTTGATCTGGAGGATTTTTCAGGTTGGATCACTTTGCTCAAGGTGTAGTGTTCTTGCTGGGTAGCATCTTACTGGGTCACATCATTTCCAGGGCAGGTTCCATCCTCTGTTCCAGGTCTGAAAATAACTGGGAGCAGCATGGAGTGAGAGACTGCTAAACAAGGCTCTCACACTTAATTTTCCTCAGGCAAAATAAAATAAAAGAGAAAAGTTCACGTAGTTTGTAATTACCAAGCACAACATCCAGAGAGCTGCTTGGGTAGATCCCCCCGGCCACTGTGGAGGTTAAAGACCTCCATGGGAGGCACAGCCAAAGTACTCTTAGTCCTCTTCTTCTGCAAATAACTCTGTTTCCTCCACGACTGTTTCTTTCTGAGGTGAGAAATTATCAACTGGAGAGAGAAAGCTGCTGTAGTGTGAAGCAAGGCCAAGCTCCAAAGGGCAGGAGGGATTCCTTCCACCCCCTGCACCTCCCCTGCTGATGTCAACCAATGCCCCCTGCAGCTAAACTGCTTCTAAAGACAGGCAAGCCCCAAAAGGGGGACAAAAGTGAGGGCACCCAATGTGTTTGGCTCCTTTGGAGTCAATAAGAAGCAAAAATGACTGTTCCACTCAAGGGCAAGGGATGCTGAGGCATCCCAAAGGCTGAAGCTGCTTTACATTCCCTGTATGCAGCCAGAGCTGTCTCCAAAGGGTGTCCCACCCCCCTGCTGCTGACAGCATGGTCACACAGGGGTCACTGGAAAACACAGCCTCTGCAAGTGCCCCTTCCAAAAATAGTGAGGCAGAGGGAGTTCCAGTTGCACACAGGAGAGAAGTCCCTGGGTGGCTCCTGGGGGGAGAGGGACCCGGGCTGGCTTTGCAGGCAGCCCCTGGATGCCCATCACTGACTCAGCAACTCCAGACAGCATAAAAAAAAATTATTCCAGGAGGTTAAATTGATTGCCAAGGAGGTCCTACAAACTTGACAGCCTCTGAGCAGCTCAACTTCATTTAAGCTATTTCAAGGCAATTCCAGGAGGGCAAAGAGGAGAGCGGCACAGGGAGCCACCGCCCGCCAGCCTGCTCTTAAAGAGCACAGCTGCATTTTCCCAGGTCGTTTCATTTTCTACTTCTTCTTTGAGGGATAAAATTTCTTGTAGATAAGAAACTTTTTATTTTATTCCTTTTTTTTTTTTTTTTTTTTTCTTCTTAATGCACGGGGGGTAGTAGAGCAGAGCAGGAGCTCTGCATTGACGAGGCAGGAGCATCACTGGGTGACTGCGTTTCAGACCCCATCAGGAGATCCCAGCAGTGCTACTCTGAACTATTGCACTGTTGGATACCAAACAAATTACCTGAGTGGCTGCTCTGAGGCACTTGGGCTGTAGAGGAAGCAGATGATGTACTATTTGCCAGATATTTTCATAAGTAAGAGATAAGAGAGGCTGGAGGAGGGCAGATCGATGCCTTTTTTAGATCTATGGTGCTTGAGGCATCTGTCAATGCTGGAGAGTAAATATTTACTTTCCAACATAAAGTCCATATAATCACTTTTCTATCAGTCACTTGCTGCTTCTGTTTCTTACTACAATGTTGATATTTGCATTAGCTACTTAGCACTGCCTATAAGATTCATACACTTGTCAGCTGCACTCAGACTGCAGCTGAAAATCCCTGGGTCCTGTCCCACAGCTGCTGCTGTTGCTGGTGGCCACTGAACAAAAAAATTAAGATGTTTCCCCCAGAAAGAGCAGACAGAGATAAAGACTGAGGTATGGCCTGAAGGTTATGATAATAGGCTCTGCTGTGCTCTTTAAACTGAGTCCCATCAGATCCACAGTGTGCAGATGTAGGCAAGGGACAGAAAACAAGACAGAGTGAGGAAAACTGGAATTTGGAGAAAGAAAGTGTTCTGAAGCCCTTTTTATTGATGGGGAAACAGAGGCACAGAAGTAGTGACCTTGCTCAAGGTCAGATGCAGAATTTTGTCAGTGGATCAGGAGCTGAACCCAGATCTAGAAACTGGAGTAAAAGGCTCAGTAAAAGGCCATGGGATGATTTCTGCTCCTTGCACGTTCAGAACTGGCAGGAATCACTTGTGCAAATGCATAAATGCAGATGGAGAAGCGAAGTTGTTTGACCTGAGCAATACCCAGAGCTCAATGCAGTTCTGGTGTGGATGGGGAGAGGGAACTGCATTGGGCACTGAAGGGACATTGTTGTAGCTGCGTGTCACTACTGAAAAGAAAAGCCAAGCCAAAAGCTTCAGAAATGACCTCAGATACCATGCAAAAAGTCTTGAACAGGAGCTGCCATGTCAAGCATCAGGTGTGGCTCAGATGTCTTTGCAAGTGCAGGGAAGCCCAAGAACTGGGGGCAAGCTGGGGGCAGCTGGAGCAGTGAGGTGGCACAGGTGTCCCCCCAGTTACCCCCAACCCATGGGACATCACCTTTCCATTCCTGTGCAAAGGTTTCTCCCCAGCATTTGGAATAGATCAAGTGACCCTTGGTGTCTGGTGTTTTTTCAGTACAGGGTTTTGCTCTGGCAGAGCAGCAGCGTTTGCACCAGCTCTGGAAGCCTCTGGTGCAAGATGTATGAGGTCACATCATACATGTGTGCCTCAAGGCTTTTTCTCCTCATTTTTGACATCACAGAGGAGAGGTGGAGCTGTGGGCTGGAAGGAGGGTGCTGCTGGGGAAGCCCCAGCACAGCTCTGCCTTGCTCACTGCCACCCTGCAGGGCTCAGTGCCCGGGGAGCTCCCGCAGCATCACCCGGACAGCGGGGCTGGGGATCTGGGAGAGGCAAAACCCTGCCCAGGCTGAAGGGTGAGACCAGTTCTCGAACTTGTGGGAAAAAAAAAAAACCCAAAACCTCAGCCAAACAAATAAACATAGTTTATGGCTTAAGAAGGCCCCACATTAAGCTTTGCTGGGACATTAATCTCAGCTTGCGTTTTGCCTGGCGGACGGAACACTAAAGGCCAGGTTCTGGCAGACTTATTCCTGCTTTCTCCCACCTTTATTAGCACTAATTCAAACTGATGGAGCTCTTCAGACAAAAAAGCTGCTTCTCGGTGTGCAGGTGGCAGGGGGTGGCCTGAGGATCAGCCTTTCATGCCTGCCCACTGCTCTCCTCTCTTCCCTCTGGCCCCCCACCCCTTCCTGCGGCAAGTGGTCAGCGTTCTCACCGCCCCGCCGTGTTGACAAGCCTGAAATATCTCTGCTTCACTGCCTCTGCTCTTGGAAGTCTTTTGCTGCTCTCTCACCTCTCCATGAGAGAGACACATTCATCTGTCAGCTTATCGGAAGAATTTCCAACAATCTGTGGCAACGCTACAAGTCTCAATCTTGCTGTAAGTACCTAAAGCCAATTAGCATACAAGTGCACCAGTGGCCTCAGGGCCTTTTTTTCCTACATTATCTTTCTTTTTTTTTTTTTTTTTCCTTTCTTTTTTTTTCCTTCCTTTTTTTTTCTTCCCCTCCTTTTTTTTTATCTTTTTTTTTTCTTTTTTTTTTCTTTTTTTTTCTCCCAGGTCTGATGGCAAATAGAAGCACACAGCAGCATCTGCCCAGCACAGATGGGGCATGAGAGAATATCCATACGGATCAGCAAGAACTCATCTTCTCCTAATAAATTCCTCACTTCCTGCCAGCCCCGCACAGCCGCAGGGATGCGGGGAATCCCCCTGCCCTGGGCCAGAGGGATGTGGAGGGCTGGAGGGTGCAGCAGATCCCACTGACCAGTGCTAGAGAGATGCAGGGGCCGGGTCGGTCCCTCAGCCTGGTGCCAGAGGGATGCAGGGGACCAGGGGGATCCCCCTTTCCCGGGGCCGGAGTGATGCGGGGTGCAGGAGGGGTCCCGTTGTCCGGGTCCGGAGGGATGCGGGATGCCGGGGGGATGCGGTGTGTCCCGTTTGCCGGGGCCGGAGCGGCTGGAGCTGCTGTTTCCCGCGAGTGCCCTCTCCTGGAAAAGGTCTCCTCTCCACGCGTGTCCCCTCCGCTCCTCTCGGCAGAGCAGGATGTCGAACACCTGGGTTAGGAGCAGAGATGTTTGATGGATCATCCCCCTCCCTGTTTCTTCTGGCCCATGAGTGCACAGCTTGAAGCCAGAATTTTATTTTTTTTTTCTAGACGTACCTTTACATTTATTTTGGGACATAAATCAATCCTTTTGGCTTTCTCCTGGATTTCTCCTTCCAGCCCAGCCCGAGGTCTGTTTCAGCAGGGTTGTCCTTGTCCGTGTGTTGTCAGCTGGGTGATGGCCACGGGTTCTTCTGACAAACCTTGTCCTTCTTGTCACACATCCTAGCACACCCTATGCACCCTCAAGGAAAAGGGACACTTCCCTCCTGTGTTCCTGGGTACTTCATTTGGAGCAGATCCACACCTTTTCCAAAGGTTGGATCTGAAGAGCCAAAGCTGCTGCAGAGTAGCTGGCTCACAGCCCCACTAGGGTGTTTCTCTTCCTTCTGAGGATGTTTCTCATCCTCATCTGAACAGGAAGCTCTGACACTAAGTGTTGCTCCTGGAGTTTGGTCCATACGGATGGGGATTGCTCTCACTGCAGCTTTACAGGATCAGGACACAGCCCTGCACCTCTTCCCCACAGCATCCTCCCTTTTTCCATCCATGCCACTGGTTAGAGCACCCCAGGCCAATGATTTGTCAAAAAAAAAAAAAAAAAAAAAATTTCTTTGAAACTGGGGCAGGAGCAGCTTCCCCATCCTTCCAGCAATAGTTATTCTTCCAAGCAATTAAAACACCCAGTGAACCAGTGGCTGGTGGGAGGCAAAGGTCCTTCCCACTGTGAGATCCCAGCAGATGAACCAGTTAAGAGGAACTCGGGCCAATTTATTTCTTGATAGATAATGATGGGACTTCTCACCAGGGATCTGTAATTTTCTGTTGATGAAAAACTGCCTTTTCTGATTTGCAGGGTTATCTGTCATTCTCAACTTCAGGGCTCTTGCCAAATCTGCAGGCAGCCCCGTGAAAGTGCCGTGTCCCACATGAGCCATGGATTTTAATATGAAGTAGTTTTCTTTGCCCTGGAACCAGGCAGGGTTCTCCATGCTGACAACCCATAAAAGACCTAATGACCCATCTGAGGAACGTTAACTGGCACGGTGGCTCTTCCAGGCAGAGTATTTGTTGGATTTTTTTATCCCCTTCTGCTTGGGAGTTTAATTTCTGGAGAGGATCTTTGGGGGTGGGTTGGATCTTCAAAGCCTTTTAGTGCTGAAGAATTAAAAATCAGGCTGAAACCTGGCTGAGTCTTTAAACTGAAAAGCCTGATTTGTCAAGCCAAGCTTTGTAAAAGAGCTGCAGTCTGCTCCAGCAGGATCAGCAGCTTACCTGCACTCCCAAAATCTCATTTTTCAGGCAAAAACCCCATGTTTACTTTCACCAAGAGCTTGCAAAAGTGATGGCTAATTTGAAGGAATATTTGTCTCCTAACTTAATTGGCTCCACTTATAATTTAGTGTCATCTAAAGGAAAACTATTGATGCCCTGCTGTATTTTTGTGATCTGTAATTACCCTTTGTGTTTAACTGGGAATTATGATCCCAGATCCCACCTCATTCGCTCCCTGGGAAATGACTGGAAATAAAATAATTTTAAAAAAAATTTAAAAAATAATCTTTTGAGGTCAGAGCCTTTCTGCTGGGGATGTAGCTGGGACTGGGGTGATCTCCACCACCACCTCCATCTGCTCCTGCCCACCTCACCTGCAGCCAAGGGGGTTTCTGGGCACATATTTCCTCCCAGATCACCTGCCAAAGGGGGTTTCTATCAAAATTTCCCACCAGAAAGGCAGAGAGGTCAGTGGTGGGCAGGGCAGGGTGAAGAAGTGCTGGGTGTCCCAGCTGAGAACTGAGGAGCTCATCTCAGGTGTGAGCAGCACCCCAGAGCTCTCAGCATTTTGCAGCCAAGCACCAAGATAAAAGCTTTTCACATCAATCCCTCAAGATCTTCCCTTGCTGCCTCTGAAACAGACTTAAAATCTGTTGTGAGCTCTCCAGCCTTCAAGAATCCTGCTACGTATTGAAGAACTTCCTTTTTTTTTTTTCTCCCCCCTTCTTTTTTTCATTCTTTTTTTTTTTTTTTTACCTTTTTTTTTTTTTTTTACCCTTGGAGTGCCCTAATTATACAGTGCATTGATTTTACAATGCATTCATGGATTGATTGTGCTGCCATGCTCCTCCCACAGGAAACAGCTTGCACACGAGCACTTTTTGATCTCTCCAAAGTATTCCCTAAGGTGAATCAATGGCTCTTGCATCTTGTCTCTTGCTTTAGTCTAGGGGAAGCTGGAGATGTCTTGCTACTGAAATGAGCTTCGAGAAGAATATCAGAAGGGAGGAAAAGAGAAGGGAAATGATTCACTTCTTCACTCCTCCAATGAAAGATTGTCTCATGGACAGCAAAATATGTGCTTGTTAACATAATGTTCTCATCCAGCTCAGCCAATTGCAGCCCTGGAAAAAGCATGGGAACTTCCCTGTAATTATCTTTAATAAACTGGCCAAGATAAAAGTAATGCTATCTTAAGAAACAGAGTGCATAATAAAATATATATCTATATAAAAGCATGAAATGACATGCTTAAATGAGGAAAAAGAGGCAATTTATGGATTTTATGGCTTTGGCACCTCTGTAGGAGAAATCTTGAAAATGGCATTATTAACCAGACCAAACTTTTTCAAACAGAACATCTCCTGGGGCTGAACAGTGGGTATCAGGTCCCCTTACCCTGTGGAGGGGGTAAGGGATTAATGCTCTAAACCCTGTGCTTTAACAACTGCACATGTCACCACCCCCTGCTCCACCAGGACCTGGGCCAAGCCCCCAGTGCCACGTTCTGCCCTTTTGGCATCCCCTGCAATCAGATTTAGCAAAGAACCCTTGGCCTTAACATCTTCCCAAATTACAGATTCATTCAGAGTTAGCACCGAGACCCTCACTGGGTACTAAGGGGACTATTCCTGCTGCCAAAAGCTTGATATAAAGGGTTTGATTTCCTCTTGGGTTAATACTGGCGAGTGCACTTCTGCCCATTAGGTTGCTGGGTATTAATTTCGATCTGCACAGGGTTCATTTCAACGTGCTCTGCTGAGAGCTTTGCTGATTGCAGTGCTTAATTACCAGCCCAGCATCACCTCTTTAGCATGTAGTAGCTGCATGCCAGCACCCACAGGGGCCTGAGCCCCGAGCAGGATCCCAAACCACTGGCAGGGCAGCCCTGGCGCTCCGACCCCTGCTAAAATCCAGCAGGGAATTTTGTGCATCCCTTTTACTCAGCAGCTGCCAGAGGAAAAAGCTGGGAGGATGGAGAGGGGCCCGACAGATCCCTCTGGTTCAGCAGCTCCCTGGGACTCAGCCCGGAGTCGGGGGATGCCAAATAGCAATTTTTAATCTGGGTCTGCCCAAGGTTACGATGCTCTGTCCTCCCCTCCCTCCATGCTGCCTCTAAACTCTGCATTGCAGCAGGATGTTGGGTTGCTCTGACAGTTTTCAGGCACACCAACACCCACCCTGCAGGTGTGCAGGGGCAGGCAGAACCTGCTGCTATTTATTTTATATATATATATGAACTATAAAAGCAGGTTATTTCTTATCTGTTGAGCTGAAGGCTCTGATTGCTGGCGTATATGAAATATTTAGATCATGCATAAGAGAGAACTCAGAAGATATAATGTTGGTGTCTGATGGGAAGCTCGTCTTTATTATCACAGGTGTAAATTTTCACACCTCTGTTATCAATTTTGCAATTATAACTGGGTTTCCTGGTACAGTAATTTACTACTCGCCACCATATAGGATGAAGAAAATGATCATTTATCTGCCTTTAACTCAATTAAATATTCATCGTTCCCCAAAAAAAGAGGGAGAGAGGATTTAAATCACTTCCAAACTGTTCTCCAGCACTTTTTTTTTTTTTTTTTAAGGAGGAACAAGTCTGCCTTGTAAAAAGCATAGATTTGATGGGAAAAAAAAGACAATAGGAGTGTAATACATCCAGGGATGTGGCACAGACTTGGCTCATCAGTCATTTGTGGTGTGGGAGTTCAAAACAGTAATAAAATCAACACAAATCCATCTTTTGCACTGGAAGAGGGGGCTGATTCTCAAGTCAGATGGAAGCAGCATCCTTGCAGCTCTGATTAAAACAAGCAGGTGGTCTCAGAGAGGTGGCAGCACAACAAAGTTTGTTCTTGCTCGTGGTTTTCAGTGCAGGTGAGCAGACCCTGACCTTTCCTCGTTTTTGTCTCCTTTGGGAACTTAATATTTTGTGCAAAAAGTTTTCAGATTTTTTGTTTGTTTGCTTGCAAGTCGGAATTTTGGTGGGTTGGGGTGTTGTTTTTTTTTTTTGTTTGTTTGTTTGGGGGTGCTTCACCTATTTTTTTTGTTAATATGGGAAGACCTGGGGGGGAGTTGCCTCCTCCTGCCCTTGGGAGCTGTCACTGTCCTTGGCAGCTTGAAGCAGAACCACGAGCATGGTGACATCTCATCTGTAGCACAGACAACTGATTTTTAAGGCTAAAGATAACTATCAGATATTTTTCCAGGACTGAAGCTGGATGCTACGGAAGAAGCCAAATTTACAACTGCAACAAAAAATCCCAATCAGCATTAATCAGGAGTTTAACCCTCAACACTTCCCTCCTCCTCTCCTGCTTTTCTGCTCTGTCCTGCCCTCCATCAGTAAATCTGTGATGTCTCATGGCTCTAAACACACTCTGGTTGTTGGCTAATTCTCAGGAAGACTTTTATTCCAAAGGCTTCTCCAGCAGCCTGATGATATAATAACAGCTTGCTCATTACCCCGAATATAAATAGTTGGAGTATCCCTGGAGAATGGACACAGCTGGGGGAACTTCCCATCTTAGCACTGCATTAATATTTATGGCAGCCCCACGTTAAGTATGCAAAATATTGGCATCACTCCACCCAAAAGTTTACACAACTGCCATTAGTGACTCTGCCCCAACACCACAGGGTAGGGAGAGGAGAACCCATGGTGTGGCAGCTCCAGAGCTCCTCCAGCACTTTTTTTTCCCCTCTGAGTGACCTGCTAATACCCAGGAAGGGTGGCAGTCCCCTCACCCCACTGTTGTCCCCACTCTCCCTTTGGCCACCAGCATCTGGCTGAGCTGGGGGGGTTGGTTTGGCTTAGGAAGTGAAATATTAAAAGGAGGGATGAGGACCAGTTAATTGTACATATAACCTTTAAGATGTCTCAGACAGGATTCCAGCCTTCACCTCAGGTTATAAAGAGAAAGTAATGGGGCCATAAAAACCCCTTTAAGTGTGCCTTTAAAGTTTAAGGAGAGTTTAATTGCGGGCACTGGGGTGCCGGGGAGGAGAGCCTCTTGCAGGTAGCATTTCCCCAGGAGAGGTGGGAATCAAGCCTTGAGCTCCCAGGCTTTGCCTGCCCCAAGGGGAATTGGTTTGTGCTAATAAATGTCCCAGCTGCAGGTCAGATTGTAAATGAAAGTGATACTTAATGGCCCAGATCCTCTGCTAGTGTAAACCAGCCCCCTCAGCTGCTGGGCTTGGTTTAAATCCAGGCATTACTGACCTGTGTGCATGACTTTGGGAAGGTTTTGCTGTCTTGCAAGCCTGACACCAGTTAATAATGCTCCCCAAGGATGGAGTAGCTGCAATGACACAGCCCCTGGCAGGGCCGGAGCAGCTGGAGCAGATGCAGGAGAGCAGCTGGCATCAGCACCCTGCCACCAGGCCAGGAGCTGCAGCACCCAGCACCCTGCACAGCCAGGGAAAGGAAAATGGGAGAGGGGAAAGGGATGGGGGTTTATCCAGAGAAAGCTTTAATTGAAGCTCAACATGAGCCAGCAGTGTGCCCAGGTGGCCAAGAAGGCCAATGGCATCCTGGGCTGGCTCAGGAACAGCGTGGCCAGCAGGTCCAGGGAAGGGATTCTGCCCCTGTGCTCAGCCCTGGGGAGGCCACAGCTTGAGTCCTGTGTCCAGTTCTGGGCCCCTCAGCTCAGGAAGGAGATTGAGGTGCTGGAGCAGGTCCAAAGGAGACAACTGGGCTGGGGAAGGGATCCAGCACAGATCCTATGAGGAGAGGCTGAGGGAGCTGGGGGTGTTGAGGCTGGAGAAGAGGAGGCTCAGGGGAGACCTCATCACTCTCTACAACTCCCTGAAAGGAGGTTGGAGCCAGGGGGGGGTTGGGCTCTTTTCCCAGGCAACTCTCAGCAAGACAAGAGGGCACAAGAGGTCTCAAGTTGTGCCAGGGGAGGTTTAGGTTGGACATTAGAAAGAATTTCTTTCTGGAGAGGGTGCTCAGCCATTGGAATGGGCTGCCCAGGGAAGGGGTGGATTCTCCATCCCTGGAGATATTTCAAAAGAGCCTGGATGTGGCACTCAGTGCCATGGGCTGGGAACCACGGGGGGAGTGGAGCAAGGGTTGGACTTGATGAGCTCTGAGGTCCCTTCCAACCCAGCCAATTCTATGATTCTATGAAACTCTGGATGTCATTTCTACTGATTATTCACCCCTGAACACCTTCAGGCCCCACTATAACTGGCAGCCTCTGTTTGCAGGTTTGGGAGCAAGGAATTCCCACGTGACAACTGTCCAATGGACCTCAGGGACTGACAACTCTGAAGGACACCTAAATGGGTACACACAGACCTTAACACCATGCCTAATGGAGCTGCAGGAGGGACCCCACTGCCTGAACAACCCTCTCAGAGGCACTGGTGAGGCTGCAGGTGAGCAGCACTCCAGTTGTGTTCCCAAGCTGGTGTCCTGCCCAGCTGCTGTGACACCAGGGATGCAGCTTGGAGCTCAGCATTGCTGCTCTGCTACTGCTTGGCACTGCTGGAGAGTCCCTCTGCAGCAGGAAGCACACAAGTCTTCAATATTTGCAGTTTTCAGAAGAATCAATACCACCCACCCAGGAAGCAGAGGCCAACCTGCAGTCAGCTCAGCTCAGGTCTTCTGCCAGCTTGGGCCAGGGGTAGAGACATGCAAGAGCTGCTTTGCTTCTCCATCAATCCCCAAATCAATCCAATTCCAGTTGATCCCAAATGCCCCTTGGATTCAACAGTCACTGGGCAACATACAGCCCAGGGGCAACGAGACCCCAGGGCTTCCCCACCTTGGAAAAGTGGCTGGTGAGACACTGCTTGAGCAACAAATATTTTGGGAGGATGACTTGCAGGCAGGTGGGGGTTTAGTCAAAAAAACTTCCCCAAGGAAGCACAAACTTCCCCAAGGTCTCTTCAAGCTGAAGGCAATGCAGAAGTGGGGGCAAAGGAGCAGATTTTTGACCTGCAGCCCCGGCCTGCACCAGGGAGGGGAAGGTCAGGAGGTGCTCGAGCCACCTCAGTCCTCTCCAGTGCTCTGGGTAAAATTAATTGATAAAATATAATCGCTGTATCAATTCCTTTTTAGAAAAGATAAAGTAGGTTTTGAAGCTAATTTAGGCCTGCAGACGAATGGCTTAAAGAAGAGCTTCTGTACTGAAAAATGTCCATGTCATTTTTTCCTCAAATCATAGTTTCAATGCACACAGCCTCAGCCTGACATTCTGAATTATGGCTTTTATTAAACATTAGTAATAGAGTGCACTTAAATCATGGTTTCCCTGTAAAAGAGAGATGTGTTCAACTCAGATCTGCACATTTTAATGCCATATTTCTTCCTTTTACTCTCCCCACAAGATAAATTTACTTACTCCACAAAAATGTTTTGCTGAAAAGAATAATTCATCTTTCAGTGTCCGTCTAATGTACCTTGTGAGTAATGTGAAACGATGCAAAAATTACAATGCACTGGCCATGCCTGGAATGCTTAGATGCCTCCGAGTTAGAGGTTATGCACACACAGTGCTGAAATTAGATTTAACAACTATCATCTTTTACAATGTTGCTTTGATGATTTTTTTCCCCACACTTTTATAGCTTTGATCAGATGCCTCCTGAATACATTGCCTCTTGCAAACCTCAGAATTTGCTGCTCTGCAAGCCCAGCTCAGCTATGAGCCAGGATGCCAATAGCTGCAATTTTGTTTTATTTTATTTTTTTTTTTTTTTTTTTTTTTTTTTAGAGTGAGAATATTTGTAACCACGATTTGCTCTACAAGGCAGAATTCAGGGTGGGGTTTTTTTTATTTTTTTTTTTTAACATATCCTTGAGTAGATCAAAAAATAGGTCATGGGGTAACCAAGCAGCTATGGAAACAGCATCCCCCAGGGAGCAGCTTTTGCTGAGCCCCAGCTTTTTGGGGATACCTGTGCCCTACAGTTGGTTATCCTGGAACTTCCCTGCATCCCGAGGTGGGGTGAAGGGACCCAGGGCTCTGTCCCCAGCCCTGCCACTAAGGCAGGGCACAGCCCCCTTCTCTCTTTGTCCCAAACTCCGGGTCCAGCCTTCCCCTCCAGGTGCTCAGAGCTGCCGGCAGAGCCAGCCCCGGCACCGTGACCTTTATTTAAAGGACAGCAGCCGTGCCATTGAATCCGTGTCCCTCTGCCGGGAGCTCTGCATCGGAGCTGCATTGCAGTGTCAGCACCGGGGCCGATCCAGCCAGCCATCCATCCCTCCATCCGTGGTTTTTTCCCGGATTTCCCCCCCCCCCCCCCACGACCTCCTGACCCGCGGGTCAGCGCCGTGCCCGGCAAACCCACGGCAGGGCTGGAGGTTGCTGATGGGTTTGGAGATCCTAAAGCACCTCCAGACACTGGGGCTGGGTGGGTTTGCTGCAAATCCTGCTGCTGCTAACTCAGTTTGATTCCCAGGGGAAAGGTTGGTGGTTAGTGAGCACCGGGAAGCTTTTGCTTTATGTTGGAGTCCTGGAATTAATTAATTGGTCCCCCAAGACTCCCCCGATGTTGATAGAGGAAGAAGCATCCCTCTCTTTTGCCAGCTCCAGGTCCCTGGGGGTTAGGAGCAAGCAGCATCCCCAGCAGCAATCCCTTGGCACTCCCCCAGCCCTGGAACTCACCCCGAGGCACCGCAGGAATATTGATGATTTATCTGGGTTTTTTTCTTGCATTGGTACCTGGGAGCCTCAGCAGGTTATGATCCCATTATCCAAAGCCTCCAGGAAAAGCAGGCTTGTAGAATGTTTGCAAGAGAGCTATAAAAATGTGACTAAGAGAAGCAACTTCATATAATACCACCCAGCAGTTTAGCTGTGAAATTTCTGACAGTCTCTATCAGCTCTGGTAACAATTCAGAGTCTGACAGCAAAAAGTTGCCTGAGTTTGTTGCTCTCCAAAGAGTCCCCGAAGAGCATGTAAAAGGCTCCTCGATTTGACCTGATGAACTGAAGTCTGGTGGGTTGTTATTAAGCCTTAAAATTATTGCTGTGCTGTTGCTGTTTTGGTGGCTGACAACAGGAAAATCACTGGACAAGGGAGGCTGGCAGGGGTTTTATCAATAGCTTGGTGGCTTTGGCTGTCTTCACCATGATCCCTTCCAGTGAACTTCAGTTCCATTCAAATGTCCTCTCAAAGAGCATAAATGCTTCCAAAATGAGGTGGAAAAACCTTCAGCACATTAGCTAATAGCACATCAGAGGAAGTGCCTGGCTGTGACTGTAACCTCAGTAGGCATCTTTACATGGGAGGACGTAAACTGTCTCTGAATTATTTATTGAGCCAAAGACATCAAATTGGACAATTAACCTTGAAAACTTCATTTAAGCACCATAAAAGAAACATCTGAAAAACGTGTCCTTAATAAAAGTCAGAAGAACAAAGTGGAGCAGGTTCTGCCATGGTTCCCTCGCAGGAACTGGGACCTTTTGAGGGTTTGTCCCTATGGGGACATCAGTGCTGGAGGTGATCTGGCAGTAACAAAGTGAGGTGGGGAGCAGGGCAGGAGCATCCCCACCCTCTGCATGCTCCTCCAAAGGATGCTCCTGCTTCACCTCAGCTGCAGAGAGAGCCTGGACAGCCTCAGGCTCTCTCTGCCCTGCACAGCCCCAAGCCAAGTGCCTCAGTTTCCCCATAGGGATGGAGGGAGACAACACAGCCCAGCTGGAAAGGGAAGAGAGCTGGAGGCTGTGAGTGTCTTCATGCCCTTCTCTAAAAGCACCGAGTCAGTGGAGTTGTTCAGAAGGGTTTTACCAGACAAGGGATTTTACTCAGCCTGGAAACTCCTCGTGTTTCAGCTTGGCAGCAAGAAGCAGATTTTCCCCTCACTTCACTCGGCTGTGGATGAGCTCCTGCTCCCCCTTGGTGTCTGCTCTCTTCCCATACCACTAAATGATGGAAGCTGCAGAAGGCTTCAGCAATTTATTCTGTTTAATTTCCTCCACAAAGGTGTTTTATCCTCACTAATAAAAAGAGTGGGACTTGATCATTTCTAAAATATTGTCCCTTCTAAATCTTTATGGCTCAAAGTGGACTGAGATCATTACAAGTTACTTTATGTGCAGCTCAATCAGCTCCGTGGGGCCAGCTCAGTCACTCCATGCTTGCTGAGAGCAGATCCTATTTCCCAGAGGCAAAAGGACAATACTTAATCACTTCCTGGCTTGTTAGGTGTTTTAACAAGTTGTATTAAGCTTCATCAGTCGGAGCCTTCATGCCAGATTAAAAATGATAGTTCCCTTCCCCGTTATTATAGGACATCATTTGTTTTCTTTTATTTCACCGGGCACTTGCATGCCACTGTAATTTCACATGAAAATATATGACTGATGTCACCCAGAAGTAATTAGGTTTTAAAAGCCTTGATTGCAACAGACACCAACGTTCCAGCTTTGCCACCCGCTTTATGGCTGTGGATTCTGCAAGTATTTCAGAGATCTGTCAATAGGAATAAGTTCACTGATGGTGACTGGAACTATTAATCAGAAGGCAGGAGAAGATCCATTCTTATTTCCCTGCTCAGCCTCGGTAGCACAGGAACAGCCTCCCTCCCAACTTTGCAGCACTCCAGGGTTGCTTCCTCACCAAAAGCCAAAAACTGCAGGGAAATCCTGGGATTCTGCAGGGTCAGAAAGAAATCCCTTCAGGACCCTGCTGGAGGGGCCTCTGCTTTGCCACACGTTTGTTCTTTGCCCTTGGATGTGGATACTGCACTTGAATGCAAGGGGAAAAAGATATTTGATTGCTTCAGACTTCCAATAATATTTTTATAGGGGGTTATCAGAGTACAAGGAGGGATTTCTGCAGTTTTAAAAACTGTGGAAACCTCCTGGTGTGGGGAGCAGCAAGGAAAGAGGGAGAAATACAGGGAGGTGAGAAGCTGGTGAGTGCAAAACATCCCTTGATGGGGGGATTTTCCAGCCAGCTAAAGGCTGATTCAGGTCACCAAAAGAGTGCAGAGCTTGGGAAGCAAGGTCAGATAATTCAGGAGATTTTCTGTGCAGCCCAGCAGCCTGAGCCATTTCATAGGGTGATCAAAAGCCCTTAGGATTTGCCATGAGCCCTGCAGGAAGGACAAGTTCAGCTGTTTGCTTCACTTCAAGTTCCACATTTAAAAAGATGTTATGGTCACTTTCCACAAAAGCAGGGGTAGATATTTGCTTTTAAAAGCTTTTTTTTGTGTGTGTGTGTGTTCTCATTTGTTCTTCTGATGTCACTGCACTATCAAGGTGCTCCTCTGACCCCAGTGAAGGTGCCCCCAGGTAAGGCAGACCCAGAGCACTTCTGTCACTGACCCCACAGGGCATCCCCATGGAATGGATGTGCTGGGACCTCTCTCAGTGCAGAAGAACCTCATTTTCCCTGCTTACAACAAACCTTTTCATCAAATCTTGGGCAAATATCCCAGGTAGTGAGAGTGGACTTTGCTGTGCCAAGAACAGAGAGTCCCTTCCAGAGCTGGGGACCTTCTCCCACCCAGTTCACTCCAAAACACATCAGCTGCAGCTCCAAAAACCTTTGAGGCCAGCAAAGTGTGGGAAAGAAGAGCTTTCCTCTGGAGCACTGGGCTGGCATTGCTGTCCCAGGGCATCTCTGCCATCCTGGGAGGCACCAGGATGAAGTTTGCAGGTTCAGGTGCCAACTTCTGGGCATTAAAGAAATAGTGAGGAGATTTCTGTCTGTTATTTAGGGGCAAAATGACATTTTCTGCACTATTGCTGGAGCTCTGACCCCTGCAGTTTGTAATAGTTTGGTGGTCCCAAGGGTTTCATGGTGCAGGGAAGGCATTCCCTGGCTTTTCTACCCAAAGTGCTCTTCCTTCCATCTGGCAATAGCCCACAGAGAATCTTTCTCTTGACCCCTGATTAAAATATGTGCTCATTTACACTTTTCTTTTTCTCTTTTTTTTCCTTTTTTTTTTTTTTTTTTCTTTCCTCCCCAGTAAGAAAAATCTAGACAGCAAGCACAGGGAGAAAAAAAATAAATTGAATTGCCAGCAGATAAGCCCAATTTCACTTGACCCTTGAGCTCTCTGGGTCACTCCTAACAATGGGATCTGCTCTTATCTCAGCCCACCACTTAACACCCATTAATGCTTTGGGGAGTTAGTCCTGCTCCTTAAGATACCCATGTAAGGATTTATTTCAAACAGGGAGATGAGGGGGATACCTGGCTGAGGCAGCTGCCCTCTGAAGTGCTGGCCTGGTCTGGTCTGTTCTCTGCTCAGTGGAAAGTTTTAACCCACTGGGTTAAGGACCTATAAAAAAAAAAAAAAAAAGAGAGAAAAAGAAAATAAAAATCACTGGGAGCATTTTTGTAGCTGGCTTGACTTGTTAAAGCTCCTGCAGTACACACTGGTGCCCACTGGTACCAGTAGCCTTACTGGGGAGCACTGGCATTGATCCACAAGGGTAGGGAGAAGGTTTCAGCTCCTCAGAGAACATTAATTAATTCAGGTTTATTGGCTGATGGTTATGGGGAATTGTAGTAAGGGAGGGTCTGGAGACAGATCCTGACTTTGGGTGTAAATTCTGGGAGTTTTGGGAGGTTTTCTGAATTCTTTAAATTTTGTTTCATCCTGCTGGGCTGGCATCAACATTCAGGGTAATTTTTTGTGATTTTAAATGCCAGAAATGAAAGCTTCTAATATATAATTATACTGAAATATCACAAAATTGGATGAAATTAAATGTTGCTTCAAAATTCCTCTGTTCAGGAAGCTCCAGGGAAAAGCTCTGGGACAGATGCACAGATTTTTTCAACCCTTTAAAAATTCGTTTGTTTTCTACCAGGGAGAATTTTACAACTTCAGTACAACTTTTAAAGGATGACTTTACAGCAGAAACAAAACTTAAGTAAAGAGAGAAAATGGAGCAGCCTTTCCATAACCTACAGTGATTTCAGAGGGCATCTATGGTGATTCCCAGAATCATTTGACCAACACAGCTGCCTTCAGGAGCCCCTTCTTGGGGAAGGTTGGCATCAGCTGAGAGCTCCAGTGCTGTTAGAGAAATATTCCCTTACTGACAGCAAAATTTACTGCCTTCTGTGTACTTAGGGGAATGGCAGAAAACTTGGCTTATCCCACTGAACAAGAAAATGAAGCCCTGAAAATATAAAGAATCATTTATCTTATTGATTCTGCTGGAGCAGAAGAGGCTGAAAATTGCAGAAATGAGCTCATCTCTTCTCTGGCTACATCTGGCCCCCTGTGCCTTGGTCCCAGTCACTAATCCAGGCCAAAATTTGGGAAAACTGCCTTGCCAGCTCTGTGGGCTCCAACCCCCTTTGTATTTCCAACCAGTCTGAAGTTTCTCCTGGGTTTTGGGTGAACACAACAACTGACTTCAGCCAAGTGTGTTCTCTTTCTCAAGCCTGTTCAGCCTTGATATAACCTATAGAATGAAATATGCTGAGGGTTTTAAAGCAAATATTTAGGCAAAAAGCAGCTGGGAGAAGTCTAGTGAATGGCTGGATGTGGAGCTACCACAGAATTCAGGCAGAAGGGTCTAATCCACCTCCTCTGCTCCTAACTCCTCTTGACCAGCATCTGGGATGAGGATTGGAGGCAGGAGATGCATCCATCAGCTTTTCCCTGTCTCTCCTGAGCTCTAGAATAGAAGGTTGGTGGTGATGATGATTTTCTCTGTTTCAGCCTCTCCTGCCCTGCTTTTATGGAGAGGTTGTTTCATGGGGGAACTCAGGTGACATAGGTTTGAAAGGACAAACTGATCACCCGTGGCAGATGTCATCACTTCCAGGTACCCCCCTGTGCTCCCATTGCTCTCCACACACACAAGAGCTTAATAAAAACCCCCTTATCTGATAAAGAATCCCATTTTCCCCTTCTGTAACACTTTAAAATAATGGGACATTGATACTGCATTACAAAGCAATTCCCTTGGATGGATCCATGGCAGAGTCATTATTAATATCAAGTGAGTTCACAGTGATTTATGTTATCGTGGTGATTTTGCATCTTGTTTATTATCTTCCAGAGATCACTTTACGGTGATTTTTAAGGTGGCACTGAAATTACCATGTGAACTGTGTCTTCTAAATCAATGCAGTCTTTTCCTGCCTGATAATAAAGTTCTCTTCTGGTTTTCAAGGAGCAGATATTAGCTAATGCTTAATTACTGTGGAGGGGCATGGACTAATCACAGGAGAGTCAACAGCATTAATAAAACTCTTAGAGTAAAAATAAATCAGGAGGTACAATAGGGGGGATGTTAAGGAATGAAACATTCACCTCTGGCACTGCCTTGAGGGGGAATTAGGGGTTCAGTGTGAGACTTTAGATGCTCTCCTGCAGGTACTCAGGAGGCACCAGCAGCCCCTGCCTTGGCTCTCATGGTGCTGAAGCTCCTGCAGAAGTCACCCTGTGTTGCAGCACAGCAATGTTTGTGCTTCCCACTTCCATTTCTCTCATTTCAGCTGTTGCTGACCCAGCTCACTGCTGTCCAAAGCCCCTCGAAGGGCTGCCCCACCATGGGGATGCTGGATGGGTTTCTCTTCACTGAACCCTGACACAGCTGCCCGGTGATTTGCAGGGCTCAGCTGCAGTTTTGTATTAATGCACCAGTGCTGACAAGCAGGGCAGGTTCTGTTCTGGTGATGTGGCAGCAGCTGATGCAGTTTGTGAGCATCTTGGTTACAGCTCAGGTCCTGAGCAGCTCCCAGAGCCACACTGGTGGCAGGAGAAGGTTTCAGCAAACTCAGCTGAGCAAGACCCATACAGCTCCCTCCATCCCCTGCCCATTCAATCACCCTTCAGCCTCCAAACCCTTTCCCCTTCATGGAGACAAGCCACCTTCTCCTTAGCTTCATAGATCCAGGATTGTTAGGGCTGGAAAAGACCTTTAAGATCATCAAGCCAAATCATTAACCTAGACTAACAAATTAAAGCTGCAGAGCCCAGCACTGAGCACACCACAGGTGATCCTTTCAGGGTACTCCCACCTGCTTCAGAACCAAGATTTATCTTTCTCCCTGTTTTATCAGGAGGAGGCTTTAATAAAGCACTTTTCCCAGATTTTTCCCTGCTAATGTGGTGGCTCAGAAATGCACTTTACCCTGAGAATGGAGGCTTGGCCTCTTCTGCCATCAAGGGACTGGAAATGGTGTTTGGTGGTGGTTTGGGCACAAGAAATGGTGTGAGTGCAGAAGGCACTCGGGTGTGGGGTGACAAAAGGCACCTCTGGGCACCATCCTGAGCCCAGGAGCAGAAGTACAGACTGGTTATTGGGGACCCAACAGCTCCTTTTGGTTGGCAGAAGCAAAGCCCAGTGCCACCACCTGCCTGAGCATCCTTCTGCATCTCACACTCTGCAGCTCTGCTTAACCAAAGCTGAATTACAAGAGAAGCTCTGAGGATGATTTACCAAAACATGCTGAACTCACAAAAATCCAGCACTAGCAATAAATACTCAGTGCAAGCTTAAAAATGGGAAGCTTAAACGTGACCAATACTCAACAAAGAGCATGCTCTAACTCTTGTCTGACACCCCCATTACTTCCACTTCTGAGCAGGTTTATTTTCCTTCCCCAGAGGAGCTGCATATAAAATAGATCATTTCAGAATTACTTCATAATGCATTCTTATAACTGATACATTGTGTAAATAAAATGAAACATTAATAAAAATGGCTGGTGTCTGCCTCTGGCTCTAATTTTAATACTTTGGTGCTGGGGGGGCGTGGGGGGGAACCTCTTGGAACTGATGCTAACAAATTTCCCAAACAAGGCACTAAGAAACTGTGAGCACTCCAGGAGGATGGAGCCACATGGCCAATAAATCCTATTCCTTAAGCCAACTAGTTATTGTCTATAATGCTCATAAAACTCTTCACACAGAAGACCCTTCTCAATGAAATAAACCATCAATCTCTGCTGCATTACTATTCATTTTCCATGTGTGCTGAGAGCAAATGTCATTCAAGGCATTACAGTTCTCTCAAACCATATTAAAATACATAGGCTGATGTTATATCTCTTCAAGCCTCCCTGTTCATAAATTGTTGCTGCTGATTGGAACATAAAGCATACTTTATAACACCATAAAGCCCCAGCAGATACAAGATCACTCATGTTTGTCTTTATGGCTCAATGTGTAGGACTTTGAGACACAAAAGCGTTGTGTATTTCATAACAGAAACAGCCAGGGCCCCGTGGAGAGGAAGCCTCAGACATTTCCATAAAACATTATTACCATATTCCTTGATGACTGAAACATCAGTGTGCACAGAGCCCTGAGCCCTTAACTTGTGGACTGTAAATGGATGAGTTTTCCTGATAAATCAGCTTGGTTTAGGAGCAGAATTATCCTGTCCAATGCTTGGCTGTAAAAGTTATCTCCAGGTGTCAGAGTAATGATGTCTTTTTCCCATTTTTTTTTTCTTGCTATGATAAAAAAAAAAAAAAACTAACCCCTTGCTTTCTAGGGATAAGTCCCCTGAGAAGTCAATGAGATGTTTCAGCATATTAGGAAATGAGAACAGCATCTCAGTGGCATTCCCTGGCTCCATCAGACCTACTATTTCTGGAACCTCTTTGGGAAGCAGTGCCTCTCACCTTCCAGCGCACTGAGATGCTTCTGTCTGGAAGGAAAACTCCTCCCAACCCTGCTCTGCCCTTCTCTACCCCCAAAACTTCAATGCAGAAGAGCTTTTACACCCTTCTCACTGCACTGGAGCAGTTCAGGGATGCTCCAGCACTGAGCTCTGTGCTTCCAGGGACACAGATCAGACTCCGTATTTCCCAGAAGCATCACTGCAGGAGAAATTCTGGGTTTGGAGCCTCCAGCACTGTGGCCAGCACAGCTCAGAGAGCTGACAGGAACAGCCCCAGCTTGCCTTGGATCTGGCTTCCCAGGAGAAGGAAGCAGGAGAGTCCCAGCAGCTCAAGCAGGACCCCTCATCCCATGTGCTGCATGGTTAATGCCTTGGTATTCCTCTGGCTTCCTCTCTGTGCAGTATTTCCAACCTATTTAAAGGTCTATAAGAGGTCTCATCAAAGCCAGGTATAGTTTATACTGCAGATGGTTGCTGACATGATAGAATCCACACTAAGAGGCTGGCTGCTAAAGGTCAGAGTCTCACTTCACTTCTGTTATTAGCTTTGATGTCGGGAAGATGCTGAATTCTCTCCGTGTCTTTTTCTTTCAGAGGGAGAAAAGACACTGTTTACTGTCAGGCTCTTCATCAACATAATTGGTGGCTTCTCTGGAATCACCTCTTTGCTTTAAAAAGAGCTGTAAATCAGCTGTGGGAAGCCTGCTCTTTGAAAACTCCTCCAGCGGCAGCGGAACGGGAGCAGCAGTTTGCAGGATCAGCTCCAGGGCTGTGCCAGATGTGTGCAGGAGCCTGGAGCCCTTAGCTGGAAAAACCTGGAGGTCCCAAATTTGAGACGTGAGCCCTGGAAGCTTTGAGGAGCTCCCTGGCAGCTGCTGAGGGCTCCAGGTCTGAGTGGGACCTTCAGACCCATTTGCTGCTCCCATCCCCAGCGCAGGAGCTGCTCCCAGCACGGCTGTGCCAGGTGGGAATGTGGCTGCTTCCAGCCCCAGGAAGGCAGCACCAAACCACCCCTGTCTGCTCAGGGGGCTCAGAAGTCCTCAAGAAAGTGGAGATCACCCCAGCCTGGCCATCTGGGTTCTATACCCAGACCTGCAGCTTGTTGCATGGCAGGATGTATTTCTGGGAGTAGTTTGGGCAAAGTGAGGGTCAATAAATGGGTCAGGGCTTGCAGTACTTTGAGTGCCATCCCTGGAGTCCCCATAGGGCTGCATCCTGCCCAGCTCCCCCATCCTTCCCAGCTCTCCCATCTTTCCCATCTCTCCTTCATGCCCAGCTCCTCATTCTGCTGCCTGAATCCCACCCAGCAGAACAGAAGAGGAAGCGCTGTGGGAATCTCCAGACCCTTTTGCTACCCCCTTCCTAAAATAGGACCCCACAAATCCTTTTTGTAGGCAAATGCCTTACTCAGAAAATACTGACATTACCCCAACCAGCTCACTGGGATGGAATTTACCTGGTACCAACTTCAGCTCTTGGAAAAACTTCCGGAATCTCCTCTGGAGACATTCAAAACCCACCTGGATGTGGTTCTGTGTGACCTACACAAGGTGACCCTTCTCTGGGAAGGGGGTTGGACTTGATGTCATCTGAGGTCCCTTCCATCCCCTACCACTCTGTGATTCTGTGTCTGATTCTCAGCACCAAACCTCAAACAAGAGACCCTGTGCCCATCACCGTGGTCCTTGGGAAGTCCCTGCTCCCCTTGACCAAATCACTCATCCCTACAGGTCCCAGCAAGAGCTGGAGAAGTTCCTGGGCTTGGACATGGCAGGAGGAGGTGGTGGTTGCCTGCTGGTGCCACGTTCAGCTCTTTGATCTCAGCAATATTTAAGCTTTGCCTGAAGATGGCACTAAAGAATGGCTGGGGCGAGCCTGCCGAGTCCCGGCCGCGCCTGCACTTGTGCTGCAATGAATACATCTCCCAGATCTGGACAGTAATCCCAGCTCGTATTCCCCCCAAAAATTGCCTGTCCATCTGCCTTCTCCTGCCAGCTTGCTGGGGAGAAGTCAGCAGAGGTCACTCTGTGCCCAGCAACCCCCAAATTCCTGGCAAGGGTTGGGGTCTGTCTTCCCCACCAAACTTGGGGTTCCTGGGGTGAAACTGGCCTCCTGCTTTGTGCCTTTATGCCACAGCTCCCAAAAAAACCCCTAAATCCCCAGGTACTTATGGTTAAAAGATCCCAAAGGCCCAAGTTTGCCCAGGTGGAGATGTTTCTGTGGGTTCCCAGCAGAACTTCATGGGCAGCCCAGGGAGAATTCCTGGGCCAAGGGCCAGGTTGTGCAGGGAGGGAATGGGGAAAAGTCAGAGATGAATTTGATTTATGCCCACGAGGGGCCCAGGGAGAGGCCCCATGCCCAGGCATGGGCAGCACTCAGCTGGCAGGGGGGGTGAGTGGCTCCATGTTATCACCCTGGGATGGGGAGTTGGGTTTGCTGGTACCATCTGGCACCTTTGTTTCAAGGCACGGGGAGATAAAGGGCTGGGTGCAGGCAGCAGGTGGGGGTTATGGACAGGGAAAGATGAAGCTTGATTAAATCAAAACCAAAATACAGATCTGCTGGAGATGGCCAGAAGGACAACAGCTCTGGCAGTCCCCCCCCTGTCCCCATCTATTGGGATCTCAGCTGGAGAAGCAGGCAGGAGGGCAGCTTGCCAAGTGGAGCTCACCAGCAACTCACTGGAGAGTTTGAAGAACTGATCTGAACTGTCAGATAATTCCTATGGTGTACCTGGATATGAACCTGAGAAGCCATCACACATAAAACCCATCTCATTTTTGGTTATCTGCACTTTCCTGACCACTAGGAAGAGCACAGGAGAGTTTGGGTCCTGGGCATCATCCACACTGCAGGATGAGGATGGGTTTGTTTGGGGAGAGAGTGCATTGCTGTTCCTCCCCTAACCCTTGCAGAAACATCCCTGGAGTTCAACCACACATTTCTGGTGCATTATCAGAAAAAAAAGGCATTTTTACAACAAGAACAATAGACCATGGTGGGGTTTAACAACATTTCAAGCCTGTACACATGGTCTTTCCAGTGAATGAAAGAGAATGTGCAGTATAGCAGAGAGCTTCCCAAAGAGGATAAGATATGAAAGGAGAGGATAAACTCTGATGCCAAATATCCATATGGCAGCACAGTGTTTGTGTTGGAAGCAGAGCTGAGCCACAAAGTTCAAAGCTCCAAGCAGAGCTCTTCCAGAGTTCAAGGTCCCTCCAGCTCGTTGGGATGATTTTTTTTCTGCTGTTGCTGCACACCAGGACGTGGCACCAGCACGTGCTCAGCAGGCCTGGCAATCCCTTTCCAGCTTGACCCACGACCAGCTATAAAATTCCTATCTGAGCTGCTCCAGCACTGTAGCTCATCACCTTTCCCAAACCATTCCTAAAGGAGATGCAGCCAACGTTAAAGGTGCTATGGAACGGCCTGGGGCTTCCAGCTCTGAATTCCTGCCTTTCCCTAAATCGTGTCATCTGCCCGAGCATCCTTCACCAGCTTCCTAACATTTCCCATCCATCTCGGCCCATTGGAAACCCTTTGGATCTCCCTTTTGTTTACAATGAGTAATGGGCAGGAGTTAACAGAGGTTCCAGAGGAAAAGGTCAGTGTAGTTCAAGCAGCATTAGGAAGACACTTTCAGCCCTGCTTTGATCTGGGAAGGATTTAAGCGGTCAATAAGGCAGCCAGGGGAGCAGCACCATCTCCCAGATGCCCCCGTACCGGAGCCGCTCCCAGGGTCCCGGACCCGGTTCTGGCCCCACCAGGCTGCGATTCCTCCCGGTCCCTCGGGGTTTACGGCCGGGGAGGGGCTGAGTCCCCGGCCCGGTGTCAGGCGGTACCAGGCACGGCTTTCCCGGACCGCCCAGCAGCTCCGCAGCCTCCCGGAGGTTTTTGGAATTGCTGAGGCGAACTGTTTGCTTCTGCCAGTCAAAGTTTACAAAGGGTTCGAGCTCAACCGTGAGCTTGTGAAAACACGGGGTTCGGGTTCTCCTGGCTTTGCGGGGTTCAAAGTCTGAAGTGTGCCCCATCGATTTACGCCTTGATTTATTTATTCATTTATTTATTCATTTGGCAGCCACGGGAGCCGCTGCACGGAGCTCCCGTCCTTCCAAGAAAAGGGGGTGGAAGCCCCCGAGGCAGAGGGAGTGGGAAGGGCTTTTGCTTTTTAACCTTCGAACGCATTGGGGTTTAAGGACCCTGCCAGGATAGAGGTAGGATGAGGTGCCCCGGGGCAGGGCTGGATGGAGGGCAGCTCCATCGTGGGAATTGTAAGGTCAGTGTCTGCTGGCTGGGGGAACACTTGTTTGGGGGTTTTTTTATTATTTATTTTCATCTCCTTTTTTTTTTTTCCCCCTCCTTTTTTTCCCCTTTCCTATTTTTTTTTTTTTATCTCTTTTCTTTTTTTTTTTTTTTTTCTTTTTTTTTTTCCCCCCCAGCTTTTACACACTCCAGTCTATATTTCAAGAAGCCTCTGTCATCTGAAACAACCCCACGTAGGGATGCTGGTTTCTCATCCATTACAGCCTCTCTCCTGGTTGATCCTTTCAGAATAGACTCGGCTACATTTAAAAACTGCTGTGATGCTGTGATTGCAGTGGAGCTGTCTCCGTGTTGCTGGAAAACTGCAGAAATTCACAAAGCAATGTGTGTGTCCCCACATTGGCTGGGGACAGGAGATCCATCCAGTGCTTTAAGGATTGCAATGGAAAAAAGATTTTTACTCCACAATTTCCTCTCCACCCCTCTACCTGCCTGTCCCTCCCTCCTGCTCACCTTTTTTCTGCTCTCTGCTCACACACAGCCCCTGTCTTCTCCTGCTGATCCCTTTGCTGTCCTGGCTTTTTCCTGTACATGTTTCCCTCTTCTCACCCCACCATCCCTAAGGACCATCTCTCAGACTCCTTCCCTCTTCCCTCCCTCCTTGCTCAGCTGTTGCCTGGAGCAGCAGGATGCATTTGGAAGGCAGCTTTTACTGAATAAGCTGGATAAATGAAGTCATTCAGGATCCTACGTATCTCCTGCTGGCTCCCCAGCAGGTTTCCAGATTAGGAGGGGAAAAGGAAAAAAAAAAAAAAAAGAAAGAAAGAAAAAGAAAAGAAATCAAAAGGAACCAGATGCTCAGGGGATTGATTATTGCTGCGTGATCCTAGGGATAAATAAAGTGTTTGGAAAGTTCTTAAAACACATTGAGATGCTGGGATCTCATTTATAAAAAGCAGAGGGCAGGAATAGATAGGGGTTCAGGCTTCCCAGCTGCCAGGAAATGATGTTAGGATGGCTGATGGCTGAGTTTCCTCGGGGCCAGAACAGTGGAGAAAATCAGATGGGTGTCCACCACCCCCAGGCTGTGAGGTCTCCACGGATCCCTCCAGAGGAATCATTTTTGGGGGTGGTGCAGGGCAGGAGCAGGCAGCAGGGTTTTTCTGTAGGGTCCCAAGGAAAGGACAGCCACATTCTCCCCAGAGCCCAACAGGATTTGGCAGAAACAGCCTCTTTAAAATCCTCTCTTAATCTGCTCCCCCCCCCACCCCCTTGATCTGGTTTAAATAAGTAGGTGGGTTGCTCCCAAGCCCCAGCCAGGGATGCACATGCTCCTGGGTGCTGGGGAAGCCTTGGAAATGGGGTCATGAAAGGATATGTCTGGAAGAAGGCCCTTGGCAGCCGAAATCCAGGGGTTGTGATGCTGCCTGGGGCTCACATGGGATGGAGCAGTGGGATGGAGGGGAGTGAGGGCTCCTGAGCCAGCTTGGGGACACTCTGAGCTGCAGAGGGGACCACACTGTGCACATCCCTGCCCCAGCTACCCCCCCATCATCCCACTGCCAAGGGCTGGGGGTCCCCGAGCAGGACCCAGCTCAGGGGGGGCAGGGAATGCAGAGCAAGGAGAGGCAGGAGAGCCCCTGAACCCCCCTGGTGACAATGTCCCAGCCCAGGCATGGGGACAGCAGGGGTGAAAGCAGTGGGGATAAAGGCAGGAGGGTCCCAGAGCCAAGGACATGGGGTTGTTGGTGATAAGCCCTGGAAAAGGTCATTAACCAGAGAGGTTTGTGTTTATCCAGACATAAGACAGAACTATGGGGAAGATACAGTAAAGTGACAAGGTAAATATTTCAAGTGGTGTTTCCATTAACTGCAAATTCCCTTAAAGGTTTTCCTTTGGTTTTGCTCTTGGACTTGAAGTCCTTGGTGCCTGCAGTGGCTTTTCAGTTCTTATCTCAGTTCTAAATGTTCAGCTCCTAAAGTCAACTGATTCTAATATTTTAGAGTGTTGTTTCAGTGATTTATCAGAGCAACACGAGCCAAAATGAAGTGTTATTTGTTAAGGTTTGGGGAGGGGGGGTTTAGCACTTAAAGGAGAAAACCCATTTCTGAAGACATGAATGACATTACTTTTTTAAAAAATAAATACCTGTGTGGTAAAGGAATTGAAATGAAAGAGTGTCATTTTTCTGAAGGAGTTTGACAACCAAAAGCTCTGAAATTAATAACCTTATGACTCTGAAACAGTATTCCTTCAAGTTTTTCTGTGCTGTTAATGTTAGCATTTTTGTTACATGTCCTCTTGTGCAAAATTCATTTCTGCCATCAGCACCTTCATTTGTATGAGCCTTTTAGTTGTGCTTTCAGTGTTGGTGTATTTTCAAGTTATTTATTACTTTTTTTACTTGAAATCATCTCTCTGTGTTGCCTTCCTGTTTTTTGACTGCATTAAAAATACACATTTAAATAGTCTGTGTCTCTGAAAGGAGGGATCTTAGTGATAAAATGGAAGGATCTTAATGATAAAAGATTCTGTGTTCACTCATTTTTCTCCCAGTGGCTTCTTCTGCAGGTTTTACAATCTCTTTATGCTTCCTCACCTTCTTTTGCAAAGGCTTTTCTTTTCCCTCTTGTGTTTATGCAGGGTATAAATACCACAAAGGAGATACTGATATTATTTGTTTGAACCTAACACATTTACAGCTCGGGTCCAGAGGTTCTCCCATAGCACAGCTAAGAGAAATGCAGGTTATTTTTAGTGCAAAATTCCCATATGGCTTTATGACAGAGATATTTCTGCTGTGCAATATTTGCTTTTAATGATAACGATTCCAGCTCTGATGATAAAACTCTGAATCTTGCAACAAGTGGTGTTTCCTTTTTTTTTTTTTTTTTCTTTTTCTTTTTTTTATTTTTTTCCTTTCCCACTACTCCTGGAGCTGTGTTCTGGTGCAATTGCCTCAGCTTTCACTTATTATCATTTTTGATGCCTTATGGCTACCAAGAAGAGTTCTCCCATGCACGAGGATGGGGAAGGTGGGCAGATGACGAGCAGGCAGCTCCAGCTTCCCAAAGCATCCCTGCACACCAAACCCATTTAAATCCCCCCAGAGGTGTCCCCTGAGCCTGGGACAGCCCCAAAATGCTCCTGTCCCCTCCTCTCCTCCCAGTGCCAGCCCTGTGCCTTGCTGGCTTTGCAGCCTGACCTGTCAAGAGCAGGGTCAGCTGCAGGTCAGCCCCAAAGAGAGAAAACAGCAATCACCTCCTGGCTTATCAGTCCTTGGGGTGGGTGGGTGGGGAGACACCCGTGGGGTGGGTGCAGGGATGGGGGCTGCAAGGACAGGCCAGCAGGGTCACCCACAGGTTAACACCAAAGAGCTGCTCCAATGGGGGAAAAAGATTTCAGTCCAGCTTCATCCCATCCTGGTGCCCAGAAGCATCAGTGAAGCATTGATATAAAACCAATATTCACTGCACCGTGGTGAGTACCTGCCCTGCTCCAAAAAAAAAAGGTGATTTTCCTACCAGGATTATGCACTTTTCCCAGGAGCAGGGGAGGGTGAAGCTTTGTTGATGTATGGGATGACCCTAAAGGAGGCTCTGGATCCTGCTGGTATTTGCTCTCCTGCACCTTGCAGCCTGTGTCAATTTATATGTTTAAGGCTTAAAAGCACAAAGCATTTAATCATGTGCTTAACATCAAGGCCACCAGTAGTTCCCCTGACACTGAGCACATCACAGGCTGGGATGCAAAAAGAGACCTTCCCAGGTCCTGCTCAGAGTTATTTTGGGGCAAAAAGGCACAATTTCAGGAGCACCAACCCCATCGAGCCCTCTGAGCAGCAAAATCAGAGCCAGGAAAATCCCCCAAACTGGGTACAACCCGGAGCTGGGGTGGAGCCTCAAAACAAAAGTCAGAGCTCAGCTTTTTGGGGGATTTCTCATTTTTCCTGGTTTCTGGTATAATTTGCCCATTTCAGACAAGTTTCTCCTCTTTCTCCCAGCAGCTGGCAAGCTGTCTCTGGGCCACTTTGCCTTTCCCCTGACCCTGCCCAGGTACAGGTGCCCCTTGTGCCACCACTCTCTGTTTTTCCTCAGTCTGAGGAAATCTGGGAATAAACCCAGAAGGAAACAAATTGTCCTGTGGACACACCACCTCCCAAGGAGCCAGTGCTGGGACCAGCTCCTGATTTTCCATCTTTCAGGTTAAATGCTTGTGCTAAGAGGAATTTGGGCAGGACACTGTGTTCCTCTGTCAACCCCTGGACTGGGATGGTTTTCCTGCTAGCCATGAAGGAACTGGATGGAGAAGAAGATCCTTGGGGCAAGAAGGGGTGTCCAGGAGCCCCTGGTGTCCTTTTTGTCATCATTTTTCATTGCTGGGTGGTACCTCAGGTGCTGCATCAGTAGGATGCTCCTGAAGTGTGATGGTATTTGATAGCAATGGGCTGTGTCTGTCACAAAAAAAAAAAAAAAAAAAAAAAAAAAAGGGAGAGTTTTTACACCTGCAAGGAAAGGCACATGATGAAGATGTTTCCAAATGATGTATTACCATCTTCCTTTGGCAATTTTTATTGTGCTGCCAAAGAATTTCTTGAGATGACAGCAGCTTCAGTGTCAAACTCTGTTTCCACTTAAATCAGTTCCAAGGAAGTTTCTGTTTCACTTCTGCAGAGGCAGAGTATCCAGCACAGCAAACCCCAGACACATGCAGCTGGTAGCTCCTAACCCTCCTCCCATTTTCCAGGCTTTCTTCCTACCTTGGGAGACAAGAAAAAACCAGAAGGCTGACCCCAAGTATGATGAATTCCTCCTGAGCTTTTTCCCATTAACTTCAGTGAGGGTTTAATCCAGTGGGTTTTCAGAAGCTGGGTGGCTGGTGGGGCTTTTTGATGGAGGCAGGAGAGAGAAGACAGGGTGTTAACATGTATTTCTGATTAATTATAGTGTTCTCAAGAGTAAGTGAATAATAGTACTGGTCAGAGCCAGGCATCACACGGGGCTCAGCCCTGCAGGGTAAATGGTGTCTGAATTGTGAGTAATGTTGACCTGGCAGAGGCCAGATAAGATAGGGATTTTTCACATCCAGGACTGGCCAGAATTCCACATATTGATAACAAAATGCCCCAAAATATAACCAGGCTTAGCACACAGCTCTTCCTCACCCTCAGGAATCCTATCCAGCCTGGCCAGAGGAGTGCTGAGGAGGGCAGGGAATTGGCTGTGTGGACCATTAGCCAGGAAATTAAACAGCTTCAATAACTTCCAGCTTTCCTCCCCATCCAGAACAAAGAGCATCTCCTCCTAATAATCTGAGGGAGAGCTGGAAGCCAAACCCTGAGGTCTTTTAGGGGGATTTCTTCAGGGACCCTGGCAGCTACTGACCCCAGTTATGCTCCAGTGCCACCAGATAAAATAAAAATGAAACAAGTGTTAGTGCTAAGCTACCCTAAGTGCAGAGATGTGGAGAGGGTGGTGTTGTCCCTGCCCCCTGGGTGTATTTGGTGCTTGGATGCTCACCCTGCATGCTAAGCCAGCACTTTTTATAAACAGGTCCTAAATTTACTGGTATTTTTGCAAAGTCATCTCACTGCCCCGTGTTAGAGATGCCCAGAACAACTAAAACTTCACCCAGTCCTTTCTCAAAGCATAATAATCTGCCCAAAATCACTTGTGCTTGCTCTCTGGCATCTTGAAATCCAGGAGATGCCCCATTGCTCTGAAAATACACAGGAGGAATTGGGCAAAATGAACAGTTTGCTTTTCCTGGTTTTATTCCAGTGTATGTTTCATCTGTATATGTACATATATATATATATATAACATAAATACATATTTAATATATTTTTCTTGACCTGTTCAGATGTTTCTCAATGGAAAATGTCCCGAATTTCCAGTTTATGAGCTGGTGTTGAAAAGGAGGTGACTTTTTGACACTGATTTGGAATAAAAACTGGTTTGGATACTTCAAGTTTCACACAGAATATAAACTCTGGTCTGGGAGTGAGGGATAATTTTCCTCCTGCTCCAGGTTTTCTCACCTGGGCAAAGAAAATTGCTGTGTGTCATGGTAAGCACTTGAGTCTCATTTTTGCCAGGTCAAGTGATAGAGAAATGGGTTCATCCCTTTTGGTGGTACCAGAGGGGACACTGAGGAATGAGCCATGTTTAACTCCATCCTTGCATTAAGAATCTGTATGAAGAACATGGTCCCTATTTCCAGAGAGATACCCTCAGGGGTGTTAAAACAACCTTCAATATTTTAACAGAGCACGTTCTGTTGCCTTCTTACAAGATGCCATTGTGAGATATTACTTGTAAAAAGGTGATAAAAATACAAAACCAAAGAGAAACTCAGGGCCACCCCACAGTGCTGAGCTTCACAGATCTCCCAGCACTGTTCTGGTTTCTCAGACACATCCCTGCAGTGTCCATCTGCCCAAACCCTGGGTGGTTCAGGACCTTTCATTTTATATTAACAGCTTTTACTTCTTGGCACTGAAGGAATGGGGCAGCTCACATCTCTCCATTGCTTTTTTAGACTTCTGCAAAGTCAGGCAAGTTGGGTCTATCTAATATTAAATATTATCTCCTGCAAACGTGACTTAGAAGCCTGGTTAAAATCCACACAAGCTTTCCAGCCCAGCACAGCAGTGACAGGCAGAGCCACATCAAATGCTTCTTTTATGAATCCCAAACTAGATGCAGTCTTGCTTATGAGGATGTGTAAACTGGGAATTCTGACTAAAACCAGCATTTGACCTCCTCACGTTCCCGGGTGGATGCATCCTGGCATTCCTGCCTGGAGATGCCCGTGTCCTGTGCTCTGCCTTGTCACTTGGGAGATATGGCACACAGATGGAAGGATCATATTGGCCTCTAAAGGAAAATATTTAACCCGGAGATGTCAATGGAATATAGAAATGATGGTGAAAATCCCAGAAGCCTGCCTTGTTTTTGTCTTTTCCCTTTCATCTAGCACTTTGGGTCATGCCATCACTTATATGCTTCAGCCCAAACAGGCAATTGCTGAGTTAAGAACCTGGAGTTCAAAGTGAACCATAAACCTTAGTCCATAAGATAAATCATACAAATTACTTTACAGAAATAAATAGAACATTTGGGAGAGAGGTTATCTTCTTGCCTTCAGTTTACATCTCTAATGACTGTAAGTTCACAAATGCATTCTGTCAAGAATATAAACATTGCTTTTATTATCCCAAAGACAGATATTTATTACTAACTGTTACAGTATGGCCAGCCAGCTTAGAGGAAAAACCCTGGAATCTGGGCAAGAATGTAGAAACTTTGTTATGATTGTTATTACATTTGTGGGCATCTTTTTCAGCTTGGAAAAAACTCACCCTCTTTGGGTTAAAGTGCAGAAATTGAGGTTTTTAATTAGTGGATGGGGCTGAGCTTTGCTGATTTTTTTTCTTGAAATGCAGAAATAGTGGTTTCCACACAAACACACCCAGGTGGGATTTTTTTCTAAAGGTTTGAAGTCACCCTTCTCAGTGACCACATGACTGTAACCTTGTGTAGGGCTCTGTTTTGGGACACAATCCCTACTTTTCTGCTCTCACTGCCAGAGAAGCTTCATTTGGATCAGTCTGTCACTCAGCTCTTTTTTCTGGGGCACAGTAAAACAAGGAGAAAAAAAAAAAAAATCATTAGATTACCAAAAAGGCTTTTGCTGAATGGGTGCTAGAGATGCCAGGGGGGTAAAGATCCAAACCCAAAGAGTTCTTGACCTCCAGATCCCTGCATTGGTCCAAATTTCTTCCTTAAAGAGCCACTTCATCCTGCTCTGCCCAGACCAGCACCCAGAGCAGATCATGCTCCCTAGGAAAATAAAACCATTTGCATTTCCCTTTACAATGCTGCTCCTGCAGAGCAAGGGAACCTCTTCCATAGGATCCAGCTTAGGTACCTTGTCTGCAGCTCCTGGGGTGGAGGGGAATGGGATAAAAACCCCTTTTCCTTGCCTGGCTCTGGGAGCAGCGAGGTGCCACGATGCTGCCTGAGAATCCATCTTCACATCCTTGCTCTGGATTTAGGATAAGGTTGCTGGGAGGAGGTTGGGATGTCAGGGACAAGAGGTCCTGCTCCTGTCTCAGAAAAACACATCCTGTGTGTTCATTGCTTGATGGACTCAGGGTGCTTCTGGGGAAACAAGAGACCAGATCCGGGTCCAAAAGGATAAGAGGAAAAAACCTCCCTGGGCCCCAGGGGCAGCTGAGCAGGAGAGAGCCATTTGGGCTCTGCTCCATCTCCTCTCACTCCCCCAAAACAAGTCCCTCTGCCCTCTGAGCCCCAGCTCAGGTTAATTAGCAAAGCAAATGTGGGCAGGTTTCCATTGCTGGGCTCTTTTACATAAACCCAGGGGTATTTCTCAGCTCGGCCAAATCAGCACCTCTGAGGGGCCCTCTCCTCTCCCAGCAGAAGTGCCTGGTTTGGAGCAAGAGCAGAGCAAAACCTCACACCAAAAGCATCACCCGACACGTATCACTGGGCTCCATGTGTTCTGAGATTGCAGCAGTCAGGAATAAGGGCTGAGAAATTGGACATGAGATTGCATTTCCTGCTTGTGCATCTGTGGGATAAACTGTTTGGAGCCCCAGCCAGAGATTGTTTCTCTCCTACATCATGGCAGTCCCCCTGTCTCTGGGTGCTTGGGCTTCGTTATGTCTGGTAAGGGAAGGAAGGGAAATTAAAAAAAAAATTAAAATAATAATAATTAAAAAAAAAATAGGGGGCATGTTGAAGAGAAAAGCATTTGAGCCTGGACATGGCTGTCAGCATGTGTGTGACACACTCCTGGGATGGCCTCTCAGAAGCAAGGATGGAAAATCTGTGCCCCCAGTCGTGCTCAGCAAATCAAAGAAAAGAAGGAATTCCTCAGCTCTGGCTGAGCCTGCAGCTCTTGCCCAAATGTTCCTGGAGTGCTGCTTGGCCTCCCCAAGCTGGGGTTTGAGGGAGCTGTGGGGAAATCTGGGGTGCAGAGCAGCTCCAGTGCCCCCCACATCCCCAGCTGTGGGAAGCTGGGAGGATGGGAGAGCTGCAATTAAATCCTCAACCCTGATGAGATGGCATTAATTCTGGTCAGGAGAGCTCCCAGAACAGCATCCAGCCAGGAAGCAAATGGCAATGGAAGGGAAGGAAGAGACCATCAGGGGCTGGGCAGGGACAGATTTGGGGTGAGGGGCAGCAGGAGGAGGTGGGGGTCCCCTGGCACCTTTTTATTTCTTATACAGGGGCTGCAGTGCAGAGGAAAATCTCACCTCATGGACACCCAAGGGAAGGTTTAAAAAGCTCCCCAAGAGGGGGGAGGACTCTGCTCTCTCAGCGTGATGCTCCAGAGGGTGTTTTGATAAACTGATTGTCTCCACAGCTCAAGTGGATGGGGGTTTCTGGAGAAAGTCCAGGGATTTTCTGCTGCATTTGACATCTCTGACACAGACTCCTCCCTTTCTTTCCAAACAGAAGTGTTATTTTCCTTACCTATTTTTTTTTTTCCAGAGGGAACAGAGCCATGGGATAGGAAGGAACACAAACAAACAAACAAAAAGCCAAGTGAAATAATTTTTGCATTGAATCACACAGGAAAAGGCACTCTCCTTGCAAGCAAACAGGCAAGAAAATTCTGAGAAAAATGGGATTTAATGGGAAAATGCATGGAACAAACTGATTTTTTATTTCACCAGGGACATTTTGCAGAAAGGTCTGTGACTTCTCCAGCAGCCCTGATCCTGTCCTGCCTGTCCCAAGCAGGGGGACCATGGGACAGCCAGAGCCCAGCACTCATCTCCAGCCTTCAGATGTGCCCTTTGTGGAGAGCTAAGCATGTGTAAACAGTTCATTAACCTTACATTAATACAGGGTTTGATTAATATTTTGATTTAAATGGTGTCTCCGGGCTTCTCATTACTTGACTGCTCACTTGGAAGCACCAGGAAATATTTTACATTAGCAAAAACCTGAGAGCAGGAGCACATCCATTGCAATTCTGATGTAGTGTCCAGGGATCAACAACCCTGTTCCTTGGGAGACCCAGACATCTCCAGCTATTTCCCCTCTTTCTATGACACTGGAGCCATCCTCTCAAGGACTCTTCTCTCATGATGGACTCTCCAGGATGATAAATTAATTACAACTTGCATTAAACCCAGTGCATCTTAATATGAGCTCTGTCATAATCAGAGATGAATGAGGTATCTGGATGAATACAGTGAAAACTTCTCTTTGGTAAAGCCATTTATAACACACCAGTATGCCAGGACTGGACCAGTTGTGATAAACAAGGGCAGGACAACAGTGATTAGGTATGAAATTGAACAATGGTAAATGTTTAAATAATAAATAATAAATAATAAAATACCTCACAAGCATGGTACCTGCATGATAAATGAAAATAGAGCCTCAAATAATAATAACAATGTAAAACAATTTGTGAAGCCTTTCCTAAGCAGAACCCTGGTTGGATTCCAAAGAAAATACATGCAAAAAATATTCAAAATCCCATGCGTTACGTTGACTTTGGCCAGCTCCCAGCTCTTGGGTATAAAGCTTTCTCCCAAAGTTTTGCAAGTAAAACAAGTTCTCTGAATGAGGACCTGATCCTGACAGCTGCTGAGCACCCTCATTGACTTCTCTGGTTTGCAGGACAGATCTAATTCATAAGTCAAAAAAAAAAAATCACCCAATAATGAAATCCATCATATCAAACACAAGAAAAAAAAAAAAATAGGGCTTTCAGGATCCACCCTTTTGTTATGTAATGTTTTTTGGTTGGGTTTGTTGTGTTTTTTTTTTTTAATGAGAACTATCAGAGATTTGGATGCTTAAATCACTGCTGGGAACTCTTCCTGCATCCTACAGACTGGCCATGAGCCCCACAGACCTGGACAGCCAATCTCAGGGCTGGGGCCAAACCCTCCTCACTCCACTCATGGGAGCATCCTGATGTTTGGAAGCTGCTTCTGGAAATGCTCCTGCTCACAAGGAGCCCTTTTGCCTCCAGTATGGTGCAGGATTGGGCTCTGAGCCCTTAATCCCTGCAGTAAGAAGTGGAACACTGCACACAAGATGTAGCAACAAAACAGATTTAGTTCAAGGTTAGTCTCCAGAACCCTTATCTGATCACTGACAGTAATTTATCACACAGAACCCATCATTAGTGTCAAGCTGTTTTATTACCCACTAACTTAACACTGTTTTACCAAGAGTCAAGTGTGATGTCACTCATGTTAAAGTAATTTACAGCTAATAGATATGAGGTAGGAGTCAATGCTGGCTTGCTGAGTTCCTTTCATACTCCAGTGCTAGCTCCTTTCATTTTGCCCACTGAGCAAACCAGAGCATAAGGAAATAAATAGTAAGGAATAAAAGGGAAACCATCCCCACCCGGCTGTGCCCATGCTTCAAAATTTCCCAGTCTCTTTTCACTTCAAATACAAGAATTCACCCATATACTCTGATATTGTGGAGCTGAAAGGGCCAGTAAGATTTCAGAGACAATAATTAATAATCTGGTTTGTGGGATTAAAAAAAAATGTGTAAATGCTTTGGGGGTGTGGAAGCTCCAGCACGTCAGCAGAGAGGAAATCCCTCCAGGAATTGCATCGTGTACCCCCAAAACGTACAAAATCTGTCACACCAGGGGAGAAAAAGATGATTTGTTGTGGTTTGAATTTTGGGGGTGAGAGTTCCCTTTATTGGGAACACAAAGAGAAGTTACAGGAACCTCGGGTTTGGTTACAAAAAGTGGAGAGGGCTGCATATGAAGGTTGTTTTCCTTCCCTTCTCTCCAGCCAATTCTGCTCAGTCTTAAGGTCAAGCCCAGTGCAGGCTGTGTTTATAAGAGAATACATTTCCCATTTCCAAGCACTTGCCATCTCCTCTAATGAATCCTCCTGCTGACGTCTCCAGGATCCATATTCTTAGCCCTCTAGACATCCAGAGATAATCCTGACTAATGTGTATATATTCAAAGAGGTTTATTGTGGAGAATTGTACATTTGGGATAAGGGAAAGGACATCCCATATCAATTCACCTCTCCAGTTGTATACCCATTAAAACCATTTTAAATCTCTGTACCCTCTCTTATTTCCCCTGGAAGTTCCTAAATCCTGAGCTATTTTCATAGTGACTTCAAATGGAGGTGTGAGCCTTCAAGACACTGCAGAAAAGCCAGAGAAGGTCTCTAGGGATTAAATTTTAACAGTTTGTGGCATCTCAGGTAAATATCTTTCTCTGACAACACACCTGGACTGTAAATCATTGGAGCATCACTTCGTCAGCCCTGTCAATAACTGTCCTGGTCTGTGAATTCTGTTTGACCAAACAACTCTGGGAAACAGAGGATTTCAACGGTGACCTCAGCTTCAACCCTCAGAGACAATTGTGTGCAGATTGGCCAAAGTCCCCTGAAAGAAAGACCCTGACATTTGGCCCTGGGAAGGAGCTGGCTGACCAGATGTGGGGCTGAAGGTTTGGGCAATGGCTGAGCTCTACCTAGAGCTTGGCCCAGGTACAGTCAGATGGGAAATACACACTCATCCTTCTCTCCCCTTCCGTGGGGAACTGAATAAAAGCTTGCCAGGACTTCTGCATATCTTTGCTCTCTTAAAATCATTCCAGTGCTTCCTTGTAACACATGGCTTTGCTCAGCTTGTTCCTGCAATATCTCAAGAGTGAGCTGGAGATTCCAAGTGCCCCATTTCACTGCTTTGCCCACAGGGCTGCTGGGTCTGCACTACACGAGGAGGAGAACCATGGTCAGTGCCCAAATCTCATGTCATGCAAAGCTCTGGGTCTGGTTTAATTTTGTATTTGCCACTCCAGAGACAAGGAAAAAGCTCTCCTCAGCTCCAGAGCATTCAGCCATGAAAGCCACCAGGGCTCTTGGGCAGCTGGGGTGCCCAGAGACAGAAAAAGGTTTTTTGCTCACCACGCTGCCTCTCCATCTCTCCCTCTCCATCCTGCCTTTCCAACTAATTGGAGCCATGTTTTCATGCCAAAACAGATGAAAAATGCAGCCAGCCAGGGCTGAGAGGTTGCTGAGAAGGTGAAAAATGAGGCTAGGAGAGGTCAGAGATGCAGCCAAAGAGACAGAGAGAGGCGGGAAGGGGAATCTGGGGAGGTGAAGGAGAAGATTTGCTGACCCAAACCAAGGCAGTTCAGCTATGGCAGAGAAGCTGTGACAGGAAAGCACAGACTGCAAATGCAGTGAGCAAAGGCAGGAAAATAAATATTTGGCACAGGGGTATTAAAATTAAGCATAGCAAAGCTATGCAGGGAGCATCAAGCCTAGTTCTAGTAGATAGGAAAGGTTGCACCATCCAGTTGTCCCATCCTTTCAGTGCCTTGCTCATGAGAAGTCACAGTGCCATTTCTCCCACGTGGAAGATTATTTTTAGACATATAAAATATATGAGGAGAGAGGTGCAAAATGAAAACGAACACATAATGCAGGTGGTGTCCCAAATTCATCCCAAATTCACCTATGTTAACTTCAGAGGGAGAATTCCACCAGAGATTAATTCAGATTTTGCATTTGCAAGTGCACATCTGTGTAGGGCCAGGGATCTGAGTCAGTAACTTCACACCAAGACTGCAGCAGGGGAAAAAAGTGCTTTTAGTTATAGGTACCAAAATTAAATCAATAGTAAATATTAATATTGCAGCTGACTTGGAGCAGGAATTCAGTAGGATCTGAAATCTGTGTTATTGCAGAGTAAAATAAAACTCCAGTAGGTAGAATGAGAGGGAGTCACAGTTTGGGATTGTGCTGCCTTCTGGACCTTCAGGGTCACATGTATGCAGCCTCCTGATTAAAAAAGAATTTTGCAGCCCTTCAGATCTTAGAAGAAGAAACCATCTTCCATCTTCCAACGTTCTCAAGTGGTTGGATTTACTGAGTGCTTAACTTATTACTATTTCATGTCATAGTACCAACATACCATGTTCAAGAGTCATAGGGAATCCAAAAGGGCTCTCATTGTTCAGACATGGGGTTTAATGTTATATTGGGAAAAAAAAAACCCAAAACAGTCTTCCCATCAAGAAAACTGGTTGGCACAGTATCCAGCTGGGAAGTAGGGGCAGAGCACCAAGTCAGGAAAACAACTTCTTGGACTCTCATTTTTCTCCCAGAATTCAGTAAAAGTCATGGCACTCCTAAAGAATAGCAAATCTGAGGGTCTCCAAACTTGCCAAATGGATTTCTCCTTTTTAATCCTTGATATTCCCCATTTCCAGTTTCTTCTCCACAGCCCACAACACGAGGTGCTCTGTTATGAGAACACTTCTGTTGATATTAGAGCTCATTACTCCAGAGTCTGAAGCTTTAAGGAAAAACACCCAGTATCACGGGACTGGAAATGAAAATATGAGCTCATACCCCAGAGATGTCCAGCTGAGAGATTCCACTTTATGGGAACTCTCTCCAAAGGTCTCCAAATGACTTGGGCACCATCATCCCATCTCCCAACATTGAGCAGTAACACAATGGTCCCAATTTCCTTCTGTGGCACAGGAAGAGCAAGATCCTTTACACGTTTCTCCCAACCAAGCAACAACCAGGTTACATCATGACTTTGGTGGCCAAAGCTCCTCGTTTTCCTCCCTCCCCCCACCCCAGGAACAATGGCTAACTGTTCTTTTTCCATCTATAAATTTGTCTGAGTTAACAGTTCCCAAGATCTGGCAGCAAGCTGGAGCTGGGAGTGAGTTGAGAGATAGGAGAGTGACAGTCTGAAATGAAACACAGAGCTGCTGGGCCTGCAGCCGTCAGACAGGAGCCTGGCTCCCTCCCTTAAAGATTAGCAAGACTCCTTCACTGGAGCCCTCCACATTCCCCAAAATCCTAGCAACAAAGTGCTGTCTCTCAGCCGCCAATGAATCATGTGAATTTAACCTTTCACCTGGCCACAAGGAGGTTAATATACCAAAATAGCCTTTTTTTTTTTTTTTTTTTTCCCCATTTATTGCCCGTGATGGCAGTGGGGAGCGTGGTGGAAAACCCTCTGGATGTGGTTTTGTTGTCAGAGCTTTTTCCAGGACCAGATTGGCACCACCAGCACACATGGGTGAGAGTTTATTGAGGGAAATATTTTCCAGTCTCACAGGATGGAATTTTTTTGCCTCTCCTTGCCTGGCCGGTGTCTTGTTGCACCCTCCAGCTTCAACCCCACGAGCATTTGCAGGCACAAGAAATAACACACACAAGGACAGGGTGTCCCCCAGGGTGACCATAAGGATGGAGCTTTTGAGTCACTGATTGCTCCTTCCTGCTCTGCCCATGGCAAAACTCCTGGAGAACTTCCCAGGTGGGTTGGGTCCTCATCCCCTGTGAACCCTGGGGTTGGGTGTCCTGCCTGGGCTGGTTATCAGTGTCCTTTGTGTTTGAGGCAAATCTGGAGTTTGCAAATCCCTCTTCAAGTAAATCTGGAGACCACAATGTGCCCACCTGCAAAAAAAATAGGTGGTTTATCCCCACCCGTGAGGGGGTACTCCCAGCAGTGGGTGCTGCAGCTCCAACCTGTGTCCACTGACCCTGTCATCCTCAGCCTGAGGGTTTTGGGGTTTCTCTGAAATGTGGAGCTTGTTGTTAAATCAGCTGTGAAGGCAAATTAATTTTAAAAACTAAGGCCAAAATCACACAAGGAAAGGTCACTTTTGGGAGGCACATGCCAAGGAGGGCAAACACCAGGGACTGCATTTTGTACCCTCTAAATATTGGAGGAACTGGGGTGAATTTTGAAGCTGTTGTTGGCGGGTGAGAGGCTGGAGGAGTGGCTGAGGCTGAAGCATCCCTGTACAAGGGGTCCAGAGGAGACAACAAGCAACATCAGCTCTAAGGGACCTCTTTGATTTTCCATGCCAGTGAAAGCCTTACAGTCTAAGGAAGAAAACGGGATCTCAGAGTAAGAGGAAGAAAGCTTTTCAATACTTTCCCCCCTCCCTCACAACTCCCTTTCCTGAGAGCCACTGCCACATGCATCTAACAGGAGATAAATATTTTTTTGTTGGAGTCCACTGTTTATTTAACCCTTTGGAAACACAACCCCCTGGCATCCCTGCACCCTTCCAGGCACAAGCCCCTGCTGTCACTGCCTGGTGGGGCTGGGGCAGCTCAGTCCTTGCCCACAGCTCCTGAGGCTGGGGCCTCCCCCAGCTCTGGCTGTGTCCCTCTCTCCTCTTTTCTTTTCAGTGCTGCCCTGTGGATCAGCCCGGCCTCTGCTGCAGGAGGTACCTGAGCTGGAGCCCTGGGCAGGGCCAACCCAACCCCTGGAGACTGGGTAGGAAAGGGCTGGAGGGAGGATGGAGGGAGGGATGCAGACCAGGGGATGGGGACAATGGATGCGGTCCGGGGGATGCAGACCTGGGCATGCAGACCCTCGACGGTTCTCTCCCGTCCATCCTCGCCGTTCGCAGCCCAATGGGCCTTGTACCGCCGGGCAAATCATCGTTCGTTTGGGAGCTGCGGGCAGAGCCGAGAAGCTGCCCGGTGCCGCCCGCCGGGGCTGCAGGGGTGAAATACTCGATTGTTTCCCACCGCAGAGGGGGACTCAGGGCGGAACGGCTCGAAGCGGGCCCGGTGCCGGCTGCTGGGCAGGGGTTCCGAAGCAGAGCCCCGCCGGGGGGCACCAGGTTGGGCTCTAACACAGGGACTCGCCCTCCGCGGTACCCCCGAGGGGAGCGGTCTGCGAGCAGCTTGTGAGCCCCGGCGGAGGATGCTGCAGCCCGTAGGAGGCAGTGGGAGGAAAGGGAACGTATTTAATTAATTGCCACCTCCCGGTGCAGCAGGGGGGAACGTGAACTCACGGTTCCCCACTCAGGGTGCGTCTTGCCTCTCCCCTGCCGAATGCAGCAGGACCTGGTACATTTCTGCCTTCCTCCCTCTGCTTTCCTTTTCTTTTTTTCCCTTGGTTTTCGCTAGGGGAAAAGGGGGAAGCTAAAAGCCCCCCCTGGGGACGCTCCCACGCGTCCGCCCCCGCGCAGGACTCACAAATCAGCCGGAGCGGGATTAGGGCCGAGGGGCCGGGGCGCCGGGCAGTCTGTCCCGGCCCGGGGGAGCCTCACCTGGAGGGGTCAGGGCTCCCTCGGGACCCGCGCCGTGCCGAGCCGCACCGGCCCCGCTTCGACCCAGCCGGAGCCAGACTCTGCCTGGACGGGGAGCAGACACCTCTTCCTAACTTTCCCTGTCCCCCCGAAAAAAGTGGCCGTACCATCCTGGAAGTGCAGGGCCAGATCCAAGCCAGTCCGTTTAGCGGATCGTGAGCCCGGTGAGGGATGAGCATCGATGTCAAAGCTCTCGGCGGTGCAGTCGGGGTGACACCGGGCTCTCCCGGGACCGGGCTCTCTCCGGACGGGGCTGGCAGAGAGGCTCTGTGGTCTCCTTTGGGGATCCCCTCCCCTGGTGCTTCTCGTGGGGAGTTTTGTGCCTGGCTGAGCCTCGCCGTGATCTGGCTCCGAGGCAGAGATGTCTGTCGCTCTGTCCCCGGCTGCCACGTCGGATGTGCCCTCGATGGGTCAGCGGAGCGCCGGGGAGCCCCTTCCAGTCTCCGCGGGAAGATCCCCGCAAAACCGGGGTCCCCGTGTCCCGCACTCCGCTGTGACCTCCCCGGGCACAGTGCGAGGGTTGCGGAGGGGGCATGGCGGGGGGCACCAAGATGACACCTTCCCTCCTGCTTCACCTAAAGCATCGCCCACGCCGGGGCTTCCTCAAGGGGAGACCCCCGCACCCTCCGCCTGGACCTCGGTTAACCGAGCAAAGCCCAAATTTCTACTAACACCCAAACTGCACCGATACGGGAGGCACGTTGTGAGAGCCGGGTGCGGCCCCCTCTCCCCGTGGGCATCCCCACGCAGGTCTCACGGGTGGGTGTCACCAGTCCGGGCCGGTGCCCTGCTGGGTCCGGTATTTGGCGTCAGTCCGATCGCGACTGAAACCCCCCTCGGGGTGTCGGAACACCTGCCCGCAGAGCTGCTCCGGGGCCCGGTGGGGCGAAAAAACAGCAGGGTTGACTCATCCGAGGAGAAAGTGGTATGAAAAGCTGGTAAAACCAAACAAAGAAATAAATAAAACAACGTGATGTGTCTGAACACAGGCACGCAACAAGTCCACGGGCAGGTTTTCGCTCACGGGTGTTTCCTCCGTCGTGAACACGCTCGCGGTGGTAAATCCCTTCGGATTTCGCCAGCGCTTCGTTTCTTTCAGCGTTTTCACATCTATTTCAACGCGATCGGAGCGGACAATTCGCACGCATTGAGGAAAAAAATTTATAGAATAAATCACAGATAAATAACAGCTTGAAATGGTAAAGCTCGGAAAACCACGCGTCCCCGTGGCTTCACCCCGCTTTTTACAACCGAAACGAAACGAAGGAATCACCGGCGGTGGCTCTCGGGGTTGGGACTGGTTTTCCGCGGGGACGTTTCTGCCCGTGCGGCCACGGGGCTCGCTCTGCAGGAACATCCCCAGCTTGTTATTTTATTTTTCTATTTTCTCCTCTCCCCCCCTCCCCCTTTTTTTTTTTCTTTCCTTGTTTTCTTTTTTCTTGTTTTCTTTTTTTCCCTTTTGCTCTGCGGGCAAAGGGATACCCTGTGAGCCTGAAACAGCCGTTTTCACGAGCAAATAAATACATCTCCAGTCAGTTGCGTTGCATTATTCCGAGGGAAATAGCTGGCATTCCTACACCAGTTTATTTTGGAGCTGAAATTTCCCACCCTTCCCGCAGCTCTGGGCCCTGCGGAGCCAGGGCTGGCCGGGATCCCCCGGGGGCCGGGACCCCGCTGCCGGGCAGCGCTCAGCGGGGTTACCGGAGGGATCTCGGGACCGAACCGGGCCTGATCCTGTCGGCAAAGGCCTGCGGGAGGCAAAGCTCTGTCCGACCGTGGATGGAGCAAGCGGTGGGGGAGACTTCCCCCTCCCCCCTATAATTTTTCTGAGGAAGAGAGAGCCTTAGGGGAAAGGAGCAAAAATTCTCCCAAACTCCTCGGAGGCAAAACCTGATAACGATGAAATTTTTCCCTCGCACCGGCTGTAGGTGGGGATTGACCCCTCTGCCCGGCACCGGGGGAAAATTAAATCGGCCAAATTACCTAGGCTAGGAGGGCAGTGGGGACGAAGTGCTCCTTCCCCTCCTGCATCCCCTTCCCGGGGTCCAGCTGACGGGGAAAAGCGGGGAAGGGACTTTATTCCTGTCGCTCCCCAAGAGCTGCAGGGAGGAAGCCCATCTTCACTGCTCCCCCCGGGGAATAGCGCAGCCCCCCCAGATGGGGTAGCCTGGGGCCCAGCGGCCCCGACGGGACGGTGAGGGACCAGAGCGCTGCTCCCCGGCTGGGCAGAACTGCTTTGAGCCCCGGTAATCTGGCCGGGCAGGCTCCGAGCGGTGCCCCAGGTTCGGGGGGGCCGGGGGCTGCTTGAGAAAGGCAGGGCAGGGGGGAGGACAGGCTGGTGAGACCCCCCCTTCCCCCTTAGTATGGGGTTTATTGCAAAGTAGAGCGGGAGCGCTATCTCGGAGCAGAAAAACGCCTGAATCCCCGCCGGAAAGTTTTCGATGTGTTCTCCAGCATCTACCGGCGGCCCAGGGAGGGGGGGGGGGTGGGGGTGGGAGACGGCATCGCCTCCCTCCGAGGTGTCGGAAAGACACCCAAAACCTCAGCAAGGCCCCTAAAGGAGGGAGCCACCCCCAACCCCTCCCGGGGGGCGGGCGGACGCCTCAAGCCTTGCAAGGAGAAGGGAAGGGGCTGAGGGGGGGGGCAGCCAGCGGGTCCGGGGCGGTGCGGGGCACCCTCGGGGGCCTCATCCTGCCCTCGCTCCGCCCGCTGCCTGCCGCCCCGCTCCAGGGCCGAGCCGACGGGCGCGTCCCCCCCGCCGGGAGCGGAGCCGGAGGGATTTATCCCGTCCTCCCCCCCTGCCGGGAGGCGCCCAATCCTCGCCGGGACCGGGGCTACCCCGCCGGTCGTCACGTGGGCCGGGCCGCACCGGGGCCGCCGTAAAGAGCCGCAGCCGCCTCCTCGGCCGCCACTTCCCCGCAGGGCGCAGCCAGGGACGCACCCACGGGAGACGCCGGCGGTGGGAGGGAAGGAAGGAACCGGGGGAGGGCAACCCCTCTCTGCCAGGGGGTCCCGGTTGTTTTGGTTTGTTGATTTTTTTGTTGTTGTTGTTGTTTGTTTGTTTAATTTTATTTTTCCTCCTCCCTCGCCCGTAAAACTTTATTCTTTTTTTTTTTTTTTTTTTTTTTCCTGGGATTTCCCTGGATGGTCTGAGCGCAGCTTCATGCCCACCCGGCCATGCCCGGTTCCGCTCCCGGCCCGCTGCCATGTGAGTACCTGTGCGGGAGGAGCGGCCCAGGAGGGGGTCGGGGGGCGGGATGCTCTTGCGGTGCTCCGCGGTTTCAGCTCTGTATCTGCACTCGGAGGCCTGCCTGAAGGTTATCTGTCTTTTTAACAAGAAATTGGCAGCGCTGGCTGGTGGGGGGCATCGGAGATGTCTCCGGTCCGGGGCTATTGCCTACGGCCGCCGGGACTCTGTTCCCTCCCGGCCCAGGACGCCGCGATCGGCCCGAGCCGCCAGCAAGGCCCCGAGCCGCTCTTCAGGCCCGGGGCTCCGAAAAAAAAAAAAAAGAAATGAGACGGGAAGAAAAATACTTTTGAGGTGGAAAAAAAAAGGGAAAAAAATTGCCGGATTTTTTTTCTTTTTTTTGAGCCTTCGGAAGTGCCCGGGCGGGCGGGCGGGCAGTGGGAAGGTGGCTGCGGGATCTGCTGCGCGTTACTCGGAGTTTTATTTCTCGCCGTGGCTCAGCCTCTGCTCTCGGCCCGGCGCCGCGGGTTTCTCCCGCGGGACGAGCTGACCAGAGGAAAGTTTAAAGGGAAAAAAAAAAAAATCAATTACAAATTACAACCCCTGCTTGAGACAGGGAACAGGCGCTTTCTCCTCGGGAAACACCGGCGGGTGCGAAGGGCCGCGGATCGGGGTCTCCCGGGGTCTCATCCCGTGGCTCTTGGCTCTCCCCCCACCAGGTTCCTCTGAGTGAGTCCCTCGGCACCGTCGGGGCGCAGCCGGCCGGGCCCTGAGCAGCCATCGCCGAGGCCGGAACATGTATCAGGGTCTGGCCCTCGCCCCCAACCATGGCCAGTCGGCTTATTCCCACGACTCCAGCAACTTCCTCCACTCTTCGGCCGGCTCGCCCGTCTACGTGCCCACCACCCGGGTACCATCCGTCCTCCAGACGCTGCCCTACCTGCAAGGCTGCGAACCGCACCAGAGCCACCTCGCCAACCCCCCGGGCTGGGGACAGAGCGGCGGCGAGGCCGCTCCTTTCAACGCCGGCAGCCCCCATCCGCCCTCGGGTTTCTCCTACTCCCACAGCCCGCCGGGCAGCAGCCCCCCGGGCCGCGACGGTGCCTACCAGGGGCCCCTGCTGCTGGGCGGCGGGGGCCGGGAGCAGTACGGCAACGCTTTGGTGCGCTCCGTTAACGGGTCCTACTCCAGCCCCTACCCCGCCTACGTGACCCCCGAAATTCCGCCTTCCTGGACGGCCGGACACTTTGAGAGCAGCGTGCTGCACAGCCTGCAGACGAGGCAGGCGGCTTTACCCGGCCGCAGGTCCACTTTCGGTAGGTTGGAGTCACCTCTCACCGTCGCTTCGGGGCTCCGGGGGTGTCGGTTCCTGGTTCTCGGCATCCCCATCCCCTTGGTGTGTTGATGGGCCGGCCCCCGGGGGTAGAGCTGCCATCCCCGACGGGGAAAGAGGGGGTGAATTTATCCAGGGATGGAGAGATGGCCCGGGCACGGAGGGTGTGTGGCTGAGCCTGGACGGAGGTGGGGTGTGTGTATGTGACACGAAGGGCAAAGACCGCGTTTCAAAGCAGAGCAATTCCCCCACAGGACGGAGGAGCAGAGGCTGCTCAACCCCTTCCCCCTCCACCCCTACGATATCTCCTTCCCACAATATAGACTTTGTGCCTGTGCTTCAATACTTACCCTTGTGTTTAAATTAGCGGGGCAGATTTATAGCTCCCTCCCTTTTAAGTAATTTATTGTGGTAAATTAGTTTATATTTGAACAGACTCTCGGGCTCCTAATTCGCCTTCGACCAAACAGGTCCGCAGCTGCATCGCTCTGTGGCCTTTGGAGAGACACTGAAACTCGCTCAGGCGTTGAACAATAAACCCCACTTCAATTCGTTTGCATCCACACCGGAGAATCCTTTTAAATCAAGCCCCGAGCAAATAAAACTTTGGGGCTTGATTTAAAAGGACTCTCCGTGCGCAGGGTTTATAACCCCGGGGGTATTTCACAATCCTTCTCCGGGCGGTGGTTTGCAAAAGTCCTTTTAAAGCCACTTCAAGATCTTCACCCGCTTTATCACCTTTACTGCGGTGAGCCGAATTATCTTATCTTTACCCCAAGAACAAAGTTAAAGCAGGGAAACAGTTCCCCCCCTCCCCACCCAGCTGCCTCCTCTGCTCGGCTCTTCCCCCCACTCTCGGGGTGCTCGGGAAGCAGCGGCTTTTTCCCAGGATTTTCTCTTTGTTTGGAAAAATCCGTTGCGCCGTGCGGGAAGGGATCGCCCCGGTCCTGCCGAGAGAGGTGGTGGCTCGGAAATAAATTCTGCACTCTGAATTGGGGCGGTTTGGGATCCAGAACAGTGGCGGCCGTCCTCTCTGCCGTTTATTTTTGCTCTTGAATAGTGTAAACCGCTCTTAAGTAGCGTAAACTGTTATTTTTTTTCTTCATTAATGAATTATTGCAGCTTTTTTTTTTACGTTTTTGTTTTCCGTTTCTCCTTTTTAATTTTATTATTTTTTCCTTTCCGTTTAATCACTATTAGTACGATCGAAATTTTTTTTTTTAAATATATGAAATAAAATAAGAGGGTATTTTTCTTCGGAAGAAGAAAATAACATTTCAGACCAAGGAAATTATTTCAAAAAGAGAAAGAAAAGCGACAGGAGGAAAGAACCCGAATCTCAATCGCGGGGTCCCTCGTTTTTATCCCGGGCTGCCCGCTTGCCCCCGAGCCGGCACCGGGGATCGTGCTGGGAACGGGCTGCTCCGAAGCTTCTTCCCGGAGAAAAGTTTGGAAAACCTTCGCTAGCAGAATTTTGGGGTCGTGATGCCCTCCCGGGGACCCTCGGGCACCCCGCGGGGCGAGCGGACCCTCAGCCCAACGTTGCTCCCCGAGCCCTTCCCAAGGCGCCTTGGTGTAAATCGGGAAAATCACTTCATTTTACCCTTTTCTCCAATTTATTTTTCAGCTCGGGCTGTGCCCGGTGGAGGGATAACACCGCGTTGAGGGGCTCCTTGCCCCTTCCCATCCCGGGAGCCCTCAGCCGCGTTCAGCTCTTTCGGGTGTTTTAGGGGGAGCCGAGGGAACGTGCAAAGCATTAAAGATCAGGTGGGGAGGGATTAAAAGGGTTCGGTTCACACTTTGTAGGGTGGAAATAACACTTCTGCTCCCCAGGCAGGGATTGCCCAAGGGCACAGAAGTTTAGAGACCCACTTCCACAGGGTCCCCGTGGGCAACCCGGCCCTGTGTGTCCCTGTGAGGTGGGGACGGCTCCTGACCCCTCCATCTCGGATCTTTCTTCCAGAATACCTGGAGGAATTCCCCGGGGACGGCCGGGAGTGCGTGAACTGCGGGGCCATGTCCACCCCGCTCTGGAGGAAGGACGGCACCGGGCATTACCTGTGCAACGCCTGCGGGCTCTACCACAAAATGAACGGCATCAACCGGCCCCTGAAGCCGCAGAAGAGGCTGGTAAGAAGGGGGGGGACAACCCGCAGGGATCCCCTGCTCCAGCCGGGGGGGTGGGCGGCTGGAGGGCAGGAGCTGGGCGGCTGTTGCGGTGCCCGCGCCGTCGGGGTGTCTGTGCTTGGCTTAGGGCTTGATGGACCCTCGGTTCTGCTGTGATTTAAATGCAACCAGGAGGTTGTGGGCAGGGGGAGCAGAGTGGAGTCGGGGAAATTTCTGCCCCGACAGAGTGTGGGACCGAAGGGGTCCCGGGGCTGCAGCAGGGGCTGATCAGCTCCACCTGATGTTTGGGGCTCTGTGGGCTTCCCTGGCTCTGGTCTTGCAGTAGGTGCTTTGCTTTTTATTCTTCATCATTATATTATTATTATTATTATTATTATTATTATTATTATTATTATTATTATTATTATTATTTCCTGATTCTTCATGCACATGGGCTAGGCAGAGTAGTTGACCAGGAGACAGAACTGATCCTGGCAGGTTTGCAGCTGCTCACAATGAGAGCAGGATGAGGCTCACTTCCCTCCCTGCTAAGAGGGAGGTTTGGGGTTTGGTAGTTTCTGCTTTCTCTACAGGTTAAAGAATTAATTCCCACCCTCCTCAATTGGCTTCCTTCAATTGGGATCCCGTCGTGAGAGAGGAAAGGAGTCTAGGAGTCTCTTTTTTTTTTTTTTTTTCCTAGAGTGGCTTTGGGATGTTTAAATTTGGTAGTAACAGTTTTGGTTTCAGAGGCTGTCATCAGAAGCTGTCATTACAAACAGGATGTTTGTTGGAGCCGTGCTGGGGAACAGCTGGAAGCTCCTTTTGCTTTCACTCGGGGTCTATTCCCACAGTAATTTTTTTTTTTTTTTTTTTTTTTTTTTTTTTTTTTTTTTGTGTTGCAAAACCTTATTATCAACAACCACCAGTGACAAGTTTCTGTGTAAGAAAACCATTAAAATAATAATAACAATAATATTATTAATAATAATAATAACGTTGGGATTGAGCAAGATGTTTCATTCTGATTTTGAGCCTTGAAACATGGCTCTGGATTTGCAAAATGAACTGAGTGGCAGCTCCCTGGAAAATCACCCTGGTTTGTTCACCATATCAAAATTCAGGCATTTCTATGAGATGTTTAGAGTTACCTGACAGGGTTTGCCTGTCTCACCAAAACCCTCCTGGTCTCCTTTCAGGTAATGACATTAAATCTGCACCCTGGCAGCAGGCTCTGGTCTGCAAATCTCAGAGTCAGGATGGGGTTTTCTTGATGATGATCTGGTCATTGAGAGATGAGTGCAAACCAATTTAAATACATCTCCACCTTGCAGATTTACAATGCAGTGCTGGATGAATTTCCAGGGGGGTTTTAATTTATTTTTTTTTAAACAGCTTTTCCCCAAAGGACTCGGAGAGGTCTCCCTGCTGTTCAGTATTTTATTTTGTTTGGTGGGAAGGGAGCCAGCCCTGCCTTGCCTGTACCCTGCCTGCATGGTGTGGGCAGCACACAAGGACCCCGAGTTCCCTGCCTGCTCCTCTCTCCCAGCCCTTTCATATTTCAGCAAAGTTTTCTGGTACGGACCCACTGGTTCACAAGATTAAGACCATTTCCCAAGGGATGAACAAATCTTGTTGGGAATTATCAAAGCACTTCTAATTTTTTTTTTTTAATTATTCTTTTGACTATAAGAACAATAATGGTAAAGCCCAAACACTTATCCAGGGGAAACGTTACAGTAAATCTGAAATACCTGAGAGTTTTTTTGATATATGGATTAGAAGAGGGGCTGCAATTTTGACTTTCCATTAATTTTTCAAACGAAACATTCCAAAAGCTTGGATTTTTCCATGGGTTTGAAATGTCCTGTTGCTAAAAGTTCTGTCCCATTGAAGGAAGGGGGATCCAGTGACAGTGGACAAGAAGGTGCCAGGCGTATGCTGTAAAACTCCCTGTGGTTTTGGGATAGTTCTTTCCCCAAATGAGGTCTGTGTTGGGGGATGTCTCCCCTGTTCCTGACCTCCCTGGCTGGGCTGGGTGGGAGCAGGGTGATACTGCTGCTCCAGGAGTGATGAAATCTGCTGTTTCACAACACAGTGAAATGCAGACACAGGGAGAGGAAAAAAAAATGGTTGCTTTTTGTCCTTTACATTACAACCTTTGTTCTGTAAGTAGGCACCGTGCTGGGAGTTCTTCTGACTTCTGTTTTCACAAAGCAAAGTCCTGCTCAGAGCCCTGGAGAAGGGAATGTGGCCCAGATGAGGCTGGGGGAATGATGTCCTGCAGCTTGGTAGAGCTCAGCCTGCTCCTGGTGGGAGAGCATGAGCACCAGTAATGTAGTTTCCAGTTAATATTTGTGTTTCTTTTTATTTATTTTTTAAATCAGAGCAACATCCTCCATGCAGCAAACACAGCAGTTCTGTTACAGCCTGGGTTAGAGGCACTGTGGCTTTGGGCAGAAAGGATTTATCTTGGAGGAGGAAGGGAGAAGCCCTTTCTTTCAGCCAGTATCTTTTGTTTGGAAACTTGGTATCCAAAGTTTCTTGCAACATTTCACAAAAAAAATACCTTAGACCAAGTCCTAAAAGCCAAATGACTCTTCCCATCCCGGGGCAGCCTCTGGAGGTGGTTGTCTCAATGCTGTTCCCCAGGGCAGGAGCAGCCTCAGCATCCTGTGCTCAGCAGCTCCCACACCATCCTCAGCTGAGGGAGTTGAGTTTTGTTGGCTTGGCTCAGGGTTTTTTTGGTTTTTTTTTTTTCAGCCTGTCCGTTTTTACAGTTTGCAATGTATGGTGGGTTTGGGGATGGGACTGATCACAGCTGTGGAGGAACCTGATGGGATCCTAAAGCCCTGAAGGATCCACAGTGTGTGCCTTGGCTTCCTCCTGGCCATCAGCTCCTGCTGCTTCCCTGTCCTCCAAGGTGTGGTTTTGCCCACAGCCATGGTATTAAAGGCAAATCTTACCTTCTGCAGTTGCTTTTGGTCCTGAGCCTTGGGTCTGCCTGCCTGCAGGTACTGAACTGGGGCATCTCAGCTCCCTTTCCTATTGGCACCATCCTGCTGGCAGGGGGACACAAGTGTTGATTCAGTCCAGGAGTCCAGAGGTTTCTTTTTCCTGTGAAACCCCATGGTTTCATTTCTGCTTTTGGAAAGGAGGTGAAGCAAAGTCCCTGATGCCTTTGGGCTCCTTTGCAGGGACCTGCCTTGTGGCTCTGATTTTTTTGGGGCTCTCCAAGCAGCTCTTGCACACGGTGGGTCTGATAGGAACCAGCTCACCATTCCTTGAGCTTTTCAGCAGCACTTGGCTGTCAAGCCTGGTCCGTGAAGAGTTTTTGTTTGAGTGTGTGTTGCATTTGTATAAATAAACACTGGAGCACAATGTTGAAGTCAACAACTTCCTAGACAAGGTCAGAAGAGTACAAAGGCAGCCGGGTGGAGGCAGGCAGAAGTGCATTTTCTTTTAAAGAAGTTGCTGGGAATCCAGCACTCACATATTGTACCCTCGTCCTTCAGTGGGCAACAGTAGCCTTGACTGTCTCTTGCTGAGCTGGCAGGTTGTGGTGTAGGCTCAGGCTGTTGTGGGGTTTCTGGGGTTTTAATTGTAATATTCACCCATCAAGAATGGTTTCTGCTCTCCCTGGGTGTGTGAGGAGGAGAAGGAGGAGGCAGCACACAGCCACGTGCAGGAGATGCAGGCAGGATCACGATGCAGAGCTGGGAGGGTGGGCATTGCCCTTGGGCCACTGGAGCCACCAGTCTCATTGCCACCTTGTCTGCAAACCACAATCAAAGCTTTGTCTGAAACAGGGAGAGTGTGTCGCTCCCTCCTAGGGATTTACAGTGGCCAAGAAATCTCGGGGCTTTCCAAAGGACTTTGTGTTGGCTTTCCTCCCTCTGCAGGTGATGACAGATCTCACCAACCCGTGCTGGGTGCAGTTACCCCAGGGCTGAGTGAGTCCAGATTCCCCTCCCTACCTGCAGCAGGAGCTGGATCTCAGAGCCCTGGCACCTCTGGAGTGCTCAGCACCTCCCGTTGCTCCCATCAGGACTGAGGTCCCTCCTGGTTTTAGGGAAGAACAGCAAATCCCTGGCAGCTAAAAGATTTTAAGGGAGTTTTGTAGCTGCTCCAGGATCTTGCTGTGATGCCGTGTTCCATATTAGGGACAAGGATTTCTGTCCCCTTCCTCTGTGCCAGGCTTCTCAGCTCACACTTCAGTGTATTATTATTTTTGCCTGGTTATTTCTTGAAAGCTAAATAATTTCCAAGGTAACACCATTATTTGCAAGTAGTTGCCAAGACCTCTTTGCTGAGCAAGGAGTGAATCAAAGCTTGGGCACGTCACTTGTGTCTCTTGAAACTCAAAGCTGATCTTTATTTGACTGCTAACCTTGTAAAAACACGTAATTTTTATTCCTACTCTTTTCACCTCATTCATCATATTGCTCAGTCATAATACCAAGCAATCATGGAAGAACAAACAAACAGGGAGTTCTTTATTGCCTGCATCACCTATCATCTGCTTTTGAGAGGAATCAAAGTGATTTTTCTCAGGGCTGAAGGACAGATTCACCTGGTTGTGGAGAGCCTGGATAGTACTTATGTCCCTGGTATCTTATACTTCCTGAAGTATTTCATTAAAATATTTTCAATCCCTCATGTTAAGAGACTTTCCAATGAAATTCCTGTTGAGCTGGCAAGACTGGTGAATTTTCCAGTGGCTTGGAATACAGTTGTCAGAAATTAATTTGCTGCTTCTGCCAGAATATTTTCCTTCTCCGTTTGGATGTACTAAAGTTTCAGAGCCAGCAATCACTGCACCCACAAAATATGTCATCAATTAATTTCTGCACCGTTTTCTTCAGCCTGTGAGAGAACAAATTATCTGCCAGGAGTGCAAGGAACAACCTCCCTGGTCCTAGCATGGGCCAGCTCAGTTTGGTTCTGCAGTTCAGCCAATTGTCTTCAAAAAAGAGATTAATTGGGATGTTGTTAACTCCAGTGGTAGTTCTGAGTGCAGAAAAATAGCAGTTTGCTTAAAGCAGGAGTTTTCTTCATGCTCTTAAAGCCTGGCTGACATTTTCCATCTCTTTCCATCTCCACCCCATCTGAGTGGATCTGCTCAGAGTCCTGATCCACCAGCTTTGTTAGAAGTTTGGGAAATGAGCTTCAAGGCTATCTTTCAGGTTTATCAGGCTCCATAAAAAAAGCAAAAAACAAAACAAAACAAAAAAAAACCAACAAAAAACAAAAAAACCACCTGCAAATTCGACTGAGCCCATTTGAATGTGATTTCTTTGGCTCTAGCGTGCGCTTCGTGTTTTCCAGCAAGCTTGGTGTAACTGGAGGTTTTTTTTTTTTGGACGGAGGGAAATTTCCCAATTATTCATTCTGCTTGCTTGTTTTTAAGTCCTCCTCTAGACGTGCTGGCCTATGTTGCACTAACTGCCACACCACCAACACCACCCTCTGGAGAAGGAACGCTGAAGGGGAGCCCGTCTGCAACGCCTGCGGGTTGTACATGAAGCTCCATGGGGTGAGTAGCAGCACATTCCCACCAGGAGGGACCCCACCAGGAGCTGGGATCACTGCCCACTGAGTCCAGGATATCAAATCTGGAGGGACCAACCTCTAGAGTTAAAAGCTCTGTCTCCTGAGGTTCTCGGAATACAGCCGAGGGAGTACTAGAACTGAGGTGTCTGCACAGAGCAGAGATTTCTGGCACTGGGTTTCTCTTTGCTGAGTTATTCCTCAAAAAGAAAACTTACCAGGCTGTGGTAGCTGGAGGCTGAAGCTTCCCAAACCCAGGCTGGCAGATAAGGACCATATTTCTTCTAAATGTGGAAATTAAGAATGTGTGAAGGATGCTAAGGAGTCCACACGGAGGCTGGGTGATAGCATTCCTCTAGGGAGAGTGGGAACTGTTGGGAACGTGTCCATCAGCCAAAGAGGACACTTTTCCCTCCATCCAAGCCTCTTCAGACTTTTGCTATAAAGGTTAAAGTCTCTTTATCCCATGACCATTCTCTCGTGTAGGCTTGCAGTCTGTCAGGGTAAATTATTAGGGCCCTGTCATAAAGGTCACTAATAAATCAGGAAAAGGAAAATAGGAAATAAAGGAAAAAAACAAAATTTGTGGGAAAGCCTTAACTGTTAGCCTTATACATCTTCCAGCCAAGGCCTGTTGCAGAGAAAAATAGCACTTAGTGAAGGACAAGGACTTTAGGTGCTTTGCATGAGCTACAGCACATAAATAGGAGAGTAACAATGTGTGGGAAGGAGCTAAATAAAATACAATATTAATGATTCCAAACTTTATGAATGTCAAGGTACCACGACCTCTGGCCATGAAAAAGGAAAGTATCCAGACGAGGAAAAGGAAGCCTAAAAACATTACCAAAGGCAAAACCTCAACAGGTACAGTGCTGCTCTGATCCATCCCAGTTTTCTTTGATGTCTTGTGCAAGAAACTCTTATAATCAGAAACAAATATTGTGACTTTTTTTTCCCTTGAAAATCGCTTTAGATGTAGGGCCTGTATTCATGGATAGACCCTGACATGGAAGGAGGGTGCTGGGTGGGAGATCTCACTGCTGGCATATTCCCATGGGATCCCTCTGTCCTGAGGGCACCCAGCTCCAGCCCAGCAGTGCTCAGGTTTGAGCAGATCTGGGCTACACGGAGTAATGGGAAAAAAACAGGGCTGGGAATGGTGTATTAAAGAGTCCATGGGAAGGTATCATGGTGCATTTAACATCAGCCCACCCAGCCCATAGCAGGACCAGCTCTCTAAGTGTGTTTCTCCTCCTCCATCAGCACCTGGGCAGACAAAAATTTAACCCTTACACTGGCAGAGATGCAATGGAGAAAGAGAACTTGAAGAAAACACCAGGCTTGATGGTAGCCGTTGAAATACAAATTTTCCTCTGAGCAGCCTGGCCCCTGAGCTGCTTCACCATCCTGTCCTGATTGTTTTCCAGGGTCTACAACCTCGGCCACTAACTCCCCCTCTTCCATTACCAACTCCGACAGCACGGTCACTTTAAAGTCAGAGCCCAGTGCCACCTCTCAGTATCCTGGACAAACCATCGTGTCAGTGTCCCAGGTAAGGCCCAGGGCCCCAGAGCCATCACCTGCTGGGGTGGATGCTCCCTACACCTCGTTACTCACCAACCTGAGGGGCCTCGATGAGGTTAAGAAATTAATTAGTTCATTGCCTTGATGGCCCCCAGCCTGAGGGACTGCATCAGGAGGAGGAAAGGAGGGAGGGTGAGCCAAGATGTTATGGAGCAGGAAGGGCTTCCCATGGGATCTTCCACCTTGCAGCTGGGAACTGGGAGGCCCAAGCTCTGCTGCTGTGGAGGTAAATGGTGGGAAATGGGTTTCAGCACAGAGCTGGGTTTAATCCCCATCTCCTGCCATGGAATCCTGGGAATTACAGCCCTGTCAAGATGGTGGGATCAGCCCAGGGCAGAAACCTCTGCAGCTCCCAAGAAAAAGCTCCCTGGACCTGCATTATCTGCACTTTAAAGCCCTGAGATGCTCAGCACTCATGGAGCTGGGAGAGACCCCAGGATGTGAGGCTGAGCTTCTGCCCCAAGGGTTTCCTTGGGGTGAGGCTGCTGGTTTGTCTTGGCAGAGGAAAAAGGGGTTTTAAATCAACCCACAGAGCAAACCTTGGTGACCCAGCTCTATCTTTATGCAGGGTCTAAGCCCTCCCTGAGCTGGACATCAGTGAATGGAGGGGAAGCTCAGCTCCTGCACCCAAGTGCTTGGCACAGCACCAGATGTATTGTGTGAGAGAGGGTTTTTTTTTTTTTGGCTGAGACACTGATAAATCTGATTTATGCTGAGCTTTTAAAAGATGTACACACACTCCTACAGATCTGCAAACTGGAGATAATAAATATAATATGATATAATATGCTGTAATATAATATAATACAATATAATAAGATAATACAGTATAATATAAATAAAATATAGATATAGATATAGATATAGATAGATATAGATATAGATATAGATATAGATATAGATATAGATATAGATATAGATAGATAGATAGATAGATAGATATAAATAAATGCAGATGGGCTCTGAGATGCATCCCCTTTGCTTGGTCTTTGTGCTTTGCTGGGGATGGAGCATCCACCCTGCTCCCAAGGGCAGCAGATCACCCACCCTCTCCATAAACCATCCTAGTCCTACCTCCACGTTAGGACCAGGGGATGAGCGACCCGTTACCTCCTAGAAATCCTTTTAACACCTTTTTTCTTCCCTCCCCGGGGCAGGCACAGAGCCAGTCAGAGGAGGGGATGGCCGGTGGCCACGGCGAGTTCAAATTCGAGCCCGAGGACTACAGCTTCTCTCCCAGCAGCATGGCCCCGCAACCCGGGCTGAGTGTGCCCCTCCGGCAGGACTCCTGGTGTGCCCTGGCCCTCGCCTAAAAAACCCCCCACCTCCAGAAAAAAAAAAAAAAAAAAAAAAAGAAAAAAAAAGAAAAAAAAAAAGAAAAAAAGAGGAAAAAAAAAAAAAAAAAAGCCTGGGGACCAAGGTTTTCGGCCGGCCCCGCAAAGGGGCGATGGAGGAGGAGGAGGAGCCCCGGGCACTTCGGGACTGCGGGGAGGAGAGAGCGGCCGGAGGATGGGTTTGTCCCGAAGGATGGGTTTGTCCTGAAGGATGCCAGTGGGAAAGGATGTCTGGGGCCAGGCTGGCCCTGCTGTGGCACTGCCTCCCCCGCCAAAAAAAAAACCTCATCCTCGGCTGGAGTCACCCAGGGTTGCCTTGCGAGGTTGCTGGGTTGCCTCTGTTTTTCCCTGGGAAAGCCTTCTTCCTTTGAGATGAAACCAGCAAATAAATGCATCCCAGAATCTTATGTTTATTTGCAGTGATTTCTCCCTCCTATGACTCCTCTGTGTGCAATTTCTTCCACTTTCCAATAAAGACTGTAATAACGTGGCACCAAATAACTTAATTTTATTAAAATGTAAAGTGTGTGGCCTGCCTTATGTTTTATTGGCCACAACAGGGGGAAAAATAAAAAGGGGGGAAAAGGAAATAAGGGAAAAAAGCAATGGTTGTTTTAAACATTTACTGTTTTATATTAAAAATCATCATCTCTATAGAGTGTTAGCTTCTGAAGCCTTTGGCATATCAACACTGAGCTGACAAGTCATACATGAAATAAACACGCTGCTCTTCCCTTTCCAGACCCAAACAAGGGGTTTTTTTATTATTATTTTAAGAAAACCACATGACAAAAAATGGTCAAAAGCTCCTAATAATAAAAGAATACTGAAATGCTGTTTTTCTTTTGAATTTCCTGATTGTTTTTTGATTTTACCAACTCCAAGCATCAGAAAAGCAGAAGTTAATCCTCTAAAAGTCAAGAGCGAGGGCTGAGGGGCTGTAAAATAAAGGATGTGTTGGACATGTGTTTGCATCCAGTCTGGGGGATGTTTTGGACTGGAGGATTTCCAGCTTTCAGCCACGCAGGACAAAGATTCCTTTTTTAGTTATTTTAGTGCGAACCGATTAGAAAATTTCTTGGAGCTGATCAAAAGATCATCAGTGATGCAAAAGCAACGTGGCACTTCCAAAAGCTGGCAGGAATACACTTCTACAGCTTCTTGGAGCTGCTCTGGGGGTGGGCAATGGGGAGGTTATGTTCTGCTGGGGAGCATGCCAAGGGGTCCTGAAGTTCCAGAGGTGCCTGGGGGTGAGGAGAAGACCATACCAAGGAGGGGAGATGGGTGGGGAAAATTAAGGAGGAGAAAGGTCATGAAGTTACTTCTATGGCCTGCTTTATTTGTTATTTCTAAATAAAATCCCCAGCCTGGCTGGACAGCTATTTATGTGCAGGAAGCTGTCAAGTAATAGATCCTTAATATAGAAGTTGACCTGTCCAGGGCTTCCTGGAGCAACTCTTCCTTTTGTCAGAAGAGATGGATCATTTGATTTTTATTATAAACAACAGGCTAAAGATGATCAGGGAGAGTGAAGTCTGACATCAAGTCACAACTCAGCTGAGACTGAGGATGGGGCTTCCCACCACATGTCCCTTGCTGGAGGGCAGGAGATGCTCCAGGCACTGGGGAGCATCCGTCCCCTCCAGTGCTCCCAGAGCTCAGATGGTCCCTCAGCAAAGCCCTTTGCAGGCACAGAGGGTCTCAAGCCACCCTTTTATCAAATCCCACGGATGAAAACTCTCTTTGGAGTTGTTCTTGTGTCTCCAGAGTTTTTGCTGCCAGGTCAAGCAGCAGTGGGGTCAAGGTTAAGGTTAGGGAGGGGCAGTGGGGCAGCGTGTTTGCTTGGCTGGGCTTTCACCATGGATCCACATCTCCATAGTTTGTTTTTCCACTCTCTGGCCTGCCAAAATCTGCAGCTGAGCCAGGCACAGCCTGGATCATCCAGCAGCATGGGGCTGGAAGGGTGACACTGTCCCCAAATCCAGCTGAAATTGTGCCTCAGGCAAATGAGCGATGTGGCCCGGGCTCAGGTGACCTGCAGGTGTCCAAGGTGACATCCTGGGACACAGGTGGGCAGGAGGGAGAAGGACCCCTGGGCATAGCATGGGTCACACTCCCAGGAGTGTCCCCAAACTCCAAACTTTGCAGGCAAAAAGGAGGCAGCACGAGTCAGGACGAGAGGATTTCCCCGGCTGGTGGCAGAGGGTCCTCGCTTATTTCATCTGCGTGACCCCGACAGGGAGAGTTATTTTAAAGGCAAACAAGAAGACCCAAACAATGCCAAGATGTTGACACCAGTGGCTCCAGCAGTTTTATTTATTGCCTGTTGGTAACTGTCGACCGGGCGTCGGGATGCTCCGGGGGCTGGTGGCTGACGAGAGGAGGCAGAGTGACAAGCAATGAAACAACCAAAACAGGGGGAATTTTTCCTTCCTGGACAGCAGCGTCCACCAGACTGTTTTTACATCTCTTGAAGGGTGCCTCTCAACCTTTTGCTCCTATCCAGCCCTGTGGGAGAGGGGATGCTGCCTTCCCTCCTGCTCCTTGCACCCCAGAGAGCCAGCACCCTGGGAAGCTCCCCCTCTGCAGGTCCCAGCCTTGCGGCACCCACATCCAGGAGGACCCGTGCACTTCCCAGCTTTTACTTTCCCAACTTGACATCTGAAAACCTTCCTTAGGGAACCCACAGCCCATTGCACCCCTCATTACAAGGCAATGAGGAGCATTCTCCCCTGTAGGTGTGAACAAAAACCCCTGGAAAGTTTGGCTCTTCCCGGGTCACCCTACATCCTCAATCCTTCTCCTACAGACCACAGCTCATCCCTCATGTTTGCAGGAGTCTGAGAGCTTGGGGAGGCACCAACAGAGATGTCTGAACCCAAACTGAGGTCCAGGACAACCAGACCCCCTGGCTGACCTGGAGGTTTGGATTTCCCACATAGGATCCACTGCCCTGTCCAACTCCATCCCTGTGCTGTGCTGACAGCCCCATCCCCACCTTCTGTGACCAGGGTCACCCTTCCCTGCCCCATCCCCAAACAAAGCTGATTCACAGCCAGACTTCAGGGGCCAACTTTTACTTCTCTTTCTGTCCCCTTGGTGCTCTCTCCCCTCCCCAGGCATGGGGTGTATTTGCTTTCCTGCAGGTTTGGTGGCTTGTGGACAACTATTATCTTTACTGTCGTTGTACAGCTGCCTTGGAGCTATCAATTGCCTTTGTTCAAAGGTCACCTGCCCAGATGATTTTACAACCTGACTACAATGATCTGTTCCCTTCTGCACTTTATACTGATGCCACAGTGATTTTTACCAAGTCAGCGAGTGAGTAATGAAGCACTTGAGCCTGTAAACACATGTTGATCTTCTTTATGACCATATTAATAGCACAATAAAATCATTGCTCACCCAAGGAGTTGCTTTAAAAAAAATAATTAAAAATTTTGAAGTTGGTTTCTTTTTTTATTTCTGTGTGGAAAATTGAAAGTTGTGGCTTAATTCCTGCTGGGAGCCCTAAAGCCCCAGACTCTCTAGCAGGATGTCACTTTTATGTTGGAGCACAGAAAACAATAATTTTTTCCTGCCTTGCTCACAGAAGTCTTCATCACAACTTAGGTGGCAGCTCAGCTGCTGACCCAGCTCTGCCTGAACTTCCAAACCCCCCCCAGCCTGGCCAAGAGCTTTGATTCTGCCTTCTCCCAGGTTTTGGGGGTCCCACAGGTGAAGCTGGGCACCAAAATCATGGGCTGGGCTGATCTACCCCAGCTGAGGAACATGCCCATCATGGTTATAAAAGGATGGGGGCAGGAAGCTTTTCTTCCTTGGTCTTCGTGTATAGCAAGGTTCTGAAGCTCAGATGTGGATCTGAGAGGCTTTTTCCTGGAAAGAAGGTGGAAACAAGGATGTGAGAGAGGTACAGCAGTGCCCTAGGGGATGAGGTGGGGTGAGAGGTTCTGTTGCTGTTGTTTTGTTACTCTGGAAGCACTTGGGGGTGTAAAGAGACCAATTCACTGTTACTTCTCAGTCCTCATCCATCTCTCCTCCTTCTCTTCAGTGCTTTTTGTTGCAAAGTTGGTTGTGGAGCAGCCAGGAAAACTGCTCCTGTTGTTCTCCAGGTCACTGTGTCACCATAATTAGATGTCTGAGCTGTTTACTTGTGCAGAAGCTAAACCAGAGCTGAATATTCAATCTCACCATTGTATGCCTAGAAGGTGAACACAAATAACACTGCTGCTTTCATCCCATCAGGTGGCCCTTTTTGGAGAAAGCTTTGTGGCCAGGGGTTGGTAGCAGGAGATGGTGTCCCCAAGAACCTCAAATTTACATTGAATAACCCAAAAAACAATTAATGAGGAGCAGTAACACCTTGGGCAAAGTGTTTTTATTTCAAGGGGAAGCTTGGTGAGGAGCAGCACATACCAAAAAGAATCCTGTTAAAGGGAGTTGATGCCCTTATCCTTTCATATCCCATATCTTTTTTGTGCCTGTGAAAGCTTTGGGAGCCCTGCTCTAAGGGGAAAAAAGTGCTAAACAGAAGCAACCCTAAGGGAAAGGATGGATAGAAGAGAGTAAAGAGTGTTTTGTTGTTTGTTTTTTTTTCTCCAAACCAAGCCAATGGGTTAAAGCAAGCACTGGTGTAAACTTCCAGCCCTTGTCCCAGCTTCACCTGTGCTCATTCCCCCTGCTCCAGAGCCAGGCATGGGATGGACCCCCCCCTGGAGGACCCCCCTAAGGATTGAATGGGAGGAAAGGAGAGGTGGGCAGAGGCTGGAGGCAGTGCCTGTTATTTCAGGTGTCTCTATCACTCCTCCCATCTGTTCCCTCTTTGCTTGTAATAAAGAAGAATAGCTGGAGGTTGGGAAATGAATGGAAACAAGGGGCACTGCACCCCAGGAGTCTGCTGAGCCATCTGACTGTGCTTAAGCTGCTTTTAGTGATATGGCCTTAGCAAAAGGGAAGGGGAATAATGCAGGAGGCACCACCCCTGTGTGTGGGAGCAGGAGGACCAAGGTGAGAGGCAAGGTGGAACCAGGAGGGTTAATTATTTACTCCCAGTGCCATAGGGACTGTACCAGACACTGTGTGTGTGTGTAGGGATCTGCAGGCATAAATGTTCCATGGGGAAGCTGCTGCTCAAAGGGCACCATAAAGTGGCCTTTTGGGGAGAGTTTGTGGAGATCCACCTGCATTCTGTGCTCTGCAAAACAGCATGGATGGGGATTGCAAGGAATTTGCTGCTCCAGAGCCCAAGCTGGGCACCTTTCCTCCCTGATTAGGAATTCCTCAGGGCCAAACAGGAGCAGAGGATGTCATGGGAGGTGATGGCTAATGCTGAGTATTAGGAGTAGTGGTTGTGTTTGAGCCTCACCCCATAGGACTCCCTTGGAAAGGTGTAAGCTTGCTTTTCTACTGTCCTGCAGCATTTAAACCCTGTTATGTTATTGTGGCTCTATGTGTTATTTCTGTATTTAATAATGCAAACAAGGCAGGTTTCCATTTGGAATTGACCCGGCACAGGATGTAGCTGAACATGAAGCAAGGAGATTTGCTTCCACTGGACCAAGGGATAAATAGGGATTGGCATTCCTGATGTGCATTCCTGGTGTGCATCCCACTCAGCAGCAACCCTGACCTCACTCTCCAGCTGGAGTTGCAGTATTCCAGGTTATACCCCAGGAGAAAATCCTTTTGGAAGGATCTTGCTTGTAGAAATCTCATGAAAGAGAAGCTGTAGAAATTCCTTTTCTCCCATTAGAAGAATGAACCAGGTCCAGGGTTCTTCATTCTTTGTACTTCTCAGAGCTTGCTCTGAAACCAAACCTTGACCCCACACAAAGGATGCTTTAAGCACATGCCTTGGAGTCCCAGCTTGGCCTTGGGTTCTGCACCCAGGGTAAATGTGCCTGAAGTGCCTGTGGCTCCCAGGAAAGTCCAAAAGCATGGAAAGGTCATGAAACTTCTCTTGAAGCTGAGGATCAGCAGCAAAGCTGCTCCAGGAGACTGCAGGGCAGTGGCTCTCATCAGTATTCCTCCAGCAGGCTTTGCCTCGTGCCCAGCAGTGATTGGCAGGGGCTTGAGCTTTGCTTTTAAATCATGCAGCTCGACCTCATAAAAACACAATTAGAAAGGATTTAGCAATTTAAAATATTAATAATGGGTAACTCATTTCTGAGCAGGAAGTTTGAACAAGAGTGTTCCTTCTTGGACAGGCTCTGCTCTGAGCTCACTGGCTGTGACATTGCTGTGTGCCCTTAGCTTTAAAGATGCAGAATTAATACCCAGGTTGCTTCCTTCTCCCTGGCAGCTCCTTCCGAGCCAGCATTTCCTTGGCAGTGTTAAAGGCAAGGAACCTGGGGAGAGCAGAGCCACATCTGCCCCATCACCTCCAGGTGGCTGGGGGAGCAGGAGCAGCCCCTGGGATACTGGTGGGCAGGGAATGTTTGGTTTGTCCTTGTCCCCAACCCCTGGAAATTTGCTCCTACATCTAAAATGAAGGAAAAGCTCTGCCTTGTACAATTTTTGGGAGATGACAGCAAGGGCAGATTGGAAACACCTCAACCTGCTTTGAGATGTTGGCACTTTTCCTCCTCAGGGCTTTTGGCTTGCACAGAATGGATTTTTGGTTTTTCCTCCAACTTTTTGAAGCCTGTTGTTCTTCTGAGATGAAGATACCTCTCAATTTTCCCTTTCCTGGCTTGCATTGTGCATCACCAATCACTTCAGTAACAGTGGTGGCAATGGGGCTTGTAGCATAACCACAAAATCAGATACATCTGGAGCATGCTGAGCGAGGTCACCTGGGATGGAGGTTTTTTGGTTTTTTTGGAGGTAGCTTGAATTAAATGGCAAGCCAGGCCTCTTGCATTTGCAGCAGACAAAAGCCAAAAATCAAACCACAATAGCATCTAGGTTTTCCAGTTAAAATAGCTGTCTTCTACTCTTGTAATTAAATTCAGTTTTTATTTTCCAAAGCAAAACAGGCTAGGGATCAGTCCATAATTAGGAGGAAATTGGTTTGGATAGAATAGGAATCTACTTATCTCTCCATCAGAAACCAAAACTAAACAAAACCAGAATTTGATTTGAGGTTTGTAAGTTTATTTTACTCAGCATTTGAGTGCTTCTGAATATCCCATTGAGATCCAAAACCACGAGTTAAAAATATAAAGGGAGAAATCCTTATGATTTCTCAGTCCTACTGGAAAATCTGGGGACTTCCTTGGGAGACTGACATGATTTTTTTTTTTATTTGTTTTTTAATCACGGGTAACTTTTTTTGAGGTGCACAGTTGGGCTGCAGGAAACACCACAAATGTTTAGGGATTTTTTTCCACGCTGAGTCTGGCTGCCCCAGTGTGTTAATTCATGAGATGTGCTGTGTTCCTTCTAGGGGCAAGTTTGGGTCTAGGCTTCATCTCAGAGTGTATCCTTGGAGTGCAGGCTTATCTCATCAGCTTCCTGAGTCTGCAGAATTGAATGAAAGTCTCACCAGGAAAAGTGGTTTGTTTTGCTTTTAGTTTGTTTTGTAAGAAAGCTGAGAATTTCCCTTCCCAGCCAAGTCTGAACTGACCACAGAGAAGCTCACAGGTTTCAATGCCTCAAATCCTCAGGCTCTTCAGGTTCCAGAAGTGCTAAATTCCTCTTTTTTTAAAAAAAAATAAACCTAGCTCTGCATTTGCAGTCCTCCAGAAACTGAGTATTAACTCAGTTATAATTTGGAAAGAGGCTGTGAATATTCTGTCCTGTTGTCAGTTGATTTCCTTCCCTTCCCCAAAGATTTTTTGGTGAAGAACTGGTAAAACATTGAATTTCTGTCTGACTTTCAAGCTTGGTTTCCCACCTTGAACCCTGTGGCCATGAGGCCACTTTCTGGTGTCATCTTCATGTAAGATGAGGACATCTACTCCTCATTGGTGATGGTGCTGAGATGCAATAAGAAGTGACCTTCAAGTCCTGGAATGGTTTTGGTTGGAAAAGACCTTGAAGATCATCAAATCCTTGAGAAATGCCATGACTGCTGGGGTCAGCCAGCAGGTACTGGGTAGTTCTGATGGACCTGAATCTCTAAACCCATCCTGGAGTAGAAGTGAGGAGGTGAAGCACTGCTGAGCAGCTCTCCCCAGGGCTTCTCCTGGGCTTTTGTGCTCCCACAGCAATGGGGGCCTCAATCAGAGCCTAAAAGTTGGTAGGATATTTATTTATCCCATTAAGGTGATGCCCAACCCTAAACTTCAACTGCCTGTACCAAAATCCTGTTGAGGCAGACGTGTAGGAAATGAAACTCTTCCCTCCTAGGTGGACTTCCAATCCTTTTAGAATTCCTAAAAAAGATCAGGCTGAAGGGCAGCAAAGTTCCTCCATTTCAGAACAAAAAGAGATTTTTTTGGGGGGGGGGGGGGGAAATAAACTAAATTTGGAAAACACTTAATGACAAAGTTGCCTTAATTTAACAACAGCTTTTATTAGATTGCACTTGTCCAATGAGATTAATGGACGTTTTCCTTTGAAACTCTGGGAGTCTTTCCTAGACACTGGGAATAAGTAGGCTCCTTCAAATGTTCTGCTTCCTACAGGATTTACTGGTGAAAGATTTAATACAATTCACCACAAACATTTTAACCTTTCCCTCTAAAATGCTGAATTCAAGCGTTTCCTGAATGTGTATAATTTAAAGGCTTGTGTTTTCCTGTGTCATGCTCTCTGAAGCATTTTATGTCACTTTGCTCCTATTGACTCTTTTTAAGAAAACACTGAGTAAGTATACAGTCACTTTCAGATAACTCAGCTGTTTACTTTATGAATGAAGGAGGAAATTGAATACTCAAATAAAGTTATGCATCTAAGTGCCAGAAGCTAACTGCCCTCTTAAATTCACTTCTCTTCTTGAAAGAGCCTTTAAAATACAATTTATGACGTAAAGAGCCTTTCCCTAGATGGATGCTCTCAGCTGCCACGTGTGCCTCTCACTGATGGCTGGGCCAGGGATGTTTGGAAGGCAGGGACAAAAATCCTCCAGGAACTCGTGTGCATCCCACCCATCTGGTGGGGGGGTGTAAATGAAGAGGCTGCTGCCTGTGCTGTGGTTTTGTTGCTTTAATTTGCAGAGCTGTGAGTTGAGGATAAAGCAAGAGGAGGCTTTCTAGCATCACTTAACCTCTATTGTGCTGGACTTGGGGTTCAGCTCTCAGAAGTGGGGGGCAGTGGGATGAGCAGTGCCTGCTGCAGTCCTGCTTCTTCTGGTTTGGAAAAAAACTGAAATTTGGGTCAAGGGGTATGACCCAGATCAACCCCTGGGCATGTTTGTCCCTGCAGTGTATTAACACCCAAGGTAATTGTTTTCTCCTTAAAATAGTTGGCAAGCATGATCTGAGTTTTCCTTGAACTGAAAAATGAGGCAGTTCCCCAGTGATTTAACCCTGCAGCCTCCCCAGCCTCTTCCTCCTCCTCTTCCCTTCAAGAGGGTTTCTCCCAGGCTCTCATTCCCCTGCACTAGTGAATTATTAAAATTATGGGAATCTGATCAACAGGTTCAGTCTCCTTCCTTGGGCCAGGGCAATTCCAGGATGACAATTCCAGGCCCATGTGGCTGGTTTTCTGCTGCATCCCTCCTTGCAGGGCTGTGGCTTTAGTGGCCCTGAGCTCAGCATTTGGCCAAGAGCTTTTTGAGTTCACACTCAAGTATGACACTTGGACACCTATTCCTGGTGAATAGAGGAAGGGTTTCAGAGTGTCTCTGGGGAGGATTGCAGGATGAAGGATCAGGATTTAATCTCATGAGTCCCAGGTGGATGTAGAAGCTTTTTTGGCCTCTGATTCCACCCTCCTCCTCAGCTCAGCTGCCAAAGCCATGCTGTGCCCAGAGGAGTGACCATGGAAAGCTGCCTGCTTCTCTCCAGAAACTTTTATTTTCATGCTTCATGAGATCCCCTTTGAGTTATTTCATGTCTTGCACACCCTGGCTGGAGCTTGGGTGCTGTGTGGGGGATGCAGGTGTTGCTCCTGAATAGATTATTTGCATCCAACCCATCCTTCAGCCCTGCTGAGTCTCCCCAGGAGCCACATTTCCCTGTTTGATCCTCTCTGCCATGAGGTCAGGAAGCTCTTGGGCTGTGATGGAGGCCTGGAAAGATCCAAATGTTCCTGATGGCTGATCCCTCTTCAAGAGCACTTTGCAGAAGGGCCATGGCTGAGGAGGAAAGGTTCCAGCCCTTCCTCTAGCCTCCCAAAATTTAAAAATCCTGCTGTTGGAATGGGGGCCATGCAGCAGGTGAGGACAGACCTGTGAGCCAGGCAGAGGTCACTCCCAAGGTCCAAGCTGTCCCCCAGCACAGGCTGCACCAGCAGCAGGATCCCTATCACACTCTAATATTGGATTATGATCGTGAGACTCCACAATGTCACACTGATAAGGGCCAGGTTTTTTTTCCCCTGGTCGAGCCTGTTCCATTTTAACACGTAGGTATGTCGAGTGAAGGGAATATTTTCCCTTCTGCATCAGACTCCAACTTGGCTGAGCTCACTCACAGGAGGGTGTTTGCAAATGGCAAGGCTGGCAAGGAGAGCAGTTATGGGGTGCAGGGTGCTTCAGAGGCTGTGGGGAAGGTGCTGGGTGGGAGGATCCTGCTGGGAACGGGATGCTGTGGGGCAGGAGGGGGTGAAGGAAAGGGTGATGTTCACTGGTGGCACTGGCAGAGCTGCCAGGCTCTGAATTTCACAGGTTATTTACAGTGTTGTAAGTTTTCCCAAGCTTATCCAGATTGTTTCTGGACCAGAAAACCTTCACTGTTAGTTGCTCAGGTTCTTCTGATGTGAATAAGAGCTTGAGGTTACCTCTAGGGTATCCTACATCTCCATTTACCCCATCTGTCCGTGCCCAAGCTGAGGTCATTCAGCCTATTTTGCTGAATGAATGAATGAATGAATGAGAAAACCCTTTTTCAACCCTAGATAAAAACTTCCACCAGAAAATGCTGCTCCATAAATAGAAATACCCCTGGGGACTGAAGAACCTCATGCTGCTTCCACTCAAACCTGGCCTGCTTGCAAACTGCATCCCCAAAGCAAGTCAGCTTTGAGGAAGGAGAGGTTGGAATTATTATCTGAAGGAGGAAAAATATGGTGGCAAAAAGCAACCATTGGGCAACTCCAGTGTCCAGGGCTGGTTCCCACTCAAGCAGTCCCATCACCTTCTTGCTCCATCCAAGCCCAAAGGTCCCTGGAAGGAGGAGAAGATGAAGTGGTACTTGAGGAAGTGCAGAGGCTTCCCTTGGGCTGGGTTCATCTTAATGAATTAAAATGCAGGAATACAGCTTGTGTTCCCTGGTCACTTCCTACTGAAACCCCCCTTCAAAACCTCTGCCAGATCCACGTGCATCCAAGCCAGTGCTGCACACTAAAATGTCAAAGTGGACAATAGCAACTAAAAATAAGCAAAGACAGGAATTTGCCTGTAGTATTTTTAAACCTGGAGGATGGCAAAGCTATATAAAGTACATAAAAAAAAAAAAAAAAGAAAAAAAAAAAAAAAAAAAAAGAAAAAAAAAAAGGGGTTTTGTTGTTTAAATGAGGAAAACAAAGTGTGGCTGTTCAGCTGGGTAACTGGCTTGAGGCAGGTACCACTTCCAACCCAGTTGGGCTCTGTGCCTTTCTGCACCTTCCTTGGGGCTGTACACACTGTGTGGGCTTTCTGGGACAGCTGGGGGCAAGCAGGATCATATAAAGGCACTTGGGGGGGATTTTACCCCCTTCTCTTTGCTGTTGAAGTGAATCAGAAGAGAGGGGTGGAGGGCAGAGCTGAGGTTTCGGTGCAGTTTGGAAGCAGGACCACGGTGTGAGCATCTCTTGCTCTTCAGTTAGTGCTGGAAATGTGCAATCCAAACTGTCTCAGAGGGATGAGGAGCAAGTCAAGGCTGCTGCTCCCTCTGCTGACTCTGATCAGAGAAAGGTTGAGCCCAGAACCAGCACCATGAGTCCTGTCTGGTGCCTGAGCCTCACCCTTGTCCCAGCACCAGCACCTCCGGGGCTCAAACCCCAATATCAGAAGGGGTGTTTTGATAAATACTCAAAAAATCAGTTTTGTTTTATGTCAGAAGTAGGTGAATAAAGAGGAAGTAGGTGGATGAGGAATTGTTTCTTTTTTAAATGCATCCCTGTGACAAATCATCTGAGTTTTACCCAAGAGCATCTTGATAAACCATTCAGCTAGGCTCAAATCTTGAATCAAAGAAAACTTTGCCATTAAATTCAATGGCAACATGTTGAAGTCTGTAATCTGCAACGAGAGCTCTTTGCTTTCTTTCCCCTGCAGATCCCTTTAATCCCTGAGCCAACCGTGTGTATTTTCTAGAGAGTTTTTCTGAGTGTCCCGAGGGTATAAAATCACAATGGGAAAGAAGTGCTGCTCCTAAACTGCAATCTGCCTCCAGCTCTGCTGGTAACACCCTGTGGATATTTGCTTCTCCGAGATTAGAGGAACAAAGCAAGAAGAGAGCAGCGTTCCATTCTGGTAGAGCATCTAATATTGTGATTATTACTCATGCCCCTCTGTCTAATTAATCATTTGGTGTGTTATTTGAAGGCAAACAGTGCCTTTGGCTCATTATCGCTTGTGCACACACAGAATTGGAGTCACTTCAGTGCTGTCAGACTTGGTTAATCCCTGCCTGGGTTTTGTACATGTCTGGGTATCTGAATCATGTACATGGCAAATGATCTACTAAAAATGTGTGCTCCCCCAGTTTGTTCTTCTGGAGCCAAATATATGAAAGCATTCAGAGGCCGGAAAGAACAGATATGGTCCTAATGGACTTGACAAAGGCACCTAATGTTAAAGGTTGTGGAAAAAAAGGTGATGAAATGCTTTTTTTTTTTTTTCCCTTTCAAAGTTTTTTTAGTATTTCTTATACTTTATCATGCTCAGAGTTTTGAACTGGGAGGCAGGAAAGGGGAGCGGGCAAACCTTCGCCTCAAGGAAATCAAAAAATTAGGGGGCAAAAATGTCAGTGTAAAGCTGAGGAAAAGAGGGGTTGCTGTAGATTGGTGCCTTGTGGTACCCAAGAAGAGGAGCCAGACAGTGAGCTGGTTACCAGAGTTACCACGATGCTGCAGTTGGGGAATAAATCACAGCAACCAGCTGGTTTTGTGGGTAGCTACAGGGTGCAGTCACCCTGCCCACCCATCAGGGCAGCTGCCCTCACCCTGCCTCCTTCCACCCCAACCTCTCCTGTGCCCTCACCCTGAAAATCTGGGCCCTGAATTTAAAAATTTCCAGCAGTTCTGCATCCTGCTTTCCACTGCTGGTCTGTAGGAGAGCAGATTCTGTTTTCAGGCTCTGCACTTGGAAAGCTTCACATTAAGGCTGTAACATTTTGATTACAAGTGATATAAACTGCAGTTTGCTTTATTTCCTAATTAATGACAGTACATAAGGCAACAGTAAACTCAATTGCTTCCAACAGCTTTTTATATCCACTCGGAGACGTTTTCAGAAATATGACTCTCGTACCCAGCAAAATCTTCCCTTGACCAGATGTGGAAGGAAAGCACTTTTATTGGCTCCATGATAATATCACTAAAGAGGAAACAAGCTATAAAACTTAAAAAAAAAAACAAAACAAAACCACACTGAATTGGAGAGTTGCTATACTGAAAGATACAGAAACAAATCCAGAGCAGATAATAAGGCCTTTCCCTGATAGTGGTGTCCTGTGTAAATAATGCAGACACACTGAGCAAGTCCCTCTGCAACAAACCTCATTAGAAACACATACAGCAGCCCCAGCAATTACTTTGATTGCTCCCCAGCAGCTTTTCCCAATGAATGCCCACAGCCTCACCAAGGCTGCATCTCTTCTGCTCTCTCCGTGTCCTTCCAGAGCCATGGCCATGCTGGAAGCAATGAGTTTCCCACCCAGGACCACAGGATGGGCTGGTTGTGTTACAGACCAGTCCAGGGAAGTAAATTAAACAGGCAGGGAAGAAAGCACCCACTTCCACAAGGAATGGAGTGGCCAAAGAATATCCTGACCCGTGGCTGTCTGGCACAGAGATCTTGGGTTTGTGTCTGAAGAGAGATTCCTGAGTTGCAGTGAAATCAGTCACCACCCTGAACATCAAATATCTTGACAATAGAGTCTAAATCATACTTTTTTTTTGCTTGAAATGAAAAGTAATGGACTTCTCTGCACATTGGCACTCTGTGAACTCAAGGGGAGGTTTTCAGAGATGGGATATTGTCTCCCTGGAGCATGGGGGTGAAGGTGGCATTGCCATATTCCAGGTTGGAATTGCAGGTTGGAGATGTGTCCATGGGAGAACGTGGGCATTGGGAGCTCAGCACCAAGGCAGGAAGCACCCAATAAGTGCAAAATGACACCAAGAGAGGGGGAAAATGGAGCTGGGGAAAATCCTTAGGGTTTAGGTGAAAGGCATCCTGGTGGTTGGTGGCTCAGATCCACCAGCTGCTGGGCACTGCAGCAAGTCATAGGATGGGTGGTAAAGAGCTCATAAACAACTGACAGAAATAATTTGGAGAGGTTGCAGCAGTGACAATTGTGAGCTGTGGGATCAGCTTTGACAGCCTCTTCATCTGGTGTAGTGCCCTAAGAGAAAAGTTGCCACCAACTACTCAGAAACACCAACAAAACCACCACCAATCTCCTCCTCGAGTGATCTTGCAGGAAAATACAAGATAGAAGCTGTAGTTATGTGTGTAAGACCAGGCAAGCTGTGTGCCACGTTTAAATAAGTATAAAATGCAGGTGTTGGTCATGGAAACAGCTTTGTTAAAGGAAAATTGAAGGGTTTTTTTCCATTGGCATCCTTCTTAGGTGGAAAACCACCACCTCTCCTTGCAGCACAAGTGCCTGAAGTGTGAACCACGTTTCTCTTGTGGGAGCTGCAAAAAATCCACAGAAGGGCTTGGCTGGGAGTCACAAATGAAAGCTCTGTTTCCTAGAGGGTGAATTTTCTTTTTCTTTCCATTGGTTTTAAATATTTTTACTGAGGCGGGTCCAAAGAAAGGACAAAATAAAGGAATGTGGGAGGCTTTTGCCTTGGCATTCGTGCTGTACAGCATCACCCTCCTGAAGGTGAGGAGCTTGGGAAATCAGGCCCAGCAAGCAGGAACACTAAAGCTGCCCTGGAGCTGTAAAATCCCATGGATTTTACATTTCCCAGGGGACCAGAGGGAAAGATGGGCAGTGAGAGTCAAGACTGAGCAAGAAATCAAATAGATTTTCTTAATCACTTTTCCTAAGTGACAATAACTCCCGTTTCCCTCCTTTTGGTGTCACAAGTTTCCCCTTCAGGTTGTGCAGAGGGATTGGACTCAAAGCCCAAAGCAGAAGCGAGGCAGCTGCTAAATGTCCAATTTCTGAAGGCAGCTCTTACTTTTTTTGAAGCAGAAAGGAGGACATCTCCTGGGATGAAGCTGGAAAACGGAACCCCAGGAGCAAGGAAGCATAATAATAGACATGGAAAAAACTGAAGAGAAAGCAAAGAGCTTTCTAGCATTTCCTGAGCTCCCCTTCCTTGGTGACACCACAATCCCTGCCAACAAACTGCAAGGTGTATTTGCTCAAAAAGAGTTAATCTTTCTGAACAGCCCCAGAATGCCCTTCAGCTGCTCCACAGCCTGGCTCAAAGGTTTTAGAGAAAAACAGCCTCTCATAAACCAAAGGGCAAGACTAATTGGAAGCAATGTAATTTCTCTGAAAACAGCAACACCTTTCCAGGGGTGGGGGGGTTGATAACCGGAAATTAAATTTGATGGATGTTAGCACAACCCCTCGTAAAGCACCAGGTGAATAAAGGGCAACCAGGGCAAGGGTTCAGAGGATGAACTGGCTGACAGCAACCCCAGTTCCTGGCTCTGAGGAAAGTATTCCCAAAGAATTAATCCTCAGCTTTGGTCCCCCTGGTTGAAAGAGAGGGTTTGGATAAGGTGGCTCCTGCTGGTGCTTTGGTGGGGGAATAAGAAGGGGCATAAATCCTGCTGTTCTCTGGAGCAACGTTGCTCTCGTGTCCTGGAACAAGGAGCTGGGGCAGCAGCAAATGATAGGACAAGGGGTAATGGGTGTAAATTGGAGCATAGGAGGTTCAAGTTGAATATCAGAAAAATTTTTTTTACTGTAAGGGTGACGGAGCCCTGGAACAGGCTGCCCAGGGGGGTTGTGGAGTCTCCTTCACTGGAGACATTCAAAACCCACCTGGACACGTTCCTAGGGGATGTACTCTAGGGGGCCCTGCTCTGGCAGGGGGGGTTGGACTAGATGATCTTTCGAGGTCCCTTCCAACCCCTAGGATTCTAGGATTCTATGAAATGGTTCTGAGTTGTCCTTCCAGCCTGGTGTTCCCTCCATTTGGTGCTCACAGGTGCTTCTGCTGACCTGATCTTCCCCCCTGGCTACACAAATGAAAGACCAGCCTTAAAAAATTAATGGAGTTTCAATGTGAAAATGTGACAAAACAGAGAGCGAGTCCAAGTGCACACTGGGATGGAGTTTGCTGCTGGTGACATTGCCTGAAATGGAAACTCAGCTAATATTTGGACTGCAGGGTGTGTGGCTCTCATAAGGAAACAGCTTAATCTGGAAAAGGAGGCAGAACCCCAAGGTCAGATCCTCTCTTCTCTGCCCTCATTTCCTCTCCTGCTGTCTGCCCAGACACTGCAGAGGACTCCAGAGGCTGATGGCTCAGACCAGTCCCTGGGATGTCCCTTACTGGGAATTCCCACAGTGGAAACCCCAACCCAAGGTCCTGGCAGATGCCAGTGGGCTCCGGGCAGGGCTGCTGGAGCATCTCTGGTTTGGTGACATCTCACAAGTATTGAGGAGATGGATCCTGCTCAGCAGTTTTCCTGTCCCTGCACAATATAATGAAGACATCTGGCAGTCAGACCAGGCTGTCCAGAGCTTTTAGTTGGAGAGACCATGGTGAACTTTCTGCTCTCCTGAAAGCTCAGTTGTGAGTAAGGAAAGTTGTGTCCTGGGGCAGCTCTGGAGATCCCACACCTCTGCTGCTTAACACGCTGGAGAAACATTTATTATTTGCTTCATTTCAAGTTGTTGAAGGCTAAGCTGAAGCATGGCAGCCACAGATCTGAGATAAGCAGCTTCCCATCTCAAACAGGGGCTGCAGAAAAGTTGGGGACAGCCAGGTGGCCTCGAGGAGGGACGGCTCTTTGTGGCTCCCAGCAAGCTGCTGCTCGGGGTCTATTTTATTTTTGCCTCTTGCTGTGTTCATGGGACTTTGTGTCTGTGGGCCTCTCTCCCACTGAACCCATCCATCACGGAGGCTGACAGAGGTTCCTGCTGCCCCAAAGGGCCAGGAAGCCTCAGTGGAGCCAGAAACCTCAGGGGTCAAGTCCAGGTTGTGGTGTCTGAATGAAGGCTGCTCAGGATATGGGCAGTTTGGAAGGCAGCAGAGGACCAAGAGGGAGGAGAAGGAAGGATGGGATGTAATCCTTCATCCTGTGAGCAAACACGTGGGATGGGAATTTTTCTTTTTGCTGCTGCTGCTGCTGAGGGTTCAGCTCCAAACGGGGAGAGGAAGGGAGTCCCCAGCCCAGCTGCTGTCCCCACAGCCCTGGCACTGCTCTCCTGAGAGCTTACTCACTATTTTTGGCCATAGCAAAAAATAAAGGTAGAAAAAGTTGTGCTGGACTCAGTGTGGATGAAAAAGTAGAAGATTTAAAGGTGTAGATGTGGGTGTGAGCTGAGGAGGAAGGCTGCCTGCATGGCACCCATCTGAGGGACACAGAAATGAGCTCAGGGGCCCCAGGGTGGCTGCTGGCTCCATGGAGCTGGTGATGGATGCCCTGGGATTCCTTCCCCTCCAGGGCACCATCATCATCTTCACTCTCACCAGTAACTCCAGCAGCACCAGCACAGCAAATAAACAATACCTGCAGCTTCTTTTACACAGAGCTATTACCCAAAGCTCCCTGCACCAAGTCCCCCAGTAATCCCAGTGGTCTTGTCCACCTGCCAGTCTCACCCACAAAACCTCAAATCTCTTGTAGGTTGGGAGCATTGCCTTGAGGCTGAGTCCCCAGCCCACAGCTCATCCCCCAGGCTTAATGGGGTCTGCAAAGTGGCAGAGCCCACCCTGTCCCCCCCACCTGGCATCATGCAGTGACCCTTCCTGGCTCAATACACTGGGGTGATGCCCACAGAGATGGACACCCTGGTCCTAACCTGCTCCCAGGCTGCCCCTCATCCCATCCCATCTCCCAAAAGGATGCTTTCCCCCCACTGTGCCCTCCTGGGGGCTGCCTCCTGCCAGGGCCCAGTCACACTCGTGTTGTTTCAACACATTTGCTTAATTAGTTTATCAAGAAATGTGTTTGGCCTGGTCTGATACTTGGGAAATGCTGTCTGTCATTTGTGGGGCCCCGGGGAGCTGACAGACCCTGGCTCCTTCCTATCTCTCCTCAACTCCGTTTGCTGGGCTTATTTCCCATTTTTTTTTTTTTTTTTTTTTTTTTTTTGCTCCCCCTTCTCCCCTCCATGTAGCACTCCCTCACCATTTTGGGATTAAAATAATAGATAAAATTATGCCTAAAAGAAAACCATGACAGGTAGAGACACAATGTGAATAAGGGCTGGGAAGAGTCTCTTGAAAATGTTAAGTCAGTGAAGGTGAAGGGACTTGACATATTTTTTTATTCCTTCCAGCTAAATTCTCTGCAAATTGGAGCCACTTCATAGAAGGGAAAATGAATGAAAAGGTGACTAATTATGGATAAAATATTCATTTTGCACTTCCCTGGATGGAGCAGAGGCAGCTCCATCAGTGCTGTGTGGCCCAAAGGAGAGGTGGGCACCAGTCCCTCCATCCCAGCTGCAGCACATCCATCAGCCCCTGCCCAGACCTTTCCAGTCTCCTCCTCCTCACAAACCCTGTTCCAATGAGGATGGGCTGGATGAGGACAAAAGGCAGGGCTATAGGAGGGAGGTTACTTGGTTGCTCTGGGTGCTGGGGGGGATTAAGGTGGTGAAGGTGCTGCTGGTCCCAGGTAAATAGCACCCACACCTGGGGATGCAGCATTTACCCCTCTGTGAATACTTCTGCTCCTGCCTGAGGTCCCTGCAGACACCATCTGTGCAAATTCTGTGTTGTCTCAGTGGTTTCAGAGCCTGAAGTAAACTTAGCATCTGCCAGAGGTGCTTCATTCCTGGCTGGAAATGCTTGAAATCTTCCTCCCCCTGCAGGGCTTGGGGCTGAGACCTCTCCACGTTCCTCTTCCCAAGCTGCTGCTGAGCTCGTGTCACCTGAAGGGTTTCTGTCCTCAAGTTTAGCAGCCCAGGGAGCTCACCTAATGATAACCTGTGGCTAGTTGGCTGTAGATGGGCTTGCTGGGGTAATACAGGCAGCCTGGCTGCTTTATTAGCTAAAAAACAGCTCTGCTGGGGGACAGCTGAACATTTTTAAGGGATTATTGGTATTCTAACCCTTCCCCTGGCTCCCAATAACAGTCTTGGGTGTATCTTGTGTTGTTTCCTGCTACTTCAGAACCATCTTCCCCCAAAGCTCCTAACTACTGGTTGGCAAAGTCCTGTGGTGTCCTAAGTGATGTTCTGTGAGCTTATTGACTCTTTTCCAATGCCTTTCATCTGTGTTGGGTCCCAGTGATCCTCACACAGCAGCCAATTTATGCCCTGACATTGGTACCACCACAGCAACTTCACTGCTCTGGGCAGGGCTGGTGTAAAAGGGGTCTGGAGGGGGGGATTTAAAAAACACTTCTCAACTTGTTGGGCTAGGTGTAGATGTGTCTGTTCTGAAATGAAAGGCTGAAGAGGAACTTTGAGTTATGAAAGCTGCAGACCAAAGCATTACCCTGGTTTTTGCTTCCTGCCAGTCACCCTTCTTCCTTAAATTGAACAGCTCAGGTGTGGAAAAAAAACCCAAAACGCTTATTTTGCTCAAGGGCTGGAAGAGGAGGCATTTTTAGGAGGCATTTTTAGACTAGAATATTCCCCCTTCAGGAGTCAAAGTTTAGCTGGGTAGTCCCCCCATGCTATTGCAGCAGGGACCTGACACCAATAACCAGGAATGTTTTGGTCTCTATTCCTAACCAGGAATATTTTGATCTCCATTCCTAACCAGGAATGTCTTGGTCCCCATTCCTAACCAGGAATATTTTGATCTCCATTCCTAACCAGGAATGTCTTGGTCCCCATTCCTAACCAGGAATATTTTGATCTCCATTCCTAACCAGGAATGTTTTGGTCTCCATTCAGGCAGGTGGCTGCTCCAGGGAATGGGGGAAGAGCTCAGCACAGACCTGAAGCTTTGAGATGGATGCTTCAAAAATCCCGTGAGTACTTCTGATGATCCCAAAAGGGTTTTCCTTATCTTTCCACTCTTAGGTGTAGCTCAGGTGTGTGGCTGAACTGTACTGTGTGCTGATGGGCCAGTGCTCAATGTCTCCCCATCAGTGGTGGGGTGGAGTAAAACCTCTTGGAGGTAAAACCTGCTGCTGTTGAAGTTGCATTTGTGCTGTTGGGAGCCCTGTGGGATAATTCCCTGTGGAATGGCAGCTGTGATGCCTCCAGGGTGTCTGCTCCCCTTTGCTCGTGTGGAAATTTGTGCATCCTGGTTGTGCTCTGAGCTGGGACTGGGCTCTGTCCCCCTGACCTGAACCAGACAGGAGACACTGCACCTCCTCCCTCTGGAAAGTGCTCTTTCTCTTCCCTGAAGATGGATGCAATTCCAGTTCTCTCTCTTGGCCCCAGGAGAAGGTTGCAGGCTCCCATTATCCTGCTGGATGGAGCAGAGGGTGTTGGGTGATCTTTGCCAGGTACCCAGCTGGCGTTGCCAAAGCATGTGGGGCTTTCCTCCAAAAGCTGCCACCCCAGCAGAAATGTGTCTCCTGCTGCCAAAGGTCCCGGAATGTCACTTAGCCTGGGGCAGGGCTGGCATTGCAGGGTGACAGCCACTTCACCAGGCAGCCCAGCAACACTCTGTGAAAACAAAAGGATGTGTGCTCTGTGCCAGCAGGACTATCTTCACTTCCAGGGGGATACAGCAGATGTCTGGAGCCTTTCTCAGTTAAAAAAAATGATGAAATGGGAGGCATGAGTTACACAGCAGTGTCCTCTGTAGTTCAAGACCTGTTGGCTAAATACAGATTATGTTCCTAGAGCTCTCAGGGTAAAGGTTGTACAAGCTCCATCCAAGGTTTGCTTTCCTTCCCCATCAAAAGCCCTGCAAGATTGAAAGTTATCTGAGCTTCTTACATCCTGAATTTCGTCCATTTTGGGGTCTTTTTTCACCCCATGAACAAAGATAGATGCTTGTTTCTCAGATGTCTCTTAAATTCTAACACCATTCCTCTGACTTAACTCTATGTGCTTCTCTCCCCATCACAATATCCTTTAAAAACCATGACACAGGACAAGGGGATATTTTCTCTTCTGGATCAGTAGAAAGTTTGCAAGTTCCTTGTCCAAAATTGTAGAACAAGCATATTGGGGTGAAAATGGAGAAACACTAGCTCTTGGTCACATGTCTTTAGAAAAATAAGTTAGCTGGAGAAAATTCCACTGTCCCAAAAATAAAAAACAAAAAAAAAAAGGGAAAATAACATGAAAGCATTGCTAAACTTTTTCTAGAGATCTAAAACCAACACCTCAGGTCTCTGAGGAGCTGGGAAATGCAGCATCCTCAGATGTATCCTAAGCTGTGTTTGAAGGAATCCCTTCCTTTCCTGAAGGTCCATGCCTGCATCCCAGTAACAACTGCACACAAAAAGCACACACATGCAGCAAATGTCACTCACAAAATAAATGCTTATTGCTGAAGAAAGAGTAACTGCTCTCCTTAGAAAGGCTCCTACACCTCTTTAGGTGGCACTTGAGTTCCCAGCAGAAGAACCCCTCCCCAGGATTGTCTGTGTGTGCTTTTAGGTATGTAGCTAAGTGATGGTATGGATATAGTGTGTATATATGGCTGGGAAACATAAAGCTCTTCCTTTTCCCTTCCTATATTCCCTCCACATGGCTCAGGGACACCACCTGGGTAGTGTTGTTTGTTGAAGTCCAAGGAAGCATCCATCAACCTCATTCCCAGCTCTGCATGAAGGGACATTTAGTAAAATACTTCAGTAGTAACCCAAAGTGGGAGCAAGGAAGAAGGATGGGTCTGCCAATACCTCTGTGCTGGAAGAGGTGTTTGTGGCTGCCTCTGCCCCACATTTCCCAGGGCTGTCCCACATTTCCCAGACACTGCTGGGATCTGAGAGTCTCTGTGCCAAGATAAAGATGGGAATCCTGGCTCTCGTGGCAGATAACAGCACAGAGCAGTACAACAGCAACACAGAGACTTAAAACTCACCTCCCAATGCACTTATTTTGCATCATTTTGATTTGTTTCTGCCCCTGCTGAGCCAGGCTGTGGGTCAGCTCAACAGGGACAACAGCTGAGGGAGCTCAGCCCTGTGCCCTCTGGTTTCTTGCTGGTTTTTATCCCTCTGTGTTGCTGGACCAGCCCTTCTGTCCCATCAGCTGCTGCGGGATGCTAAAGGCATCTTCATGAAGTGAGGATGTGCAGACTTTGAGGTTCCTCATCCATATCCTCAGTCCCAGAAGTACCTGGAAGTCAGCAGGGACCCTGCATGGATTGACCAGGATTGGGACCCGTGGGTTTCTCAGTTTTGGCATTGAAGGTCAAGAGGAGATATCTTATTTTTCTGTGTCTGCCCCATTCTGTAACTCCAGTTCACTTGCTACCTTGTAGACAAGTTCTCTAGAAATGTCTGCTTTGATAAGAAACCTGTTCTAAAATGGTAAATTGTTCAGGGAAGACCCTTCCATATATAAAGGAGTATATATAGAGAGAGTATAGAGAGGGGGAGAGAGAAAGAATAAATCAAAATTATCTTGAGGGCTACACAGCAAGAGTCATTCCTTGAGGAAGAGTTGCAGTAGCTGGTTTTGGGGGAGTGTTTGACTTCCTGGTGATGCATTTCATTGCTTGCTTAGAGCTAGAAAAACTTCTTTTACATCTATCCCCGGTAGAAAACACTTTAAAAAATAAAATAATTCTCTTCTCCACCGTGTTGCAAATGACCTTTCCCATGGAGGTGAAGGCTGGCACTGTGATGGTGTCCAGCATCCTCCTCTTGCTCAGCCCATTCCAGTGCCCGTGAGCAGGCAGGAACTGTCAGGAATTGGGATCCCCTGGCTCCCATTGTTCCCGGCCTGCCAGACAAAGGGTTAAGTAAATGTTTGGAGAAGATAAGGTGCCCTGTTGACAAGCAGCAGGCTCCAGCGGTCTCAGCAGGATCTCTCCCAGCGGTGATAAATGGGGAGGTTTTCAAAGTGGGATCAGCAGACGCCAGGGAGAGGGCGGTTGCTGATGCCGTGATTGGCAGCAGGGAAGGAATCTGAAGGTGTTTAATGATCCCACACTCTGCAGCAGCTTTTTTCAAGGCTCTGTGTCTAGCCAGAGGAAAATCCTCTATCAGTCGCAGAGGCTCACACTCCCGGCTCTTTTTTTTATTGTTGTTGTTGCTTTCTTTTCTTTTTTCTTTTTTTTCTTTCCACTCAAACATGGGAACATCCACTGAAAGGGACCCTGATAAGGACCCTCTGGGATTCTTCATCCTCTTACATTGGTTTTATCCCTTTTAATTTTCCCTTTGAAGTCTCCTGCATACTGTAGGTGGACTTTTGTTTGGCTAACCTTAGTCAGGAGCTGTGTTTGGGGAGAAAAAGTGTTTATTATGTTAAGGTGGTTTTTTGCTTCACAGCATAGCTGCATTATTCGAATTACTGGCTTCTCATTCCTTTGGTATGATAAATTTATAACCAAATGACACCAAGGGTAAAATCCTTGGAAGGATTTCCAGCCCTGAAGTGACATTATTGTGTGTGCAGCCCACTGAAGGGGTTTCTTCCTCCTGAAGGGGTTTATTAACCCCTCCCTGAAGGGGTTTATTCCCAGAAGTTATTTGAGGGGCTGGACACCAAATACTTTTTTCCAGGTAGATAAAATATTAACTTTCCTCATCCCTGGCCAAAAGATGTTAGGAAAAGCTCACTGGTGGTGTGGGAAATAGAGTAGAGCTGTTGGGTCTTGGAAGCTGAAGCTTTGCTGTGTGCATTGGTGGGCTGCCCCTAAAATCAGGATTTTCAAGGGTTGGATTCCCTGGGGAGTGAGGAATGGGGGATAAATGCTGCCTGGTCCAATCTCTACTTGATTTACACCAAGAGGGGAGAGGTGGGTGGGAAGGCTGCTGGGTAACAGGGAACCAGCTCATCCTTTGGGCCACCCTGATCCTGGAAGGATTGGGATGGATGGATGGATGGATGGATGGATGGATGGATGGATGGATGGATGGATGAGGCTTTTTTTGGGGAGAAAGCAGCCTGGCTGGTGCTGCTGAGCTGGGTGGGCTGGAAGGAGCAAAGGATGGGGGGCTGGACCACTGGGCAAAGATGAAAGGAGCTGCTGGGTATAACCCAGCAAAGGGCCAAATGAGTCAGGACATGAAAAGCAGAGGAAAGTATCTGAAGAATGTAAACACCAAGGTGGAAGGGGAATTATTTAGCATGGAACTAGGTGTGAGGGGATGAAACAACATGGAAAACTCAGCCTTGCTAACAGGGAAGCCTTGCTGAAAAGGAAAGGAAAGTTTCTAGCAGAACAACTCTAGGGCAAGAGGCTGTGGTGGGGAAGCTGCAAAGCTGCCCCTGAGCTGCTGCTTGTCCAGAGGTTACTGGGGACAATGGGAGCTGCATCCCTGCTCCCAATCCTTCTCCATCTCTGGCTCCTCCTGAGCCTGGGCTGCCAGCCAAGGGGGGGCCAGAGGGAGAAGAAATAGGATTTAGTGATTGTAAGGGAATGCAAAATGGCCGAAGGAATTTTGATTGAAATTTTATAACTTTAAGAAAAAAAAAAAAAAAAAAGTCTTTTGCAGATAAATCAGGAGGTGGTTTAATAAACAGTTTGAGAGATTAGTATTGAAACAAATCCCAGATAAGTCTGAGCAGAGGAGCAGGGAAGGGAAGCCCACTGCAGCTAAAGGATGTCAGGGGTTTTACAGGCACTAAACAGAAGGCTTTCCCAAAATATAAACAATCTAGGGAGGGGGCAGATTGGGAAACCTGTAAAAACAAGCAGAACCACATTAAAAGGCTAAACAGTGGAGCAAAATCAAATATTGAACATGGGGCTGGGAGGCATGAGCTGTTGGCTCAGTGTTGGCCAGACCTTTCCCACCCAGATGGGATCCAAAAAGGGGTCCCCAGGGGTACAAAGAGCTTGGGGGAATGGTGGGCATCCAGCAAGGCATGGCAGTGAGCAGCATCCTCCCCCAGAGATCAGACAGGAGATACCAGGAGAAAATATCCCTTTAATAACAACCCTAAATGCATCAGACATGGAGTAGATGTCTTCCACTGAAGATTTCCTAATATCTGAAGTAATAAATGGGACCTGTAGCTCAAAGGCTGTGTGGTAAAGCCCTGAGGATCTGCAGGCAAAGAGCAGCTGGAACATCTGGCAGGGAGCAGGAGCTGGGCCAGCAAAATCTCCCTGGCAGTAGCCACCAACCAGAGCAGGAGGGGCTCTGCAGTGATCTTACCCACCAGGGCAAAAACCAAACCCATTTCCACTACAGGGATCCGTAGGTTAGTTACTAATGTTTCTAAGAAAAGGAGAGGGGATGGAGGCAGGAATCTTTCATGTGGAAGACAATTTGAAGCCAGGCTGTGAAATGAGTGTGCAACACACCTTTAGCTCCCAATTTCTCCAGAGATGGAAGAGCAGGCTCTGAATCTCTTGCTTGCCTGCAGTGAAGCCCCAGGGACTGCCAGGTCCTCTGCCAGGACACACCAGGAGTCAGCTCAGAGCCTTCCATCAGGTACTTGTGACTCCCCAGGCACCCATCACTGAGAGCTCCCATGCAAGAAGGTCCTTAAGGAGGAGGATCCAGGGTGAAGGAGGGTGCTGGGCACAGCTGCTGAAGGCACAGGCAGGTTTTTATGGTGCAAGGTGTTCATCTGGAGTTGGAGGTATCCTCAGGTATCACTGTTACCCCTGCCAGGACCCATCCAGACGGTGCAGTGTTGGTCCCCCAAACTCATCTTCTGAAAAACAACTTGTCAGTCATGCCACCTGGACTTGAGCAACCCAAACATTCAGCTCCGAAGTAGAATCTTGTGTTTCATTGCCCTTTAAAGGCAAGACATCCTTTGGCCACCAGCAGATGTCCTGCTCTTTGGTGATGTGATCCATGCCGAGGAGAAACTGAGGCACACAGGCAGGATGGGAGTGCAGTGAGTGATGGAGCTGAAACCAGGAGGAGGTGGTCCCTCCATCCTGGTCCTTTTGGCTGCCTCTCCTGCACAGTGAAAAACCCCACAGGTGTTCAGTGAGGGCCTTTTTCTTTTCTTTTTTTTTTTTTTTAAACCACCCCTCCGCTGCCTTTTTGCAACGCCCCGTTCACACTTGCTCTGTGAAAAAGGATGTGGGAGCAGATTACCAGCTGGTTCCTGCCTGCTCCAACAGCTCTGACAATGCGTCCCTTCTTCTCAAGGTGACAGGAACATGCAGCTGCCTAATGGGTACAGAAGTGTCTATTCTTTCCCAGTGACATTTATTGTGAAATATCTGAGTGGGACTGAGAGACGTGCAAGGCTTTCCCTCCCTTATCAGCCGACCCTGGTCAGTGTCCTGCTGTCAAGGACTGAAGTAATTCATGTCAGAGCTGCAAGTGTTTACTTATCTGCCCCAGCACCCCACCAGCCTAAAAAGCAGCCAGGATGGCTCCAGTGGGGCTCACCAGCCTGGTCCTGATGGTGGGAAAAATTTGGGGCTGGCTCCATCCCAACGGGCTGGGGCGAAAGAGGCGAAGTTGGGCACCCAAAATCTTCCCACAGCTCTGAAGTGGGGAGAGGAAAGGCTGTGATGGCAAGAAGGGACATTCCAGAGCAGAAAGGACTGAAGCAAAGGCTGAGTGGTGACATGGGGTGTCTGCATGGGTGACATGAGCTGAGGTGTGGGTTTAGAGAAGGGTTTGGCAGGGTAGAGGGGAGTTGAGTCCAGCTGGTGGAGGATGGGGCAGGTCCCAGCTGCGGTTCCTCATGAGAATCACACTGAGGATATGGCAGAAAATAGTAGGGAAGGTGGGAGATCTGCTTGCCAGCTTCATGCTCTCCTTGTTTCTCATCTTATGGACCTCTGGAGAGTGGGGGTTTGTTTGAGCAGAGGGGCTCCAGGAAGGCAGAACTCTTCAGGGCATGGGAACAACCCAATCCTGTGGACCCTGGGCTTTGTAGCATCTTGGCAAGAGCATCCCAACCCCCCACAAACCCTGTGGGTGGCTTTAAAGGACTTCTCCAGTGCTTCTGCCTTGTGTCATGACAAAACTCAGAGCTTTTTGTGCATCTGGCCCTGAGACTTTCCAACTTTCCCTTAGATATTGTTCCAAAACTCTCCAGTTTCATGAAGCAATGTGGTTATCCCAGCTGTCCTCCTCCCAGAGCAGCCACCATTCCTCATCCCAAGCAGGGGGACAACTTTCATCTCCTCTGGAGTGACACAATCTTTGCAGCACAGGAGAGATGAGCAGGGGTTTGAAAGCCCCAATCCCACAGGCAGCTCCTCCCTGATGGATGTGCCCAGAGATAAATATTACATGTGGTAGTTTCCTCTCCAAAGCTCTCAAGCTCTTCTCATCAGGCTGGGAAACCTTTAACTGGTAGGGATGTTGTGAACAACAGATTAAAGCAGACAGACTATCTCTCAGTAATTGAGCTGTTGTTCTGAATTAGAAGCTTCTTTCTTTTTTTTTTTTTTCCAGTCCAGGGCAGAAAAAAATATTCCACTGACATTGTATTTCTCTTGACAAATATTTTTCTGAGGTGTCTCCTCTCCCAGATGGTCAGAGCTGTGCCAGGAAGGGGCTATGACTACCTGGGGTGACTGTGGGGCTCTGGTCCTGTGTCTCCATCCCTGCTCCATGGCAACAGCCCAAGCACCCCAAGTGGGACCCATTTCTGGTGCTGCAGGAACACAAAACCCTCTGGAGATGCACTCTGGAGAGGGAGCTGTGTGGCCATCATGATGCCAGTGGTCCCCAACCCTGCTCCTGCAGACAGATGCACAGTGCCCTGGGGATAGGGGGGTGCAGGAGGGAGTTTGCACCCTTTGGGTCACCACCACTTCCCTGGAAGCCACATCCTTTGGCTCCTCAATGAGCCATGTCCTAAAGGCAGCCCCTGACCCCCAGATTTTGTGTTGGGGATGGGGATGGGGCAGGGCTGTGGGACATCCTCACCCCAGGAGTGATGCTGGAGGAGAAAATATTGCATCTGCAGTGGGCTGAGTTGGAGCCTGATGGCTGCTGGGCTTTTTTAATTATTATTTTTTCAAGAGATTTCCTAAGTGGAGCTGATCTAAAGAAATGTAATGCTAATTTCTCAGTCAAACCCCAAAGCAGACACTGACACCCAACCCTCATCCTCTGCTCTCTGACAGGGGCTCCAATGCAAAACTACAAAAGCCTGGCCTATGAAAAAAAAAAAAAAAAAAAAAAAAAAAAAAAAAAAGGCAAAATCAGATATTTATTATGCCTTTGATGTTCCATAAGAACAGTTGTGGCTTCTGCTTAGTCTCCGAGGTCCGATTGACAATTGTTTATTAGTTTTAAAATAGCTGAAATTCATGTCAAACATTCCGCATGTTGGAAAAATGTTTATGAAGTGTTATCATAGTTTATTTAACTGTGAATGTTTAGGAAACCAGCATAAAATATAAGGGACCACACAAAGCTCTGAGCAGCCTTAGTGATGGTAGGCACAGCTTTGTGGAGCTCAGGGAAGAGAGATGCCACCTTCAGCCTCATGGAAAATCCATTTGAGTGGAATGCTCCCTGGATATGTTGTTACCAGCCTAAAAGAGACCAGAAAAATGGGGTTCTGGCTAATTTTGAGGACATTCCTCCTAAAAAGTGTGTGAAAGCCTTGCTCTGGGTTGCAATTTTTGCAGAACTGGGTTTTAAATCAAGGCAGGATCTCTTCTGGGAGCCAGGATGGGCTCTGAGTGCCCTGGGGGAGATTTCAGCTGCAGGCTGTTCAGAGTCATTCATCATTCCCAGTTACACCACGTGAGTGTAATATCCTCTGCATTAATATTTATGGTGTCCAAGATACTGCAGGTTTGGCTTTATAGTTGGGGGAAAAAAAAAAAAAAAAAAAAGATGACTTCCTAACAGGTTTGGATGAAATTTTAACCCTCCCATCCGCAGAGCTGCAATCTCCAGCCTAGGGATGTGTTGGCAGCTGAAGGTGCAGCCCAGAGCTTTCCTTGGACTTTTTTGTTGGGCTGGAGCATCCTCCAAGCCTGAGATGCCAAACAGGAGCCATGCAAGCAATTCCCATCCTTTTTGGACCTTCCTGCTTTGCTCCTCACCTTTGGGGAATCAAAAGAGGTGCAGATAAAGATGGCTCAGGATTAAAGGAGCAATCGGTTGCAAGCTGACTCAGGAGAATCCCAGCACCCTGTGCCAGGACCCCTGGATGTTAATGCCAGTGAAATAGAGAGTAAAACCACCCCACAAACAGTGACCACCATCAGCTGCTTGTTGGAAGATCACATTTTAGAAATTCCCTGGTTTTGTGAGATTTCCCTTGAAACCTGGGGGGTTAGCAGCAGGAGAGGGGAAGGAAATGCTGGGTTATTCTTCTCAGAGGCTGACAGAAGTGAAACAATAGGAAGGGATATTTTAGTCATTGGGTTAAAATGCTTTTTTTCCATTGATAAAAATGAACTCGGGGATCTTTTGGTTATTCCTGAGCCCAGGGAGGGTGGCCAAGGCTCAGAGGTCTTAATTTTCTGGCTTTAAGCCATAGATCCTGAAAAGAAGCTCTGATGTTGTGAGCTCTTCCTAGGACATTTCTCTAAGCCCAGAATCAAAAAGGAACAAGTGGCACCCAGATTAATTGCTTTTGTCTCAAACATTTTAATTTGACACCAAAACATTTGTTCTTTCATCTCTTTCATTTTTGTCTCTTGGCACATGAGTGGGTCTGGTTTAAGTTGCTTTGCTTGCTGTTGTTTTACACCCAACATTATTTTGTGCCTCTGCCTCTGACCTCTGGGGCCTGATTTTGTTCCCATTGAATAAAAAATTCCCCTGATTTCTGTGGATGCAGAATGAGTTTGGAGGAGTCCCATGGGGTCATTGGGGACCTTGGCTGGGTACAGCTGGGTCACTGCCCTTTCTTGCTGCCAGCACCACCAAAAGTTCCAGAACTTTACTTCCATGATTTTGCCATTCCTGTCACCTTCAGCTGAATGTTTTCTTTCCCCTACAATCATAAAATTTCCACTTTTAACATTTTAAACTCTTATTTCTCATAAAACCCCCAAGTATGAAAATTTCTTTTATAGAAATATACCATTAATGTATCTTTATGATGTGCAGCTGATGCTCACAGCATGGACTATGACTTTTTTATGTTCCCTACTTGTCCTTGAGACGTTTTATTTTGACACCATATCCTTACATTTTAAATTAAACCATATTTTTATTATCTGTTACATGCCAGTAGACAGCAGAGCCTTAAAGCTGTTGTACAGCTCCTCGTGTCCATCTCAGGGCACCTTCCCCTCTTCCTCCCCACTCCCCCCATCCAAAAAAAAAAAACCATGGACTGAGTTATCCCCACTGACAGCAATTTACAGTCCCCATTAATGGTCATATAAATTCCATTGGATCAAGGGAGTTTGGAGTATATGATATTCAGCCCAGCTAATAGCTCTGGGCTAATTGCCATCTCATGTTCCTGCTCCCTGAGCCTCACTGTTTATTACTGTTGTACAAGCAAGAGGGAAAACAAGTTTCCAGGTTCTGGAGTCACCAAAGGAGGGCTGGGAGCTGCTGGCTCCAGTAGCAGGCAGAGGGCTGGAGGTGGCAGTCATTTCCCAGATTTAATGTGAGCAGCTTCTGCAGGGCTCTCCCCTTCCCGTTGGGAAACTGGATCAGTCCCCTGGTCCTTCTGCAAAGGAGGAAATGGGGAAAAAAATAATCAGTTTGGTGTTAATATGGTTAATTGTGGCTTGAAGGAATAGTGAGGGGTTGATGGCTTTTGTTCAAGCTGGGAAAATGCTGCCTCTGCCTGTTAATAACCTATATTTAATCTGCTTTTAATTGGTAGCTTGAAAGCTTGATTAATGTGAATGTTTCTTGTGGAGCCCTTGTTGGTTTGGAAAGCTGGGTTAAACGGGACATTTAGCATGAAATCTGCTGATAAATATGGAGTTGGTGTCAAAGGAGTTTGGAAATCAGGGCATTGCCCTCACTCATAACCCATAGGGTATTCCAGGGGTGCCAGACTCAGCACCTTTAGGACTCAGATCCTCCTCACACGTTTCATTCCACCAGGAGTTTTTTGGAAGGGGGGTGTCTGTTGGAAAATAAGCTCAGTGCAGAACAAAATCCAAAGGGCTTTGGGTTTTCCTGGGCAAGACCAATACTGCTCTAAGAGCTAGATTTTTCAATCGGGTCTTTTTTGGTCCTGCTGACACAGACAGCAGCCCAGAAAAGTTCCCCATGGTGGGGACATCCCAGGCTGTGCCTCCTCCATCCCTCTCTGCACTCAGCTGCCTCTCCCCCCCTCTCTCATTTGCTCTTTGCATGCCAAAGAGAACACCAGAAACCCTTTTTATTTTAAGGAAATGAAAACGAATCTCCTCCATGGGTCATATTTTTAATAATTTGTGAGTTCACACCTTTGATGTCAGCCATCCTGGCTACACGATTGATTCATCCCACACTGTGCTGGGGGAGGGGATTTGATTATGGCACAATTAAGCCTGACAGGGTTATCAGATGACCTTTGGAAAAATTGGAAAGCACTTTCCATCTTTTTGCAAGATAGATTGATAAAGCTTGAGAAGCTGCCTTGGTGCAACAGCTGAAAATTTCAGCTGGGGTAGGAGTGCTGGAGGGGTGTCGAGGCATCAGGGAAAGGGCAGAAATTCTACCTGTATCTGGAGTGATTCCAGCATGCCAGGGGTTGGCATCTTCTTTGCAGCCACCTGGAGCCATTATGGGGAAGAGCCAGAGAGAAATTCCCCCATGCAAACCCTGGGGGCCTGAGGGTGCCAGCCCTGAAGCCCCATTATCATAGCTGTGGCACCCAGTGCCCAGCCTGCCCATCACACCAGGCCTCACATCCATCCCCTCCTTCCCACACACCTTCTTTCCATGTGTTCCTGATCACCCCTCAGCATGGCCAAACCCATAAATATTGGGCAGGACTTTCAGCCTCTCACCCCCCGGCCTCTCCCAAGCTGCCCAGAATCCACTGCCAGCCCCAGCTCTTTGCTGACTGCCTCAGCTCAGGGGCTTTCATCCTCCTCATCCCTCCCAAAACATTTCCTTTGACTATTTGTGGAGCTGGCCTAACCTTCTTTCAATATTTTGCCTTTTTTCTTTTTTTTTTTTTTTTTTTTTTATTTTAAAAAAAGAAATCTATGCTTTTCTGCTACGTTTTTTTACAGCAGGGCTGAAATTTTGATGTGAAATTCTTGCATTTACTGAGAAATGGAAGTCAGGGCAGGGGGAGGAAATGTGCTGGGCTGGGAAAGATTAGCAAAAAGTTGCCCTGGTGGCAGCCTGGCCTTGGGGCTCTCCTGAGCCATTGCTGAGGGGACAGCCAGGTCCTTTTGCCAAGTTCTTTCCACTTGCTCTGTTAAACATGCATTGATTTGTAGCTTTCAAAATTGCAGGAATTAATGCAGAATGTGCAGGGGGATTTGTTGTAGGATTGGGTGAGTGGGCTGGATGGTCCCCAGCCACAGTCAAGTGACTTCTCCACTCCTATTTTTCCAGTTTCTTTCTTACTGGGAGCCTTGCAATCACTATTACAATATCCTCTGCTCTTTCAAACTTGCAGCCATGCAGCAAACAACCCTGATCCACTGCAGTGAAGGAGGATTTGCATGGGAGGATTTTCACACCCAGGATGCTTTTACCATATTTTACCAAGTTTCTTTTTTCACCCTGCAGCCCTATCCCAAACTCTGGCTCACCATGGGGTCGTGAACAGAACCAAAAAGGGAGAAACAGCAAAGCCAAAGGTGCTGAATGAATTCAGGTTTTCACTTTTTTGTGATTTTGCAGTAACCCAAGTTCACTAAATTGATTTTCATAGTAATAAAAGCTGAACACTCCTAACCCCCAAAGTGATAAACATTTTACTGCTGTTTAGAATTTATATTTTATTTCTAGTCTTTTCCTTGGATATGCCCTGAGGGGGAGCATTTTATGTGCAGCTCTAGAAATGAATTGAGTGCAAATATTTTTATTTTCTGCTAAGCATCAAAATTTTAATGCATTCTCGTGAGACCAAAGGCACTTCTTAACAGCACAGTGAGCCAGCAGAGCATCCTGGCTGCTTAGCTTTGGGTTTTTTTCTGAAGAAAAAGTAATATCAATAAAAAAGCTGGGCATCAGACACTGGGCAAAGCAGGCACAATAAATACCAATCTCTGATGGTGACCCTCTCGTTTCTTGATGTTCAGACAGAATTAATCAGGTTTTTTTCTGTCTTTGTGAGTCCCTGTAATTCCTATTCCCTGGGTCAGGGGACAAGATATGGAAGTGCCTCAGGAAGGATCATTTGTGTCCCTTTGGTTTTGGATCAGCATTTTCTAGTTGAGAGCTACTCAGGGCCAGGTTTTATGCCTGGTGGCTTGGAATGGTGCTGGGCTCACTTCTACCCATGGAGAAGCTGATCCACCTTCTTAATTGGAGCTATAAAATTCTAGGAGAACATGGAGAAAGGACATGCAACACTCATTTAGAGGCTTGGGAAGTTCCAGGATGTTGAAGTTTAAAATAACAGGGTGGTGATGGAGGAGGAAACTATTTTGAGCTTGCTGAAATGTTGGAGCTATAACTCTTCTCCCCTCACAAGTCCCAGATGGCCAGATTCATGGCAAGAAAACCACACCAGGCTTTTTATGCAGGGGGATAGAGGAAGAAATACATATAAATGATAATAATGCTCACTAAAACATCCTGGAAATATTCCCTCTGTAAAATGTATGTGACAAGTACAGATGACATCCCATAAGATGACCCAGATGATTCAGCACATGGCTGCACATGTGGCCATCCCTGTTTCTACAGCAGTGACCTCTTTATGGCACGTGATGCCACCCAGGACAAGCTGTTCAGCTGTGTCTGGGCAGCTAAACACAGGCTGGGGATCTGGGTGCTGGATTTTTACAAGTTCTCTTGAGCATTGCAATGCCCCAAAAACCTTGAGATGGGCAGGAAGCCTTCTTGGTGCCTTTTCTCCAGGCAGCTGATGGGCTCCACTCATGCTCTCCCTCCTCAGAAATTCTTCGTTTGGGCTCTCTTTTAATTTGCCATTAAGATTAAGAGGCACTTCTCTCCTGCATCAGCAAAACAAGGGCAGGAGAAGACCTGGAGAAACTTCCTTTTGCTTGGCACCAGCTCTGGAAAAGCCCTCCCATCAGCAGAGCCCCAGAATGAGCCATGATGAAGGAGTCAAAATGTTAATTAACACAAACATAAATTCAGAAGCTGTGCCTGGATGATGGTTCCCCCCCCCCCCCCCCTTCCCTCCTACCATGAATTCCTCCCCCTCATCATCATCACATCTTCTGGCTCTCTCCTTCATTAGTTTTTATGTGATGATTGAGTACCACCCTTAGCAAAAAAAAAAAAAAAAAAAATTATCAGTGTTCACGTGCATGCACAGCAGGCTGCAAGTGAGGGTTGTAAAACATGAAGCAATTCCTGCTGCAAGGATGTCACACAGCTGAAGAAATAGCTCCCTTGTTTCCACTGAGTTTCCACAGAGAAGCTTGAAAACCTGGGCAGCACTGCTGGGGAGCTCTTGACTTCTGTAGGAAGAAAAAAAAAAAAAAAAGGAGTAAAAAGCAGTAAAAAGAAAAAAAAAAAAAAGAGGTAAAATGAGAGGAGGAGCAGCTTCTTGGTAATAAATTAGGGCATCCCAGCCAGAAGGAAGAGGGGGATCACCTCCTGTGGTCCCAAGCTGACATGTCTGGGGTGCCTTCTCCTCTCCATCAGTGTTCATTCAACACCCTCCTCTCAGTGTGAATTTTGGGGACTCAAAATCATAGAATCATAGAATCATAGAATCCTAGGGGTTGGAAGGGACCTCGAAAGATCATCTAGTCCAACCCCCCCTGCCAGAGCAGGGCCCCCTAGAGTACATCCCCTAGGAACGTGTCCAGGTGGGTTTTGAATGTCTCCAATGAAGGAGACTCCACAACCCCCCTGGGCAGCCTGTTCCAGGGCTCCGTCACCCTTACAGTAAAAAAATTTTTTCTGATATTCAACTTGAACCTCCTATGCTCCAATTTACACCCATTACCCCTTGTCCTATCACTGGTCACCACTGAATCAATCACCCTGGGGCCAAGGGTCTGACACTGCAGCCTCTGGGTGGGCTCAGAGCTTTTCTTTGGCCATCAGGCAAGGTTACACAACTGATGAAGCCTTTATGCATCATTAGTGCCTTGAGTTGCCCAGGCAGGAGCTCTGGCAGCCCTGCAGGTTGAGGAGCCCTTGGGCAAGAGCAGAATTCAGCTTCCAAAGGGATTTCTGGAGAAGGGTTGGGGGCTCTCCAAAGCTCCTGAGCTGCTGTAGCTCTTGCCTTTGCTGGGTTTGCCCTGGATGCTGAGCAGAAGGGAAGATGTTAAGTGTCCCAGGCACTGACAGCTGATGGTACACACAGCCTAGATAGCTTGTGCCAAAGATAAAGGAGGGGAAAACATCTCCTTGAGAGAAAACACAGGATTTCTCCCTCTGCCATTCTTCATCTTAGCTGACTCCTGATTTCCATCACCTGGCCCACCATGGGGGCTTGCAGGGTACAGTCTCCTTCCCTGCAAAATTGTTGAAGTTTCCTCTAGGCTGTGTGGGGTTTATAATGGAAAACTGGTTCCCTGTGGTCTTTTCTGGGTTTTTTGTGTTTTTTCTGGGTTTTTTACAAGGCAAGGTCTTGGTGCCATGGCACACCCTGGGTGCTTGCTCCTCTTTCTCTAAGCACCTTTCTGCACTCTGCAGTACAAAAAAATTGTGAAGGCTTTTTCTTTGGCTTCTAGAGAAAGGAAAACATTTCTGAATCTAAACCAAATATCCAAACTCCTGCTTTCTGGCATCCAAAGCACCCCAGAGGATTTTATTTCTGAAAAAGAAAGTGCTTGAGATTGAGAAGTGGTCCACACAGGATAAATACAGAGAAAGGAGCACAAAGGGGCTTAAAGGAGCAAACACCTTAAGAATAATCTTCATTATTTAAGATTAAGTGCACTGAACAACACACTGGGAATTTTCTTGTCCATCTGACAAGAGTTTGGATCCATTTGTTCTGCCTTTGCACCCCCATCAATTTCCATTCCCAGACCATGAGTGCTGCCAGGGGAACCTGCCTGCCGGGGGGGGGCTGCAAGCTCTGCCCCAAAACTTCTGGTCTCATTTCCACTCTTCACATAGGAAAAAAAAAACCTCAGAGGCTCTGCAGGCCTGCAGAGACCAGTCCCTTTGCCTGGTTTATTCATGTCTTTTCTCACTGGTGTGGGTCCTGGGACCCCTGGGCAGATCCCTCACACTGAACATCAGGAAAGCATCTGAGCCTACATCAGGGATGGATGGGGTGATTGGGCACAAAATCTTCCTCTGCTGGCCAAACCCTGCTCCCACCCCAGACGGCTGGAGGGCTTCACATGTGCCAGTGCAGGCAGACTTTGCTTCCTAAAATAGCTTTTTTTGGGGGTTGTTGCTCCCCAAGGTGTCGGTGTGATGCTTTGTTATGACGGGCGGCGCTGGCCCGTTACACCGCGGGCTGTCTCCCCCGATAAGCATCACGGGGACTAAACAAGCTGCAGGAAAATTAATTGGAAAACTGCTTTGGTGTGTGTGTGTGTCCCTCTCACAGCCCTGCATAAACACCTACCCACCTTAAGGTCAGTGGCTGCCCAGAGTGACAGCAGAGCTGAGTCTCCCTGGCCGTGCGTCCGTGCGAGTCGTTTTCCTTTGCCCAGAGTGCTGTGAAGGACTGAAATTCAGGATTTTGCACTGGTTTTTCTTTCTCTTCTCTGTTTCTTTAGTACCCAGGAAAGCCAAAAATAAATGGGGCATCTGTACCCCACAGCTCTGCAACCCTCTCTTGCCACGGATGCCCAGATGCCCTCTCTTGAGTTTCTGTAGCGCTGAAATGTGGCCACTGCCACCCATCCTTTGGGATAAGTCCTGGTCCACCACCAGCAGAGACAAAAGGGATCAACCACTCCCAAACCAATGAGATCAGCATCATCAATGAAGCAAGAATTGGCTTTAATTATTTCTCTGCAATGTTTCTTCTTGGTTTGTCTTCAGGAGTGGGTTGAAGCTGCAGGGATGGGTCTCTGCACCGAACCAGAGCCCATGTGGCCATGGAGCTCCTGCTGGGATCTGCATCCAGGTCCTGCCAGAGGACAGCAGGGACACTGAGATGGGGGAAAAGGTTCTTGAGAAAGGAAAGGGCTCTGCTGTATCCAGATCTAGATTAATAAGTGAACCATTCATCTGATAGGGACACGAGGGAGGTTTGCAGGTATTCGGGCCCACTGCAGTTCAGTCACACCACTTGGCTTTATCTCTTGCCCCAGTAACACAAACATTTACGGAATTACATTTTAAGGCTTTTAAAGGTGTATTTAGAACATGTTTTCTTTGAAGTGTTATCTTTGCAGGCTGATAAAACCCGTGTTTAGCTGCCTCGCAAGGAGCACTCGAAAACTCTCTGTCCAGAGATATTTCACTTTTTGGGGGGCAGGGACAGGGCAGCCTCTGGGGGGGCCGTGCTCCAGTCCATCCCATGGATGCTTGCCATGGCCCTTTCCCAACAGAGCCACAGTGTTTGCAGGGAAAAAAGCAGTGGGAGGTCTGCAGTGATGGGATTGCTGGGGGTTGTTGAGCTGGGGAGGTGGGTGAGGTCCTCAGGGATCAAGAAGCAGTCCCAGGGCTGTGAAGCTTTAACACAATGAACCAAGAGCCCTGGGTTTCTGCAGGCCTGAGCTTCATTCCCCTCTCTGGGAGCTTTCAGGAGAAGGGAATGAGCACAGCGAAACAAATGACTTCACTCCAGGCTGGTTCCAGTTAACATCCCCATCCCTCCTCCCAGCCCTGCCCAGAGATGAAGACGTTGTTCAACAGCTCATCACTCACCGGCAGGCTCCGAGCAGGCAGCCAACATGCATACCCCAAGCCTCATCCTGCAGGCAAAAGATTGACCCAAAGCTCCTTGAGATCCATGGAAAGGCTCCAGTGGATTTCTACGGGTCTTGGATCGCAGCAAATGTTGGCAAACTCCGACAGAACTAATGGGAATGTTGCTGCCAGCACGGGCTGACGGGTCAAGCAAAGGGAGAAAATTAATTCATCAACCAAGAGGATTTGTCTTCCCTTGAAGTTTCCAAGGAGTTTCTTAGCGGGGTACCCATTAACACAACTTCCAGGGAGGGGAGCTGCTTCTTTTCGTGCCATTTTAAATACCAACAGCTCCAGGTTGGCAATAGTGGTACAGCAAACAGCTCTGGGAGGGGTGTGAATACCTCTCCCCATCCCCTTCGCCCCTTTTCTGGTCCTCCCCAGCTCCCTGCAGGCTGTCTCGCTCCTGACCTCCACCCTTGCCTGGAGCCAAAATCTTGGTGCTGGATCCCAGCCACGCTCACCCCAGCTCTGCTCAGCCACCCTTGTGGAGTTGCTTTCATTCATTTGCTTCCCCTCAAAGGTACACACGACCCCTTCTCCCCTCCCCAAAATCACCAGGCACAGCTTGTCTGAACACGTGCCCGGACCCGAGGAGCCTTTGGCAACCGCCCGAAGAAATCGATTTGATAAAAATGAAAACCATTTCGAGGAGGTGAGGAGGGGGGGGAGGAGGTGGGAAGGGAAGCAAAAGCAAACACAAAACTAATGTGCTGGCCAGGGCCCATGTGATCACCTGGCAGGAAGAGGTATTTGCAAACCAAGGCATAAATCAGGGGGCTGGAGCAGCCAGGATAGGCGGGGATGCAGCCGGTGAAGCCTTCGGCTGTGATTTGCATGGTCACTGCTGGAAAGAGCAGGGAATGGGTGCTGCTTTTCCTGGGGGATGGAAAGAAATCTGTTAAAATGCTTCCCAAAAGCAGTTGCACGAGGACCGGGCTCCTGGGAGGCGCCCGGCAGCGCAGGGATGTGGTGGTTTTGTTGGGATGCTTGGACCACTCCAGGCAGATGCTGGGGAGAGGAGGGAGGGTTTGCAGGAGCCATCCCTCCCACCTCCTCGTGTGCCCAACATCTGTGCTGAACATCTTCCCATGCCCAGAAGGGACCCTGCAAAGATCAGGGATGGAGAGTTTGGACACAGCCCTTGACAGAGGTCAAGATGTTGGCCCAACAAAACCACAAAGTTCCCCAGAGGTCACTTGGAAACGTGGCAGCCATCCCTGCAAACACGTGGGGATGATGTTGTCCTTTATTTGAGCTTGTGAGGAAGGGACATAAATCAGGGACTCTCCCAGCTCAAGCTGTGGCATTGCACAGCTGCCTCTGTCACACCAGCAACTCGTCCCCAGGGCCAGCCTTACAGTTCCAAAGGTTTTGGCTTCACAAGGAGAACATAACTTTGGTAGGACCCACCTGGAAATTTGTGTATGTGCAGTGTTTGTTTCAGTCCCTTGTCTCATCTTCTGCATTTGGGAAACACCTAGGAGAACATCTTGTAGGGTTTTTTGCAGCCTAACTTAGTGGAAATCTTCTTTTTCTTGCCTAGAGTTGATCAATCAACCAAAAAATGGGCATTTCTATGTTTTTTCTAAAAAATGTCAGTAGATACCAAGAGGCTGGTGAGAACCCAGTGGTACCTCAGTGGTACTGGATGCTTTTCCATGCCATCTGGACTGAGGCAAATCATCTCTTCCTGCCTTTTATTATGGTGTGACCACTTCATTGCTGGTTTTCCCCTATGGGGAAGAGGGTGTGGAATCAGACTGAGGAAAAAAAAACCACTTTTGGCACTTTCAGGGTTTGTACAGTGGTTATTCAGCTGCTGCCACACTGGACACAACAGGTCAAGGAGAGCCAGGAAGAGGACACCAATGAGCCATCTTTCTTTACAAGAATCTGTGCCAGAAATGAAGTTCAAAATAAGCTTTCTTGTCTTTAGGACTGAGATATTATTGATGAATTAATTACAAAGGGATAAATGACATCGTTGTGTATTATGGATAAACCATTTAAAACTTACCAAAAAAAAAAAAAAAATTAAAAAGACCAGACATCCTTCCCCAGCTCTGGAGAGCAGGAGCCTTTCCAGTGAAAAGTTTTGCTAACAAAGCAGTTTTGAAAAATATTTACTGTCAGAGTTTCTTTGATTGACATTTGCATCTTCTGTAATTTGCCAAACTCTGTGTACTTGGACCCATTTTTATGGGACCATCATTTATGGGAGGGGTTTTTCTTTCACTTCTCAGTGTCTGCTTGAAAAAAAGCTAAGCATCTTTGGCTCTGAAATTCACACTTAATTTTTTATTTCTTTTTGGCCAGGGGAGGAGGGAGGAGGAAGGGTAAATGGATATCACAGGAGACAGAGCTGAGATGGAGGAGTAAGAGATAGGAAGGACTGCTAAGTGTAGAGTTTCTCAAACTATGAGTCATGAACATTTAAAAAAGAGCCAAGATGTGTCAGAGGACAGCAGGGTCCTGCCCAGTTCAGCTGAAAATGGACCCATCTCCCCTCTCCCCACATTAAATAAGATTTATTTGGGGCAAGAGCAGCAGTTGGGATGGGAACATGGGCTGGAAGAGTGGCTGCTCATCCTCCATCCTTGGGAAGCAGGAGCCAGCTGTGAAAACTACCTGCATTTTTTTTCTGAGGGGAAAGGGTTAAAAAAAAAAAAAACAAACTAATTGTATTAATCTCCCTGCAGAGGGAGAAAAAGGCAGAGGTGGAAGGGAGGTGAAGCCCAGCACATGGAGCCCATCCTCACTGTCCCAGCCCAGGGGCTGCCTGAAGATGAATGAGCCAAAAAGAGGGCATTTTTGTAAAGTTTAAGAAATGCTCATTTCAGTGGGCTGATTTACTGGGGAGAGGGGGAAAACTTCTGGCACAGCCCAGTCCTTGGCATCAGGCACCAGTGCACCCTGCAAACCACCCCATCCACAGAGCCAGACTTTGGTTTTTAGGGTTTTCAGCTCTCAGATGTTGGGCTGTTGGGCAAATCTGAGCAAGAGCAATAGGAACAGGTGAATTTAGGTGGGATCAGGAAAACTTACAACGTGTTTCCCAACTGGACAAGTTGTGCCAAAGCCTGACATTGACAGCTACGTTTCCATCATCCTTTTTTGCTTCATTGAGAACAGCTGTCACCCAGTTTGCTGAGGTCTTTGTACTCTCCTGCATGTCTGCAGCACCTGGAGCTGCTCACCCAGGTTTTGCAACCCAGATGCTGCAGGTTTAAGAAGGTGAAGGCAAGCTGAGCCAGAGTGGAAAAGACTCATCTGCTTCTCCTTCCAGCTGAGAGAAAAATTACAGCTAAAGGGCAAAGCAGCAGCAGTGGGAGGAGGTCTGGGATATGGGTGCAGCTTGGCAGCGTGTCCAGGGCCAAAGCTGGCAGGGCTGGTCCCAAAAGAAGGGAAAGAGGGTTGGGTTTTTTTTTGCATTAAATTTTCCCACTTTCTGGGAGAATATATTGCCATTTCAGAAGTGGCAATAAAAAAATGGCTGGCTCCTCAGTTTCTGGGTGACTTGAAGTTAAACTGCTGGTTTTGCAGAGCACTGGGGTGACACTGGCCACAGGATGGACCCATCCCTGCTGCACAAAGGAGCCCAGGGTGCCAGAGGCACCATTCCTGACCCAGTGCCTTCAACAAGTGGCTCCAATCTCTCAACCCAACAGCTTCAAGGGGAATGATGCTATTTACCCACTTCAGAGCAAAGGGCTGGGTGATGTGCAGGTGAGTTGGGCTGTGCCAGCAGGACACATTTATCTCCCATCTCCCTCTGTGTGGAGGCTAATGCAGTCTGGGGCCTTCAAGTCAGGAAAGATCTGCCCAAAAAGCTGAATAGCCTTCCAGAAATAGCTTTTCCTTGCCCACAGCACTGCTGTGATGCTCTTAGGTCTGGGAAGTGACATCTTTTGCTGTGAGCATAATTGTTTCGAGGTTTCCCCAGGTTCATCCTCTGCCTTGATAGGCATTTTGCTCCAGTTTGCTAATTCTGGTGGGAGGCTTGCAAGCAGGTAGCTCCTGGCTTTGAAATCAGTGAGATGATACAGAGAAGCTGAGTTCTACTCTCTTAAAGCACCAGGAGGAAAAATTGAGTAAAAACCGAAAGTGTTCAGTCTGTCCCGTCAGTGTTCTTGCAGTGACTGCCCTTCTCCCAGCTGATCTGGCTTGATATCTTTTAGTCATCAAAATTCAAGGTAGGCAGTGCCTTAAAACAAGCTTTTTCCAAGCAGCTTTCCAAGATCCGTGGGTGTCCGGGGTTAAAGCAGCTCCTTCAGGAGCCTTCCCGAAGCCTGCGAGCAGCCTCTGGTGGCTGCTGCCTGCAACATCCCTCTGGGCTGCTCTGCCATGGGGTGGCTTTGGGGGGGGGACAGCATCATTGCCCCATTCCAACACCTCCACGTTGGGTTCCTACAGCTCCACTTCAGGTTTTTTGCCTGTTTTTCTGCCTGTCTGCTCCCAAGCAGCATCCTCCCAAAAGGAGCCCAGAGATGGACCCAGGGGTCGGTGTCTGCTGTAGGACCAGGTTGGATAAATCCTGTGTAATCCATGGGAAGATTTTATTCCACTGTTGGATGCATACATGGCATGGACAACTCGTGTCCAATTTGTTTTCCTTCCCAGCAAACCCGTGCTGGTGGAGCAAAAATGTCCAAGCCCTACAGACAAAGCAAGAGGATGGACAAGCCAGGAAAAATGTTCCTTAAATCTGAAGTGACTCTTACCAAAAGTGGAAGAGAGGAGGTGGTAGGACACCCTAGGTGGGCTTTTTTATGCTGCATCTCCAACATGAGATGACCAAAGACATCTGGAGCTTTGGCCTTCAGCTGCACTGAAGACACTGAAGGCTTTGCTGCCTCCTGGGCTCCTATTTCACTTTATTTGGCCTCAAAATACTCATCAGAATGGGGCCCCAGGGAGTCACATTACCCAGTGGGGAGGTGAAGCTGGTTCCAGTATCACTGACAAATGCTGCAGCTGGCACCATGGAGTAACCTAAAATTGGGCTCTGCTCCCTCTTCACCTCATCCCTCTGGTCCCTAAGTGGCTGTTAATGACATGAGGATCCTTTTCTTCAGGGCATTAATGGGTTTTAAGGGCTCTGAGCAGCCTCACCTGGTGCTTCCACCCACACCCATGGCCCAGTTCATCCCAGTGTGGAGCTCTGAGTCTGTCCCAGCAATGCTGCTGGTTTCCAGCTCAGGTTATGTCACCACGAACTCACCTGGTGATCAGGTCTCTGGGATGAACTTTCTTGTGACCTCCAGCCCTGTCCTGCTTCTTGTTCAGGTACTGAGCCCTGTCCTGCTGGCACTGTTCTGTCCCCCTCTCCATGGGGAGGATCTCCCCCTTTGGTCTCTGGGTGTCTTTAGTCCCCTGTAGTGGCTTCTTCATGTGTTTTCATGGAGTTTTTTAATGAAGTAGAATTTTCCCTAATCTATGGAAACCTGTGAAGGGTAACAGGTATTATTTTTGGTGGCCAGCTTCCCCTGGAAGCCTAACTCCCACTTGTCCTCTGATTTGGGGTTAGGGCCAGCATGAGCCAACTCAGGGAATGGGTTTTCTCCCCATCAAACCCATTTCCTTCTGACAAACCCCGAGCTGATTCTCTCAGACCAATTAATTTGTTCTTCTCTAATGTGTTACCAGGCATCCTGCTACAAAAAGGTGGTAGGGAAACCATGCTGGCTGATTTTTCTCCTAGCAGGAGAGGGAGGCTTTTTCCCTCCTTTGAATCCTATTTTGACAGATCTCAAAGCTGTGGGCAGCTACCAACCAGCTTTGGGAATCAGGGCTTTGGGAATAGCAGGTGTGGGAGCCCTGGCTGGGATGGGTGGTGGCAGAAGATGGATGTGGCTCCTGGGGAGCTGCTGTCTGTCCTGGGAGCACAGGCCTTCTCCTGGCATTCTGATCACATCCTTTCCATCAGCAAACAGGCTGAAACCTAGTGAAGGTCCTGCTTGTCTTGCAATGGTAACAGCTGGAATTTGGCAGGGCCAGAAGTGTGCTTGCAAAGGGAAAAATGAACTTACAGAGAGAATAAATTTAGGGGAAAATCTATATTATTTTTTTTTTTTAAATGCATTCTGCCTAATGCCTAGAGCCTGCTCTGAACACCCACCCTGGCAAATACCCTCCTCCAGCTTTCTCACAGGTTCATGGCCCTTTCCTGGCAGCACTTGCCCAGGGTGACTATTGAGGGATTTCTGCCCAGAGTCCAGCTGGTGCTCATCCCCTTCAGCAGCTGATATGTTTTGGTAGCCTCTGACAGCTCCAGCTCTGAACCTGATTGCTTTTTCCCAGAAGCAATTATCTGATGGCCCCTTTCCTGTGCTGCCCATTGCAGCCCTGGTGCTGCTGAGCTCCCTTCCAGTGATGCTCTCCCATCTCTCTTTCCATCTGCAGCTGTGTCTCAGTCTTCATCAGATACCTCCAGGTTGCCTTAGTGCTTTTAGGTTTCTTTGCTCGGAAAATTTCTTTGATTTTTCCTAGAAAAAAGAGCTTGAAACTAATTGTTTATTTCTATTTAAGTTCTCAGTTGTAAAGAAACTGATGTCCTGTCCAGATTTTTTTTTTTTTTTTTTTTTTTTGCTTTTCAGCCTAGAAGCAAAGCAATCCTTGGCATATTTATGCCTCCTGTGAGCAGTCCCTGTGACCTGCAAGGCAAGGTGTGGATTATTTCAAAGTGTATCCCCTTTTTCTCCCCAGGAAGTGTCCATTCTGTGCTTTTGTACACCAGCACAACCCTGCCAGGCAGCTGCTCCTGCATTCAGTCTCCTCAGTCCCCACAAGCAGCTGCTCCCATGAAGCCCTTTTGGTGTCTCCCTCCTTTTGGTGTCTCCCTCCCTTTGGTGTCTCCCTCCCTTTGGTGTCTCCCTCCCTTTGGTGTCTCCCTCCTTTTGGTGTCTCCCTCCTTTTGGTGTCTCCCTCCTTTTGGTGTCTCCCTCCCTTTGGTGTCTCCCTCCTTTTGGTGTCTCCCTCCCTTTGGTGTCTCCCTCCCTTTGGTGTCTCCCTCCTTTTGGTGTCTCCCTCCTTTTGGTGTCTCCCTCCTTTTGGTGTCTCCCTCCTTTTGGTGTCTCCCTCCTTTTGGTGTCTCCCTCCTTTTGGTGTTTCCCTCCCCAGAGTCCTTGTGGGAGATGCTGCAGACAGAGCCCTCACTGAGCTCTTGGCAGGTGTCAGATGGTGCTGGTACCCCCATGTGTCTCACCTCAGTGGTCTGGCTGCTCAGTTCATCTCCCCAAGCTCCCTATCTGCCTGTCACACCACTGCCACTCCCAGGGGATCACCAGGCTGGTCCCAGCATGGATATCTTCTCCCTGTGGTTGGCATTAATTCCACCACCACAAACCTCAGGCTGAGGCACAGAACCATCTCAAGCAATCAATCTCCAGTTCCCCTATCCCTCAGTAAAGCAAAAATCCCGAAAAGGAAGAGAAAGAGAAGGCCAAGAGCTTCCCTCTGCCCATTTTCCATGGCTCATGAGGAGCCTTGGATGGAAAAGTGATCCCCTTTAGCCCCTTGCTCTGTCCCTCTGGCAGGGGAAGGAGCCAGGAATCTCATGCATGCAGAGCAACCGCTGAACAGTCCCTACAGGTCTGCCCAGGACCACAGCTCCCCGAGCAGCTCCTTGTTTACCTGCCACCCATTTCCATGGCGTGGGAGGGCAGCAGCATTCCTGGGAGCCCCGGCTGCTCCCTGCTGCCTGCCCGACCTCTCCCTGCAGCAGCCGGGGCTGGCAGCGGAGCTGCTGATGGGCTCGGAGATGGCTGCAGGGAAACACTGCCAAGGATGCTCCGAGTGGCACTCAGCTCGCTCCAGGAGCCAGGGGTGTCAGCAGGCAGAGGTGACACCACTGCTGGGGGCTGGATGGGAGGTGACACTGCTGGAGGAGCTGAGGACCAGGCTCTTGGAGAGCACCATTCAGCAGTGGGTTTTCTGAGCTGCCTTCCTCTCGCAGGATGAGTCCAATGAGCTCCAAACCCCCTGTCTCAGGAGCTCTCCCTATTCACCAGCCCTGGAAATAGCCCAGGGAATTCACCCTCCCCACCTCAGCTCTCCTGTTAGGCAACACGGATGCGTCCTTCCCGGGCTGTGCTGGGAGGTGGCTGCAGCAGCAGAGCAGGGCAGCTCCTGGCCCAGCAGAACTTGCTGTCTGGGTCTCAGCTATGTAGGCAACAAGTTTTTATTGCTTTTTAATTGTTCCACGCTGAGGGGGAGCAAAAGTACCTCTTGCTTTCCCAGCCCCACCACCCTCAGCAGCGATGCAGGGGGAGGTTGTCCCAGCCCAGCCTGGGCAGGGGGAGCAGTGCCAACATTTTCCTGGGGGATGCTGAAAGAGCTGCACTTCAAAGGCTCAGGACGTGTCCGTGTTGCCTTTGGCTTCACCAGCCCACGGTTTGGGGTGGAAGCTGCTTGTGTCAGCAGCTGGAGCTGGGAGGCAACCTGGGCTGAGCTGGGGCTACTGGCCAGGATCAGCACCCAGGTCACCCAGACTTCCCTCACTGGACCCCAAAGCATCCCCAGAGACTGCAAAGTGACCCAAGAGGCAGCCCAGAACCATAGGCTTTCATCTTGAACTTTTAAGTGCCCATTTATGTCAGTTTGGGCACTTTCCTTCCCTTCTCCTGAGCATTTTTGGGCTGGGGGCTGCTGGTGCCCTGGGCCGTGCCACTTTGGGTTCAGAGGAGGATGCTGTCAGGTTTGATTTCTCTGGTTTCTCTTCCTCTCCAAAAGAGCCAAGTTACATAAAACACAAAAAAACCTCCCATCTTAATGGTGGATGAATTATTTAAATGGGTCTGTTTGCTAATGTGATTGACTTCAACCAACAGCACAGGTTGAACCGTAATTATGGGAAAACAATCAAATCTCTATCTGGGTTCACACCAGACCGGTCCTGCCGCTTTCCTTGTGTTATAGCAGAACCTGTTGGGTGGCTTTACTTAAGCTGAGCCTCCTTTCTGCTGCTGGGGCAAAGAAACGTAAACCAGTAGAGCCAGTCAGACTGCAAAGGGGAAAAAAAAAAAAAAAAAAAAAAAAAAAAATTATGGTTTATTGTCTGTGCAAGTTCACCCACACTGCTCACTCCTGTCTCCCGTGTCCCAGGTGACCGTCGCTTGATCACGACCCAACTGAGCCTGAGGAGTGGAGGGAGAGACCCCAAGACAGTCCCTCAATGTAAGTACTGTGCCTCCACTGGTGTGTTTGTCTGTCCCTGGGCATCCTGGGGAGGGAGTTGGCAGGAACCAAGCAGGGAAAACTGCCCAAAAACTGCCCAGCGGTGTGCTGGGGAGAGCTGTCACTGGGGGCTGGCAGCCAGAGCTTGTTCCAGCTCCCATCTGATGGGCAGAGGCTGTCGTGTCACGGGCTGGCTTGCTTTTCTTTTTTTTCTTGGAGTTTATGGAGGAACTTTGGGTTTTTCTAGCAGCTGGGGGGTGCTGGCTCGCTGCAAAGCGGCAGCTCCGGGGGGAGTGGAACTGGGCCAGCCCGGGCTGCGTGGCCCCTGCCCACCCAGGACCAGAGGGCTCTCTGCTCTAGCAAAGTCTTCTCTGGGGTTTTCTGTTTGTAACGAGACACCCCTGGAGTCTGAAATGCAAAGAAATGGGATCCAGGTTTAGTTGGGGTGAAATGGAAAGGCAGTGGCAGGGGCAGAGCAGTTTTGGGGTGTGAGTCCTGGGGAGTGGTCCGGTCACGTTTGTATCTGGGGAGCAGGGACCAGAGGCACCAAACCCCAACAATCTCTCTGAGCAAACATCAGGCTGTGCCATCACCCTGGTGGGAGCAGGGCCACCAGGTCTGTGGCCACCTGGGGAGCACAGGGGTGGCAGCAGGGCCCATCCTGGGCAGGCAGAACTGCTCACCTGGGTGTCAGTGCCCAGCTCCAGGGGCGCATCACCCCCACACCCCCAGACCTACCTCCCAGACAGCATCTCACACAGTGCTGGCCTGTGCCAGACCACTTTTTGTAGCAAATAACTTACTAGGGGACTGGGGGGCTCTTTTTCCACCCCTGGTTTCCCTCCTTAAGGTGTGATGCTTAAGGGGGATTCTTGTCCCCTCCCTGCTGTCACCTACCTTAAATCTGGTTGAAGGCAGCAGTGGTGGAGGAGACTGTGGCCACACAAGCTGCCTCCTTGCACAGGGATTTTGCTGCTGTGGAGTGTCCCCACTGCCTGCTCCTTGTCCCCTCTGCTGGTCCCATGATGGGGAATGCCCCGAGAGCACTCAGAGGTGAGGTGCCCACAGATCCTCCCATAGCTTCAGTGGAGGACACAGGACACTGATGTGTGGTATTGATTCAAAACCCAGCCTGGGCAGGAAAATGTCCCCAATACCAATGTTTTACCAAGCATTTGGGACAAGCAGAGATGCCTCAGCCCTTAAAGACACCTGGCTGTGGCTGTCCCACTTGTTGGGCAGCACAACGTGGGGTTCAGCTGGGAAGAGAGGAGCCATCTGTGGTGCCCCAGAGGGACTGAAGCCCAAGTGGAGCAGAACTGTGATGGAGAGGATCAAGCCACCCCTTGATCTGGATCAGATGGAAGATGAAGCTGGCAGAGATCTGCCCAGCAAGGTGGGGAAATGTTTTTCCCATGCAAGGTCATCCTAGGAGCAGATATTTCCCAAATTTGGCATCTCCTCTGAGCTTTGCCTTCGATCCACTCAGGACCAAGGAGAGGGTGACAGTGTCCCTGCAGACATGGGCTGGTTTTGGGGACTGTGCTCAGGAAAGGACTCATCCTGCTTGGCAGACCCCCCTGCAGCTGGGTGGGCCCACGTATGGCTGTAGGGAAAGCAAAAGCCACACTGAGTGGGTTTCTCTTCCAAATTAGAGGTGTTGGGCACTTTTCCAAAAGCAGGGAGGTAAGAAGGACCTCCTGCCTGTTTTAACGTGAGCTGCAGGGATTCCAAAGGATGGAGATTTGGTGGAAATAACCCTTAGCACCTTGCATCAAGGCTTCTCCAGGGCTTTCAGGAGCAGCTCACTTGATGCAGCCACCCAAGACCAGTAGCATGTTTCTGATGGGAACCTGGGTGGCAAAACTTGCCAGGAGCTGATGCTGAGACTGGGAAGAGAATGATGCCAATTTTATCTCAGACAATTTATTACCTCCGTATTTTCCTAATGCTAAGCTTTCTTATAGTGCCTTGCATTTTATGTTTTAACTCGTTATTTCTCGAAGACTGCTTCCTTTTGGGCGGCTTCAAGAAAGCATCCACCCTTCTTGCCCAGGTTGTGTTCAACCTGGGGATTCCCCAGCTGAATGATGCCTGAAACCCTGGCACTGCTCACATTGCCCCAAAGGAGCCTGGAAAGCAGAGAAACATCACCCAGAGATCTGCTCCATCACTGCCTTGGAAGAGCCAGGTGGGATGTGAAGGGGAACCCAAGGCTGTTATGAAAGAGAAATATTTCCTGATCGCCAAGACATCAGCTGAGAAAATCCTGGTGTGGAGACCAAAGCCACCCCCCATAGGCACAGGGTCCCCAGGTGCCCCCCCTGGGCTGTCCCCATGGGCAGGGGGTCCCAGCCACCCGGTTTCAGCTCTGGGACCTGCACCCCCAGCAGCTTTGAAGTGCCCTGACCACAGGGATGGGGCCAGATCCAGCACCCTGAGGCCCTGTGAGCTCCCAGGGAGGAGAAGTGCCCCAGGCTGTCCCACCCCCACCCTGCTGACCTGGTTCAACCAGTGGGGCTGAAGAACCCAGGATGGTTTCACAGGACTGAATCCTCCCAGCACACAACCCCTTTTGTGGTGCTGCAGAGAAAAGCTGAGTCAGTTTAAGCCAGCATTACCCACAAGTGTATGCAGGGCAGGGAGATTTTTTTTTTTTTCTTCTCATCTTCATGGCCATCACCTGGACTCGGGATGCCCACGCACACCCTAACCCAGCAGAATAGGAGGTGCCAGCTTATCTGAGCATGGTTATGATGGATCTGGTGCCCTTTACCCCTGGCAAGACCTGCTGACTCCTGCAGGACCAGGGAAGAGGGATTCTCCATCCATCAGGAGCAGTGTGGTCTCCAGGGCACGTTGCTGCTGAGCCCTTCTGCCATGGAGGAGGAGACATCAAGACCAAAATGCCCTGCACAGCTTAACAAGCAAACATCTATCAGAGCTTCCCAGGGTATTTAACCCCCATTTTCCTCTGCTGAGAGCTCTGGAGATGGGGGGAGACAGCAGGAGTGTGTTGGGCTGGGCTGGGAGGTACTGGTGGCCACGTGGCTCCCCTCCCAATGGGGCCTTGAGCTATTCCCTGAGCCTCACCACTTCTCAATTAAAACAACTGAAAAATGTGATAATGCTTCATTACCCACTTCCCAGAACATTTTGAGGTGCTAATTAAGTAATGTTTACAGAAGCTGTGGTTACCCTGAGATGCACAGGCAGATAAGTGGCTACTTTTAATCATAAAATCATAGAATCATCAAGGTTGGAAAAGACCTTTATGGTCATCGAGTCCAACCATCCACCCTCCAACCCCTGACCACTAAACTGTAGCTCTTCTTTTACCAATCTTTTGAGCACCACCTGCCCCCCCCCACCTCCCTGGGCAGCCTGTTCCAATGTTTCACCACTCTTTCTGTGAAGAAGTTTTTCCTAACATCTAACTTGAGCCTTCCCTGGTGGAACTTTATCCCATTTCCTCTTGTCCTTCATCATCTTTCGAGCCCTGGTGCAGGCACAAAAACCCCTCTGGGGATCTGGCCAAAGCCCACCATGCTCCTGGAAGCATCCCACCATGGCCAGAGGGTCCAAGTGCAAGTGTCCTGCTATGTGCCCCCACCTGAGAAAAGCCAAATTCCAGTTTCTGGATATATTTAAGTGTCAAAGATGATCACAACTTCTGCTTTAGTGATTCTGCAACAGCAGGGCAAGCAAAGACTCTGTTCTGGGAGCAGGGATGTCCAGGGGACAGAGGGACAGCCACCAGCTGGGGGCTCTCAAGAAGAAATAAGATAATGGAAGAGCATCCCAGTTGCTGTGGTGGTTGCCATGGCCACAAAGGGTCAGGGTAATGGGGGAGAAATGGAGCTGCTGGTTTTGGGGTGGCCAGGGCTGTGCTCTATCGTGGCAATGCTTTGTAGGGCTGAAGGAAATGGGTGTGGAGGTTGGGGCTCAAGGTTGGATTTTTGTCCTGGAAGATTCTCTCTTCTTCTCCTCTCCTTGCAATGGGGCATATTAGCACAAACCTGAGCAGGGGCAGCATCTCCCTGGTCCTGTTCTGCTTGCTCAGGAAGCTGTGACCAGCTGCAGTCCCCAGCAAGCCCAAAGGGCCATCAGGACCCCAAGTTCCACACAGCCACAGGTGGGATCCCCATCCTAAGGCACCCTGGGGCAGGGTGGCTGCAGCTGGGGCTCACTGCAACCCATCCTATGAGGAGAGGCTGAGGGAGCTGGGGGTGTTGAGGCTGGAGAAGAGGAGGCTCAGGGGAGACCTCATCACTCTCTACAACTCCCTGAAAGGAGGTTGGAGCCAGGGGGGGGTTGGGCTCTTTTCCCAGGCAACTCTCAGCAAGACAAGAGGGCACAAGAGGTCTCAAGTTGTGCCAGGGGAGGTTTAGGTTGGACATTAGAAAGAATTTCTTTAGGGAGAGGGTGATCAGACACTGGAATGGGCTGCCCAGGGAAGGGGTGGATTCTCCATCCCTGGAGATATTTCAAAAGAGCCTGGATGTGGCACTCAGTGCCATGGGCTGGGAACCACGGGGGGAGTGGATCAAGGGTTGGACTTGGTGATCTCTGAGGTCCCTTCCAACCCAGCCAATTCTATGATTCTATGATTCATCCCCTGGGCTGGTGGAGCTGCTGCCCAGCTTCAGGGAGGATTTTTGGGTTGTGTGAGGCAGAGGAAGTCACCTTCTCCTCCTCCTCACTGAGGCAAGAGCCAAAGCTGCTCCTCCTGTCTCACCCGTCAGGGGTCATTTTGCAACCTGCCAGCCCCTGTGCAACCTCCTCCTGCAAAACCAGTGGGGAGGAGAGCAAGAACTGGGCTCCATTTTAGGACAGCCTGTGCCACATGAAGTCCTACAAATAGATGCCCAGAAAAAGGAAAAAAAAAAAAAGACCAACAAAACCACACAAACCCCCTCTCCCTCTGATCTGCCAAGCACAGAGGGCATCACCAAGCAGCTCAGCTTCACACTGGCCTGCAAAATGCTCCTGGCACTGCAGGTTTTCCATGAGTGCTCAGGAAGCTTTCCTGGGTACAAATTCAATTTATAATTCTAAAATTAGCTCAGGAACAGAGTAGGGTAGCCAAGAAAAGAAAGTTTGGCTAGTGAAAGCAGCCCTGCCCTGCAATCACCCAGTTAAATAAATCCAGCCTGAAGCTGAGCCACTCCAGCCCTGCTGCTGGGGAAGTGTCTGGCTGGAAATCCAGCTCTGCTGATCTGTGTCACAACTTGAGAGTCCTGCCTCCTTTATCTTCTTTTTCTCTATCTTTCTCTTTCTCTCTTTCATTCTTTCTCTTTCTCTCTCTCTCTTTATCTTTCTTTCTTCCTCTTCCTCTTCCTCTTCCTCTCCCTCTCTCAGTTCTTTTTCTTCTTTTTCTTTTTTTATTTTTTTCCTTTTCCTTTTCTTTTTCTTCTTTTTCTATTTCTTCTTCTCTTTTTCCTTTTCCTTTTTCTCTTCCACTTCTTCCTTTTCCTTTTCCTTTTCCTCTCTCTCTTTCCTTTTTCCTTTTTCCTCTTTTTCTTTTCTTTTCTTTTTTCTTTTTCTTTGTACTCTTCCTATTCCTTTTCCTCTCTCTCTTTCTCTTTCATTTTCCGTTTTCATTTCCTCTTTTTCTTTTCCTTTTTCTTTTCCTCTTTTTCTTTGTCTTTTTCTTTTCCTTTTTCTTTTCCTTTTCCTTTTTTCCTTTTCCTTTTCCTTTTTTCCTTTTTCTTTTTCTTCCTCTGTTTCTGTTTCTTTTTTTATTTCTTTTCTTTTTTTCTTTTTCTTTTCCTTTCCTTTTCTTTTTCCTTTTCCTTTTTTCTTTTTTCTTTTCCATTTCCTTTTTTCCTTCTCCTTTTCCTTTTTCTGTTTCTGTTTCTTTTTTTTTCTATTTATTTTTCTTTTCTTTCTCTGTTTCTGTTTCTTTTTTTGTTTCTTTTTCTTTTTCTCTTTTCCTTTTCTTTTCCTTTTTTTTCTTTTTCCTTTCCTTTTCCTTTTTCCTTTTTCTTTTCCATTTCGTTTTTTTCTTTTTCTGTCTCTGTTTCTTTTTCTATTTCTTTTTCTGTTTCTTTTTGGTTTTCTTTTTTTTATTTTTATTTTTCTTTCCTTTTCCTTTTCCTTTTTTCCTTTTTTTTCCTTTTCTTTTTCCTTTTCCTTTTTTATTTTTCCTCTTTTCCTTTTTTTCCCCTTTTTCTTTTCCATTTCTTTTCCTTTTTTCTTTTCTTTTTTATTTTTCTGTTTCTGTTTCTTTTTCTTTTTTTCCTTTTCCTTTTCCTTTTCCTTTTCCTTTTCCTTTTCCTTTTCCTTTTCCTTCTTTCATTTTTTTTTTGTTTCTCTGGTTTTGTCTTTCTGCTTTTTGCATTTTTGTTTTTTGCATTTTTGTTTTTCTGTTTCATTGTTCCTCCAGCCCATGAGATCTCTTTTCCTTTTTTCCAGAGCTCAGGAAGCTGTTTGGCAGCTCCGGGTGTGTTGGGATCACCCAACCTGAGCTGGGTGCTGCAGCTCCCCGGCGCGTGCCTCATTTCTTTTGAAAATCAGATGCTTTAGGGGAAAAGTTTCTTCTTCCAGCTCTGCCTGCCCACATCTTACATATTCAGGTGCTCAGGCACACCTCTGCTCTGCATGCAGATAAAAACCCTGGCAGGTTGCTGGCAGGGAGCTGGAGCCTGCTGGAATCCAGGGAAACCTCAGGGGGCTGCAAAATCCAGGTCCCAGCCTGGGTATTAAACAAGGAAGGGGAGAGGTTTTCTCCCTGATGGTGTCAGTGTGGTTGAAGATTGGGTCCCTGGGTGTTTTGTCAGGAATGGGATTGTAGCTGGGACTTTTGGGGAGAAGGTCCCGTGGGTGATGCACCCCTGTGGGGGTCTCTCTTCTTTCTGGGGGTTTTGAACAAGGAAGGGGAGAAGTTTTCTCCCTGACATTCTCAGTGTGGTTGAAGATTGGGTCCCTGGGTGCTTTGTCAGGAATGGGATTGTAGCTGGGACTTTTGGGGAGAAGGTCCCATGGGTGATGGTCCCGTGTGGGGGTCTCTCTTCTTTCTGGGGGTTTTGAACAAGGAAGGGAAGAGGTTTTCTCCCTGATGGTCTCAGTGTGGTTGAAGATTGGGTCCCTGGGTGCTTTGTCAGGAATGGGATTGTAGCTGGGACTTTTGGGGAGAAGGTCCCGTGGGTGATGCTCCCATGTGGGGGTCTCTCCTCTTTCTGGGGGTTTTGGGTGGGCTTGGAGGGCACCCCAGAGTGGAAAGGGATTTCCTGCTGGAAAGGAAAGAATTTATCTCAGCATCAACATCCCAAAAGAGACAGAAACACAGAAAAACCCAAACCAGACTTTTTGGGGGTAGGGGGAAACGTAAGCTCATTAAATAGTGGAAGCACAAAACGTCTTTGCAGTTTGTACAACTTTTCCAGCTGCATGAAATTGCCATGTTATTTAATACAGGCAAGGTGTTATTTGTTCTCTGGAATAAGGTCAATTGATGAGGTTTCTGCAAATGAGGTCATCATTGCTGTCATGAGCTTTCTCATCTCCAAAATTTCCACTTTCCATCCTTGCCAGTAATTTCAAAATTTATGATCACTGAGATCAGGTGAAAATCCCTTTAAAACCAACCACTTGACATCCAGGCTGTTTGTTTCCCAGCTTCCTGAGCTGGGGTGGGGATGGCACTCAGCATGGTGGAATATTAACAATCCCACACCCTCTCTGGGGAAACTGAGGCAGGGGCAGGACAACTCTGCACCCACCAGGCTCCCTGCAGGCCTCAGCTCTGCCCATCACCTCTCCAGGTTTCACTGTAAAATGGAGTGAATATCAATCAGTTTGGTGTCTCCCAAGGATTCCAAGGCCACAGGGGGTGGTGACAGCAGGGTGGCCGAGTGGTGCCTCCAGAGGATCTGTGAGTGGGGGCAGAGGGAGGAAGGATGGGCAGGAGCATCCCAGGACTCAGCAGGAGTTGAGTCCATCAGGGCTCAAGCACCAAAGCTGCCAGGAGTTTTTCCATCATCAGTCCCTCACGGGGTGGTCCTGATGCTACCCCTTCCTCAAGAAGATTCCCTGCCCTGCCACATCCCAGAAAAATGGGAATTAAACAGCTCCAAGTGGAGGGAAGGCCTGCTTTTTCACCTGGGCTTTCAGCTCTCCCATTTTCCAAGCCATCACTCTCTGCTTTGCCCCTGGGGCTGGAGCAGGGTGGAGGGGTCTGGAGATGCCTCCCCAGATGAGTCTGATGATTTCTGCATCTCTGTGGTTAAAGCAAAGCATTTCAGTTTCTAGATCTGGGCTTTGTCTTGTTTCTAAGACTTCCCAGAACACTGCATGGGCAGGACACTTCTCTTTTATTGCACTTTTTGTTTCTTTTTTAGGCTGAAACCTGACCAATTCGAAAGGTGCTGGAAGCAGCCCTGAACATGACCACGGAGAGTTTTGCAGAGTTCCTGAATAAGCTCAAGGAAATCCATGAGAAAGAGGTCCAAGGTAAGGAGATGGGAGAATTCTAATTTAAAAAACCTTTCTTTGGTCACCTTGATATTTTTTTCTTGAAATAACCTGAAGGGAAAAAGAGTTGATGTTGCTTAAGGAGCTTTGGGAATTGGGGCTCCTCAAGCATCACCTGTGGGGAGGGATGGGGATGCAGGGTGACAGCCTGGACCTCAAGGGACCAAACCATCCAGTGACACTTTGATGTGATTTTTCACCTTATCTTGGAGCAGGTTTACTGAGGAAGTAAGCAAATTTTTTGGATGATGAGGAAGAACAGAAATGTGTTATCCCTGGCAATATCCCAAGTGCAGGAATCCCACTTGCTCCATGCATTAATCATGGGGGATTTGGCTCCTTTCCTACTGCTGTGTCTGTGCTAAAGATGAAGTGGGAGGTTTGCAGAAGTGACCTGAACACCCCCTGGGTACCTTCTCTAAGGAACATGGGTTGGATTATATTTGGATACAGAGGGATCAAATGGGAAGAAGGAATAATCTATAAAAGGGAAGCAGCAGGAGTGTCAGGGTCTGCTAAAGAAAACCTGAGAGTCGTGCTAGAAAGTTTACTCCTCTAGGGGATAAATTATTCCTCTGTTATTAAAATAAAAAGCATTAACTTAAGCCACCAAATGCCAAATCCAATTGTTTTCCTATTAGAATAATTCCCAGTATCAATATCATGAAAAAAAAAACCCCAAACAGCACTTTTGGAGGATTCTGGCTTAAGAATTCCTTCTTTTCTTGAGTAACTTCAAGCCATGTGAGAGTCAGAGGAAACTGCTGAGCAATTTAAACCACAGGTTTACAACTCCTTTGCATAAAGTGGATTTGACAAGATGTAATGTCTGCAGATCTGTCATCAGAAGCCATTCCTGTCCAGCTATAAATAATCTCCAAGATGCTTTGCAGCCCTGAGAGTTCTAAAACACTGCCCACCTGGGGAATGTGTGCTGTAACAAGGAGTAACTGGGAAAGAAAAACCCAAACCAGACTTTTTTGGGGGTGGGGGGAAACGTAAGCTCATTAAATAGTGGAAGCACAAAATGTCTTTGTATTTTGTACAACTTTTCCAGCTGCATGAAATTACCATGTTATTTAATACAGGCGAGGTGTTATTTGTTCTCCAGAATAAGGTCAATTGATGAGGTTTCTGCAAAGCCAAGCAATCCTCCTGAAGTTCCAGCGTGGCATTTGGTCTCTGAAGTGCTGGGAAATTTGGCAATAAGTCCTCAGCTCCCCTCTCTCTGTTCATGATTCCAGGTCTGCAGAGCAAGCTGGCAGAGCTGACGACAGAGAAGTGCCGGTGAGCAACACCTCTGCTGCTCTGCCCACACCCCACGGGGACTGGGGATGGAGGGGAGGTTCTGCTGCTTCTTTTTCCAACCTCCCTGGGCTCTCCTCCAAGGCTGCCTGGTTTAGAAAGCACAAATTTGGGTGCCTTTTGCCGTGGGAGTCCCCAGCCATGGGATCCTTGTCCACCTCCACTTTGTCTTCTCCCTGGCAAGCGGTGCTGCTGGGTGCTTGTTCTCTTGGGAAGCAATAAAATGGGATGAAGCAAAGTGCCAGCCCCAAGGGCAGGTGTCACAAGGCACAGCCTGGGCTCTAACACATTTGTTTTTCCTCCTCCCACACCAGCAGAAGTAATTCAACCCCATCCATGTGAGCAGCATGGCAAATTTGGGGCAGAATTTGGGGCAGAGAGGGGGTAAAGGCACAGATCTGGGGGAGAAACCTACTAACCTCCTTTTCTTTGCTTTGTTCCTTCAATTAGTGATGCTCAGAGAATTGAAGAGTTGTTTGCTAAAAATCACCAGTTAAGGGAACAACAGAAAGTCCTTAAAGAAAATGTAAAAGTGTTAGAAAACAGGTAAGATTTCTTTTCCAAGAAATCTTGGAAAAGTGAGAGTTCCCACCCTCGTGCCGTGAGAGTTCCCACCCTCGAGGGGCAGTTTGGGGTTTGATGTCTTCCCAGGAAGGGGCTGGAGCACCTGAATCCCTCACAGTCAGCTGCTGGGAGGGCATGGGCAGAGGGGATTTCCTGAGCTGATGGTGGTGGGACTGGATTTGGTGGGGGACAGAAGGGCCAGGGCTGGATGTTAAGTCCTCTCCCCAGTTCTGGAAGAGGGGCTGGATGCTCATGCTTCTTGGCAGGGCAGGCAGGAGCTTATTTTCCCCCTGGGAACTGTACATTTAAACTCTGCTGACCATGGGTTCTCCCCCAGGCTGCGAGCAGGTCTCTGTGACAGATGCATGGTCACCCAGGAGCTGGCAAAAAAGAAGCAGAATGAGTATGAGACTTCTCATTTCCAGAGCCTTCAGCACATCTTCATCCTCAGTATGTACCACTGGCTTCTGTTAAATCCTCTCCCAGATCTTTACACATCAGCCCACCTGGGGATCAGGCACCCAGGAGGGGTTTGGGGATGGGAAAAGGGAGGGAATTGATTCAGATGTGGGGGGTTTGTTAAATGAATGTGAGCAGGAGCAGGGATGGCAGCCCATGCTCCCCTGAGCAGGGAGAAGCACTCACACAAAGTGTCAGAGCTGGGGGGCTGCAGCCCTCCACACCTCCAGAAATGTGGGAGATGCTCATGCCAAGAGCAGCCCTGAGCTGGTCAGGCCATGTCAGCTGCCTGGAAAAAAAAAAAAAAAAAAAAAAAAATTTAAATATGCGTTTGGCACCACAGAAGCAACACCCTGGCAAAGACAGGAAAGTCACAGCAGCAGCTCAGCACGGGTAGATGGAAATCAAGCAACACGTGTGATGGATCTTGTCCTGAGCCTTTGGCAAAGCTCCCAGCTCAGGCTCGAGGTGTTTTTCCCTGGGGATCTGGCTGGCCTGGGGAAGCTTGCAGGGATAAAGGAGATAAGGCATATAGGGGGAACAGAGAGGGGCAGCAGCCCTGGGTTTATCTCCTCTGTTATTCCATTGCTCCCCAAAGTGCTGCTCAGGAGCAGGACCAAGGGAGGCAGCAGCCCACCCAGCCCTGCCCGGGAGCTGCCTGATCTCTCTCTGTCTCTTTGCCTCCCTCTGATGGGTGCTCACAGTTTCCCCCAGCCTTGGTCCAACCCCCCCGAGACCCCCATCCCTCCCAGCTCAGCACCCACTCATGGGAAGCAGCCCCGATGCTGCCGTGTCCATCCCACCCCCTCGGCTCAGGCTCAGCATCCCCCCAGCTGGGTGGGCTTCGAGCAGCCCCCAATCCCGACCAAACTCCAGGGAGAAAATTCCTCCCTTTTATCCCTTAGCCCTCATGGTCGGGGACTAAGGATGGAAATTCAGCATCCCTCTGAAACCCGGTGCCATCCCCTCCTCCTCCTCCTCCTCCTTCTCCTCTTCCTCTCCCGGCACGGAGCATCCGCTCGCTCCTCCCCGCACCCGAATCCATCCCGGCTCCATTTGTGTCCCTGCAGCCAACGAGACGAATCGCCTGAGGGAGGAGAACAAAAGTCTGAAGGAAGAACTGAAGAGGCTCCGGAGCCTGGAGTAAGTGTGCTCCTGGGTTTGGTGCAGTCCCAGAGGTGCTGGGGAGGACAGGGCCACCCCCATGGTGGTGTCCCCAGGTGTCCCCAGAGGTCTTCAGCATCTCATTTGCCCCTGTGCTCAGCTCTGGTGAAGCCACACCTCGAGTCCTGTGTCTAGTTCTGGGCCCCTCAGCTCAGGAAGGAGATTGAGGTGCTGGAGCAGGTCCAAAGGAGGCAACTGGGCTGGGGAAGGGATCCAGCACAGATCCTATGAGGAGAGGCTGAGGGAGCTGGGGGTGTTGAGGCTGGAGAAGAGGAGGCTCAGGGGAGACCTCATCACTCTCTCCAACTCCCTGAAAGGAGGTTGGAGCCAGGGGGGGGTTGGGCTCTTTTCCCAGGCAACTCTCAGCAAGACAAGAGGGCACAAGAGGTCTCAAGTTGTGCCAGGGAAGGTTTAGGTTGGACATTAGAAAGAATTTCTTTCTGGAGAGGGTGCTCAGCCATTGGAATGGGCTGCCCAGGGAAGGGGTGGATTCTCCATCCCTGGAGATATTTCAAAAGAGCCTGGATGTGGCACTCAGTGCCATGGGCTGGGAACCACGGGGGGAGTGGATCAAGGGTTGGACTTGATGAGCTCTGAGGTCCCTTCCAACCCAGCCAATTCTAGGATTCTATGATTCCTCTGGGTTCCTGGAGATGTGAGGCCCCAAAACACCCTTAATCATCTCAAAAGTCCTTGATGACCTTTGCTCACTGTTCATCCACATCCAAGAATTCAAGTTTTGGGGGGGACAAGGCTGCTCCTGGGAAGCAAAGCCCTGAGCTGCTCCTCTTGGCCACAAACCTCAGCCTGGTTTTTCCATGGCTTTTCCACAGCTCCAGCTGCTCTCCTGCAGCTGCCAGGGAGGGTCTGCAGGGAGCAGGGTGTGTTTGAGGGGGAGGAGGGTGACAGGCAAGGGACTGAGATGGGGTTAAGGGATCTGCACCAACAGGTTCGTGCTCCGGCAGAGCCGTGTGCTGAAAGCCAAATAACCTGCCAGGCTGGCCAATGTATACAAATCAGCTCATTCCTCAAGGGTTTAAATCCAGGGGAATTAGCACTGAGGGATTACTTTCGAAACGTGTTTTCTTTGGAGCACAGAAGCACCATCACCTTAAAGAGGAACTCTCACTTTTACTCCTGATGCTTCCCAGGCCAGGAGGAATTTCCAGGCTGTGGGTCAGGCTGGGCTTGCTGAGCACCAAGTGCTCCTGTTCTGCTCTTCCCTGAGCTGCTGGGTGGGAAGATTTCCAGCCAACCCCCCACATCTCCACATCAGGGTCCAGCCAGGACTTGGTCCATGCCACACTTGTGGGTCTCAGAGTCTCAGTAGCTGCCTGGTAGTGACCAAGAGCATCAGTCCCACCAGCTCAGTGTGGTGAAGGGGCACATCCCCCCCATGCTGAGCCCACCCCTGCAGCAGGCTGAAAGCCCAGACAGGGATGTACAGGTTCTCAGAGAACTTTTGCAATAACCACAGTTGTGTTTGGGCTTACCCAATGCTGTGGCATCCTGAGATGTTACCCACAGCCAGGTGGGGAAACCAGACCTGGAGCTGTCATGCTGGCTCTGTCCCATGCCCCAGACTGCATGTGAGCTGGCAATAAGCTGCAGGGGAGGAGGTGAGGCTGAGGATCCAGTGTGTGTGTCCCCACACACATACATATCTGTATAAAAATATGTATATATCTATATAAAAATATATATATTTCTATTTTGTGCCCTATAACTCAGAGCTCCCACTATAATGGCTCCCAAACCTTCCTTCTCCTGCCCCTTCCCATTCATTCAGCTCCATCTCCTTTCACCAGGGACAGGACAAAGCAGCCAGGAGTCACCTCCAGAGAAAGCAGCTCCACACCCAGCTCCCCCTTGGCTTTATTGTCCCCAGGGAGCAGGAATGCCAGCACTGAGAAAGCAGCTCTCAGGGGAGCAGAAGAAGCCCACCATGATGTGCTGGGACTCGAGCTGGGAGAAGGTGGGTGCTGCTGGCTCCCCCCACCCTTGAGGGACCTGGGGATGGGGAGAGTGACTGAGCCATGGGGCAGTTTTGCTCTGGGAGGTCTGAAGAGCAAAGACCAAGCCATTGGCAGCTCAGGTTGGACGTTGCCATCAGCAGAATAGCTGCTGGGGGGGGAATGCATGTCAGGGGGGAAACGTTGCTCTGCATTAGAGCAAAAAAGTCCTTGGGTGCCCTCACTGAAAGCCAAGTGCTGTGCAGGTGTGGACCCAGCACCCATTTCACCCAGAGCCAATGTTGTTGCCTTGTTTCCACCTACACGAGCAATGGAAAGTACATTCAATCAGGTGCTGGCTTGAGCCTGATGGAATTTGTGGCTCCAAATCTTCAAAAAGAGGTGGCTGGTGTCAGGCAGTGGCATCCCTGGGAGGCTGGGGGTCACCAGCATGCCACAGGGCAGGACCAGCTCTGCAGGGCCTTCACAGTGTCTGCTTTCTGTCTTTTTATTTTTTTTTTTCAGAAAAGCCTGCAGGGCAGAGAAGCCCTGTGAGCAGCAGGACTTCTCCAGGCACTGTCCTCCAAGAAGTCAGCCTCTCAGAAATGGTGAGTTCCTGATGGCCTCGGGCCTCCTGCCCACCACTGGGGTCACCCCAACTGGATCAAAAAGAGGCAGAGTGGGACAGGGCAAGAGGTGGAGGGTGAAACAACCAGCTGGATGTGGGCAGAGCCAAAGAGGACAAAACCCCAGGTGCATCCTCACCACAAAAATGCCACTTACTGCAAGCAAAGCACCTGGAGTGTGGCACAGGCTCCTGTCCCACTGGGAGTGAGGACATCTCTGTTTGCTCCTCTGTTTTTCCTCCATGACAACACATCCTGGAGTCCTCTGCCCATCCTCTGGCTCCTTTCTCAGATGTCTTGCTGAGGAAAGCTCTGAGGAGTGAAGGACCTGGGGGGGATTGTGCTGAGCCCCTTTTCAGTGTAGTTTAGCCAGAGCTACAGAGCCAGCTCCCCATTATCTGGGCCAGCAAGAGCTGGAGCATTGGGAGTGCTGGAGAAGCCTGGAGAACACATAAACCGTGGGAGCTGTGGTTCCCAAGAGCAGATATATACACAGCAGCCCTGCCCAGATGTCTCTCCAGCTGCAGCACACTGAATATTGGTGTTTTCAGAGGGCCTGGTTGCTATTTTGTGGATTGCTGCAAGCTTGCTGTGCCTTTAAAACACAGAGGGAATGTGTCAGCAGAGGGATGCTGAGTGACAGGGATACTGGGAACTGGGAGATGAGGCTGCAGGACCTGGAGCCCTCTTGCTGGTCATGGGAACCCAAGCCCAGAGACACACACCCACGTAGCTGCTGCTGTTTTGGCAAAGGTTTCACTTCCCTGAACCCTCCAGAGAACCTGAAAGGGGAGGTGAAAAGGGGTTTGGGGAAGGCTGCAGGCAGGCTGTGAGGATAATTAATAGGGATTGCAGGAAGGGTTGGTGACATCTCCAGGTGGGAAGGGGAGAGGCATGTCAGAACATGTGGTGAGATGGAGATTGATGATGATGATGATGATGATGATGATGTCCTGGCTTCACAGCCAGGTGCTCCACTGGAAAGACACCCATCAAAGCTCTGTGTGCCAGGAGCTTGCATGAATCAAGTCAGTGGCCTGATTAGGGGTCAGGGAATTGGCAGGGTCTTATCTTGGTTAAGCCACTGAATCATGGCTGGAGTTGAGATGTGGCCTCCTGGGCTACAGATTGGGGCAGCCAGAACATAAAGAGTCCTGCTGATGCCACTAGAAAACATGAAGGAGAAATTTCCTGGGAAAACCAATATAAATATTGTCGAGACCAATATATATATTGACCAGAACTGTAGCAAACAGAGCCTTTGGGAGCTGTCTCTCCTCCTCATGCTGGTGAAGAGCTGTGCCTCTGCTTGACAGGGCTCCCCTTGGCCATGTGCAGAGCAGAACCCCTCACTTGGACTTTTCCCTCTATCCCAGGCATCCCAGAGGATTGCCAACCGGCTGCATGGAACCATTGCCCTGGTGAGACCTGGCTCCAGACCCTGCCTGCTGGAGAGAAGCCCTTCAAGAACAGCAGTGTCCCCACCAGCCAGGAAGACCCCTCTCCCCCCAGAGCGTGAGCACAGCCCCAGCCTCGAGGCGTGAGTTTCGGGGCTTGTGGCTCGTGGTGGTTGGTGGCCCATCAGGCAGACTGCCTGGCCACTTTTTGCTGCCCACCTTCTTCTCCCACAGGGGAGGGGGGAATCTTCCCATTGACACCAGGAAAAAAAAAAAAAAAAAAGACTGGAATCCAGTCTGATGAGATCAGCCTCTGGTTCCTCCAGCTTCATCAGACCAACCCAAAGAAGGAACCGACTGCCCCCACCTGCAGCTGGGAGGAGAGGACCTGGCCATCCCTGCTCTTCCTTATCTATTCTAATGGGCTTTCCTGCAGGGCTCAGCACTTCCCAGGGCTGAGCATTCCCCAGGGATTGCAGGATCCCAGCGGGATGAGCACAGGCAGTGAGTTCACCTGGAGAGGCAGCCACTTTCCCAGGCTGGGAGTGGATCTGCTGAGCCTCCCCACGGAGGCTGCCAGGATGGAGCAGTGGCAGGGATTGGGCTCATCCACTGCACCCACCTGCTTCATGTGGCTGTAAAAATCTCCCAGGGAGGGCAGAGGGGGCTCTTCCCCTCTCCTGGAGGTCTTCAGGCCCACCAAGGCACTTAAAAAGCCCAATGGGGGGGCAGTTAGGGTGCTTCTGGCTGCAGGGCATGGTTTGACAAGTGGCTTCACAGCAACAGGGCTGATACCAACAGTCCCTGCATCCCACCCTTGCTCAACCCCCACCCCTGGAGCTGCCACGGCCCAGGGACAGGAGAAGGGGGTCAGGGGATGGGATGATGCCAGCTCCATGCAGTGTGTGCAGCGTGGGACCACCGTGGCCACCAGCACCCTCCTCCCCAAAGAGGAAACCCTGGGGCATGGAAAGAGCGAGAGACACCTGGAGGAGCTACAAAATCCTCTAATTAATGTGATTTTTTTTATTTTTTTTTTTTTTTCATTTTCCCTTTCTTCTTTTAGTTATTTAGCAGCAAGCAAACCCGACTCCCCTAAAGTTGCTGCCTCCTATGAAAACCTGAAGCTGACAGCCCGGAGGGAGCAGCTTTGTCTTCTCCACAAACACCTTTCCCTGCACCAGCTGGGGCTGGCCAGCAACTGTGCCTCTGCTGAGCAGGATGGCAGCAGCTTCTCCAACCATTTGCTCAGGGCCAAAGATGCTGAGGGCAGGGCACGGGCACAGGAGGGCTGGGAAGATGGAGCAGCCCTGCTGAAGCTCCCTGCTGCCATGGTGTACGTCAGGGATCAGCATCTGGAGGAGAAGCTGCAGCTCCTCAAGCAGAGGGAGAGGCTCCAGCAGCTCCTGGTGCAGCAGTGCCAGCCCAGCCAGAGGGCAGGGGAACAGCCAAAACCTCTACTTGAAGAGAGGCCCCTCTCCCCGTGGCCGAGCATCGTGCTGGGATGCAAGGAGGAAAGGTCCTTCCTGGAGGATACTGCGGATGGGAAGGAAGAGAAAGAGCTTTGGCTGAGCAGGGATGGCTCTGAGCTCCGGGAAAAGAGGGAGGCAGCCAGGGATGATGGGGCAGATGCTCCTTTGGATCTCTCAGACTCCAGCCGTGGCAGGGAAATGAGCTGGCATCCCCGCAGGGAGCCCCGGGGGGCTGGCAGCCCCAGGCTGAGCCCCAGGGATTGCCTGGCAGCCCCCAGCCCCAGCAGGAGAGCCGGGGCAGAGAGGGATGAGTTGTGCTGCCCTAACCCCTGGCCCAACGCTGCCCGGGCACTGCCCCTTGCTGTGAAGGAGGAAAAGGAGGATGAAGCTGTGGTGAGTACAGCTCATGTTGGCATCAACCCTGGTCCCTTCCCTGTCCCCCCCACCTCCAGCATCCCATGGGAGGGTGGCTTTGCTCTGTGTGAAGCCAAGGGGGATGTCTTTGCAGGTGGTGAAGCCACAGAGGCTCAGCCATGGCTCTTGGTCCCCATTTTCCCTCCCCTTTGGTGCCCGTGGGGTTTCCATCCAGGTCCAGGGACAGCACCTGCACCCTGTCTGGGATGCTTGTCCCCATGGATGTCACAGCCATCATGTAGGGGTTGGGGATGGCTTTCTGAAGAAGGCAGCACTTGTGTTCCTTGTATCTTATAGCTCACAGCACTTGTGTTCCTTGTATCTTATAGCTCACTGTCTCCCGGGCACATCTGACAAATAAATCCATGCCAAGAGACCCAGAGACCCCTCCAGAGTCTGGGGTGAGACTACCTGGCAGTGCACAGAAGGCAGAACCAGGTAAAAAAAGTTGTAATTGAGAAGGCAAGATCAAAAGGTACATTTTTGGTGAATGCATCTCCCAGCTGGGAGCTGGGACACCCCCTCCAGGGGCTCCCATCTTTTTGGGGAGCTTTGGATTGCACATTTCCATCTTGCAGGGCTCCGTTTTCAGCCCCACAGATGCCCAGAATTTAGGTTCAGTATCTATAGAGAGAAAAGAACCCTGACTGTTCTGGAGAAGACCCCAGGATCTCTGCCCAGCACAGAGCAGGAGCCACCCATGGGGTGTCCTTGTATGATCTACAGAACACCCAACACCCAGCTGGCTCCAGGAGCTGAAGAGGACAGTTTAGCACTGACCCACTGGCAAAATCCACTCCAGGGTAGAGGTCTAGCACTGGAAAAACCACCCCTGCCCATGCTCCTTTGATCCAAAGCATGTCCTGTCCTGGCACAGCACGTAGGGATGAGCATGGAGCCAGGGATGCTGCTACCTGCAGGTAGGACAGGATGCTCTGCTCCCTTGTCCTGCTCCATCCCCCATAAAAACCCTTTCTGTTCCCAAACCCTTAGCCTGGGGACATGAAGTGCTTTCTCCTGGCTTGACTGAGGTGGGATATGGGCACCAGGTTTGCCCGGGCAGGTGGGAGGCAGCAGCCATGGGGAGTGGAGCAGGGAACACGTCTGCAGGGAGCTGCTGAGTACCAGCATGACTGGCTTGGCCAGAAAGTTGAGCTGGCCTGGATTGGTTGGTCTGGGCGTGTCAGAGCAGTTTGGGAACTGTCTTCAGAGCTGGATTTTGCAGTATAGGAAAAAAAAAAAAAAAAAAATTAAAAAGAAAAAAAATTAAAAAAAAAAAAAAAAAAAAAAAAAAAAAAAAAAAAAAAAAGGTGGGGGGAGTCCTCTGTGATTTACATGGTAAGGAGATAACATCATAGCAGAAGAATTTCAGCTGATTACATTCTGGGTGTGGGAATACAGGACTTCCCACAGTTCTCACCTGAAGGTTGACACAAAGCCCAGGAAACAATGCACAAACACTTCTGCACTCTCTAGTGAACCTTAACCCCAGGAAGGATAAAATAAGGACAGGATCAGACTGCAAGGGCTCTAGGAGTGCCTGGGAGCAGCCCTGGCTCCTCTCCCACCCAGGAAAGGGGCAGCACAGGAGGCCACCCCACCAAGAATCCCACCCCAGCTAGAGATGGGAATCAGGAGCAAGTGGTACCAAGGTCCTGGGATGCTCCTGCCCCTTGGCACAGCTCCATCCCCAGCTCCTTCTGCTCTCCACAGCCAGCACAGGTGAGCCCCTGGGGTGCAGGCAGGGTGATGCCACCACCATCACCAAGCTCAGTCCCTGTCCTGGCTGCTCTGCTGTGTGCAGGGGCTGTGTGCATGTCTGGTGCTGCAGGTACATGTCTGGGGTTGTGTGGCCTCGGGGCTCATGTGCAGCAAAAAACTTTTTGCTGGGCCAGGGAAGCAGCTCCCCCCCCTTTCCTTCCTCAGCTCCTTAGCACAGAGTCCCTGCCAAAAGGCAAAAGCTGGCACTGGCAGCAAACTTTTGAGGATCCTTCATTCTGGCCTCTTGACCCAGAGATGCTTCTCCCCACCCAGGGCTCATCCAGGGAAACAATCTGGGGTTTTTAGATAATCCTCAGCTTCCCAGCCTGCTCCTGGCTGTGGATTTTGGAGGAGGACTTGCAACCTTGGTGTAGTCCCACAGATGGAGTTTCCAGGTCCTGTTGGATCTCCCAGAAGGATTTATTTCAAGCCATGTATCTTGCAGTGTCTCTGCTTTGCAGCAGTTTCTTCCTGAATCTCTTTTCAGTGACTCTCAGAGCCTGGGCTGGGGGCTCTACATCTTCTCATGAGCTTGCCAGGCCTCCCACCAGCCAAAAAAAAAAAATTCTTCCTTTTGTGTTCCCTTAGATGACGACGATGCTGAGTCTGGGAAGCAGGAATCTGATGAGCCAGACACGACAGACAGTGAGGTGTGTTTGCTCCTCTCAGCCCATTAGCTCAGGCTGCCAGGTCCAAGAGGTGTCAGCTGGGTTGTCCCCACCCAAGCTCACTCCAGAAGGTGCCAAACCCCATTCCCACACTCTTGTTGCTGAGGGACAGACACAGTCACTCTTTCCAGCTGCTCAAGAGGTGGATGAACAACAGCATCTGTCCCCACCCCATAGCAATGGTCACAAAGGTCCCCAGTAATGCCACCAGCTCCCTGGGAAAGTGGTGTAGTTTGTAGTCTGACTGTAGTTTGCAGTCCAACTGTTCTTCTCATCAGTGTTCTCACCTCCTCCTCAGGCTGCCCCATCTGAAGATGATCTCCTACCAGAAGCCCAGGTTGATGGGGAATATTTTTGTACCAAAGACAAAGCTGCCACGCTGCAGAAAAAGAGAAAAAGAGGACAAGATCCCTGGACAAAAGGTAGGGAGGAGGAGTTCCTGGGAGCAGGAGCTCAGGGCTACAACTTCTGCTGCTTCCTGAGGGGCTCCTTGGAGCAAACACCCCAGGGCACCTTCCCTGGAGGGGAGAGGAGGATGCTCCACCACCCAGTGCATGCCCTGCTTGCTCACACGTGTTTGCCCAAGGGGACAGAGTGGAGTTTTTCATTTCCCTGGGATCAGACAGCCCCATGCTGGGTTGTGGGAACCCTGGTGTCTCCAGCCAGAGCAAATGCTCAAATGGTTACCCAGGGCAGGGTGGCCAGGGGAGCACCTCAGCTAACAGGGCCAGGTCCCTCCTGTTTGCTGAGCAGTCCAGGGAGGTGGTGACTGGAGAAAGCCAAATTCCCAGGGGTGAGTTAGTGACCTGGGCAGAAAGGGTTCTGCCAACTCTCTTGATCTTCCAGTCTCAGCCCTGGAGTTTTCCCTGGTGACAGGAATGTGTCCTCCAGGTGAATAAGCAGAAAAATGCCCCTGATCAGGGCAGGGTTCCTGCTAAACCCTAAAAAGTGCTCTGCCAGCAATGCCCCAATGCTCACCCCTCTGTGCTGCCCTGGATGGGGCCTCAGAGGGTTTTGGCTTCAGCACCCTGGGAGCTGCTGGGACACCCAAGTGCTGCTGTGCCAGGCCCTTGGAAGTGCCTTGGAGATGGAAATCCATTGCCCTGTGGGTAACTCCTGGGGTCATCTTGCTGTTGACAGGAGGGAAGAAGTCAATGAGAGGAAGAAAGAAAGTCAAAGTGGAGCAGAGCTCAGAGGGGATGGTGAAGGAACCAGAGAACTGCTCCCCCCCCCACAAGGACTCCTCTGAGGACAGCTAACAGCAGGGCAGGAGGAGAAGGGACAAGGATGCTGCAGACAAAAGGAGAGGGCTCAGAGACCCAGACATCCCACCCACACTGGGAGAACAACTCCTGCCCTGCTGGGAGAATTCCTAAGGACTTGTTAATGAGGAGAGCACCCTGAAAATCCTCACTGGGTGCCCCAGAGAGGTGGGGAAGAGCCATGCAGGTGACACCTGGAGCATCCAGGTGACTGCAGGTGGAGCAGCACATCCAGTGATCCCCAGCCCTGTGCTGGAGCAGCCCCTCACACCAGGGCTGGGAAGAGGAGTTGCTTTCTTTGGATCAGGACCAGGTTCTTCCCTGGGATTTCATGCAAAGGGAAAGGACTACCTAGACCTCACTCCTCATGTACCATGTCCTGGTGGCTGACCAAAGGGTGCTGACCAAGCAGAACACCTCAGGGCTCACTGATTAAATCCCTGCCCTGGTTTTTTGTACCTCTGTGCATCTTCTTTGAGCTGGAGAAAGATCATGGTTTTCTTTTCTAGTTAAGTGGGGGGCAACAATGTGAGAGGGCAGGAGGGACATGGCCCTGGAGAGGGCAGGGAGAAGAGCATGGGAAGGGGGGATTTGTGTTCTCCCTCTCCCCAAGGTGTCCTGCATGCAGGGAAAGGCAGGTGTATGAGACCCAGCACCAGCTCAGCAGTTCACACTGACCTTGACAGGATTGCTGGGACCTTGTTTTACCATGGATAAAGTGATGGATCCCTGCAGCCACCACAGGAGCCAGGCTGAGTTGTTCCCAGGACACGTGGAAGATGGGGATGAAACAAAGGGAGACCAGAGAAGTGCCAGGGATGATACCCACCCCACCATTCCCCTTACCCACAGTTCTTTCTATTTAAAAGTGGTTTTGTTTGCCCATTCACAGGACTGAAGGGCAAAGAGCAGCAAGCCAAGTGCCCAGCCTGGCAAAAGCATCCTTTCTGCACACCCCACAGAGGGTTCCGACCTCCCCTGAGCAAGCAGGCAGAAGAAAAACATCTCAAAAGGCCCCAGCTTCAAGGGAGCAGGGGCAGGGAGCCAGGCTCAGCCAGCTCCAGCACCAGGAAAAGAGCTGGGAGGGTGGAGAAATGCCCAGGGAAAGTTTTGGTGATCCCAGCAGGGTCGTTGCTTTCAGAATATTTCAGAGCAGCTACATTTTCCAAGCTGAAAAATTATTTAGCTGGCTCTCATCTCAGTGGTTTTTCAGAGCTGGTTGGATGCCAGGGGGGTGTCTTCTTTAGCAGCAGTGAGTTCTCCACTAGCAGTGGATGTTCTGGGAATTAATGTCCTGGAATGCTCTGAAATGCTTGAGATGTCCAGGTTATAAAGGGGTGAGGTCCTAAAGGAGAAAGTGGCCCCTCCATCCCCTGCATTGGCCAGGTCCATGTCTCAGGTTCCAGGCAGCACCAAAGGGAGCCCAGGGCTTCTCTGGCACAGCCACCTGATGGACAGACCCCAGTTTCCCCAGCACCTTCTGCTGGGGGCAGCTCAGCCCAGGCCAGATCTCATCCTGCAGTGATGGGGACATGGGAGGGGATGGGCAGGGGGGGTATTGGGGTGCAGGGCTGTTTCACCCCAGCTCAAAGCTTTCATCAGATCATCAGAAAGTGGAGCAGGGCCCTTCTTCCCAGCACTGTGTCTGTCCCTGGCTCAGAGGGACTTGCAGGGGGCAGCAGTGCCCAGAGCAGCACTGAACAGGAGTTGTAAGCTGGAGAAAACTTTTAAAAATACTCTGTCCAGAAAAAGAAAAAAAAAGAAGTGGAAATGTGATCCCATAAAGAGGCCCCTTAGACTGCAGGGAGGCAGCCTGGGACCAGGAGAACAGAAGGAGGGAGGGAACTTTCATGTGACTATAAAACAATCCCCTCCCTATGACTATCCCTTGATATTGAAATGTGAGGCAGTCCTGCCAAAAATAATGAACTCCTCCATCTATTATTTTTTTTCCTAGGGTGATTTTCTTTTTTTCCTCCCATTGCACAGGACCACCACAGAATTCATCTTCATTTGTTGAACTTTTATTTTCTCTTACATAGCTTCTTGCCTTTTTCCAGCAGGTATTTTCAGTTGATGCCCCACATTTCTGGGCAGGATGTGTTGGAGGGGCTGGCTGGGGACCAGTAGTTCATAGTTTGGGCAATCCCATGACTGCAGACACCAAAAAAAAAAAAAAAAGTTTTGAGAGCTCTGAGCAAATTGCTCCTCTGAGCAAGTTGCAGGAGTAGAGCAAAACTTAACAGCTTGCACTTGATCCACCCCCCCATGTTGCAGACAGACAGAGAGTTGCTAAAGTCCATTAATTCTCAAAATTCTGCCTGTCAGTCTCCTTTTGAAGCCTTTCTTGACGTATGTATTGATCTGGTGATGCAGGGGCAGCCTCAGAGAGTTCTGCTGGGAGAGCTGCAAGGAACCCTGGAGCTTTGCAGAGGTTTCCACAGGTGGGTTCAGCTCTGCTGCAGGGAATGAATTTACAGAACCTCACAGGGCTGATTCTGCCTTCCCTGGGAGTGTGGCAGCCACTTAATAACCTCCCTGGAGTCTGGTTAATAACTCCACAGAGCATCTTGGTGGCAGCCTCAGCAATCTGGGCTTTGTGGAGGGTTAAACCAGTGGTGTTGCCACATTTCCGTTCCGAGGGAGAAGGATCCTTTTACACAATCAGCTCCAAAAAGGCACTGAAGTTACCCTCAGAGTCACAGCCCACAGAGTGGAAAAAAAAAAAAAAAAAAAAAAAAAAAGCAGAAGAGAAGCTGTCCTGTGAACAGACCAGTCCTTCTGGGAGGCTGGCAGCTCCCAGTTGTTTTGTTCAGATAAATTATAGCTCTGATGTCATCAGTGACACGATGGAGGTAGAATGCCTGGGCTGGTGAACTGGTTTCCCAGAGGAACGGGTTCAGAGCCCAGCTCGGGTTGGCTCTGGCTGGGTTTGAAGTGGCCCATGAGTCTGGGAGAGCAATGATGTAAGGATTTCTGGTCACTTTTATGCCAGAATAGCAGTGACTGCTCCCTGACTGCTTGTCGTGCAAAACAAATCTGGTAAAAGACCATTGCAGTTCTCTACTTGCTGATCCCTAAGCATCCATCCCTGCTGAATCATCCTCAAGGCATCACAAATTTTTGCTCTCATCTTGAACCCCCCCCTGCTCCTCCCTGTCCATCACCCTCCTGCTAAACTCAGCAGTAAACTGCTGTTTTCAGCTGCTCTCCAGGCTTGATTTCTGAAGTTTAGGAAGAAATAAGTTTGTTCAAGCCTAAGCATCAGTGGAAATCTCCACCTCGGAAAAAAAACACCCAACAAATTGCCACCACACAAAGGTTCTTCTGTTGTGTGGAATGGAGCTCAAGGAGCCTGAAGAAAAAGGGAACTGTGCTGTGGCCCTGCTGGATGCAATGCAGCAACCAAAAGCACCAAAAATAGAGAAATGCACATCAAGATTCCTGCCCCTTGCAGCCTCCTGAGGTGGCATTGCTTCTGTGGCAATAGATATTTTGAAGGTGACTGAATTCCTGCCCTTTTCATGAGGCTGAGCACCACCTCCTCTCCAGTGACATGCTGAGATTTTATCATTAATGCCCATTTATAGTGCTGGCTTTGACAACACAGCTTCACTCCTCAGTTCTCCACAGGAAAACTCATTCCAGTCATTACTGAAGTCTTGCTTAAGTCCTGTTTTGGGGATTTAAGTGGGCTGGGCATCTTGTGTGTGTCCTTCCCAAGGTTCTGGATGTGTGGAAAAGGCAGCAGACACCCTGGCAGCCTCCCGTGGAGCTCTGCAGTGAGCAGCCAGGAGGTCAGACAGTTTGGGTGTTCAGAGCACAGGGGCAGAAGGAGGCTGGGAAGTCATGGATAGGTTTAGCAAGTCCAGCAGGCAGTGGTGGATTTTGGAAAGGAGGGATCTGGAGAGTTGCTTTGCTCCTTTATCTCTCCCAACGATTATTATGGGAATTTTTGAGCCAAAGTGCATATTCCTCCTGTGTCCCTTGGGCATCACAGTTTCTCCTCTGTCCTGACCATTGCCATCGAGTGTCTGAGAGGTCCCTGGCTCCAGCCAGACTGTGCTGTGCTCACCCTGCTCTTACCAAACTCTCTGGGAGATGCTCTCCTCTCCAGTGGGACCTCTTGAGAAAACTCATTTTGCAAGGTGCTCCCATGAAAACGATTGATCTCTTAGTACCAGTACGTAGTGGGTTTGGGGGGGTTCATTCATTCATTCCCAAATCCCCACCTAAACACCACCTGCATTTTCCATGACTGGAGCACACATGACTCCTGAGTGTGTGATTAAATCAATCAGCTCCATGGGTTTTAAATACTCAGAGTCAGGCAGGAGAGCCTGAGTCATGTCCCAGCTACCAGCCCAGAGGTCTGCTGACAGCATTTGCCTCCTGGGGCTGAGTGTGTTCTCCTCCTGGAACTGGAAACGTGCAGCAGATTGTGTCAGCAGCCACGGGTGACATCCCAGGAATCCTGAGAGGACAAGGACACTCTGCTCCCACGGCAGCCAAGAGAAACCAGGACTCCCAGCTGGAATGGACTGGAAGTGGATTAAACCAGGGCTGGTGATACACCTGACTTGAGTCTTGGTTTTGGGGTGCAGGAGGAGAGTGATGGTGATGGATGTGCCAGGGGGGAGCAGGAGTGGTCCAGCACGTGAGGGTGGTTGGGAAGGGTTTCATCATTCCTTAGGCAGGTAGGGAATTTTCTGGGATGTAATCACTGGCAGAGGGAGGATGTGCTCAGGAGAAGCACCAAACCACCGTGGCTGGTCTTTAGGTGGATGTGTCAGGGTGAAGCTTAGGTCCAAAGAGGGCTGGTCCCCCTTGAGTCTGCTGGTTTAAGGAGAGGGTTTAACGGGGGAAATTGGGATAGGATTTTGGGACAAGGTCCTTGGATTAGAGCTTGATCAGGAGAGAGGGGATGGTAGGCTCTGGATACACACTGTGCTTGCTGATCATCCTTCCAGGCTTTCAGAGGCCACCCTGGTCCTCATGAGGCCTCCCCCCACCCACACCCAGCTTAGGCTGGAAAAATTTCTACAGAAATTTCTGGTGCCTTCTCTTAATACTGGAAGTTTCTCCAACTGGAAGGCTGTACTCCTGGTTCCCAGCCTAAATATATTCATGACCTGTTTATCTTTGCCTGATTTTGGGCCATGGTTTTGCAAAAAAAATGTAACACCCAGCCCACATATGTACTGTAAATGCTGTCTCCCAGCAGATGCTTAGACCAAATCTTGCAGTTCTTGCATGTAGAAAAAATCCTGGTGACTTGGGTGACTCTGTTCCCCACAGATAATTAGAAAAAGGGCTTCCAGGCTTGGCTTGCTCCAGACCAGCTCCATTCCATGCTCAGACATGGATCCACACAGCCCAGAGATCCCTTTAAGGTAGAGCAGGAGCTCCAGAAGCAAAATGAGCCTGAATTGAGCATTGGGCATTCAGAGTAATGCTTTATATTTGCTCAATAATGCTGCTGGAAATGCAACACTCCCTCCATCCCCCTTTGTCTGGGGTTTTTGCAGAAGTGGAGCATGATCCAGAACTTTCAGGTGCTGTTCAGCAACACTGACAGATCCAGCCTTTCTCCATAGCAGCATTTCAGAGCATCCCAAGGAAAAAAAGTCCCTCCGTGAGGATTCCCTCCTGGCAGGAAACAGGGAGCAAAACTTATCCTCATCCCCTATCACTGGGGGAGAAAATGCTGATGTTCTGCCTGTCTGATTTAGCAGCAGATTCCTTGAAGGCCAGCACCATGCCCACTGTACTCACACACTGACTTTGTTTGTCAGATGGAGATGAAAGCTCCCAGCACGAACAGCAGCAACTCTCAAAACACTAAATTCAGCTTTCAAGTTAGCAGCCCACTGAGCTATGGAGGCTGCCTTCCTTCTGCTTTGCCCTGTGCTGATTCAGAAGGACAATTTACATCCTACAGCTGGTTTTTACAAAGAAAGAATGGGGAAAAAAAAACTCTTTTTTCTTTTAATTCATGTCTTGGGTTCTAGAGAATTCTTTACAGCAAGCCTAGCTGGGTTTCCATGCCCATTTATCCCTTGGCTTATTTGACAAGCTTGCCAGCAGGAAGGATTTAAATTCCTTTTTATCCCAAATTATTTTTTCCACAGCTGTGATAGGAGGTGATTCTGCCAAATAATTTTAGGCTCCAAATCTATACTGGATAGCATAAGATGCTGAGGATGTTCTTGGAATTTTAAGAAGAGAGTTTATATTTCACTGTAGTCTTTTTAGTGGAAGCCTACAAGAAAACATTGTCCTGTGTTTCCTATTCTAATCCTATGATGATGATGATGATGATGATGATGATGATGATGATGATTAAATACTTTGAATACTATAAGACAAGTGATGTCCCTCTAGCAACAGTATACAAAAAAAAGGATCTTATGAAACAGATACATGAAAAGATGTAGAAACATGAAAAGATGTAGAACACATGTATTGTATGAGACAGTTTCAAAATCTCTTTTAATCTCTTTTAATCATATTTCAGGTCCCATCACTGTGAACTGCAACCAATATTAAGAGTTGCCACATAGCTCCTTGAAACATATTTGGCAAAAGCATTTACCAGTGCCTGTAAACACATTAATACCTATTTAATTGTGAACATCTCAGTGGTGCCTCCATGGCAAATTTGGCCATGTCTGTGGGCAAAATCACACTCAGGAGCACAAGCTGCTTCAGAGCATCTGAGGTGGAAAGCAGGGGGGGCTGCAAGGACCACCCCAATTTCAGAGGAACCCAAAGGCCACCAGCACCCACATCCTGCTGCTGACAGAGCCAGAGGCTTCTTGATGCTCAGCAGAGCTCCCAAACCCCCTCTGCCAGGGCTGGTGACATGGACATCAACAGTGCACATCAGTGACCTCCAAGGACAGCAGGAAGGGCAGAGCTTTGTGATCAGAGCATCCTCCTGGGATGTGACAGCAGTGGGTTCAAGAGCCTGAGGGATATGTTTATTCCATGCAGGATAAACACCAGTCCGGGAAGCAACGTGCTGTGCAGAAATGCCTTGAGTCACTTTGTGGAGATAAATCTTAAGTTTCTGCTTTCCCAGCTCCGGGTCTGCCTTGCCCATATAAAGCCCACGAGCAGCCCTGCCTTGGCTTTGCTTCTGGGGCCAGGAGGAGTGAGGACTCATCCATCCCTCTCTGGGGTCCGGGGTTGCTGGTGAGTCTCAGGACCATGGATCTGTGCCATGCATGGGGATCTGTGCCCTTAGGGACAGAAGGTTGGGGTCCACCTCATCCCCACAAGCTGGAGGTCTGGGTCCCAGGCTACTGGGCTGGAGCAAGAGGGATAAATAAGTTCCTTCATCTGCTTTTCTAGCAGCGGTTTGATGTGCAGGGCCATCACCTGATGGCTTTACCAGATGTGTCCTCCCTGCCAGCAGGAAGGGCAGGAGAGCTTGGGAACGGGTGACCGCTGGAGTCACTGGGGGTTGGGTGGGGAGATGGGTGGAGGGGGGAAAAGTTTTAAAAAAAATCATACGAAGGGACACGGCACGTGGTTACTTGGGGACATGGCTGTGTTTGCGTGGGGACACAGTGGGTGGTTGTGACTGTATATAGGGAATACGGGGGTATACCCGAGGGCGGAAGGGGCTGCCTGAATGCCGGGGGATACCCGAGGGGGAGGGAGGGATGGATGTGAGGGTGTCCCGGCGGATCCCTGCCCGCCTGGGGGGGGCACCCCCGAGCCGCCCGGGGTGGCGGAGCCGTTGCGCGCCGGCGCTAGGACCCCGCAGCAGCGCTGGGGCCGGCGAGGGGCGGGCGGGGTCACCCGTCACGGGCAGCCCAGCCAATGAGCGCGGAACCGCTGCCGGTCTCATTTGCATCCCGGCGCGACGCATCCAATCAGCGTGCGAGCTGCCGGCCGCGCTGCGCTGCCTGCCGCCCCGCCCGGCCGGCCCAGGCGGTCGCGGCTCATTCGGAGAATGGCCGCAGCCACGGCGTGCGGCTCCACGCCTCCCCGCCCGCCCCGCGAACAGCAGCAGCCGCCGCCGCCGCCGGCGCGGAAGCGGGGTGACTCCCGGCGGCGGCAGGCCGCCCTCTTCTTCCTCAATAACATCTCCCTGGACGGCCGACCGCCCTGCCCGCCCGCCGAGAAACCGCCGTTGCCGCCAGCCGCCGGCCCGGGAGAAGGAGAGGAGGCGGTGGCGGAGCCGGCCGGAGCCCCCCCGCGCTTGCTGTCCCCGCCGCCCGCCTGCCAACCTCCGCCCGCCCTGCTGCTGCCCGGTGTCCCCCCCATCGCCGGAGCTAAGGGGGAGGCGGACCCCTCCCGCGGGGGCATCTTCCTGCCGCAGCTGCTGCTGGGCCCCCCGCTCTGCCCGCCGCCCCCGGCACCCCCCGCCCTGCCGGGGATGCTGGCGGTCGCCAAGCCGGGAGCCCCGGGGCTGCTGAGCCCCACGCAGAGCGCGACGGGCGGCGGCGGCTTCGCTCTGGAGGCGCAGCGGCAGAGGTGAGTGAGGGGACGGGGCAGGCAGGGCCAGCCCACCCCCGGGCCCCCCCCCCTCCCCTTCCATTCCCCCGCCGGCCTGACCCAGCGGGGCGTGGGAAGCGGCGGGACCCCCCCGGTGCCCTGGGAAGAGCCGGACATTCCCAGAGCCCTCGGCCGGTCGGTGGCTCCGGGGGGTGGGGAGCGGAGCATGGGAAGCGGCTGCCCCCGGGGAGAGCGGCCCAGGGCAGGCGGCGCCCGCCCCGCTGTCGCTGGGTCCCGGGAAAGGAGCCCCTGGCCCGGGGCGGTCCCGGCGGAGGGGTGCGGGGGGTTCAGCCCCGCAGGCAGCTCCTGCCTGGCCCTGCGAGCGCTGGGGGAGCGGCTCAACCCTGGGGCTGCCCCTCTTGGGGGTGTCCCAGCTTGGCGGGGTGCCTGGTGAGTGGGGTTTGTGGGGTGTTTCACTCGCTGAGTCTCCGGCTGCGATCTCCTGAACCCTGCTCCTGCTTTCTCCTAGCCCGGTTTTTGCATTTTTCTGTTTAAAGATGAAGCCGACAGAGTCATTGCTAGGTAGGACTCTTCCTCTGTGCCACGGCCTCGCTGCTCATGTTGTGCCTTCTGCTAATCTCTGCGGCTTGTCTCTGCAGTAACTCTATATATTAATAAATGCTTCTACGCTGGGAACTTTGAGTCAGCCTCAGGGGAGGATGTTCTGCCCTTCAGTGCAGGATGACCGGTGTATTTCCAAAGGACTTCTATCAGCCTGGAAGTGTTGGTTCTCTGATCACCTGGATGGGGGGCTTTTGCTCAGATCTTGGAGATTTGAGCTCTAAAGGAACTCTTTTCAGGCTGTTTCTTGCATAAATATCTCTGTAAAGTGAGCCTGCAGATAAGCAAAGCAGTGTCAAGGGTTTTAAGTCTCCGTGGTCTTCATTGTGGCTTCCAGAGCTTTGTTAGCCAGCTGAAATAAAGATGTTGTCTGTGCTTTAAAGCTGGGGAGGTTTTCTAGGGCACTTGTGCCCTCTCAGTGTACATCTCACACTGGAGGCATCCCCACCAGTCCCTGGGAAACTGCTGCTTGGAGGGTCGAGTGAATTTAAAGAGAAGGAGCAGTCTGAGATGTGGGAATCCTCCTGGTCTCTCCTGGTTTGTTTTGGTTTTGTTTTTTTCTCCTTCTGGAACTCTCATTTATCACCTCTTGCCTTCCTTCTTGTAGTGGAAGAGACCTTTCTTTCCTCACTTAGAGAAACTGAAGCTGAGCCTGTCTTGTGGATGCCCTGTGTGCACAGGTTGCTCTCTTGTAGTTGGTTTGTTGTGCAGGAAAGCCTGAAGTGAGGGTGTTGCTGTGGCACAGCTCGTTCTGAGCACTCCTGATCCAGGGAAGTCCGTGCACCAGGTGCTGTGTGGTTCTTTTCATTGTTCTAATGTTGTAGGTGAAGCTCTTGAGGGTGAGTTTTGCACCAAGAGTGTTACATGCACACTTTGTAAGTGTGATGTACCTGTGCCTACTGAGTCTGGACCCATGGAGTTCATGTAAATAGTTTGGTCTTTACCCTTCCCGTGCCAAGTCAAGGATCATCTCTTTTGATCTCATTCCCTCCTCTTTCCTTGCCATCTGATTTTAGATGTTGCATTCCACTATCGTGGTTCTAAGCAAACTGAAAACAAGAATAAGTTGGAAACAAAAGGTAGAGAGAAGTGCAAGGAGGACACTCAGAGGAATGAAAGGGCTTCTGTGTGAGTAATGACAAAACAGGCTGTGATTTTTTTCATCTTGGGAGAGATGACTGAAAGGGTGTATTGTATGGCATTAATCAGCTTTAATACTACTTATGAGGGTGATTTGTAGTGAGAATTCATCTATTTTATTTTTTTTGCCTCTAAAGAAGAGTGGGCGGAGAACATCCACTAAAACTATCAGGCAGAAGACACTCATCTTTACATAGTGATATATACATCTTCTGACAAAAGGATGGTTTTATGCTGTCAGTGGGGATGTGTTAGACTCAACCTATCTCCTCCCTGTCACAGGGGGCACAGGAGCAGGTGGAGTGGGCCATCCCTCTAATAATTTCACCTGTGACTTGCACGGTGGTCAGCTTGGGGCACTGTTTTGTCACTGGAAGGGTCCATGGTTTGCATCCCTTCATCCCTGTGGAACAGCAGCATCTCCTTTTGTTGCAGATACTCAGGGACTTTATCCTGCAGGATGGTGGTGGTTATGCTGCTTTCCCTTCTCTGTGTGGTCTGAATAAGACTGAGGAATCAACAAACAATTGTTAAATGGGTTTCCTTTCCTTGGGGCTTGGGAATCTGGGTGCTAATTTACTGTGCAGTGATGTTGCTTCTCTCCAGATGGGTTAATTGTGTGCATCATACAGGAGTATGAAGTGATCAGAGGGAGGTAAAATCTGTGCTGTGACATCTTTTAGGCACTGTCAGGAGTTGCTTTGAATGGCCCTCAGTGGAGCTGCCCTCAAATGCACCAGGAGCTTGGGTGAAGGACTCCAGATTGGCTCTGCCCATGGTCAGTGATGCAGTCCTGAGGATTTCATCATGCTGGGGCTTGCCCTGATCCATGGAGATCACTTTCTCTAGAACTGGCAATTCCATTGGGCAGAGTTGCATTACAAAACCTGATTTTGATCAAAGCAGTTGGGAGAAGCTGAGGAGACAGCTCGGGGCAGGTTGTGATGAGACCTCTGCTAGAGCTGGGGGTTATTTGTTAGCACCAGGCAGGATCTTCAGTTCAGCCCAAGGAATCAGTGGCCTCCAGTAGCATGGAGTTTCTTGGAGTTTCTCAGTAACTATCAGGTCTTTTAGCATGGAAAGTTCAGTGGTGTAGGCTCCTTTGGAGGCACTGTTCTGCCTGGATGCTTGGTTTCATTGCTTTGCTGCCTGAGCATTATAAACTTAATGACCTTCCACTTCTGTTTGCTGAAGAAATCTTCTGTTTACAGGCTCTTAAATGACAATGCTGTGTTATACCAGTTGGCTGAATCTGCTTGCCATCCCTTCTCCTTTGCCTCAGCTCTTGCTCTGTTCTTTGAAGAAGCCTCACAAAAAGCACTGGAGGGAGGCAGCAAACACTGAACAAATCAGCATTCACAGATTTATTTATTTTTTTAATGAATTTCTGCAGCTGGGTCTGAAACTGACAGAGCTTTCTGGGGAAACAGATAACAGAGGGCCCTGAAAATAGCCAGGTTACGAAAGCATAAAGAATGGGAACAGCAGCCCTGAATGTCAAAGCTTGTTGTGCTTCTGAGGTTTCAGTATAGTGTGATGTAAAGCAGCTGGTTTTGCCATATATTTGCTGCATTTTCCTGGGTCTAAGAATAAATCCAGAGAGCAAATTATATGCAACTGAGGCTTTAATGTCCTTGATGCTCAGTGGCCAGGGAGCTGAACTGACTGCTCATGGTTGCTGATGCATCAGAAATGACTGAGCTAATTTAGGCCATTTTAAGGGTGGGAGTTTAAACAGTAGTTGATAAGAGCAGCACTTTAGACCAGCTCTTCTTTTAAGTGTTAATTGAATGCTGGATTGCTGACAGAGGTGTGACCAGATTAGTTCCTTGGGTGGAGTGGCAGAAGTGCTTGGTCAGGCTTTTATGCTTATGATGTGTTGCTTTGTCCTGCTGTCAGCTCAGCTGCTGTTTTCACGTCAAGAAATACACATTTTAAAAATAACACCCTCTGCTAATGAGCGGATTTTGTTGAGACAGATTAAATACAATGTTTAAAAGAATTAGTTTTAATTTTGAGCCATATTTGGAATAACCTGAGCACATGTTGTGTTTTTCAAGGGCTGTCAGACTTGGCAAACTTTGACCTTCCAGGCACAAACATGACTTGGGTGTGCTGCTTGGGGCTGAAACTTTACTTTTAAAGTAATTTTGATCAGGCAGAAGTATTCTGTACAGAATTAACCATACTTGCTGCTGATTTTGCCTACAGATTGATTCTGTAGCTTTTCAAAGCCATTGCCCAGAGATCCTGGCAGTGGAGTTTAGGATGCTGTGGGAAAGGGGATGCTCTGGAAGTGCCAGTTCCTGCAGGAGGCCATGAGGGTGGTTGGAACAGTGTTTGTTGTCTTGCTTCGAGTCAACAAGTCATCAGCTGAGAGGGAAAATGCTACTAAATTAAATGGAAAAAACTGAATAGCTTAAGTCTGGGGGGGAATTGGTGGGGCCTCATTTCAGACCTCCAGTAAGCAAGTCCTGTAGGAGTGTTATGGAGCTTCCTTACCCGGGTTTGCCTCTGCTGTGGGCTTGCATGTGCTGCCAAAACCTTTCACAGAAACACAGCATTTTGTGCTGTTTTCTAACATTTTACTTGTAAGATTTACTTTACAAGCTTCCTTGGAGTTAGGAAAATTAACACAAGCTTTATCACACCGCTCTTTTTCAAAAGCAACTCCTCCACTCAGAGGTCCTGAGGATCTTGGTGTACCAGCTTAAAATGTCATTTCTTTGAGACACAGTCTAAAATAGGTATTCTCTTTGCCTCCCCCCAGATCTCAGCTGGTGAACAAGAGCCTCCTTTGCAGTCTGAGCTCCCCGAGCTCCTGTGGAGCAGCAGCAATGTGCTCAGTGCCGTGGGTGTTGGTGAGGAGGACAGGTTTAGGTTGTTTAGGAGCTCCTTACCATAATTTTTCTTAGCCCCAAACTATTTCTTGCTAATTGCAGAGCAGTGGGCTGCTCAGACCTGTCCCTGCTTTGCCAGGCAGCTGTCTCACCTCCCTGGGGTGAAGCTCCTTTGGCCAGGCTGTTGTGTGGCTTGAACCAGTTTAGAAGACTTATTAGTGCTGGTTCTTGGGTTTTTGCAATTTATTGTGAAGTGTGGGGTGAGGCAGGGAGGGATGGATCTTTGCTTTCCTTTTTCAAGAGTAGTTCTGAGCTCCAGACAAGCTCTTCTGCTCCAGGTTTGGGTATGTTTGGTTTTAGAAGGGCAAAAAAAGATGGAGGAAGGGAAAAGCGAGTCTTACAAAATTCTCTTTTAAATATTTCTATTTCCTGCAGCATGTGTATTTTTAGTTATATTAAGTCATAGAAGCCTTACCTTCAGCTGTCCTGCCCTCCTCCTTTTTTCCATCTGTCAGCCAGTTAAAGCTGTGAGGCCGTCAGGCAGAGGGAGCCTGAAGATGCTTTTGAGCCCTCTTTTGAAGATTGTTCTGAAGTCTTCTGGCTCTGTAGTTTGAGTTGAAAAATGCACAACCTGACGTGCACAGCGTACTGAAATTTGGATTCTTTAATGAGCACAAGGTAATGTTGATAAAGCAGGTGACTGCAGATGGAGGATGCTCAGCTAAAGCCATTCTGTCACCCAGAGCTTTCATAGAATCATAGAACTGGCTGGGTTGGAAGGGACCTCAGAGCTCATCAAGTCCAACCCTTGCTCCACTCCCCCCGTGGTTCCCAGCCCATGGCACTGAGTGCCACATCCAGGCTCTTTTTAAGTATCTCCAGGGATAGAGAATCCACCCCTTCCCTGGGCAGCCCATTCCAATGGCTGATCACCCTCTCAGTAAAGAAATTCTTTCTAATGTCCAACCTAAACCTCCCCTGGCACAACTTGAGACCTCTTGTGCCCTCTTGTCTTGCCCTCTTTAAACTCCCAACCTTTGGTTTATAGCTGTTATGTATATAACTTCCTGTAAATCCTTGTAGTTGGACATCTTAAAAAATGTGCTAAATGAAGAACCTTTAGCTGGTCTCAGGAGTGCAAGCAAAGAAAAATTCTTTCATGAGACAGCCCTGTGATTCATGAGATGTAGGGAGGCTCCAAAACTCAGAGCTTGCTGCCAGCTGAGCCCCTGCCTGATGCTGTCATCCTGGGAGCTGGGACATCCTGACTCTGCTCCCACCTTCTCCAGCTCTTGCTCAGCATGGTGGTACCCAAGCTCAGCATCTTCTGCAGACCTGCCTGGGAGCTGGGTAGCCATTTCATTAGCTAGCCAGCCACAGCACGGGCTGAGCTGCTGCTGGTCAAAGCCACTTGCTTGACAGCAGGGATGTATTTGCTCTTGCTCTGTTGTGGTTGCTGGAATTTAAGGGTAAGTTTGCCCTGGTGAGGCTGCAGCCTCCTGGCTGTGGGGTGGAGGGAGTGCCTGATGTTGTAGTGGGAGGAACCAACCAAGTGCCCATAAAAGCACTGTGAGACCTCTGATTTTTTTTGACTGTGTTTTCTCCAGTTGCCTGGTTTGAATTTTCTTCTCTTTCCAGTTGAAAGCTGTTTTTTTTCTTTGCTCTTTTTCTTTGCTCTTTTTCTTTGCTCTTTTTCTTTGCTCTTTTTCTTTGCTCTTTTTCTTTGCTCTTTTTCTTTGCTCTTTTTCTTTGCTCTTTTTCTTTGCTCTTTTTCTTTGCTCTTTTTCTTTGCTCTTTTTCTTTGCTCTTTTTCTTTGCTCTTTTTCTTTGCTCTTTTTCTTTGCTCTTTTTCTCCTCTTTTTCTCCTCTTTTTCTCCTCTTTTTCTCCTCTTTTTCTCCTCTTTTTCTCCTCTTTTTCTCCTCTTTTTCTCCTCTTTTTCTCCTCTTTTTCTCCTCTTTTTCTCCTCTTTTTCTCCTCTTTTTCTCCTCTTTTTCTCCTCTTTTTCTCCTCTTTTTCTCCTCTTTTTCTCCTCTTTTTCTCCTCTTTTTCTCCTCTTTTTCTCCTCTTTTTCTCCTCTTTTTCTCCTCTTTTTCTCCTCTTTTTCTCCTCTTTTTCTCCTCTTTTTCTCCTCTTTTTCTCCTCTTTTTCTCCTCTTTTTCTCCTCTTTTTCTCCTCTTAGGAGTTTTACTCTGCTGAAGGCTTTTTATTTTAACAAGGCACATGAGGAAATTACAGCAGCATCTCCCAGGGAAGTGCATGAATATTTCTCACCTAATTCCCACAGTGTTATCAAGGGCACACTTTGCATTTCACTCCCCTGTTTTGGTCAGGGGTTCAGTGCTTAGTGAGCAGAGAGAGAAATTTAGAGAAACTGGTTGTGTCCTGGCACATGAAGTTGGCTTTGTGAGAAGCAGCAGGGATTTCAGGAGAAGCTTTGTAAGAAGTGGGCTTTGGGCACAGCAAACCTTACATCTGGTTTGGTGGCTCTGTTGCAACAGATGGTTTTCATAATCCTTCCTGGAAGGCATCATTTTGTCCTTGTATTGTGTAAACACTCTTAGCACCAAAACAATGTGATTTATGAAATGCAATGAACATGAAGCTCATTTCTTGGTAGCATTAAGACTTAATCAGATGTGCCTGTGAATCAGCACTGAAGTAGCAGCCACTGTGAGGAGTATCCAATTTCTTTTTGTTAGTATTTAAATTTTTCTAGGTTCAGTGAGCTTCCCACTTACTCTGTCTCCACCTTCATTCAGATTATATTTCCTTTCTGTTCCTTCTTGCCTCTCCCATCAGCTGCATGAGATGATCTCCTCCTTGCACATGGCTCTACTGTGTTTCAGGGGTGCTGGATTTTCTCCTGGCTTTTGGAGGAAAAAGCCCCTTCAGTTTTGCAAACAAATCTTGAATAAGAACACAAAGATGAAGGAATTTGGGTCTCATTTTGAGGCTTTGCAGAGGGAGCTGCTCCGAAGCCTCTAAGTACTTTCCATGCTGGTGTGGCTGATGTGGATTCACTCTCTAAAATGAAGATTACCAGAGGAATAACTTCACCCAGCCCTGCTGTGAGCCTTCTATTTATTCTCTGGCAGTTTGATACTTAAACAAATGTCAGAATGAGCTCCTGGGACAGTGGCCTGCAATGCAAACTGCACGTTTGTGGTGCCATAAAGCAGCGAGTAAAAGACATTGTAAAGGAGGAGTATTTAGCTCTGTGCTTACTATGGGTTGTGCAGTTTGTCTTTGCTGCTGCTGCCTCTCCCTGAGCATCAGAGCTGAAACCATCTGTCCATGGAAATGGTTTGCTTGGTGCTGGGCACTTCATGGTGTAGAATCTTCATTAAAGTAATTAGTTTCAGCAGCGATGTGGTTTTGAAGGTGCTTGAGTATCAACCCTGACTTCTTTTGGCTTTAATTACTGAGCACTTGTTGCTGCTGGGGAGCTGTGCTCAGTCTGCATTGGAGCAGAAAACTCATTAATGTAAGAACTGAGGGGGGCACTGGGATGAGAAGAGGGATGCTCAGACCCCTGTGCTCTGAGCCACAAGCCTGAAAATGGTAAATGCCTCCTGGGCTGCATAAGTAATGGCAGTTGCAAAAAAAATTAAGCTTAAAAATTAAGCTTAAAAACTGGGCCTGGTGTTCCTAACCCCTGGATGCTAACATTTTACCCAGGCAAACCAAAGCACAGTTCATGCCAGGTTGTTGGCTTGGCCCTAAGGGAGGAAAATGATACAGATTAATCTTTAAAATATGTCTTGGCAAAACAAATCTGACAGGTATGCCTTCCTTTTGTAAACAGGATTTGGGATCTGGATTCTTGTGCAAATTACCTTTGACAGTTGTTACTGAGATAGTGCTTCCAAAACCCAATAAATTATTTTTGTCCTTGTTATATTAATAACTCAGTCCCTTGACAGCTGTGATTACACCGAGGCCTGTAAAGGACCTTAGAGAGGGACATCTGTATTAAAATAAAACCCTTTCAAGTGGGAAATAGGAAACCAAATTCTAACAGGCCCTAATTTTACACAGTAATTAAAAATCCTTGACCTCCCCTGTTCCCACCCATCTATTAGCAGTATGGATGGCTAAAGAGCAGCAGAGCTGCTAATTATAGCCCAGTGCCAGGAGCTGTGTCCCAGGGAACCCTGCCCTGGCAGCAGGACCAGGGATGTGACTCCAAGTGGGACAAATCTGCCCCAGTGGTCCCTTAGGTTGGAGGAGGGATCACATCATGATACCCTCTGGCTTTTCCAGCATCTTGGAATGCTCCTGGCGCAGGGATTTTTTTTTTTTTATTTTGATTTTTTTTGCAGCTTCTGAAGTGAACCCTTCAGGAAGGAGCAAGACAAGGCAGTCCAGTCCCAGAAATGGAGGAACCAGAAGGGAAAAATAGAGAAAAGCTTCAAAATGGTCAGATGGCAGCTGCATGCAGTGGCTTAAATAAGGTGGTTGGCCACTGCAACTGGACAGACTGATACTGGAAGTTAAAATGAGGTTCCTGGAGGTTGTTGCAAAGCCTGGGAGTGCTCAGCAGGGACATTGGCACCCAAAGGGCTGTCCCACTGTCCCTTAGAGGACTCAGTGGCCCAGGAGCAAGCATGGAAGAGGCCGTTTTGTGCCTGAAGCCACATCTGCTGGCACAGGGTTAGTGTCTCTTGTCCATTCAACCATAGGTTGATATTAGAAAGAATTTCTTTATGGAGAGAGACATTGGAATGGGCTGCCCAGGGAAGGGGTGGATTCTCCATCCCTGGAGATATTGCAAAAGAGCCTGGATGTGGCACTCAGTGCCATGGGCTGGGAACCACGGGGGGAGTGGATCAAGGGTTGGGCTTGATGAGCTCTGAGGTCCCTTCCAACCCAGCCAATTCTAGGATTCTATGTTAGTATCTGCTAAAGAATGGTCACCTCAGAGACTTCCAACTACTGCAGCATCCTCAAACTTTACTCTTCTCCTCTTGGGTGTCTCTCCCAGTCCGTGGGTGAGAAGGGGAAAATACTCTTGGCAAGTCATCCGAGAGGTCACTGTTCTTTAATCTGGAGCTGTGGCTTAACCAGCTTTTTTCCTTTCCATTCATAAGATGAGGCATGGGGGGATTACCAGGGCTATACATAGACTGCTCTTAGCTAGGGAAACATCAGAGCTGTGTCAACCTCAAGGCTGAGGATCCTCTGTGTTGCTTGTCAGTGGTTTTTTGCCTTCTGTGTAGAGTTTCTCTGCTTAGTGGGGACTGGCAGGACCAGCAGAGGACAACTCCAGAGCTGGAAACCCTCAGAAGTTGGGTTTCCTCACTGGGATGTGTATGTGGCTACAACTTCCCAGGGTGGGAGTCAAAATGCACCTTGGAGCATAATTTGTTGGGTTTTTACCTGAACACAAGATTCTGGGGAGAGCTTTAAGTGCATGTTTAGGTCCTTATGATTCAGCAGTGCTGTTGGATTGTGTCTGGCCATGTGTGTGCACAGAGATAACAAACCAAGGCAATAATCTTCAGTTCCTTTGCTTGATAGCCCCTTATCTCTGAACATGTCCTGCCTGTGTTTTCTGTCTTGGTGGGACCTCTCAGAGGTGCTGGCTGTCAAAACACAACTGGTTTTAATGCTGAAGGTCTGGGAGGGTCTTGTTTTAGTGGCTCCTGAAATAGCTGGGGGGAAGCACCCAAAAGTGAGCTCCTGGCTGAGGATGTACAAACAAGCAAACCCTCCTTAGCTTGTCAAGGGAATAGGTGGTGTTGGCAAACAAACACATCTGACCTTTCTTTAGGATGCTGTTGAGATTACAGCCTGCTCCACAGAACTCCTGAACATTTTAATATTGGATCCTTTGCTTTCTGATGGGCAGGCAGCACCGTGGTGAGGGAACTGGCAGTGCACCTAGAGATGTTGGCATTCTGGTTTAATATTTCTGTTGTGTTTGGCAACAATTGACTTTAAATCCTTTGAATTCCCGTGGATCAGAGCACAGGGAAGAAGCGTGAGCCGGGGTGAAGCTGCTTAGCACAGGGTACATGACTTGACATTTTTTTTTAATCAGAAAATCAGCAATCCTGAGCTGCCTGGTGCTCAGCAGTGGTTGGCTGCATGAGAAGAGCACGGACACTATACAAACTTGTACTCACACTATACACATTATATTCCTTTATACATTATATAGAAAAACAGGTGCAATCAACTCAACAAACTAACTTTTGCAGCATGCTCCAAGGACTGCACCCCCAAAGGAAGAGGTTCTGTGCATTAGTGATTCCAAGGAATCCAGGGAGTTGCTGTAAAACATTGGCAAAACCACACAAACTCTTTTCATGCAGATGAGACCTTTTTGCATACACTCTGTATTGAGATTTGAGGGAGAGCATCTTGCTTAGCATCTGGATTCCTCCAAGGTGAGAGCTTTGCTTGAGGACAGAAAACATTTACAAGTGTAGCTAAAAATGCCATTTCCTGCTGGCAGAGTGGGGCTGACTCATTGTGGTTTTCAGGGGCAGGACCTTCCCTTCACTGCAAGGTTTTTATTTCCAGAGAGGCTCATACAGAGGAGCTTCATCAGGTGTTTGGATCTCTTGGCTCAGTTCCTGAGTTGGTGTTCAGAAAGTCCACCAGGGTGGTGAGCACATCCTTGAGGGCACCTCCAGCACTGTGGATTTAGTGCAGGGAGCACTGAGGACATTCCCAGGGACATTCCCAGCTCTCTTCACACCAGGAGGTGGGAGATTGGTCTCCACATTTTCTTTTTTTTTTTTTTTTTTTTTTTTTTTTTGCAGCTTAGATATCAAAGAAGACAGAACCCTGTGTATGTATTAACCTTTCCTGTGGAGTTCTCACTGAAAAGCAGAATAATAATGTTAAAACTGAAGGGTGTTGAAGCTGTGCCAGGAAGGTTTTTTTTTCAGTAGCACCCTTAATAACTGTTGATTTGTGGGAGGCAATGCTGAAGGTGTTAGTCCTGTGGGAGGATTTACCTCTTGTGTTTACAGAACAGGCCACTCATTTTTCATCCTCCTACCAGTTTGAGCTGTGGTCTTTTTTTTTTTTTTTTTTTTTCTATTAAAATGCCTGAGCATCACTGCTGAGAGTCTGAGGACAATTTCCTTCCAGGAGGAAAAACCCAAAGTTTTATATGGGAGTATAAATTAGTACAAATTTTCTGGAAAAGGACATGAATTGTATTTCATTAAGGAGATGGTAAGCAGGCATTCATTCTCTTTATGTATTTGAAGACACAGAGAAAATTATAAATTGATTCTCTTGAATTTGTGGCGAGGAATGAGCTTCAGGAATACTCAGACTGAAGTGTCCTTTTCCCAAACCTCTGGATAACCACTGGTGTATACAACTAGAGGGGTAACTGGCAGGTTCTGGGAGGCAGCTCTGGCAGTAGCTCCAGGTAGCTCAGAAGAAATAACTTGCAAGAAGGGGTAAAGAGGTGAAAGCACCTGTTTAATCACTCAAATTTTATTTCTAGACACCATGCTTAAGAAAAAGCAGTCAGTTCATGTCCAGAACTGTGTCTCTCTTCACAACAAAATAGTGTAGTTTGGTTTCTTCCCAGCTAAAGGTGGAGAGGACAAAAAGCAAAGTCACTGGGGAGGAGCAGATTGTCACCTGCTTCAAACTCCTGAAGTGCTGAGCTTCAAGACCAAACCTAAATCCCAAGTATTTTTATTTTTTTTTTAAAACCTTTAACTTCAGTCAGTTGAAGCTATAAATGGCTTTGCTGTGCTTTTGCTTTGATGTTGAGTGTTAACTTTCAGGCATGAGAACCTGGCCTTGGTCTGCCTGGGTGGTTTGGCTGCTGGATGCTGGAGCTCTCATGCAGCTTAAAGTTTGGATTTTTCCCAAATGGAGATCAAAGCAGAGTCCTGCAGCTTTGGTCTCAGATGATGATTCTACCTTGCCTTCTATGGTGGTATTGTCCATTAGTTGAGTTTCGGAAGAAAAGCTTGGATTTGAATGCATGTAGCTTGTGCTAAAAATGCAGCACAGTGTATGCTCCAACAAAAGCAGAAAATAAGGAATCTGGTGGTTGTAGTGTCAGTGTTTTGCTGCTGGCATTTGAATCTGAGTGTATTGTTCCTCTTGGAAGTGCAGTCATAGCTTCACAATTCGTTTGGAAATCTGTGCCAACAAAGAATGTCTTGAGTTGACAATAGTCATGTATCTTATTTTGGCAAGGTCTGGGTTTTTTTGCTTAAATGTAATACACTAACTCAGATGATTCCTACTATTATACACCTTGCATCTTCCATTTGGGGGTTTCAGATGGGTACTGAATGCTCTTTGCTTCCTCTAATAGCCCTCTCTATTGTTTTCTGGAGAGATCTGTCAATTTTATTGAGCTCCTGTCACAGCCTTGGTCTGCTGACTCCTGCAGCTGGAGACAGCTCTGGAATTGAGAATGCACACAGATGTTTGGGCATTGTACATGGGTCTTGATATAAATGACTTGCTCATTGGCCTTGATGAGATGGATATTTTTGTGATGTTCTTGTAACATTTTAAACGAGTATGTGGAAGTTTTTTGGGTGTGTAACTTCCAGGTAGGAAGGATGTATTGAGGATAGTGAATGCTCTTGTTAGTTAAGTTGGTATAAACATGTATTACCAGGGTTCTGGAGAGGCAGGCAAGTTCTTGGCCTTTGAAATAACCTGAAACTCTGAGTTAAGCATTCTTCCAACAGCAAGAAAAAGAAACCAAACCCTCTGCCATTTGTCCTAAGAGCTCGTAGATCTGTTGCAGTTCGTAAACTCCGAGGCCATGAACTAATATTGTTCACTCTTCGTGGTGTTGTACATTTTGCAGAAGGCGTTTTCTCTCCCAGCGCTGCTCTCTAGACTTTTTAGAAGACATAGTGGAATATGCCAGTGTACAAAGGTACTTTTTTCAAAAGCAGCATTAATCTCAACTCGTTGCATGCAGTCCTCTCCTCCCTCCACCCTCTTCACGCCAATATCTGAGGTCCTGCATGCTGGTGCTGCCATCTGATCATACAACTGGCATGGCTTTTTTTTTTTTTTAATGCAGAACCCTTAACAGTTTGTTTTGCTTTTTTTTTTTTTTTCTAACTACAGGACCAAGCATATATCTGGGTCACCACGACACAAAAGTTTGAAGAAGATGCACTTCATCAAGAACATGAGGCAGTATGACACCAAGAACAGCAGGTAACTTCTGGAGGTCCAGGTGTCTCCTGTACTCAGGTAGAAGAGGATGCACTCAGTAATAAACTCAGTGATTAATAAACTATGTGATTAATCACTTAGTGTCAGTGGGAGTAAGGTGATGTCCTTGGGGTCTTCTCAATTTTATACATACTGAACACTGGGGGTTGATACAGAGCTTGGCTCTGACAACCTGTAGGGTCAGAGTTTTTTGCTCTTTGTGCTGCTTTCTGAAAAAAAAAATCTGTAGTGGTATCTGTGTAACTTACAGAGCAATTTAAGAGGAGTTCTGTGTCCATGCTTCATAAAAAGTTGCTCTGTAACTTCTAAATCTTAATTCTTACCCTGGTCGCTTCCCATCTGCTTCCAGGATCGTGTTAATCTGTGCTAAACGAACGCTGTGTGTGGCTTTTTCCATCCTTCCTTACGGGGAGAGTTTAAGGATCAGGTGAGTCAGCTTTGCCTCCTGCAATGTCTGCTCTGCTGTTTGTTTTTTTTAATGAGTATGGTTGGTGCAGGTCTCCTCTTTTGAAGCAAGTGAACATTTGAACTTGCTATCAGGGCAGTAAAATGAGACATCTCCACAGTATCAAAATGTTCATTCAAACTCCAAGAGAAAAAGGAAAAGGTAGATTTTTTTTTTTTTTTTCAGGTGTTTAGTCCTGTGAAATCCCTGAAATCACCTTTGAGCAGATGATGTGATTTATTGCTGTGTAGGATTTCCTGTGCTCCTGCAGTGGTCAGAAATCATCTGGTTTTAGTGTAACAAGCCAGAAAGCACTCAGAGCATCAGACAAGGATGCTGCCACCTTCACTGGAAGCCTTCAAAGTTTTATAGTGAGGTTCCACCTTCCTAAGTTTCAGATGCTGTTCTGTTTTTTCAGGTCTAAGCCATGAATTTTTTATTTTTTTTTTTTTCAGTCTAAGAGAAAACAGTTTAGGGTTAGGCTGCCACCTTCACTGGAAACCTTCAAAGTTTTATAGTGAGGTTCCACCTTCCCAAGTTCAGATGCTGTTCTGTATTTTCAGGTCTAAGCCATGAATTTATTTTTTTCACTCTAAGAGAAAACAGAGTTTAGACTGAAGCTGCATTTAGTGTCTGTACTACATTTAGTGGTACAGAACTGTCAATATGATCTCTTACAAGAAACCAACCCACTGAGCTGCATTTCCCTGCAGCTTTTCTCAGTCTCCTGTGAAGTCTGAGCAGATTCTGTGGAGGTCTCTGACTTACAAGTATACCACAGAAAATATTCATTTTGTTCTCACCCACTTTTGGTGAAACAATGGTGGTGTCACTTCTGTCCTGTGCCTAACTTATGGACAAAGGAAACGGATGTTTAGTGGTGGGAATTGTATTGTATGCAAATCCCCTGCCTGTAAAAATAGTCGATGGGAAAATGTTCTCTCACTTAATAGAAAAGCAGCAAGGTCACTGCAGTTATTTTAGAGCATTTCTGAGCACTGTGTTGTTCTGCCTCTGTGCAAGCTGGCAATGCAGTTCTTGAACTGAAAACATTTCCTATTGGAATATGGGTGACAAAGCTGCACGCTGCCATTGCTGAAGCAGAGTTCTGCTAGAAGGCTTAATTCTTCATTTAAGTTTGTGTGTGCAGTGGTTAGAAAATTGCAATTGGAAGGCAAGTGTCTAATCCTGGAAAACTAGTAATATAAATCATGTTTGCTGTTAAGTGTGCATTAGTGTGTTAACGAGTGGGATGGTCTCATGCAGAAAAAAACACTAAAAAAATGTTTATTTCCTAGGTATATTGTTAAAGGTTTGAGTTATAATTATAAGAAATCTGATTCTTCAGTTAATGAGCATCTCCACATTTTGATGAGTACTTAAAAATTCATGTGTTCTTGGAGATGGGACTGAGGGATTGTGTTGTTAAGGTAGTCAGGATTCTGACCTGGTGGTGCTGGCTGTAGTTAGTGGATGGACCTGGTGTGTAGCACAGAGCAAGCTGGGCTTATTCTGCATGTTCCAATAGTGCATTTTCTGTCTGCATTCAGTGATCTGAAAATGGAAGGGCAGAAGCAGAGACATCCTTCTGGGGGAGTTTCTGTCTCCACTGAAATGGTGCTTGGACTGGAAGGAGTAGAGCTGGGTGCTGATGGCAAGGTAAGATTTTTTTTTTTTTTTTCTTTTTGTCTCTTGATCTGTAATGCCCTTTCACCAAACCACTGATAAGATCTGGGGGCAGTGGGTGGGTAAGCTGGCTGCTTCTCCCTGGGACCATTACATGTGCTGGGGGCAAATCATTTCAGGATGGCAAAATGCTGCAGAAATTGAGAACTGGAACTCTTCAGTGTAGTGGAAGTTTGGTTTGATCCTTAATGTTTGAAATGCTTGGTGTGTGATAAAGCTTCTTTTGAGGAATCTGTTGAAGCCTCTGATCACTTTTGCCTCTGTTTCTGGAGAACTGATTTGACTCTGGTATCTCAGGCAACACGTGGGTGATGTTTTGATGGAAATACGGGTGAAATTTATACCTCTTCAGTTTATATACTGCCAGAATTTTACTGATGTGATTTTCTCCTCTTCTTTGCCACCCCGCCAGATTTCCTACAGTACTTCCATACTGAAGTTTTGGAAGCAAGGCATTCCCTATCCAACTTTCCCCTTCTCTCCTGTCCCACGGTTTCAAGGTCCTCACTCCCAAATACAAACTCCAGTGAACTTGGAGATGGAAAATCATAGGTGTCTGGAAATAAGCTTTTCAATAGGTTTTCCTCTATAATTACTACAGCTTTTTATTTTTTTTTTAAGGTTGTGTCCTATGCAAATTTCTTGTATCCAACCAATGCTCTTGTGGTTCGGAAAGCTGAGAGCTACAGTGCTGCTCCCCCCTGCAGAGCCACTGCCTCACGGAGTCTTCCTGGATCAAGATACAAACCTGTGACAGCAAAAACAATCCCAGCAGGAACAGAGATGGGTAAGGACAGCCACCAGCTCTGTCACCAGAAAAAGCAGGAAAGGAATACATTGCTCTGAAACAACTGCAAGTGGCACAGTGGGTTATTAGGAAGGATGTGCTGCAGCTGGGAGGAGAAGGCTCCTTAATGAAGTACAAATGATGAGCCTTAACACTGAGATTTATGCATATTGCTTGCATCCTCTGTATATCAAGTTCAGTTTATGCAATTCAAGGAGCACAAAGCCATTTCCTTGGAAATGTGAAGTTTTGTATTACTGAACAAGAAACATCTGGTGTACATGTGGTCCTCCTTGCCTTCGAGCACAGTAACAAAGCATAAGCCAAAGAGTTTGTGACAAGAATCCCTTCTCTGGTGTGAAAGCAAAGCTGCCAGCTCTGCTCTCTGTTAGAGTATGGAATTCAGTCTTGTGCAGTTGCTTTCTGGGTATATTTGAGGGTGACAATTATTTTGCACATGGCCCATCAGGCACATACTGGAGAAAGGGCTCGTGTGGTTTTCTCCTAATTCTGACACCTGCCTGGTGCATTTATGAAATGCAAACAGGAGATGGTAGCTGCAGGTTGTGTCTGGGGTGGGGTCTGCCCACACTTCTAATGTTGGCTGTTTGAAAACTTTTTGAAAGAGGAAACAGGGAATTGAAAGCTCTGTATCTTGTGACCCACTGTGCTTTTCTCATTCCCTCAGGAAGTGAAGCTGGAGAAGCTGCAGAGTATGATCCAAATATTCTGGATGATCCTCAGTGGCCCTGTGGAAAGCACAAACGTGTTCTCATCTTTGCCTCTTACATGGTGAGTGGCTGGCATAGCTGAGGAGAGGAGTGAGTGGGTGTGTGGAAGTTTCTTAAGGCTTAAAATTCCCTCTAGGAAGAAAGTTGGGGCTTTTTGAGGACTGATGAGGAAGAATACAAAATAGTTGGGCTTATGCACTCATTGTGGACCAACCTGACATGGATCCCCATGTTGTCATCTGCTTCTTGTAATCGTTTGCCTGGGGTTGAGATTCAACAAGGTGTTACTGAGGATAGTGTAGAAATGTTCCACTGTGAATAATGAAACTCAGGTTTGCCTCTGCAAGGATTCTGCTCACAAAAGAAATCATTAATTTTGCCCTTTGTGTTTCAGACTACAGTCATAGAATATGTGAAACCCTCGGACCTTAAAAAGGATATGAATGAAACCTTTAGGGAGAAGTTTCCTCATATCAAGTTGACACTGAGCAAAATCAGGAGGTAAGAAACAAGTGTTGAATAAGGAGAACACCATCTACACTGTACAAGGCTGCTTTTATCTCCCACTTGTATGGAGCAAATACTAGATCTATTAATAGTATATATGATTAAACACTAATCTCTTGTTGCCAGCTGAGCTGACTGTAGGATGATAGCCCTGTACAGGAATTTTTAGGATGCTGAGAAAGGGTAACAGTTGTTTTTTATAGTTCAGCCTAAAAGGGTTTTGTTTCACCAACTGTGGTGTACTAATGCTCATAGCCAATTAACAGCATTAACCTTGAAACAAATGCTTGTAACCTGATTGTCCAGCTGTACTGTAGTCCTACTCTAACCAGATTGTCTTTCTGGACCCTCTGCCTATTTCCACCTTTCACTTACCAGCCTCACTGGTGACCATGGACTCCAAAAAGGTTCTAGAATAGAGAAAAGTGTTAGATGTGGGGGATGTCTTGGTGAAGGAAAGCATTTTGTGAAAGCAGGGCTATGCCAAAAGGAATTCCTCATCTTCCAGGCTATACATCTGGCTGCTCACCAGTGAGATGTTCCTGAGAGCTGTCACCTTCCTGGTATTACAGTCAGGGCCTTCTGAAACAGCTTAGATCACAATTCTGCTGAATCACCAGGGCCACGTGTAGCTCAGCTCCAAGTGGAAGGCTTGTTCAGGCAGAGCCTGTGTCTTGCCTGTGTACTCATCTTTGTAGCTGCTTTGAGTAGTAGCTTTGCACAGATTTTCTTGCAGGTGTAGTATGGAGAGCAGCCAGGAGAGGCAGCATCCTCCAGGAGAGAGGAGGAGGCAGCATCCTCCAGGAGAGAGGAGGAGGCAGCATCCTCCAGGAGATCTGCCTTAACACTGAAGGGACTGACCAGCCACTGTGGGAAGGGGGTAACCCACTCTGCCTTCCCCCTCACATTGGTTCTCCCATGAGCTGTGGAGCAGGCAGTTCTTCAGGCAGCAGCTGCTGGGATCTGCACATCTTTGATGAGGAATTCTGGAGGTCAAGGTGGTTGACTCTTATGAATCACAAACCAGTTTGGGAGCCCCGAGGCAAGCACAGAGCAATAGGCTGTGTGTCAGGGAGGCAGCTGAGCCCCAGGTGTTTGTGGACAGATGAGGAGCTGTTCTGCCACAGCAGATGTTGTCAGCCAGGTTCAATCAGTTTGGGTGTCACCTCCAGCTTGCTGCCAGCTGGGCTTCTCCAGTCTGGGATAATCAGCATCCTGCCTTTCCCAGTCAGCATCTCGCCTCCGTGCTCCCCAGCTACAGCGTTTCCAGAGCCTTTCAGTGAAGCTGTGGTGTCTGAGAGGGTGTTTCTGCTTCCAGTTTGAAGAGAGAGATGCGGAACCTGAGCGAGGAGTGCAACCTGGAGCCTGTGACTGTCTCCATGGCTTATGTTTACTTTGAGAAACTCGTCCTCCAGGGCAAACTCAACAAACAGAACCGCAAACTGTGCGCTGGTGCTTGCGTTCTGCTTGCAGCCAAGATCAGCAGTGATCTCAGGAAACATGAAGTTAAACACCTTATTGATGTGAGTACTCTGAGACTCGTTGCAGGGCTTGCCAAAATCCTGGGTTTCACAGATCAAAGCCAAGATTTTCAGCACTGTGTGTGTCTGCGTTTAAGACCAACTCTGCCAGGCACTTTTGTGTCGTTAGGGCTCTTCCTTGGCGTGTTGGGGTTTTGGGGTTTTTTTGTCTGTTGGTTTGTGGTGGGGTTTTAATTCATTAAAACTGCCTCACTCGTGCAGTCGAATGTCCTTCTGGTCCTACAGTGAGGTTTTTTTTTTTGACTCACTGTTTCTCAGGCAAACAAAATTGCTGTGTGGGTGTCACAGCTGAGCTAATAAGCTGGTTTATTTGTCTGATCCCTGGCAACACTTGATTCTGTAGATGCAGAATCAATTTTTTCAGGTGCCATGCATCACTTTTATTCCTGCCTTACCCTAACAGTGCGTGGGTACCTTATGGATTAACTGCTTCTCTCTCTTCTTCTTCTTTTTTTTTTTTTTTTCATCAATGACTCTCACAGAAACTAGAAGAAAGATTCAGATTCAACAGGAGAGATCTGATTGGCTTTGAATTCACCGTCCTTGTAGCTTTGGAACTGGCACTCTACCTTCCTGAAAGCCAAGTGTTACCTCATTACAGACGACTGACACAACAGTCCTAACCAAAGCCACCTTCCAGCTGAGGCTCTGGGCATCACCTCACTGAAGGCTCCTGGTGAAGGTGTTCCTGGCCTTCCAGTGCCATGGCTCCAGCCAGTCCTCAAGTCTCCTAGGAAACTGTCCAGGTGTGCATCATGGACACGTGTGCCAAGTCTGGGGAGATGGTACGAGAAGAGTTGTGGAACTTTTAAGTTTTCTTTGTGGACGTTTAAAGCACAAGTATTCACCAGTCAGCTGTCGTGGCTGTTTATTATTCCTTATTTATCTTTTTTGGTTTTACTAAAACTGTTCTTAGGAAGAATACTATGGTATTGTTTGGTTGGTTTTTTTTTGGTTGGTTTTTTTGGGTTTTTTTAAGCTTTTATTGTATTCCTTGAAATTGAAGGAAGCCTCACTTCCATTCCAGTGCACCATAAAGTTCAGATGTTTTTAAGAATCTTCTTGCATTTTTACATTAATGAAATGCATATTTTATTTTTTTAAAGATGTGCCTAAAACTTAGCTGGTCTGGTACCAGTGCTTTTTAATTTAGTTATGTTATTTAGTGGAAACTCCTGAATTTGTATAGCCATTTATTCTTTACCTGCATTGGCCTTGCATACAAGGAAAACAATTCCAATCTATCTGCACTAACAATACACAGGGCATTTAGTCTGTACTTACAGCTCACTAAGTAGCAAGACTGAAATGACTCTGTTCCAGTTGAATTAAAGATGAATACCTTAAGAAGATACATTTTATTTAATGAGGAGAGAGAGAAAATCTGTCATTAAATACCAGGTGTTGAACAAGGTAGCTGCAGCAAATGATTGCCATCCCTAATCCACTCCTGAGTGGGAGATGAGCCCTGGACTAAGGGCAATTTGCTGTCAAATGTATCATTTATGATTTTTCTTTCAGTGTTCTGTAGTCTCAAACAAGCACCTTTTTAGTCTGACTGTACTGTACATGGTCTGATGTGCTCTGAGCAAATCCTTCAGTCAGCAGAGCTCCTGCTGCCCAACTAAAGCCACTGATACAAAGCATGCTCAGTATGGAAAACCCAACTTTTTTTACTCTGTTCTTCCAAGCATTTGCATCACTGTGATGGTCCTCATGAAACTGGCATTTGTTGCACATCTGAACAGGCACTCGCTGGCCTGTGCCCAGCAGCATGCAGAGGTTCAGTCATTTCTCTGACTCTTCCATTTATTTTCAAAATGTCTGGGTTGGGAATGGACTCTGTATGTGGAACCTTCTGTGATACTGTCTCTTGGGTTTATTTTCTGAAGCAATATTATGATCAAAGTTAACTGTGTCCACTTGCAAGGAGCAAAGCTGATGCTTGGCTGTTACGACTGAGGAATTTGTAATTTAACTCCTAAATTAATTTCTAGACCTCATAGTGAGGTAAGGGACCTGCTATATAATATGTAAAGTAATGTAAATTTCTGTTCCTTGTATTTAATGTTGTTTGTGGGCAAAACCAAAGCTGAGTCTTTCCTCTTCAGCTGTGTTTTGTCTGAAGCTAATCTGGCTTCCATTAGAATTGCAGCAAACTTTACTGAAGCCCCTTCCTCTGTAAGTAGGGACTGAAATGTATTTTTCATATATAATAATAACAGTGACTATCAAATCCTTTGTAACTGTGTTCAGCTGTGTGTAGCTTCAAGTTATTTGTGTAAAATTTAATATGCTTGTGACTTCTCTCTAACACAGGACTCTCCAGTCTCCAGAAGTCAGATGGTAGCTAATAAGTTAGGAGGCAACTGGCAAGCTTACTGTCTAAAACATTTAAAAAGATGCCTACTAGTTAAACTTTCTACTGAATATAACTGTCCTTGCATGCAAGAAATAGTGTTGTAATAATCAGCTAGAGCCTCCAACTGAGCATCAGTGCTGAGAACAACTGGAGTAGTGCACCACTTCCTAAACTTGTTAGAGGAAAAAGGTAGAAATGAGAAAAAAAATTTCTCACACTGTATCTCCAGAACTATCAGAACACTCTGGTTACTATGAAAGAGATCACAAAACACCTTTCTCTGGTAGCTTCTTTGTTCAGTGTATAAAGAGCTTTCTGTAAGGAAATTAACTTTCCTTTCTCACCATCTAAGGGAAAAAAAAAAACCTCTCTTTTGTTTGCAACACTTCGCAGTCTCTGTTCAGTGGAAGTCTTGTTGCAGTGGGCAGTGACACTCCCAGCAGCTCTGGTTTCACCTGGCAACCCGGGAACCTTTTGTTTTCCCTTTCAGGAGAACAAATTAGGATAAGGAGCATTAAATTACAGAAGCCCGAATGTTGTTGGAGGGTAACTCTAAACGTTGGCTCGGGTACACACAGTGTTCTTGAGCCCAAAAGCTGCAGCAAAAGCCAAAAAAAACCGAGGTGGGGGAGCAAAGTTTGTGCCCACAGCTCTGGCAGAGCCCCTGTCACCCACAGCCTGGTTTGTCCCTCCCTCCCGGTGTCCTGCAGAGATGCCCCCGATTAAATCTCTCTGTAACTCTGTGAATTTTTCTATTTCTAGAAGGTAGCTTGCAGTCCTGTGCGGGAATATTTCTCTTTTCACCTAAAAGCTGCCACCGTGTGGCAAAGGACGATTATTACCGCCTGAACCGGTACCAAACGGACCCAAAACCACCCGTGGATCCGCCGGCTTTCTTTTTCCACACCCCCAACTCCTCTGGCTTTGCCCAACTGGGCTGTCCCAGCCCGGAGAACTCTCTGGATGAAGCAGGAGAACTCTGGATGAAACAGCAGAACTTTTCCATGGGCAGAGCACCACTGGCTTTGTCTTTTCCCTTATTTCAAAGCCTGGAGTTGTAACCCGGTCCCTCGCGTCCTCCATGAACTCGTGGAATTTAAGATGCTGTGAAATAAATAAAAAATAAGAAAAAAAAAAAAAGGAAAAAAAAAACCTAAGCTGTTTTGATGTAGGTTTTGTAAACCAAGCGTCGCGTTGGGGATGGGGCTGTGGGGGGCTCGGGGGTGGGACGGGGACGCTCAGAGCACCTCGGGATCGGGGGGAGGGACAAAGGGACAGACGGACAAAGGGAAAGATGGTCAAAAGGACAGACGGACAAAGGGAGGGACAAAGGGACAGACGGACAAAGGGATGGACAAACGGATAAAGGGAGAGACGGAGGGACAAAGGGATAAATGGAGGGACAAAGGGACAGACAGACAAAGGGATAAAGGGACAGATGGACAAAGGGACAGACGGATAAAGGGAAAGATGGGCAAAGGGACAAAGGGACAGACAGATAAAGGGACAGAAGGAAAGATGGGCAAAGGGACGGACAAACGGATAAAGGGAGGGACAAAGAGACAGAGGGACAGACGGACAAAGGGAGGGACAAAGGGACAGACAAGGGGACAAAAGGACAAAGGGAGGGACAGACGGACCGGGTTCCCCCGTCCCTGGGGGCAGCCCCGGGGATGCCGTCCCCGCGCTCTCCCCGGGCTCTCCTCAGAGCACTGGGGGTACAGGGGGGGTTGTGCAGCACCACGGCCCCACCATGACGCTTTCAAGACCGTTTCCGTGACGTCACGCAGCCCCACCCGAAGCTCTCCCCTTCCTCTGACGTCATTCCGCTTCCGCCGCTCTCCCTTCCTTTCCGCAGCCGCCACCGCGAGGTGAGGACGCGGCCCCGGGGCTGCTCCGCACGGAGAGTTCGGGACGGCCCAACCGGGACCTCACGGGGATGGGCGGGGGGTGGGAGCGGTCCGGAGGGGTCTTTCCTGGGTTCTGGGTTTCCACAGGGATCGGGATAAGGGAGCGGGGGTAGCGCTGCGCTCCAGCCCGGCCCGCAGCCCCTCAGCCCCCCCCTGTATCCCTCAGGTATTCCCGCTCCCTCCCAGCCGCAAAACCCGAAGGAGATGCAGAACGACGCCGGAGAGTTTGTGGATCTCTACGTCCCTCGGAAATGGTGAGCGGGACCCTCCGGATATCGGGGGGAACGGGGAGGAAAGGGGGGGCCTGAAGCGCTGCGGCCCCGGCACAGGCTCCACAGAGGCTCTTGGGGGTTTGCACTGGGGGGGGGGGGAATATGAGGTGGTTTATTCTGTTCCCTGTGTTTTTAAAAGGTTTCTCTAACCAGGGTAGGTTTGAAGGGAGCCCTGCAGCAGGGGGAGGTTCGTGGCAGAGCTCAGTGTGCACGTTTTTAGGGCTGCAAAGTGAAAAAGTGAAGCTTTGGTAAAGGGATCGGTTAGAAAAATCCCTACAAGTCAACTCTTTTGTGTCCATTTCACCGGGTTTCAGGCAAATGTGTTCTGCAGCTTGGGGTAACTGAGTGTTGGCAACCTAAGTGCTGTAATAGGCATAGAAACTGCATCCTCATGAGTTGCCTTTACTGCTGCGTTTTTTGAACTTTAGAAAAGGAAAAAGAAATGGATTCTCATTGGGTTTGAAAGGCCTGTGCTGCTGTGTATAAAACATGGATGAGTAAAACACAAAGTGAAGGGGGATTTGGGAACATAACATGATGCTAGGAAATGAAAATCTCCTTTAAATCTACTTAAAACCTCACTTCAAGTTTTCAGTGCTCAGGAAATTTAACTGTCACTGCCTAAACTTGTGCAGCTTTAATTTGTGTGTAGATTTTGCATTAATTAATTATTGTCATTGTCCCTTTCCCTTTGTTTAAATACATCTTATTTTATTCCTTAGCTCTGCCAGCAACCGAATAATTGGTGCCAAGGATCATGCTTCTATTCAGATAAATATTTCTGAGGTAAGTTTTGTAACAGAAGTTGGAGAAAGCTGCACTTTTAAACTTTTGATAGCAGTGTAGAACTGTGACAGCTTGGGTCACACCTCCAAATAATCCCTAGAGACCTTTAAAGTGTGGAGCTTGAGGGCTTTCAAACCTTCCAGGGTGTTTCTGTGCCACTCCTGGTTATTTTCCAGCCTGTTGGAAAATTCTCATTAGAGGGTGTTGCACAAAGCTCTCCATTGTCTCTTCCAGTATTTTAATTATTTGGCTGAATACAGCTGCCTAACTGCAGACTAAATTTAGAGTTATGAATGAGGGAATTTCTGAAGGAAAGAAGGAATGCTTGTTTCTGGGAGATTCTTATCCCTCCCACCTTCACCTGTCCATGGGCCAGTACCATTCTGCAGCCTGGCCTTCTGCACCCTGTTTTTTACTTTTTTATTCTTGTTAATCTCTCTGCTTTTTCTCGTTTTTTCAAACCTTAGGATAAACTCTGGTTTCCAGAGCAGAACTCTCTGTTTCTGACCTGCTTCACTTAACTATAAAGTGCCAGTGTTTTGCTGGAATAATTTCTCTGGACAGAGCAAATGAGGCTGCTCATGTATCCGTTGCATGATCATTTCATTTACTCAGTGCTCAGGGTATTATATGCTTAGAATTTTTCTGTGCCATGCTGGTTATTTATTTTGACTTGTTATGGGACATTCAGTTTTCTTTTTAAATAGCTAAATCACTTGTGTTACTTGTCTGACTAAAGAAATGATCTTAAAAACATTTATTTCCTGTAAATGTTAAAGCAAATACTTTTCTTCTTCACTGTTTCATTCTTTCAGTCATCCTTATTTTTTACTTTCAAAGGATCAGTCATGAGCAGAACTTGAAAACAGACACATGTGGCATCACAGGGCTCACTACACATTAAATTAATTATTTATATTGTTCCATCTTTTTTTTCCTGTTAAATTTCTCAGCAGCTGGAGGAAGTGACACCGTGTCCCACAGTGTGGGCATTTTTCTAACTATAGCAAAATTTTCCCCTTTCACTTCAGCTTCCCTTGATACTGATCTTAAGAAAAGAAGCAGGTAAAAAAAAAAAAGGCAGTAAAATACACAAGTAAATTTCACTATTTGCTGTAAAAACACACAGCAAGTAGTTACTGTCTTTCTAACTGTAGCCTCGTGAGTTTTGTAGTTTGCAAAAAAATACTGAATTTACTAAGTAATTCTTATCTTTGGGTGCCAGGCAGGTGTGATGTGAGAGTTTAGAGTTTTGTGTGAGTCTGGATGGAGCATCTTGTTTGTAATTTCAGGTTGACAAGGTCACGGGCAGAGTAAATGGACAGTTCAAAACCTATGCCATTTGTGGACCAATCCGTAGAATGGTGAGTGCTGCCTTGAGCTGTTTGTGTTTCTGTTTCTTGTTATTTTGGGTGGGAATGTCTGAGATTTGTGTTTGGTCCTGAAAACACCATGTGACTGCAGCTCATAAGAGGATGATGAAAGCAAGAGTAAAGATGTGAACAAATTCACTTAATTCTTGCAAGTTTCTTGTGTTTTTTCCTCTATCCTTTGGTTTATAGAATTACTTACATTTGGTGTTTGTTTTTTTTTTTAATCACTGAGGGATCCAAGTGGATTTTTTCTTTTTAAGAATGTATCAAGCTACTGATCCTTGGTTTTTATCTGTTGGTTGTGCTCATTAGAGATGGTCTGACCATAAGTTAAATTTGTTAAACATGGTGTGAGGCCTCCTAGAGTTCATCAGAAGTTGTCTCACCCAGAATCATATCTTGGGTTAGTGCAAGTATGCATTTTATCAAGTTAAAACCATTTCTTATTTTAAGGGATGACAAATAATTTAACAGCTTCTTCTCAAAACTCTAATCTGTGCATGTGAAATTTTGTAAAAGCATCGTGCACTTCAGCACCAGCATTAAAAGCTGCAGCTCCCTCTCTTTTTTTATGTTAATCAACAGTTTCTTGGCCTCTTCAGAATATAATCTTTTAATTCTTTTTAAGGGGGAATCAGATGACTCCATTCTGCGTCTGGCAAAAAATGATGGAATTGTTTCCAAGTAAGTTTGTTTGTCTTATCCTCTAACTCCTGCAGGGATAATTTCCATACCCAGTTCCAGCATTTTGGGTCATAACGTATGCACTGTATTTATAGGATGATAACACAGTTAGTCAAAAATATTTATTTGAGCTGTTGAAGCAAACTGATTTGTAACAATGTTTGTTTCATTTTATTCTAGGAATTTTTAACTGAAGGAACTCCAGTATGGAACATCTGATGTAAAATAAAACAGTTTAAACCTGTATTGTGCTGTGTCTTTTGTTCAAATCATAAATATCACTTGGATTGATTATAGATAGTTTTAAAAGTCTTAGAAATGTGTCATCAAAAGGTACACAGATACTGATTATGAATTTTTAAATCAGCTTTTAAAGCAGTGCCAGGGTTGAAAATCAAGCATTTCCCCTTCACTCTTTGGTTCACTGTCATCTTTCTTTTCCAGATTTAATAAGTTTTGCAATTTTAGCTCAGTTTTGATCTGTAGTGGGACATTTTGCAGTGTAACAAATTAATTCAGCTTCCTGCTTTTCCACTGGAAAAAAACTAAAGGGTTCTTTTGGCTGTGATAAAGTGCAGTGGCACATTCTTTAAGTGAATTATTAAAACTGGAATCATATGAAACTGTCTCAGAGAAATACTTCCTGGCATGCTGGTGGTCACATGAGAGAAACTTAAAGGTTTGGTTTTACACTCATGTAAAACCTTGATGTTAAAAAACAGGGACATACAGAGAAATCACTTGACTATTTGGCAATATTTTAATAAATTGGATTTTTTTTGCCCATAGCAGCTTTGTCAGGTGCTTGAACAGAATGTCAGCTGTGGTTTTGGTAGTTTTTAGATCCCTTATAGCCAGTTCTATCCAGATTAAACTCTGTTTGCTCCTGTAGGGTCATCTCTGGGGCAGGGCTGTAGGGCAGTTGTCCTTACATCCTGCCCAGGCCCTCTCAAGGTTTTCTCAAGTGACAGAAACTGTTTTGCTGATGTTTTCCTGTTTATTCTCTCAGCTGTCCCCGTGCAGAGCTGTTACCATGTGGCTTATTCCTGATTTCTTTGCTGTGGCTGTGGGAATCACAAGTCTCAGAATTCTCTCTGGAGAGCCTGGAATTTGGGATGTTACAAGGAAGGGGGATGGCTGAGCAAGCCAAATGCAGTCTCTCTCCTTCCCTGTGTTTTTCTCCTCAAACATGTCAAAATGCAGCTTAATTCCTTGGAAGATCCTTTCTTGCCAGCAAACCAGACCCTGTCAACGTGCAGTGGGGTTTTTATTGAAATGAGGTGTTTTTTTGGTTTTTTTTTTTTCAAATATTTTCAGTGAGTGGGATTTCAGCTGTGAGCACTTTATGGGGGTGATGAAGTGCAGAACTAAACCTCTGTTTCAGGAGCAGAGAGGACAGGAATGGACAGGCTGCTGGCCCTTTGGAGCAGAGCTACAAGCTGAAAGATCTCTGGTTGAACATTGTCCTCACACTGATAATGCTTGAATTTACTGGGCTTCCTCTAAGCTGATAGGACTTGCAGAAAATAAGTTCCTGGATGTTTCAGGTAAGGGGGAACTTGGCTAAAAAGAGCCAAAAAAAGCTTCATACTCTGTTCACATTGCACTGGATAAGACAGAAAGCAGGTGAGAAACAGACCTTTCAAATACCACAAGCAGAAAAAAAAAATTAAATTAGGCCACATATTATTTGTGAGCTCTTCTGGCATCTGTTGTCAAGCATGAACAGTGCATTAAATTTAAAAAAGAGGAGGAGGGGTGTGTGTGTGTGTGTGTGTGTGACTGTTAGTTGGGACTCCTGGAAATAATTCATTTTTCCAGCAGATAAATCTCTGAAAACACTTTCTGGGAAGACAAATTCCGTCTCCAAACTGGGAAGATTTTTCTTGGCTTCTGTCCAACCCTCATTACTTTCCTTTGCACACAGTGAAAGGAGATAAGTTTTAATTGGACTTGATGCTTCTTTCTGACATATCTTAAATCAGCTGCTTCTGCCTTGGCACTAGGGGAGAACTTGAAATAAAACGAGTGACTGCTTAGTGCAGATAAATGCCTGCTTTACCAAAGAGTTGAAATATTGTTGACTTGCTTCTAATCCCCTGGGGCTCTGCTCATCCATGTGGATTTCAGTGGAATTCCTCCATAAGCCAGAGTGAGCTGACAGCTTAAAAGTTCAAGATGAACTTTAGGCCTCTCTGATGTCTTTTTAAGCAATAAAACTGCATTAGTGTACATAGTTTTAAAGTTATATATAATATATATATAATTATATATAAGTAGATTATATTTAAAATTTAGTATTTATGAAATACTATGTATATGTATTCATATAAATTATATAAAATTTATTAGTATATATATTTAAAACTTTCTTTGCTTTGTAGCACTGACGGACGTAGTTTGTCAGAATTTTTAAAAATTGAGACAAACTCCTTTTTCATGAATTTCTTGTAGAAGGAAGTAGAAGAAAAGCCCTGATGCCATCTCCATAAACCCAGTTCAATTAGCAATTAGCAGTGGATTAGTGTGTGAAGGTCACACCTCTGCATACCACGAGGTCTCAACAAAAACGTCAGCAGAATCCCAACAGAGGACACGTGTCCCTTTAAAAATCAATTTTCAGTTGAGTTTTCTGGTATTGTGATGTCAAAATGTTCTTTGTTTTCCTGGGACAGGAATAGTTCAGATCTTCTCGAGCCATGAAAGGGAATGAGCTGGACTTGGACTGTACCAGATGGACAGAGTTGCCCTTACATGGTTACATTGCACCAAGTTGTGAAATTCTTTCCTCTTACTTATGAGGACTTGGCAGTGGCACCCTAAAGACATCTGATTTAACTCGAGGCTATTTTAGTGTCTTTGGCCAAAATTTTGCTGCTCAGATGAGTTTATCTGCTCCCTAAAGCACCTGTATGTATTTGTAGGAGCATGGAGATCTCTCATACTGATTTTTCCTTTAGGTGCTGATGTTCTGTTAATTAATTTTATGGTGTTGAAAAGCTGCTTCAGCCCATCTCTGATCTCTGTGTGATGTGATCAGAGGTCTGGGCTTGGACCTTCAGCTGCTCTGAGCACACTTTTGGCAGCTTTGGGAACATCAGCCCTGCTTGCAAGGTGCCAATCAGGCAAAAATCAGGCAAAGCACTGCCAAGGTTGGGAGAAGACAAGAGGCAACTTGCTTCCCTTCACTCTGACTCAGAAGAGGAATAAAAAAAGAGGAATAAAAAAGGCCAGGAGTGTCTTTTGTCTTCATGTCCATCCATTGCTGCTGCTCTCTGCTTCCTGCCTCAAGCTCCTCAGGAGTTTTGTGGAGCAGAGGCTGCCCCACCTGTGCTCCTTACAGAAAGGAACCTGGGACAGCTCCTGAAGGGATATTTTTTATTTTCCAAAAGCATGCAGTGATGCTGGAGGCTGCTGAAAGCCTACCTAGAGGTCTGAGCTGAGCTGTTCAACCAGACTTGGCAGTAATTTTGTTTTGCAGCTGGATGGCAGGGAGAGCTCTCTCCTCCCATCTCATCTTTTGGTTCAATTGTTGTCACTCTCAGCCATAGCTAAGAGATGAAAACACCTCTGCTGCAAATATTACTTTCAACAGGCTATAAGGGAATTGATTTTAGGTAATTCCTGGATGATCATTTGTGCTGAGGCATCCCAGGGAGGGGCAGCTTCCCCATGGAGAAGTTGGATTAATGAGATGGATTAATGAGATGGATGAGAAGTTGGATTAATGATTAATGAAACAAAACCAAAACCATAGCCATCTAATTTCCTGCTGGGAAATACACTGATGTTTAACAGCAGCCAGGAGTGCCCTTTGGCTGGATGTACAAGAGGAACTGCAAGGCACTGAGATTTTAAGAATTAACAATAGTAAGGTCAATGTGGGATTTTAATTTTTTTTTTTTTTCCCTAAATGTATTGTGGTGAAAAAGGCATTATTTTAATTTCTGTTTTCAGACAGACAGCAGTGAGGAAGATAAATGGGGAGAAGCTGAACAAATGTCCACACCTGAGCTTTGATATGTCCTGTTCTGTGGGATTTTTTTGAATGGACTGAGCCTGGGAAGGGAAGGGCAGAGCAGAGCAGGTGGGTGTCCGTGGGTGCCTGTGGGTGTCCGTGGGTGCCTGTGGGTGCCTGTGGGTGTCTGTTGTGCTGGGCACCCTCCCTCCTGGGGTGGGTTGGACCCACCCAGCCCTGTCCAAGCTCCCCCTTCCTCAGCAGAGCAGAAAACAAGCTGGAAAAGCTGGTGGGTGAAGGCCAGGAGACCTCTTACCTGTTGCTATCATGAGTAAAAAAGGAAAATTCATTTTTTTACTTATTTATTTTAGTTCAGATGGTGACAAACCCCAACCACCCAGGCCCAATATCAAAAGGAAATTAAAATAGGAAAAAAAAATTGATGCTGCAACCGGTGAGGGGCTGGGGCAGCCACAGCTTCTCTGGGCAACCTGGGCCAGGGGCTCAGCACCCTCTAACATGGTCCATATGGGGATCTGAAGTGAGGGATGGACACATCTGGTAGCACCAGGGGTAAAATGCCATTCTTGGGAGTCCCAGAGATGTTATGGATAATACCCATAAGAATGGATGGTAATAATATCCATAATAGTGGATATTACCCAGAAAAAAAGAAAAAAACAAAAACCAAAACAACTTGGCAGAGGTATGGAGGATGTTTAAATGTGTAGATTGCAATCTGAATTCTTAATACAAAGTGTGTGTGGGAACATGAAAAGTCTCAATCAAGAATATTATCCATAAAAATGGGTATTATCTGTTAAGTTCCTCTGAGGGGATGGAGGAGGAGGGAAGCCCAGGCTTGCTGGGTGTCCAGGGGTGGAAGGAAAAGTCACACTTCTCATTTTGATGTTGTAAACTGTGCACCAGGACCCACCACAGACATCAAAATGAAGCTGTTGCTTCTCTGGTTTTAAATCAAATAATCTTTTCACTGCTTTCATAGGGCACCAGAGTCCTGAGAAGCACCTTGAGCCATCTCCTGATCCATCCCAAAAGGCAGTGGTGTCCTGATGGGAAGTTACTCAGGCTGGCAGGTAAGTAAAGTTGAGCAGAAATGCTAAGATTCTGCATGTTTGATTCCACAAAACAGCATTTTCATCAAGTGTTCAGCACCACTGAGCTGAGCAGTGTGATGGTTCCTGCTTCAGGCAGTTTTTGGAATATCTGAGGCTGGATAAAACCAGCACTTCAGAATAAAGTGGGCAGTGCACCAGGGAGGTGACAGAGATCACGACTTGCAGCTTGTCCCTGGTTCATTCAGTTCTTTCCTCTACAAGGGCTGGGGATTTAATTCTCCCTTTGACCAGTTTGAGACTAAAAGGAAGGGATTTACATGCCAGATTTCTGTTCTGGCCAATGGAGCCACACTTGCAGCAAACTCCCTCTGCATTCCTGGGAAAATGGGGTCAGTGGTGCCCTAACACTCAGCCAGGAGCAGGATCTGTGCCCATGGAGCTGGGCTGGGGAAATCATGACCTTAAAAAGTTGACACTGCTGTTAAATTCAGCATCTGCTGTCCTGTGTCTGCTCTCAAGTGCCTGGAATCATGCAAAAATTCAGGAGTAATCTCAGACTTGGAAGAGTTTCCAGGCAGGCTGATCAAAACTTGAGGATCTAAGGCTGCCTGTACCCAAAAATAAGTAAATAAAAGGAAGATAATCCCAGATGGTGCTGATTAAAAGATGAACTACAAAAGGCAGATTAAGGAAGCAGCTTTCAGACTGCAAAGTATATTACCTGAGAGGGAGCTTGATCACTGTAATCAGAGCTCATATTTCTGGGAAGCCAGCACATCCTGACACATCCCAGCTTTTGGAGAGCCTGAATCCTCCTGCAGAAGATCCTGGTGCCAAGATTTGGGTCTTTTGATCACAGAAGCATCAGATGTCTCAGCAGTCACCTTGCTGAGTGGTACAAGTGGGACCAGGTCAGGCATCTTTCAGGGAAAAGGGAGGCAATTTGGGAAGATTTTTCTGACCTCCTCTCAAATATTGCACTTATCCAGGGAATATGAAGCTTTGGAGGTGTGGGATAGGTGGAAATGTACTGTGTTCACTTCTGATTTTGCTATGGAATGGCTGTTACCAGACCTGGTTTGGTCTCAATGCCCCAGATGCAGGTTTATTTTTTTAATTCTTTTCCAAAATGTATTGTTTGTCACATAGCTCTGTGCTTTCTCTTTTTCAAGCTGATTTGAAACTCTCTCTCCAGCAGGGTTAATCTTTGCCAATGCTGACTCACTCCTCTAACTTTTAATTCCCTGAAAAATTCAAATATTCAGGAAAGTCTCATACACACGTGCACGACAGCTTTCCATGCAGTGATGTAAAAACACCAAACTATGTCACTTCATCAGATATCCTGTGGCTCGTGTCTGTTCTCAGCCCTCATTTATTTCAGTATAAAATAAGAAAAAAAGAGAGAAAGGGTGGAAAAAAGTGCTGTTTGTTTCTGCTGAGCAGAGAGCTGTTCCTGGCATGCTGCCCACGGAGTGTGCATCACAGGCATTCAGAAGAAGTAGAGCACTGGGGCCAGGACACAGGAGCTATTTTCTACTTCTGACAGTAATTTTTTGGGTTTTTCTTTTGAGCAAGACTACCACATCCTTTACTAGAGTTTACCTATTTCTAAAATGAATGTAATAAAAAAAGCAGGAAGCTTTGAATTTATTTGAGGAGTGCTCAGAAAATGCAATATGAGGTGGCATGATTTTTAAATAACTGCTGTGGAAGGAATATATACTTTAAAAGGGACTTTAAAGAAAACATGCAGTAAACTCAATTGAGCCAGAGCCAGGTGTCCTGATTTAGTATTTTAATCCCTGGTTTTATCTCTGTTCAGCAAGGAAATTTTACAGCATCAGTTTTCTGCATATAAAGTCGTGCAGGTAGAAAGTGTAAATTAATGCAGGCATAAAGTATAAAATACAAAGTAATGCAGGTATCTTTTTTTCTCTTTTGGAATCCTGTACCATTTATGGGGGTAGGACCATCTGAGGATGTTTTTTTCTTCCTTTAGGGGGTGGGAAATGAGAGGGAGAGCCATATCAAAACTGCCTGCTGGAAAGAATGAGTCTGATTTACAACGCTCTGCAGTTTGAGATAATGCCTCTGGTATTTGGAGACTCCAAAACACTAAAAGCAGAGCTCCTGGGGAGCCTGTTCTCAGTCATCCAGTTCTTGTACCCACAGCTGGGACCCAGGAGTCATGGCTGGCACAAAGACCTGACCATCTTACAACTCTGCTACTCCAAGGCACAAAGTTGTAGCTGCTACGTTGGCTCTGACCCAGTCTAAAGACTTCCAGGATTTCTGAGGTCAGATTCAGAGGATGCCATTACACTTCCATCTTCATGAATCTGCAAAAGACAAAGCTCTCCAGAAGTGCTCAGAGCTGAGAACAGAACAAACCAGGAGAAATTCCAGCAAAGGGGGAGGTAACTGATTCCAGCTCCAGATAAGAGTTGTTATCAGAGAAGCTCATAAATCCACCCAATTTCAATTTAAACAGAGTGTCAGGCAGCATCCCCTCCTGCATTGTGCCTTGCCTCCAGGGATCTACAGCTGCTTGTTCTGATCAACAGCTTCCATTCTATCTCTTGGGTTCCCAAAAGTCACTACATCCTGGAAAACATTTTGGTTTTTGTGGTTTTTTTTTTTGGGGGGGGGGGGCTGTGTGCTAATTCTGAATGTCTGTGTGGCCTCAGGGAGAAGGAGCAAACCATGTTTCTGTTCCATAAACAGCCCCAAATTACTGTTTGGCTGTCACTTGGGTGCCTAGGAAATGCACTAATGAGTAAAACAACATATTTTGGCAAAAAAAAAAAAAACTTGCCAGAGGTATGGAGGATGTTTAAATGTTGAATCTGCAATCTGATTTCTTAATCCAAATTGTGTGTGGGAAGGTGAGAAGGCTCCATTCAGAATTAGTGCCAGTGTCCTGGGGCTTGTAGTTAAACACCTAATAACCCCATGCTCCTTGATAGCATCAGTGCCTGCCCAGCATCACCTGGGCTGCATCACTGTCACCTTTTGGTGTCCCCACTGCACTCTGCATCTTGGCAGATAAAGATTTCTTGGGGAGAGGGACATGAGGCCACACCACTGTAATCTGTGGATCTTGACTCTGGTTTTGCCTCAAGAATTAGCTGTGAGGGACTTTGGCTGAGTGAAAATGGGAGAAAAATTATGTTTGGTGTTCAGAAAACAAAACCAGAAACAAAACCAAACCAGAGGTTTGTTCTGGAAAACTATGGGTTTGCTGTTAAAGAATGGTGTAGGTGTGAGGAGATGAGCATCTCTGGCAAGTAGCTGGTCCTGAGGATGGTGTTAAGCTGACATGCATGTGCTCCAAGGGGTTTCTCAACAACTCCTTAGTGTTGCATGAAAAAAAAAAAAAAATTAAATCATGTTCTGGTCAGCCATGCCTTCTAGGGCTGTCCTGCAATAATTATTAAGAGTGAGAGTCATGACTTTGCTATTATTCTAGCAATTCTACTAAGGGAAAATTAATGGATTTATTCCAATCATATTTTGTGTCTTCCAGCAAACAATTCTGTCATTTCCAGTACAGCAACACAAGCACAGGGGGATTTTGCTTCAGCATTCATGACTTTTGAATGACCTTGCAGAATAAGGACTGGATGGTGAAGTGACCTGAGGAAAACACCATGTCATACACTGCTGGGAAGAGTTGTCCAGAACAGGATGCTGGGAATAACTAACATTTTGGATCAAGCTATAAAACAAGGCTCTGGACTCTCCCCACAGCGTGGACACAGAGGTCTGAACCCTTGGGACCTGATGTCAATCAAGCAGAAGCATCAAATATCTGTGGCAGATGGGGACATGGAGAGGGGAAGGTGTTTTCTTCTGCTGGACAAAAATGTTCAGCATCTCAAGCCTGTAATATCACCTCCCTGCCTTCTGTGATGAGGAAACTTGGGGCATAGAAGCTTTGTCATCCTAGGTATCCAAGTGACATGTCACTAGGATGTTTGTGCCCAAGCAGAACAGCAACAATGTGCTGAGCAAAGGGGAAAGGGGAATTCCCAGAGAACACTTCTGAGGAGCAGTGCTTGGGGTAATAATTTGATAAAATCTCCATACAACCCTTTGCTTTTATTACTGCAAAATGTCACTGAAGGAAAGGAGCAGGTGGGAATGTTTTGTGTTTAGTGAAAGGTGGTTCCAGGTGGGGCAGCAGACTCTTCATCTCTGTCCTGAAACAAGCTGAGCCTGGCACCTTGCTTGAAAAAAATCCCAAATTCAGTGTCACACAGTGGGGAAGAAACAGGACAGTGACCTGCAGTTCCTCCTGGGCTGCTTTGAAATGCAGTGCTCTAGGTGAAGGAGATGTTTCCCAGCTGGATGGTTCACAGCTGGATGGTTGTTTCACAGCTGGATGTGACCCCCTCCCCTGGCCCAGAAGGGAGGGCAGATGAGGTTGTGACAGAAACCCAGAGGTGAGATGTGAAGAGAGACAGAGTGGCTGGGTGGTTACATAGAGAGCAGGGATGCTGAGGAACCAGGGATGCTGATGCCACCAGAACAAGAGATCTGCTGAGCAGCTGGTTTGTGGATTCCCCATGCCTGGTCTGCTTGTGAGGGGGGATAAAGCAGGATAAATCCAGGAGCAATGGACACACTCAGGTGAGGGGGGGGTGAGGAAGGAGTGAGCAGGTGATGAGGCTGAGAGGTGGTCATGACTTGGGGGAAATTTTGAGGAAAAACCCACTGATATCTGGAGGGAGGGACTGCTGCCTGCTGGGAGAGGGTGGGAAGGGGGATTTTTTGTGGATTTTTATGGGATGTGGGGCCCAGACACTGAGATCACTGTGCTGCTGTGTGCTCTTTGCATGGGCAGAATGTTTGCCTTGTAACCAGCAGGGCTGCATCCATCTGCATGGGCTGGTAATGGTTAATCTTGAAAAGAACTTGTGCTTCCCTGTCTGTTTTGTTAGAAATGACCTGAGCAGAAACAGCATAAAATCACTTGCACTAAACACATGGCTGGAATCCTTTTGATAAAGTCCAAGTCCCAGGACAGCTTTCCTAATGGCCTGGCTGTCTGCTTCCCATCTCAGTCCAACTTCAGAAGCAATTTGATCCATTCCAGTTGGCTCCAATTGAACACCTGGGTTAAAAACAGGGAGATTCCCAATCAGAGTCAGGAAGGAAAGGAGCCGTTTTGGAGTCCTTCCTTCATCTCTGTTTCTTTGTTGGAAATGTTGGTGTTATTTAATTGACTGTTAAATCCTAACCACATGAGCACCCTCCCTGGGTGTAATCTCCTGTGATAAATTGCCCAGTGCTCTGTCAGGGGCACATTCTGGTCTCCAACCTTTGCAAGACTGAGTGGCCTGTGATTACAGCTGATTTTTGGAGAGGGAACAAGGGAGGGGTGGATCTTATTTCAGTGTAAATTGATTCAAAAAGGCTTCAGATTTGGATACAGATCCTGTTCCCTGCTCTGCTTGAGTCCTTTGTAGATGTAGCTGTTTTTCCATGGTTTTCAGCAAATGTTTACAGGGTCCAGGTCTTATCAGAGAAAGGGAAGCCCCTAGGGGAGAGCAACCAGAGAGTTGCACAAGGTTTTGTCTCACAGGCAGAAGAGAAGGAAGGAAATGGGCTGGGATAGGGTTAGGTAGGAGCTGGTTATCTGTTGGAAGCAGCCTGCACACAGTCAGATCTCCAGGATCAGGAGAGAGATCTTGAAGGTGGAAGTGGTAACAAGATATGAAGAAGGAACTGAGCAGATAAGAGGAGGTTGGGAAAAAAGAGCTGTAAGTCTTCAAGAAAAAACTTTCTGGTCCTACAGTCTTTTAATATTTTTATATTTTAATATTTAATGTTAAAATATATCTTTTTTAATATTTAATATTTAATTCTGGACATTCTCCTCCTTCAGAGCTTTCCCCTGACATCACCTTCTGGTCTCCAGAGCCATAAAGGTAACTCAGAGTCAGAGCAAAGTGCTGGCATCTCCGAGGAGCACAGCTGCTTGTATGGAGTGAGTGAACAGGGATTTCTGGGATGCTGATGACTCCACTGACATGGAATTCCTCCCCCAAACCTTGGGAAGTAGGAAGGTGGCAGTATCTGTGAGCTCCACACCTGGCAGTGTTTGTTACCTCTCAGATAGAGATTCCCACCCCACTGGGAAGCCACTTTCATTTTTATCCAGCCGAGAGGGCAGCTTTAGCTTTGCTCAGACTGTCTCTATTTTAAGATTCCTCACTTGATGTTTTTTTAACTCCCAGGGCAGCAACAAAGCAGCAAAAGGCTCTGGGCAGGTGATGGGGTACAGCAAAACTCACGGGGAGCAAAGCCAAGAAACCAGGACCCTGCAGCAGGAGAGGAGCATCCCTGTGGGAAGCAGTTTGTGGGAAGCACAAACTGGGAAGCAGTTTGTGGGAGGCAGGACAAATCTGGCCCCAGGTGTGTGCCAGATGCAGCAACATCTTGTCTGGAGTGACTGTCCCTGGTGTCAGGCATTTGTCTCCCCTCTGGAATCATAGAATCACAGAATGGGCTGGGTTGGAAGGGACCTCAGAGCTCATCAAGTCCAACCCTTGATCCACTCCCACTGCAGTTCCCAGCCCCTGGCACTGAGTGCCACATCCAGGCTCTTTTGAAATATCTCCAGGGATGGAGAATCCACCCCTTCCCTGGGCAGCCCATCCCAAGGTTTGTGCTGGGTGCTGTTTTCCCTGTACCATCGAGGCTCTGGCACTCCAGGGAATCATAGAATCATAGAATCATAGAATAGACTGGGTTGGAAGGGACCTCAGAGATCATCGAGTCCAGCCCTTGAACAACTACTGCCACAGTCACCAGACCATGGCACTGAGTGCCATATCGAGTCGCTTTTTAAATGTCTCCAGGGACGACGAGTCCACCACCTCCCCAGGCAGCCCGTTCCAATATCTGATCACCCTTTCTGTGAAAAAATTCTTTCTATGGCTCAGGGGACACAGCCTGGGGCACTGGGCTGCCTGTGTCCCACGTTGGATGCTATTCCCAGGAATTCTGCCTGTGTGTCCCCCCAGCAGCTGCTGTGACAGAGCCCAATGTCCCCACCACACTTCCAGCACGTCCTTTGGCATGGCCCTGCTGATAACAGCATGTTCCCCCAGCCCAGCTCATTTTATCCAAATACCATTTCCCTTCTCTGTCCTGAATCATCACCAAGCTCATACCAGTGCCTGTGTGTCAGTGCCAAAGGAATATTCCCTGACAATATTCCCTTTTCTCCTCAGCTTTCTCCCAGCTCCCTTTAATTCCAAAATATTATGACCCCAAAGGCAGTAAAATCCATATGTATCGACATAAAAGTAAGTACTTTAATCATTTAAACCCAAGATTAAAAAAATAATAATAATAATAACAACAATAACAAGACCCTGAAGGGAGAGAGACTGAGAAAGGAAGATCAAATATAAAAAAAATGCTGTGCATGTTCTGGCCAGGAGCCAAAGGGCTGCTGGGCTAGGTTGGGATAAAATAGGGTTTAGTTTCTGGTGTGAGAAACTACTTGAGTGAATCTGTAGCAAACAAAAGGCAATTTACAAAAGGACACAGGCCATGGATGGAGGAGAGGAGGGCAGCCTGCCAGTCCTGTCAGCTCCTGTGATTTCATCATGTCTTGCAGTATCAGATATTTTACTTGCAGCTTCCTTTTCTCCTTGTATTAAAAAAAAAAAAAAAAAAAAAAAAAAAAAAGCATTTCTATTCATGAACTCTGTAGGTGAAAACTTGAAGTAAACCCCAAAGATGGTCCAGAAACCAAAAGGCAGATGAAGACCACCAGAGTTTCAGTAACTTAATGAAAATTAATTTTAAATTATATTTAGCTTCCTAAACAAGAGTGAGGGAGAGGAGGAGGCTTTTTCAGTGTTTGGGCTGGGCAGTGTGAAATGCTTTCTTGGAGCAGGAACAACTGTTTACATTTGAAAAGAAATGCTGTGTCAGCAGTCCTGGGGGCTCATCACTCAGTGACAACATTATCTCCCTGGAGAGCTTCCAGCACCAGGGGAGTGTTGGATCCCCCAGAAACTGCAGAAACTTCCAGACCACCACCAACTCCTCTGCAGATCCCAGGGGGGGGGTCAGAGACCAAGCCAGCTCTGGGAGCAGGGGGGTACAAACCTACCAAGGGAATTCTCTCCATAATGGGAACCTTGCCCAATTTTTAAAAGGAGTTCAGGCCACTTTTTCCCTTGGGAGCAGGATGCAGGGCATGTACCCAGCCCCATGGCATTTCCAGCACAGCCCCCAGGAGGAGTGGGACCAAGGGGAGTGAATCACATCACGTCCTCTGCTGTGCTCTGACTCTTCTCAATAAATGGAGCAGAGAGATTAGCTGGGTTGGAAAATCTAAAGCTTTTCTATCAGTTGCACACTGTGCTTAATATCCTTGATAATTAAACAGTTGGCTGGTTGGATAAACTTTTTTTTTCCTCTTTTTTTTTTTTTTTTAATTGCTCAGAACTAGGCAGCTCTCAAGCCAGTGGACATTTAGCTACAGAAGGTAAAGGCATTATGTGCAGAGAAGTTTAGAAGGCTGTTGGATATACAGGATTGCTTCCCCAGGGGTCATCCTTGTCTTTTCCCATGATATTATCTGAATTTTGAGGCCAGTTGTGGGCTCAGGAATTCTGCCCACGCACATTTTTTTTGGCTGTTGTAGAGCCTGGGATGACAGTGGGTCAGCCCACACAGGGCAGTCTGTGGCCATAAAGCAGCCCCAAGCCAACATCAGCTCGTTCCTAATTTTTTGATTTTTGAAAACACCACTGTGGGAGGGTAGGGAGCAGAACTTTGGGGTCATAGCATCCACTTTGGGCTTACCTCAGGCAATCGTGGGTTTTCCCCAGAAGTTTTGTGGTCAGACATCTGTGGGGGTGAGCTGTGCCTCTGGGGGATTTTTGGCAGTTTTGAGGTTCAGCTCCAACAGAGGCTCTGCTGCTGTAGCAAACCAAATCCATGGAGTTTTCAAGCAGAGATGGAGCTAAGGAGCTGAGATATCATGTAAGTTGGCTGAGGGAAGGTTGGTGTTGGCATCAAGCCCATTTTGTGTTACATTCAGCAGTCTTAGGGACCCCTCCCTGGGCACGCAGTGCTGATACAGATTTTCCATGGATACACAGCCTGGATGTGGCTAATGGAAGGGAAAGAAGGTGTGTTTGCTCCTCATTAGGTGATAATTTCAAGTGATTCCCACCCATTGCCTGAGCAGCCTCTGACAAAGGAGTCTGTGTTCTGCTTCTGTCTGATCAACCACATCCTCTGGGAGATGCAAGAGGGAGCTGCAGACACTGTTTGCAAAAGGTGAAGGGTTTGCAAGTGCCCTGGCACAGGCTGTGCCTCTGAGACAGTGTTTTCTGAGTGTTTTCTGAGTGTTTTCTGAGTGAAGAGAGAGGCTGGCTCCTGGTTTTATCTGCTTTGTAGCTGCCATAGGTACAGGCCACTGAAAAATCCCTTTGTTTGGCTTTTTTTGTGGAAAAAGGATGTGTGGGGATGGGTGAGGATGTGGCTGTGAGTCCAGTGTGCTCTCTGCTACTCCCATTGCCCAGGTTGATGGGACAAATGGGGAGGGATGGAATTCCCAACAGGAATTGTTTGGCTGCCATGGCTGTGGAGGGGACACTCCGTGTGTCACCCTCGGGAGCCCCCCAAGGATCAGGATCCCCTGTACAAAACCTGTTCTCTTTTCCCTGTCTCCACCCCAGTGTTGCCCCCTGAGGGGCTTGCTCAGACACCACTTTTTCCCTTCTGTTCCCACTTGTCTCTGTTCTCCTGAGCCAGGGCTACTTGGATCAAAATATTGCAAGGAGCAGCTTCTGGCAGGATGAGGACATCAGAGAAGTCCCCAGGACTTCTGATTCACTTCAGTATTACCTGTCTCCTCTCCTCATCAGCCAACAATATTTTTGTTGAGGATAATTTGTCAAAGGCAGTAAATGAGGCTCAGGTGGACTGACAGGAACAACGTTTAAATTGTCCCATCCCATCAGAAGCATCCCTTTCACTCCAGATATTGGGGTAAACATGAAATACTGTGGTGTTGTTCCAGGCTGAATTTCACCTGCAGCATCTGTGTATTATATGACAGCAGGCATTAGAAATGAATGCTGCCAAAACCAATTAAGCCTGGGCTCTTAATTGTAGGGGCCATTTGCTGTGCTGGTGACAGATTGTCACTGCCTGGGCATGGTGACTTCACCCTGTTCCTGGGTTTCTAGATTTTTGCTGCAGCATTTGATATGGAGGCAAATGAGAGTGTTCCTTTTGTCATATTTGTGGTGTTTTGTTTTGGTTTTTTTTCTCCAAGTGTTCTGAAAAATTAACTTGTGCTCAGACAAGTGTGATGGCTTTGGACTGGATGGCAAGATGCCCACAGGGCATTATTTTAATGGGTTTATGCTGGTGGTGGGAATATTCAACATGGGTAGCAAGTGGGGCTTAGGGCAAAAGTGAGATCTGTTCTTGATGCTTTCTGGAAGTGTCATTAGGGCAGAATATTTTGGGACTGTATATTTCTGTTTGAGAGTATTTTCATGTCTATGTACCCACCTGGTGAGTCTCTTTTTAATGAGTTTTCACCTTTCTGCTAATTGCTGCAATGCAAAGCATCTGCTTTCCTATGAACACATACATTCCTTTCTGGATATCCCTCTGGAAAAACTAACAACAGCCCTGACTGATTATCTCCATTTCTAAAAATGCATCTTAATACCTAATCCTCACCACCACTGCCAGCCAGGCAGCTCCATTGATAACAAGATTAAATTATTTTCCCATTCAAATACCTACCTCTAATTTTTAAGTGTTATTCCTGTGTTTTCCAACAATGGAAAAAGCCAGGATGGGCATTGTATTCCCTGGAGTGTCACAGCCAACATGTTTAAAGCTGTGAAATAGAATCCACTGTCTCATTTCTTGGTTCTGTAGGTGAATTATTGTCTCCTCCCCTGCTCCACACTCAGTTGATTTCTAACTCAGAACTGAAAGTGAAGCATCTTATGTTTTGCTTTTCAAATGTGTTTTTTTTTTTTTAAATTCCGTTTGAGTCACGGGCTAAAATTATAGTTGACTTTGGACTATTTACAGCACAAGGATTTTAATAGCAGGCATCCACTGAAAACTCAAAGAACAGTCCCCAGATGTGGACAATTTAAACTCTTTGCTACCGTCTCTTGTACTAATACCAACTTTTTCCCATGGTTCAGTATCAGACAGAGACATGACCTAACCAAGGGGCATTTTGAGTCAGATTCCTGCTCCCTCAGAGGAGCAGCCTGCTTGGCTTCTGCAGAGTCAGCCACACCACTCTGGTTTTTCAAGCACCTTTGGGTTTTATCAAGTCTGCTTTGAAAGATGCAATTACAGCCCAACATTCGTTTTAAATGAAGGCATTTTGGCTGAGGGGAGCCTAATGCAGAACAGATTTAAGTAGCTTGAGTTACAGTCAGAAATCCCCACGAGATTGAGTTTTGCCAACTGAACACTTGCTGGGGGAGGATTCATTTCATCTTGGTCAGCAGGGGAGATGCTGCCTGTGAAACCACACAAGGGGATGAATCTAACAGGAAAGCTTTGTCCAGGACAGCTCTCCACAAGCTCACAGGGTGCTTGCAGATCCCTGGTATTGCTCAAAAAGAGTGAAGGGATCCAGCACAAGTCCAGTGAGGGAGCTGGGGGTGTTGAGGCTGGAGAAGAGGAGGCTCAGGGGAGACCTCATCACTCTCTACAACTCCCTGAAAGGAGGTTGGAGCCAGGGGGGGGTTGGGCTCTTTTCCCAGGCAACTCTCAGCAAGACAAGAGGGCACAAGAGGTCTCAAGTTATGCCAGGGGAGGTTTAGGTTGGACATTAGAAAGAATTTCTTTCTGGAGAGGGTGATCAGACATTGGAATGGGCTGCCCAGGGAAGGGGTGGATTCTCCATCCCTGGAGGTTTTTAAGATGAGACTGAATGTGGCACTCAGTGCCATGGGCTGGGAACCACAGGGGGAGTGGATCAAGGGTTGGACTTGGTGATCTCTGAGGTCCTTTCAAACCCAAATGATTCTGTGAGAGCAAAGGCAGCAGCAGCCCTGGGGTGGGACATCCCTCCCCCACATTCATTGATGTCACTTGCTGGGACTGCTGAGCTGTTGCATGGAAGATCTGGAAGGTCAGCATGGACTAGAGAAAGTGATTAAACAAAAGATACAGGGGCCTAAGGAAATGCCCTGGTTAGCTGAGATTTATGAGCCATGCTCAGATAAGTCACTTGAAACTGCTGGAAGTGAGGGGGGTGGGCATTGTCCCTTCCTGGATATGGAAGGAGAGCTCCAGGCTCTGCTTTCCAGTCCATGTGGTGTCCACGCCACACCAGAGCTGTTGGGGTGATGGCTGCAGCTTCAGGTCTCCAGTCTTGTCTTGTCTTGTCAGCTTTCCATTAGCAAAAAAAGAATTCTGGAGTCTTGCTTGTTTTGCATCTCCAGTCTAAGCAGAAGAAAACATTCTTTTGTCATGGATACAAATGTAATCATGTACATTTATACAAATGCAATTTTCTTATATTTAAATATAAGGCAGCATCTCTCTGCTTTGCCTGGAGTAAGAGAAGGACTGGAGCAATGGTTTGCCCTTCAGTGATTCCTGTTCCTAATGGTTCTGGAAATGAAATGTAATCACCAGCATCCAGAAAAGCTCCTGAAGCTTCATTTCAGAGCTGAAAAAAAGCTGAAAAAAGTGTCCAAGCTGGTTGGAAGCAAAGCAAAATCCCACTCCCTACAGGGCTCTTAAGTAGCAGGAGTGACCTGCAGGATGGGATCTGTCCTTTCTCTTCATGTGTCACAGCTGTGAAAAAGGGGGGAAGATGGTGGCAGATGCCCTGTGGCCACCCTGTAGTGCCAGGGAACTGGGAAAAACATCACCTGGAAAGCACAGAGATCCCTGGAGTGCCTTCATCACATCTCCTCCTGGTACCTTTTATCTTTAAAGCAATTTATTAGGGGTAAAATCAGTTGCAGGGGCTAGGAAAGGGCAGTCAGGCAGGAGTATGAGTTCAGAGGAGAAAAATGCTCATGAACCTCCCTGCTCCTCCCAGGCAAAGAAGCTGCCAGCCTTGCTGGGACATGCCATGTGTCAAGCTGTCACCCCAGGGGCTGGAGAGCATTCTGCTGGGGTTGGTTGGTTCAGCCAGGAGGGAGCACGGGGCACACCTGGAACCTCTGCCTCCCTGAAATGTCTGTGGTTGTCCCCAAGGCTTCTTTTTGACTGCAACAAAGGGATGGAGGGGAGATGGGGAGGGGGCTGTGGATTTCAGTGGGTGAAAAATCCCACTGGGAGTCTGAGGTGTGCTGAGGGTACCCTGGAGAGCCTTGGTTCTGGTGTTGGGGGGCTGTGTTGGAGCCAAGGGGACACCAACACCTTCACAGCTCATCTCTGCTTCAGGACTCCCAGCACAACCTGAACTCAAACCCACAGAAGATTAATTTTGGGGGAGGGATCTCCAGTGCTGGATTTCTGTCCATGCTGAGGATGGATGCTCCAGAGGATTCCTGGTTCCCTTTCTGGGATGCAGAACACCTCTTACTGCAGGCAGGCAGCTGCTGTCTGAGGGTTTTTTGATGTGCTCTTCCTCTCCCCACCAACTAAAAACCTGGCTGTGCATGGTCAGATTTTCTTCCTAATGCTTGTTCCCAGATTCTGTAGCAGTCTGCTCTGGGTTTTTTCTTACAGCCAAGCACAAAAACGTGAGGATCCGTACAGAGGGAGTGGTCTTAAACCAAGGCAAAAGACAATCAGGCCAATAAGTCCCAATCTTCTTGATTATTGTATAATTTCTATAGTGCTTCAAAGGTATCAGGACATCCTGTGAGCAAATCCTAGGAGTGAATCCACTCCTCCAAAAGTCTGTAATATGATCTCCCAAGCATTAATCCCTGACTTTCCCTTTTTGCCATAACCTGGAACATCTTCCTGCTCCAAAAAGTCTCTTGAGGTCCCTTTTCCTTCCCTTCATCAACTGCTTTGTTCTTATTACGTGTAAGTTTCTACTGATTTATTACTGCTCCTTTTTAAGGCCTTGGTCCTTGTTTGTTTAATTTTTTTCTTGTAACCATCTGGCTGCAGCATTTTCGGTACCAGGGCCCTAACATTTGCTGAGGATCAAAGGAACTTTTTGAAACATTATTGTTTGTTACCCTGAAGATGTGGCAGCCTAAAAAAACCAAGATTTCCATCCCAGGGAGTTGGTGACTGAGATACAGGAAATCCAGCAGAGTGGGCTGGACTAAAGTCACTTTCTGGTCAATTTGGGCAGCAGGGTTCTTGGAGCTGAGGTTTGGCTGCAGGGAGCCCCCAGGGGATGGTTTGACCTTTAGTTTGAATTTAGGTCTGTGCTTTGGCTTTTCTAAATTGTGGCTGCCAGAGGTCTCCAGGTCACAGGGCTCCATCCTCAGAGCACTTCCAGCAGTGTGGGGGGAGGGATGTAATTATTGATATTAATTACAAACAAACAAAAAAAAAATTTAAAAATTGGTTGTAAACTGGAAGTGAAATGACAATTTACTGGGGCTGTGTGCTTGTTGCTTGTGACCGCTGTGTATTTAGAGTATTCTGCTGATATAAATGGTACCACCTAAATTACTGGTGTAGCAAATGAGCTGTGCTGTCCCAAACAGGAAGGTTTCTGCCACTGTATAAATGGTTGAAGCAGAAGAGCTGCTCTCTTTGCTTAAATAAACAGGGTAATAAAAGTCTGGGTGAATAGCTTGCAGCCCCCAATCATAATCCCTTCCTGCTCTCTGTTTTTTACAAAATATAAACTCCATAAAGATTAATAATCACCAAAAGTGTAGAAAAAATATTGGGAGGAGTTGTAAGGTTTTTTGACATTCCTGAGGAATTCTGCAAGGATTCCTTTCCTTTGGTGGAATTTGTGCTGTTCCCCAGCTCATCTCCTTGCAAACTTCCCGTGCAGAGGCAGTGGAGATGCTCGTGGAGGATTTTCAACTATTTTTAAAGAAATCTGGCACAGGTTCACTGTGACCTTGTGTAAATGACAGGACCATTGTTTGCCTTCATTTCTGCAGTTGTCAAGCAGAGTAACAGGATGTATTTGTACTCCTCAAAGCATTTGGGGACTCAGTGCTGGCTCAGGCAGTTCTGGGGTGTTTTCCAGGAGTTCTGAGCATGAAGCATCCTTGTTATGTGGCAGCCTCCTGTCATTCTATACTCATCAGCATTTTCATGTGGGAAACTGGTTTTTTACTGATCTTCTGCACTCAGGGCAGCACAGCTCTTCCTTCACATCCTGAGTGTCTGGTGTAGCATGGCTGACTTGCAGAAATTCCTGGTTTGCCTTAAAATGTGACCCTTTCAGGGTGAAAGTCCCACCCCCCTCCAAAATAAAGTGGATTGATTCTTTAGCACAGCTTGTGAAATACTCTGGGGTTAAAAAGTGTGAAGGTGGATCTTCCTAAAAACTGAATAGTTGGGAACTGAGTTAGGGCAGCTGCAGGAATTTAGAAATCCAGCCCCTTGCACACACGTGGGGGAAAGAAGTTTCTGCTCACTGGTGATCCAGGAATGTGATTTGGAGGAGTGGGAAGTGCACTCATACCTGTGAGTCCTGACCTTGCTGCTCTGCAGATCCATCTATAATAGTGTCTTCAGAGGTCCATGATGGATTGGAGGAGGTAAATGATTGATTGCTGATGCCCAGCTGGAGGTAAAGCAGAAAATCTCAACCTCTGGGGGGGATTCCTGCTTCCTGTTCCCTGAGTGTGAAGCTCTGAGCTCCGTGGGGGTCTGGGCCAAATTGCCAGTTCACCAAACTTGTTATTTCATGGAGCTTGGTACCTGGGGAGGCTTTGGATGCAGCTCCACAAGAGAGAATTCCCCATTTTCTTTGGCAGGGGATGAGGTGGCTCGGTGAGGCAACAAACTAGAGCAACTGTGGTGTGGTTAAAGGTCCAGTGCAAAAACCATGCCTGGGCTGTATCTGAAGGGTCTGGGGGAAAAATGGGGAGGTTGTTTCACCTGCACTCGTGCTGGGATTTCCCATGTACCTCCCCTGGCCTTTGGGCTGTGTTCAGAGCAGCTGGGGCAGGCAGCACAGTAGCTCCAGGGACAAAGTTGGGCTTTCATTCAGCAGAAAGGTGTTTGTGGTGTGTTGCCAAGATGGGGTTTGATTGCAAATTACCAGTGCGAGCTGAGACCACCCAGATCTCTCCCTGAGAACCATGGCAGAGCTTCTCAGCTCCTCTCTGGGGATCCCATTGCTGCCTCAGCCCCACAGGAGCTGCCTGACCCCTCCTGGTGCCCTGTGCTGCTCTGGGAGCCTTTTTTACCTAAGTGTCCAGCATCTCATCTGCTGTGGCTGCAGTGCTCTTGTATCTGTCTTCCAGCTCTGAAATTAGGATGCAGGGAAGCAGTTCTTCCTGGCCCATGTAGGAGAGAGCCATGAAAATCAAGGACTCACTTCAGCACCCAGGTAATCACTTAAAATATTTTTGTTTTTTCTCTTTTGCTGCTGATTGCTGCAGCTGATTTATCTTTCCTGACCAGCTCTGTTATCCCCATTGCAAATCTGAGTTTGGCTGGAAACTACTTCAGAAAAACATTTGGGATTTTGCCCTAATTATATCTGGAAAGCTGGCTGAAGCAGCACAACTTCTGTGTGCTCCAGGAACTGAAAACTCTGCTGTAAGTGCATTGACCCATCTTCCACTCCTGGAAAATGGATGGATCACTTTATTTCTGGCCTGGTGACACTCCAGCTCCCTCTACATCATTGTTCTTAATATTAGGAGCTGCTGTCTTAAATCAGCAAGAGCTGGATGTCCCTTTCAGCAGCTTCCAGTGCTTACCTGTGTTTAACAACCTCATACAGAAACTGTTGTGCTTCCAGATGTCTGGCTTGTGCAGTCCCACAGGGAGGGATATTTTTTTAACTGGCTTAAGATAGCTTAAAAAAACCCAAACTTTAAAAAAAAAATTGTTTACACCCCTTTTTATAGCTGGGTCGGTTATTTGGGTTCACAGTCTGGTTCCACAAATGGTTCTATTGGCACAAGCAGAAGGGAAAGGAGGGTAAAAACACATTATTAGGTAAAAACACATTATTAGGTAAAAACACATTATTAGGTCAACACTGGTGCTAAAGCCAACATGTTGTCAACCCATGGCCTGGGTGCCTCTGGTGCAGGGAGCAGTTTTTCCCTGTTCTCTCCAGCCCTAAACACGATCACCAAATAGGAAAAGAGAATCTGACACTTCCTTCCCCAAAGCCACTCAGTGCCTGAAATAATAAGGATTTGATAAGCACCCCAAAGCACTTTATCTGCTTTTTCAGGGAGCTGCAGGCCAGGGAACAGCCAGAGAGACACTGAATATCAAAAGCAGAGGATTGTAGTTAACTTTCAAACTCTGTGAAACTCCTACAGCTGTGTGTGGCAGGATCTCACCAACCAAGTTGGGCTTAGTGCAAGTTCTAATCTTGCTATCAAGTCAAGGCTTGTCCAGAGAAAGTCTTTGTGCCTTTATTAGCATGCAAATCACATACCCTCTTTATTACGCTGTCTCTGCATCCCTCCCTCTGGAGCAGTTTGATAGAAGTAGGCAAGAACTAATTAAATTCCTGGTTTTTTCAAACCTCACACTTGAAGCCCAAGGCAGGAATGCCAATGGGCACACACACCCATTCCCTCTCCACTTCCAGAACCAGCCTGACCTTGACCTCATTAGAGGAGGAATAAATCCCCTAACATGAAGATGTGGATGTCAGGCACTGTCTGCATAAATCACACAAGGAGTTTCCCAATGGCTTTCACCTTGGGAGTTCTTAAAATTTGAGAGCTCTGGATCAATCAAGAGGGGGATACCTTTCAGCAGTGATTCCACATCTGAAGCCCTAATAATGTGGCTCCTCTGTATAAAATTCTGAAATCCCAAACCAGCTGAAATGGCAGTATACAATCAAGTTAATGACTTTAATTACTATAAAATTACCAGAAAGTGTATTTGTAATTTTAATCTCCTAATCCACAAAGTACCTTTTTCCCTTTAGTGTTCTTAAAGAAAATAAAAGAGCTTTTAGTTTCCTTGCCAGTTTTTCAGGGATCTTTGAAAAGCGAGGAGAAACCTCCCACAAATCCCCCAGCTGTGGTTAGGAGGTTTCTTTTTATTTAAAATTTTAGCATTTCTATGAATGCCAAGTATTTAAAAGCAGAAACAGGATCTATCCCAACAAACCTGCCATTCTGTGTGAGATTTCTTTGGTTACCTGTTTGACTCTACAAAGGCACAAAACAAACCTTCCTTCAAGTGCTGAGGAAATTGGAGGTTATTGCATGGAAAGCAAATTTCAGGCAGCCAAAGAATGTAACTCCTCTGTTACATTTTTGGCTACTTTATTTGAAGTGTTAAGGCTGGGAAACCATACTCCAATTTTTTCACTGAAGGATCCCAGGGTGCTTCCCTATGTGTCCAGTCAAGGATTTCTGATGTCCAGGGATGCAGCCACTCTGCTCACCAGCTCATCCTCTGGGATGAAGTGAAATTCCCCAGCTTAGCAGGGAAGTTTGTAGAGAGCATCCTGCCCCAACTTCCTGAGTTCACAACCTTGGAGAATCCTTTGGTCTGCCCTAGATTTGGCAGCTGGTGAGGGCTTTTCCACCAGTTGAGGGACCCCTGTGTTCCTGAATTGTGTAAATTGTGACAAACCTATCAGGTTTTGTGCTTGCTGTTTAATCTCCTGGAAAGCAAACTGGAGGGATTGTTCAGAATGTGTGGGGCTTTCACTGTGTTTATTTAACCTACAAAATCAAGCAGCCCTTACCTGTTAAATCCATTTTTTGCAAACTTCAAAACGCACCCACGCTTGCTGGCTGAGCATCTCTCATTATTCCAATCATACCCCATGGCAGCTCCTTTTTCATTTTTTATTAATGAACAGAGACAAAGAGGAAGGTAAGTGATACGTCCAAGATCATCCAGGAAACCAGTAGAGACAGGATTTGAGCCTCAGCTGTAGCCAAGGTTCTTTGCTGGGGCTCCATCCTTCTCTGTGATGTTAGAAGCAGGCTCATAGCTCTTTTATTTTGGAAAAATCCCCTATTTTCCTGTTCTCTTTCTCTTCCTACTGGGGGCAATTATTTTTAAGGGCAAAACAGCTAACTGTTCCCATTAAGCTACTGGAGGAATAATCTGCATGGAAAAAACTCAGATTCTTTCCCAAATAGGAAGTAATTTAGATTTCAGATTAATTGCTGTGACAATGGAAATATGTAAAAACTTTTCCTGATGTGAAGCTCAAACCAGGGCCAGCTCTTATCTATGGGGGACACAGGTGTGAAAACCCCCGTGCAAGGGACAAACACGAGTGTCAGGCATAAGAATTCCCCATCCCCACAGAGCACCCAAACTGGACAGTGCACCTGCAGGGTGAGAAAGCTGGGACTGGTGAAGAACTTCAGAGTGAGCAATGATTTGTTTCCCTCTATCCCCTTTAAAGCTGGTTCCTATGCAACTTAGTGAGGCACAAACCCAAACCTTGAGCCCCTGGTGCCAGGAGGGGTTGTGCTGCTGTATTTTTTTATGTCGTGTTGTTAAAGAAGCTTTTTTTCAGGAATGCTCAGAGTCCAGGGCAGGCATCAGGAGGTTCAGTGCAGCTCTCCTGGTCTGTACCAGGCAAATCCTGGAGCCTGGAAGGAGCTGTGCCCCACAGCATCTCTGCTGTTAGCAAATGTGGTGCTGCTGGTTTCAGAGCTGAGCTTTGGCTATGTCTGCAGGAACCACAGCTGCAGCCTGGCAGCAGCTTTTTGGTGTGCACCTTGGGATGCAGGAAGGAGATCCAAAGCTTCTCTGACCTTTTGCTCTCACCAGGGAAGCCTGAGCTGCCCTCAGGTAATCCCTGCAGGGCATGTGGTTGGCTCTGGCTCATGGCCCACTCAGAGATGAAAGCCCAGAGGCAGGTGTGGAGAACCAAGAGAACTTGGAGCTGCAGTAAAATAAAAGCCCAGGGGTTACCCAGTGCTCACTGAGCTGTGTCTGGACAGCTGCTACATCCCCCCTTGTTTAGCAGAAGAGAAAAAACCTCATGGTGCTCACTGTCACCCTGGCATCCTCTGTCTCTGATGCTGCAAATCCCCTCTCTCAAATCTGAAGGAGTCTTGGGGGGGGGCTTGGTGTGCTGGGCAGAAATAGGAGGGGGCTGAATTCTGAGATGTCAGAGGATATGATTTTGTGCATTTTCAAAAAGTTAACGTGGATGAGAATGCTTGATCTTGAAAATCTTTCTCTCTTGCAAGCTCTGCCTGTGATCATCCCACTCAGGGAAATAAATCATATTCCTAGAAATAAGAGCAAGAGTGAGAAGTAGGGAGGATCCAGGGCACTGAGTCGTTCCCTCTGGAACCTATAAATCCTCAGTCCTGGCAGTGAAAAGAGCTTTGCAAAAGCAAAATCAAGGGTTGTGTGAACAGCTGGGATGGAGGGAGCCAGCACAGGGAGGGAGCTCAAGTTTGGAGCCATGAGAGCACTCGGCTGCTCTCAGCTGCAGCTTTACAAAGGAACCACTGAGGTTTCCCCTGCTGTCCCAGTCCTGGGGGGGGGAGATGCTGCCAGATTTCCTGGGGACAAGAGGACTGCACTCCAGGGCTTTCTTTGCAGGCTCAAGCAGAGGAAAATCTCTTCTGTCCAAGCTGTAAGCTGGATGTGCTCAAGGGCATCTACCTGGGCCATTCAGATGCCACCCAGCAGAAGGGGAAGGGTTTGTGGGAGCTTGTGGGGAGAGAAGGGAGAGGGGGAAGGTTTGTTCAGGTCAGGTGTGATCTCTGTCAGTGCCTTTCCCTGTGTCCCTCAGCTCTGCTGGTTTTCCCTCACACCAATGGTTTCAAGTTGCTGAAAACTGTGATTTTGTGGCAGAAGGGCTGGCACAGCCTGTACCTGGAGTGTTCCTTGTTTTCCATGGCATGAAGGCACTCCCCATTCCCCACCTCTTACTGATAAGGTTAACAGGAGAAAGCAAATGTGACCAGATGCATTTTAACTGATGAATGCAATTTACACTGGGCTGCGAGGCTGATGGGTTTTTTTTGGTTGTTTTTTTTTTTTTTCAAGTTTTAGTAAAGGCAGAGTGGGAAATCCTAGCTTGAGTTTGCAAGAGGGGCAAGATGAAAGTCAGGAGCTGATGGCTGCAGAGTGAAGCTCCACGGATTTCTCTTGCACTCAGTCAAACCACAAAATAATCAGATTAAGCCATAACTGTATAAATGGGGCTTGAGTGTGTTTGCTCTGCTGACTTGGTCATGCATTCAGGAGGCTCAGAGGGCTGTAGCTCCAGCCCAGGAGGTATTAGTCACGCTGGGAGAACTTCAGTGAATATAAGAGGGCTTCATCTGGGCAGTTACCAAGGCAACTCTTGCTAATATTTCATTACAATGCTTTCACCCTCTGCAAGTCCCACGGATTAGGACTGGGAATCTCAGAAAGAAGAGTTCATTGTCAATATTGTGCTTGGATAGAGTGTATACTAGAGGGGGGAAAAAAAAAAAAAAAGGGAAAAAAAAAGCATTCCCCATTGGCAGAGCTCACAATGGGACACAGCTGGAGGCAAACTGCCTGTCATCCAGCACTGCCTTGTGCCCCATGGAGCATCTGTGGTAACTAATCTGCCTCTTTCCATCTCTGAAATAAGTGGAAAATGCAGGTATGGATTTACCTTCAGCTGTGTTGAGGTGATGCTGAGACCCCCCCCCCAGAAGCTCTGTGCCAGATTCCATTCGGAGTGGCTGCAGCCCAGTTTGCACCAGGACAAACTGGTGCCCTCAGAGGGGACAATGTGCTCTCTCCAGGTGGGTCACCTTCCCATCTTGTAGCCAAAGCCCTGTGACCCCAGGTGACCCCTGCACCTCCTGCCTGTGCTGCAGGGACCTCCTCATGATGCCAGTGCTGCTGGTATTGGCCATTCAATTTTCTGGACATGAGGAGTGAGGTTATTTCCCAGATTACAAAACTACTTTGAAAGGGATGAGGGAAGAAGCCTTTAATTTTTAACTTTTCCTTTTTTTTTTTTTTTTTTTCAAACAAACTTTGCCTCTAACCTCATTACCAGCTGGCACTCTTCGTAAGACCCACAGTTCACATTTCTTGTGGGAAAACATGTGCACTACAATTAGAAAAGCTTCTGGGATGCAGCAAAACCTGGAGCTTTATGGCTGGAATGTGTCTCCACTGCTTCAGGCAGTTTTGTGCATTTTTAAATATCAAGCTGGATCGCAGATTAGAGGTAAGAGGGAAATTCCAAATTTAAATATTTATTCTGCTAAGTCCAGCAAGACCACTCCTTCCTCTACCTGTAGTCCTTGTGACTGGCACAAAAGCTGCTGCTGATTCTTTTGGGGAGCCCCTGGATTGGGCACCTCCTTCAGCTGGCAAAACACACATGAAACCCAAAGGACATCTGGAGGTGTGGGATATTTGTTGAGATGATTCTTCCTCTGGGGCCAGCTTGACATTTGCAATCTTCCTGGGGTCTGTTGCTTGCTCCTAATGACATTTTTAATTAACTGTGTATTGTTTCTCATTAAAGAAACAGGACTTCATAGGAAAATGCCAACACTGGTGGCACATATGACAGACAGGAGAGTCCCTCTGTGAAGTCCATGTGCTAGAAACTGAGAGTGGAGAGGCTTTAAGGCATGATTTGGGTCTCTTCACTCCAGAGGAAATTTGCTTTATGTGATCTGGGGGTGTAACTACCCCTAACAGGAACCATTTATGCTTGTCCTGGGTATTTTAGTGTGTGCCCCAGTATCTTGTGACTCCTGTTAAATCCAGATTATAAGTGGAAAGGTTTCCCATGCCAGACCAGAGGAGTAGATGGGGATCTCTCACTGTAAGAAAGAAGAAGCCTGACCCTGACATCCTGATGTGTAAATGACAAAGGACAAGTTTAAAGGTGGAAGTTGTTTTCATAGTGGGAGCTCTGGGCTTGCCTGGGGGGTAGGATTCCCTGTATCAGCTCTATTACAGGGATACCTGTATCAGACACCTGTATTACCTCCCAAGCAAGCTCTGTTTTCTGCTGCTTTAGTAGCACTAATGAAACCAGAACATTTCCCTGACCTAAGCAAACCCCCAGTGTTCCAGCTGAAGAGGTGAGGAGGTAACAGGGTGACAAGGACAGGCAGAGGCAAACTCCAGCAGTCAGCTGCTTTGTGCCTTTCTGAGCTGGATGAGACCTTCCTCTTGCCATGTCAGCTACCAGCTTTCCCTGGGACTATTTTCAGAGCTATTTGTGACATTAGCACCAGCTCTCAAGAATGGCAAGGAGGAAAGAAACCCCTTGAATGGAGACACTGTGGGTGACTTCACCCAAGCAATCTGCCATGGCATGAATCTTTCCTTCTCCTTCCAAAAAATGTGTGTATTTGCATTAGAAGTGCTACCTGGTTTTTTTTCTGAAATCCCTGAAATTCCTTGCCACTGATAATTTCCACCTGGATTTTGAAGAACTGGATGTGCTGTTTGTGGAAGCCAGCGAGGAGCTGTCATGACCCTGCTCCTGGAGAATATTTGTGCCTGGAGCCAGAGGGTACAAAATAAACCCTGGTGAGGTAATCTGTGGGAGAATGAACTTTGTGCTATTCAAAGAAGTTCCAATGACATAGTAGGAAAAATTCAATTCTCTGAGTCAGCCTTGAGTCAGTCTCCCACTTGCAGTGCTGGTTTATCCCACCTTGCAGACAAGAAATAAAAGCATCCTCTGTCTGGGTGTCCCCACTGCTCTTTCACACTCCAGTGGGTGCATTAATTCCTATCATTGCACTGATTTTCATCCCAAGCACATTCACTCATCCCTTTGCTTCCTCTGTGGCTTCAACTTGACAGAGTCTTGGTTCTCCTGCAGTGCTCACCAGCTACCATGTCTCAGCCTGGAAGGAGCTGCACTTTTCTGGTGGGTGAACTGATCTCTGTTGACATCTCAGGTCGTTAAATCTGCAGGGCCCTTCTGGCTGGAGGGAGAGCTGTGTGCTATCAATTTAAAGCCTGATTTAGTTATTAACATAAAAGCAGCTGTGTTCCTCTTTGGTTTGTGCAAAGCAAACACGTGTGGCTAACGATGACCAAGCCTGAAGCATGCCAAGGAGACAGGACCTATGTGTGTTTTTCCAGTGCATCCCAGAATAATATGGAGCTGAGGCTTTAAAAGAAAGTATTTGGGTCCTTGCCAGGTAGACAGACAGTATGAATGAAACACCTGTTCTGGCTTTGGGAGGGTTTGGGAACCGTTTGATTAGAGGGAAGGTACAGGCTGACCTTAAAGTGAATTGAATTCTCTGGTGTAGAGTAACATGTCCTGCTACATTAGGAAACTTCCTGAAAATGTCCACAGCAGATAAAAGACAGATGCACCATTCCTTTCTTTTGATTTTTAAGTACAAGGTGCTGCCCAGGCATGGCAAATTGACCAGCTGTGTATCAAAAGAGTCTTTTTCAAATTTTAATAGATGTTGAAGAGGGAAAACCAGAAAGAAAACAGATAAGACACATTGAAGTAATTTTAGAGGAGAGGTAAATAACTCTTCAGTCCAGATGTGTCCTAATTCAGCTCTTGCTAATGCTCTTTTGGCACTTGTCAGTTTTAGAGGTTTGCATTTTCACATGTGGTAATTCAATTCTGAAATTACACAAAACATGATGTCTTTCCTAGAATTGCTTCCTGTTGCTTTACTTTATCAATCTGGTCTGGCCGGTCCAGTTTTGACAATTTCTGGTAGCATTTCAAGACCAGCATCAGGAATATTTTAATAAAAGCAGAGCTGTGCTGGGTCTGACCCTGTGGGCCAGACATTTATGGCCTGTAGTAGGTAGGAGATGTGAAGTGTCATAAGTCATGGTCCCTTCCAGCCTTTGGCTCTGTGTTTCCATGACCCAGCCTAAAAAAGTGAGGCAGCTCCTGGGTAAATTCCTCATGCCTTCAACAAAACCCTTTGGTCATTTCCCACTGTAGGTTCCAGTCATGCCCTAGCTCCCTCTTTGCATGCAGAAGGGTTTCAAAAGCTGTAATTGAGCTGTCAGCTTGAAGAACAAACAGGGGAAGTGTACTTTGGGTCTCTGAGGGCTGTTTGCAGAACTGGCTGGATGTGCATCTGTGCTGTGTGAACACAACTCCTTTCTCTGCCTCTGTGAACTCAGCAAACTCATCACAAGCCTCACTTGAAACCCACTGATGCCTTTTTTTTTTTTTTTTCATTTTATTTTACAGTCTTCTCGGGTACAGCCCGTGAAGCTCATGGATTTATAAACTTGGAGATGTGCTTGAAGGATATCACTGCTTTCCTGGCTTCTGTTGGCTCAATTCCAGCTCATGTGGAATTAGTTGCTGGCTTCTAGTGGTTGTTCTTGACACACTTGTTTCAAGAGAGCCCATGCTTATGAAAATGGTGGTTTTGTTATAATGTTCTTAGGTCAGCACAGAGCAAAGCTCAGGAACTCCACTCCTTCACATGGCCTGAAGCAAGGTGGTGGAAAAGTAATTAAATCTCCTGTAAGATAACATGTTCCTGACTCTATACAACACAAGGTACAAAAACCATATGCTCACTTATTTCTCTTGGCTTGGGCACTGCTTTTACTGATGGCTCTGACTGTGGGGGTGCCTTGCTAGGAAATACTGCACGTGAAGGCAATGGTTCTCTTTCCATTGCCCACATCTTGTGTTTTCCAGAGTGAGGAGCACTTCTTTCTTTATGTGACAGGCAACATAAACCCAGAGAATTTATTCAGAGCAAGCAGAATGTGTCTGCATTGTCACTGAAACACTCAGCAGGCCTCAGTCCTGTCTGTGGGACACTGCCCTGCAGCCTTGTGAAAAGGTTTCCATAGATAGGAAGATCTTGCTTGTAATTTGCTGAATTTTGCTCAGTTAAATTTAGGAACTGGGTTCCCTTATCAATCTAAGCTGTGGGGAGCCCAAATGTTGAATTTGTCCTCAGGTCTCTTTCAGGGTCTTCTTGCCCTTCCACAGTCTCAAAGCTCTGCTGTCATTCTACAGTTTGCTTGAAGAAAGAACGTGTGGCTTTTGATAGCAGCTTCTGACAAGGTCCTCAGGGTCCTGCAGTTTGTAGGGAGGCAAAAGGGAAAACTTGAGTAGAACTCAGATCCTTTTAATTGTTACAGATGGATAGGAGCATGGCTGAAGTCATGTTACTGCATGTAGGTTCAGAGAAGATTGGAGTGGGATTGCTTCAGGCTGGATTTTTGTTTCAATTCTTTCTACATTCACTGGTAGTGGATTAGTTTTAAATGGAAAAGTCTTTTCTGCTGCAACCTCCTAAATGAGTGAATCACTGCGAGCAGTAGCTTTGTGAAGCTGAGCCAAAAAGCAGCATGGCTGGGCTCAAGAGAATACTAAAATTCAAAGGGGGATCAGAGCAGATAATGACATCAATGGTAAATGTCCAAGGCTGTTGAAGTTAATGCTCGAAAAGCTTCTTAAATGGTATTGGAGCTAATTTTTAGCTGTTATCAAACAGAGGACATCTTTTGGGGGAGCAGGGTATTCCTTTCCTACCCACAGGGGTCTTTTTTGCTGCTTCTGACTTTCAGGTGAGCTGTTGGACTAGGTGGGAGTTGTGTCTGGTGCAGATTAGCAAACATGTCTTGTTTTCCTGAGCCTGACTGACCAGAGATGGCATCAGGACAGGAGTTCAAGCTGTTAACCTCAGGTTTTTTGGTTAACCTCTAAATCAGATGTTATAAACTATGTTATAACTATGCTATAAGCTCTCTGCCCCTTATGTTCTGTGCTGAAAAACAAAAACAGACTTCAGAATCCTCTTTCTTTAAGCCATTTCCATTGCTGCAGTACAGGTAGCCTAAGCTCAAAGAGCTTTGCAAAGCATCTGCAGTTGAGGAGCAGCCAAGTCAGGCTGGAGCAGGGACATTTTTTCGGCACCGGAGTCCGTGCCACAAACCCCCCGTGCTCGCCGTGATTTCACTCTGGATGGATTGTTCACTTCCCAGAATTGCATTTTGGAGGGGTGATTAATTACGAGCCACAATGTTACCACTAGAGGGATTACGGATATTAGCCCGACCCAAGGGTTTTGCCTCCTAACTCTCCTGTGGGGGTGGGAGAAAGTTATTTTCTAATCTGTTCCCTTCTCTCCTTGTTAACTCTTTTTACGTGTTCGCAGGTGCCATGGGGAATGAGCAGCTAATTAAATATGGCATTCGATAAAGTTTAAGGAAGTTTTAATTCCTGTCCTGTGGAGTATTAGTCTCCCATCCGTAAACATGTTAGTTAACAATTACTGCAGAGCACGGGTTTATTCTGGGCTGTTCCACTTTCCCCAGAGCAAACTGCCCGTTTTCAAGCTCTGTTTAAAGGGCAAAGACTGCCTGTTTTCTTTGCGAGAATTTGTTTTTAAAAGGTTCCGTTTAGCTTTTAAAGGATACATTCATCTGCTGAGCGATGAGATTTTTTATTAAGTGAGGAAACCAGGGGAAAGATCTCCAATGAGAGGCACAAGCAGGAAGGGGTTAAAAGCTGCCTGGAAGCCCTTTAGGAAGTCTTTCTTACTTAATGGACTTGGCGGCCCTGCTTCAATGGTTCCTGGCCATGTGGAACCGGGCAGACCTCACCACCCTGCCTTCACAGCTCCTGATGTCATGCTAATGCCATCTCAGCACCGGTGCCAGGGCAGAACCAGCTGGCACTGGATGGCTCCCTGATTCCTGATGGCGTGTAGGGATGCAGTCCTCCACCTCCTGGTGTTGGGACCCGCCAGCTTTCCCGAGCAACATCTGGCCAGAGGCTGCCAGTGTCTGAGTGCCTGCAGCACAGGGCTCTGCAGTGCCCCGGGCTCCGCTCTCACCCTCCGGTAATCCGACAATTTCTTTCTCTCCTCCAGACCGCTTTTATAGCGCTTTCGGTACAGGTCCTTGAAAGCTCTGAAATGAGTGCAGCTGCACAGCCTGCCAGGTAGGTGCCACATGGGAATGCTGTCTGTGGAGCTACATAGTTGAACTGTGCCCATCACAAGGCTTTTTTAGTTAAAGAGCTTTTCCTAGTGAAGGGAGTAACTTCTCCGAGAGGGCTGGTTCCTGCTAGGCTGTGCACAAAAGAGAAACAAAGAGGATGATGTGAGGTAATGAGCAAGTGCTCAGGAGCAGCCCGTGAAGACCTGGACATGCTTAAGAACCTGTCTTGCTTCCTGTGGGGTTCAAATACCACAGCAATGCAGCTGTATGGAGTCCAGACCCGATCTCTGTTCTGCTCTGCATCTTCTTAGTTTGAAGAAACAGCGAGGGCCAACTGAGGCACAACATTTTATGTGCTTCTTACAAATCTGGGATTTAAACACATCAAAACAAAGTAATGTTTTGATGAGCTTATTTATGTAGTTATATATGATTTCTTGCAGAATGTTCAGTTTCTTATCTGTGAAGCATCTTTCCCCCGGTAGCATCTGAAGACCTGGCAAGTGCCTGTGTGTCCTGCAAGTCACACCACGGAGGGACAAGACCCCAGGGAGAAGGTCGGGATATGGCAGAACTATTTCGTTCCCCCTTAGGTGAGAAGGCAAAGCCTTTCACCCAACGCCAGTTTTGTTAATTAGTAATAGAGTTTTTCCTGGAGATACCCCGATCTATCGCTTAATGGAGTTTAACGTGCTACAACCCCAGCGAGCGCGACCAGGCAGCCCGGCAGACACAATGGGCGCATTGTTTCCCTCCGGACCCGACCCCCCTTTATTTAGAAGTTGGGGGGGGGGGGGGGAAATCGCTTCACCCCATTTGGCCTCTCCCTCCCACGAGGCTGCGGGGCCGGGTGGGTGAGTGGGGGGCGGGCAGAGGCCCCCGGCACTGAACGAAAGGGTTAAGTGCGGCGGGGCCGCGCATGGGGCGGGCGGGCGGCCCCTCCCCGCAGCCCGGGCAGAAGTAGCGCAGCGGCGGCGGCGCGGCGGGCAGTGCCGAGGCGGCGGGACGGGGGAGGCCGGTGCTGGTACCGGTACCGCTGCTGCCGCCCGCCCCCGCCGCTCGGGCAGACCTCGGTGAAGATGGCGAGGGCGGCGGATCGGGGGGGTGTGCGGTTGGGGTTAATGGTGGTGGTGGTGGTGGTGCTGGTGCTGCCCGCCGCCGGCCGCCCGCCCGCTTCCTTCCCCAGCGATGTGAACGGGCACAGCCTCCACCCGCCCTACTTCAACCTGGCCGAGGGCACCCGCATCTCCGCCACCGCCACCTGCGGCGAGGAGGCGGTGGGAACCGGCAGCCGCCGCGCCGTGGAGGATCTCTACTGCAAGCTGGTCGGGGGGCCGGTGGCCGGGGGGGACCCCAACCAGACCATCCAGGTACGGACGAGACGGGGTTGGGGGGGAGCACACGCACCCCCCCGAAGCTTGGGGAGCCTCACGGGGCTGGCAAAGCCGCTTCTCGGCTTCAGGAGGGGGAGCTGTGTGCAGAAAGGTCCGAGCCCCTCTTTGTGCTCCCCTGGCTATTCCTCCCTTTTCCCACCTCTGTTTTTCGGGGTGAGAAGAGGCAGAGGCCGCGGCTGGGAAGGGCAGAGGCTGCAGCAAGGAGTGGGGTAGCTCGAGGGTGGGCGAGCAAGCGGGGTTCAGAACCCCAAGACCCCCAGTGCCTCTGGTGCTTTCCCCGCACATCCCCACTTGTCCGGCCACCCTAGCAGGACTCGTACAGAGCCGGTGTCCATCGAGTGGTTGGTGGGATAGGGGTGAAGGGGCAGAGGGCAGACCCCCAGGGCATCTTCCCTTGCCCAGGTCTGTGCATTCGGATCCCATCCCAAGCCCCGGAGCAGTGGGGTGATGAGACGCACGTGTTCCTGCTTTCCCAGGCTTGCCAGAAGTTGCACTCGTGAAACACGACTAGCTGAGTTCCCATGGCATTATTTTTAAAGTTGTGAGTTTTTTATGTTTACAAAACCCTGGGCAAACCAGCTCCTGAATTATCTGCCAATCAGGAAACTGGTACTATAAACATGATAATATTTATCCGTATGGATCTAACTCCCGCCATTCCCTGGGTTGAGTTCAGCGGAGCATTGGGATGAACAGAGGAGGAAGATAAGAGGGTGAATTTTACAAGCAAATGTCAGGTGACTTATCTCAGGAGTCCCATTTCAAGTGGACCAGAGGGAGTTTGCAGCCAGGAATGTCGATGGTAAAAGCTGCTGTGCAGTTTAACATGGATAGCTCTCTTGAAGAGAGGAAAGAACAGTTGTAAACAGGCTTGTAAAACACTACTTTTAGTTGCAGGAACTCCAGCCCCACTGCCTCCCTCAGGGCAGCCCAAGCTGAGAACAGCTCTGCTTTGAAATGCTTTGCAGCTTGAAGTTTGCCACGGAGCTGCCAGCTGCTGCTCGCCAGCATTTTCTGCTTGTTGGTTACGAGATTTACAGTGCCAGGTCACCTGTTGCTGTGGAGCTGTAGGGTTGTCCTGGGCTGTACCTGACAGCAGTTTGTCAGTCGAGCCTTTCTTGGCTTTTTGGTTGGGGTGGCATTGTTACAAGATGATCTCTGAAGCAATTTTCTCATTCTGGACACATTCTTCTGAACCAGTCCTGTGTTAGGAATTTTGTGGCTGTTGTGTGGTTATAACATGGAATTCTGCCCTGTTTGTGGTGGGAATTGTTTGGGATGTTACTGGATGACAAAAAGATGACATCTCCTCCTCTATAAAAATTGACACCTTTTAAAGTGATCCGTTTCACTTTGCTGTGCTGTCAAATAATGTAACTTGGATAAGCTTTGCCTTGAGTACTGGGAGGAGATTTCCAGGGATCTGGGTGTAGTTGTTGTGCCTACAGTGAGGCACAGGTAGTATGGAAGGGTGAAGAAGTAATTGCTGCTCTGTGCACTTGCAAAATGTGAATCATCTTCCAAGCAAAACTGGGAGAATAAGACTGCATGGAAAAGCTGGCAAACGTGGATATACATTTATCACTCTACATCTGTCTGCTTGTTCCGGCCACACTCTCCTGGTTTAGCATGACACAGAGCACTACGGGTGCTGGGGACTAAAATAAACCCTCCAGGCTATACCAGCTTTGAGGGCAGTTGTAACTCATCTTTCCAGCTCAGCCCTTTCCTGGCAAAGCAGGGTGTGCACATCCTCCTGGCTTCTCCCCAGGGCTCCTCAGCTGTGGATTTGTGCAGTGACCCCCTCCCATCCCCTAGGACAGGGCTGCTTTGATCTGAGCACCACTTCCCAGGCCAGTGGTCTTGGGGTCTGCCTGAAAGCTTTAGAAAAATCCTTTTGTAGTGGTTCCTTTCCATGACCACAGGCAGCACCTAAAAGGGAGGAGAGGAAACAGGAGGCATCAGAGCAGAGGTCAGAGTTCCCAATTCATCCCCTTTAGGGGTTTCAGCACCACCCGGTGACTAAAGCAATGAGGGAGGTGGGAGGGAAGTGTTCAATTTGAGCAGACTGAAATGACAATAATGAGCTCCACATGCATCTGCTTGCTCCCTGCTTGTCCCACCAGTCCCTTGCCTTCTCCATTCACCTGCTCATGCATGGTGTAAAAGGGGGGGGGTGTCTGATTAAAATGCCTCTTGGGACCCTCCAAGAGATTTCCACATGCAGTGGTGATGAAGGGACGTTTGCTTGACTAAAGACCTAGCATAAACATTAATACAATCATCCAGTCAGTTCTCTTTTCTGCATGTCTTGTTTTTTGGGTTTTTTTTTGACATTGTAAAAGACTTTTGGGAAAGGGAGTTAATTGACTTTAAAACATGATAGTCATAAAATGTCGATAATCATTGAGATTTCTGAAATAATGCTGCCCTGAAGACACTTGAAATATTCTTGGCACAGCTTGTGGGAAGGCTCTAAACCTTTTCAAGGAATTTCCTTTGCTTTATTCAGGGCTCTTTGGCAGAAGACAGCATTTCTAGCTGTGGGGGGCTTTTCAGTCTGCTAGGATGTGATACACAGCAGTGCTGAGGTGTGCTGAAAGGAACTTGCCAGAGAAGTTTGCTTTCCTTGTGCCCCTCACTAATCAGCATGGGAAAGCTGCTGTCATGAGAATGTCTTGAAGATGAGGTGTAAGAGATTCCAGGTTTATTTTTTCTGATCAAGCTTTACCAAAGATGCTTGCAGCTATTTGTCTGCCAGGACACAAACAGCTCTGCAAAGCCAGAGCCATGTGCTGGTGTTCTCCATCCCACCCAGCTGCCTGGGGGCTGTTCTTGGGACCTGCCAGAGCTGGCAGGGATTGTACACAGCTCTGGGAGTGAGGCAGGCTGGTAGATGATTACTTTATTTCAGGAGATTAGTTGTGTAACAATACCAGAAGTTACTGGCATTAATTAAAGCAATTACAGACCTCAGAATAAAAAAAAAAAATTGCAGCAAACCTCACGAATTTCAAACCGGTGCTGCTCCTGCTGTGTTTGCACGGGTTCCCCAAGTTGTCTCTGGCTCTTCCAGGAGTTGGTGAGGTGAGGTCTGAAGCTGTTCCATACCTGACTGCCTCTGAATTAAGGGGCATTTGCTTTTGGTACCCTGCTATTTGCCCCGATGGTTCTTCAGCCCAGGGGCTGTCTCTTGTGCCTGGCAGCAGGGAGATGGCTCAGCCCCAGGTTCTCTGTGGTTTGGGTGACAGCACTGGTGTTGTACCTCTCTGTGTGTGTCTCCTCTGTGTGTTTACATATAAGATGGCACTGGTTTTGGGTGGGTTAACTGAAGATGTGTGGTTTTTAGAACCTGTTGCTGTTGCCCACAGAAAAGACACCTGGTCAAACAGCACCTGCTTACTCAGGGGACAGTGGCTCCATCTGAGGACAGCTCCAGTGACAGCTTGCCAGCATGCACTTTTCCTTGTCTGAAAAGACTACTTTTTGGCTCTCATTTCCTGCCCTATTTACCTCATCCTCAGAGACCCAGGCTGGGTCACACTTCCTGTGGTTTTCCGATAAATTAGACCCGGAGAGCTGAGGTTGGGTCATGGCAGGGCCAGATAAACCGGGACAAAGCCATCTGCTGTCCCCAGGCAAGCTGTGCCAGCGGGGTGCCAGGCTCCTCTTTATGCTCAAGGGAAACTTCAAAGTCCCCAGTGACCTGAACAGGATCATGGCTTGCAGGTCTCTGGAAGCTGCCCCTCCATTCCCTCCTCCTCCTTATCTCTCTCCCTTTGGAGTTTGCTCTGATAGTGACAGTTTTATGTTCTCCGAGCTGTCTTGCAGCTTCTTGCATTGCTGAAGGTTTTTTTTTTTGCTGTACCTTAGTGATCTCCACGCCTATTCTGCTCTGGCAACCTGCTGTCTCCACTAAGCCTGTGGCTCCCAATTGCTTTTTAATTAAAATCCTCTGCTGATGGCAGAATTTCTCCCCTCTAGAGCCCTGACGCATTGTGCGGGAGCCTGAGTAGCTCTGAATTAGGAAAAGCTGGAAATTCTTCTCATTGGGTTTAGGGCTGGCTCCAATGAAACAATTACTGAGCAACTGGTCTAAAAGAAGAGCTAATTGCATCTTCAGCAGCAAACTTAGTTCAGCTGTTGGTGTGTGACCAGCCAACACTCTGGGGCTGCTCAGGAGTGGCAGGGGGGGGATAACAGGAGCATTACAAATGAGAAGCAGCTGATTTTGAATTTTGAGTCCCCTCTTATTAAACTTGACTTCACTCAGTGCTTGGTTCCAAATGGTTTTCATATCTCTGGCAAGAATTTCAAGTATGAAAACACCTTTTTTTTTTTTTTTTTTTTTTTTTTGTTACTTATCCCCATTTTGTAACCTTGCCTTGCTTCTCCCCCCCCCCTCTCAGCCTTGTGTATTGTGCAGCAGAAATTTCCACACAACCTGTTGCACCGGTTCCCCTTAAAGGTTTGAGCTGAACAGTTAGGTCAGTTTTATCTGGTCTGCTCTCCTTCCTCACTCAGTACATGTTCAAACCAGCCTTGTCCTGACCCTATGTTACAGCAGGAGCTCCCTGCATGGCTGCCAGGGTTATTTGGGTGGTTTCAGCTGACTTTTTTTTTGCCCGTGTTGCCCGTCTGCTCTTTTCCTATCTCTAGGGGAGTTAATGAAATGGTGGTGGTGTTCAGGACATTTGTGTTGCATAATTGCCTGCAAATAACCTAGCACATGGCTGTGGGGAAGAATGCTGTGAAATCTCCAGTTTCCTCTACACTGGGATTCCTCCAGAGTTTGGGAATCTGGAAAATCACACGTTCTGCTGTGGCTCTGTCTTGCCTCAGCCTTTGTAGGGCTGTAAATGGGATATACAGAAAGGAGATTGCTTGTCTTGGGATCATGTACCTGGTGTAAAATCAAAGCTGGCTGGAGCTGGGATGGGTAAGAGCGGCTTGCTGGCCTGGGGATAACTCTGCCTCTAAAAGGAAAACTGCCTGTAACACAATTCCCTTCTAAGATGTCTGTAGCTGCAATTTAAGAGACAGAAGAGTGGCTCCACAGAACAACTCACCAATTTCTAGGGCTGTTTTACAGGTTTCCTTAAGAGTGGGTCAGGTTCGCTTGTGCATTAAGTGGAAAAGAAAGAATTGCCCCTCACAGCTCAGGGCTTTGTCTGATCCTGCTCAGGAGGTGCTGTTAAAAGCTGCAGAGCTGTTTTCTCTGGCAGCTTGTCCATGGAGCTGACAAAGCCACCCTCACCACAAAAGCAAGGCAGAAAAGTGATGGGAGCTGTGTCCCTGGCCAGCTGACAGCTGGGGCTGTCCCTTTCTGGCCTTGCATTGCAGCATCACCAGCAAAAGGAACTTGGCTGCTGGACTATGAAGCTTGAAAATGTAGCTGAAAGGACTATAAATGTGAAATGAATAGGTGGACAAGAAACAGATTCCAGGGAGCTGGGCAGAACTGAGGCCATGAACCGAGCCAGGCTGAGTCCATATAGGATTGACTGGATGGTTCAGGTCAGGATCTCTGAATGTCAGGGGGAGAGTGAGTGGCAGCCCCAGCAGAGGAGCTGCTGGCCCAGAAGCTTGAGCTTGCAGTGCAGCTTCTCCCTCTCCCTGCTCTTCTGCATGTGGCACTCAGTTCTTTGTGTTTTGGGTCCCTTTGCCAGCACCCAGTGTGTATCTGAAATCCAGAGATGATTCTTAGAGCAGGTTATGCACTGGATGGTGGTTGTTGAGTTGTTGAGCTTTTTCGTGTTGCTTTTTCCATCCGTGTTTGAAATTGCAAGCAAAAAGTTTATATATAGCTTTGCATTATCAGGCTTGCATCCTAGATTTTATGAACTGCTCTGAAACCTGTCTGCTTTGTGCCAGGTCTTTCTGGCTACACTTAAATTTTCTTTTTTGTGCTTTCCAACAGGGCCAGTACTGTGACATCTGTTCCTCTGCAAACAGCAACAAAGCCCACCCCATAACAAATGCCATCGATGGGACAGAACGCTGGTGGCAGAGTCCCCCTCTCTCCCGGGGGCTGGAGTTCAACCAGGTCAACGTCACTTTGGACCTTGGACAGGTAAACCAAGGCTTTCTTGGTTATTTTGTAGGCTGTGATGGTGAGGACCTGCTCCTCTGCTTCCAGAGTCCTTCAGTGGTCCTTGCTGGAAGGGAGAGACAAAACTTGCTCGTTTAGTGACAGAGTAGGAGAGTGGTTAAAAAACTTGTTTTTTTAACCACTGTTAAACTACTGAGTGGTTAAAAAGACTTGTCTGTCTGTAGTATTAATTGAAGTTTACAGTATTTGCTGGTACTGCTTAGGTTTTCCCTAGAAATTGAGTCATTCACAGAAGCTGCAAGTGCCTTTCCCTCTAGAGGGTACCCAGCTCCTGGAGGGGGATGGTTTGCAAGGCTTCAGCCCACAACAGAAAAGTACAGCCCTGAGGATTTTAAGGCTGTGCTGTAAAGCTTGAAGTGGTGTCATTAAAACCCTAAAAACTCCTTGCTGAAGATCTTCCTAGAAAAGACAAAGAATGGCAATTGATGTTTGGTCTCTAATGCTGGCAAGTCAAAGGGAATTAACATTGTAATAGCTCTGGCTGCCAGCCCCCAGGCCTCCCCTGCTCCTATTCATCTGCAAAACCATCCCTCTGGAAATGGGTTATTCTCTCAGACTTCCCTCAGAGCTTAGAGGAAAGCAGCAGAAAAGGTGTCCTGGGCTCTGCTACCAGTCCTGCAGCACAAGGGATGAAGTTGGATCCTCCTTGGAAGGCTGACAGGGCAGCTCAGGGTTGCTGGGGGGCTCTGGCAGCCTTTGAACTGCCCCTTTATTTGGGAATCTGTTGCAGTGATTTAAAGCCTTTGGGCTCTGAAGCTTTGTACTGACCCTGCAGGTGATTTTGGTTTTGTTCTTTTTTTTTTTTTTTTTCCACCCTCTTGGGTGGTGTAAAGGGTTGTTTGTCATTGCTGTTTGTGAGGCATCCAAGATGCACAGCTACAGATGCCTGGGATGTATTGATGACAAAATCCTTCTTTCAGAAGCCTGTAACACACACTTTAATCCCCAGGACTGTCTCTGATCAACTCACTGCCCTGTTGTAGTACTCCCTTGGAGCTTCTCAAACACCCCCCACCACTTTTGTTCTCTCTCATAGGAGAGTGCCATGGGATCTGAAGCTGTGCCATACACAGCACCAACAAGATATCTCCTAATGCCCTGGGCACAGTGTCCATCACAGATAACTGTGTGGGCAAAGCCTCCCGGGGCCTCACACAGTCTGCTGATCCTGTCCCCAACGTAGGTGGCATCTGCTGTGTCCCTTAGGAACTTCCCAGCTGGCAGGGATGTGCTGGGTGGGTGGATTGCTTGCACTCCCTCCTCCCACCAAGGGCCAGCCTGCAGCCTGGCTTTTGGGTCGCTTATTGCTCCTTCTGGAAAGGGATTTTCAAAGCCCAACTTTCCCTTCTCTTCCTTTTCATTCTCTGTGACAACTTTCTGGCTTCAGGCCAGAGCTAAGCCAGCCCTGCAAGCTGATGCATTCTGCTCCCCTTCAGAGCCTGCAATAACTCAGGGTGTGTGTGTGCAAAAATTGGGAGGGGTATAAGTTTACCTTCTTTGTCCTTCCCTCCTCTCCAAATCTTCCATCTGTATTGGTTTTGGTACCCTGGCAGCTGAGACTGAGTGTGCCATGGTTTCTGTGAAGCTGGCAGCAGAATCCGTGTGGCTCTGGTTTTGAAGTTTTCTCCCCTGGCTGGGAGTTTCTCTGGAATTGTTGCTCCATAGAAGCACAGACTAAAAGTTCTGTTTTCAGTGGCTTCCTCTTTATACGTTCCATTATTGTACCTAATTGCTATAATAACCTGTTTATCCTTCTGTTGAGAATCAGTTCATTGCTTTTCCCTCCTTTGTTTTGGTAGGTCAGGCAATAGAAGCAAGATGAAATGTTACAGAATCACTAATTTCCTCCTTTTGAAGTTGAGGCTGGTTGAAAGGATGGAAGATTTAAAAAAAAAAAAAAAAAAGCAATTCTTGAGACCCAACAGGCTCTGCAGAGCCAGTGCAGGATGAGTCCAGGGTACCTGGCAGCCAGGTTTTGCAAATTCCTTGGATACCTGTGAAACAGGGCAGGTAACACCCTCAAAGGCATGTCTGAGAGCAAGGCTTTTTTTTTTTTTTTTTTTTTTTTTGGCTGGCAAACAAGGCCTCTCCTTGCTCCATGTAACCCTCCGGGGAACTCTTGGACCAATTAAGATTTAATTTAAGGGACTGGCAGCTGCTGAAAGCTTTTGTCCCTTTGGGGGCTCAGGAGTGCCTGGAGTGCTGGTGCTGCTGGTGTGGTGCTTTGGCAGGAGCACTGCAGGGGCTGGCACAGGAGGTTTTGGTGTCTGCCCCCTCCCTGAGCCATAAGGGCTTCATTACCACCTAGAATTGGGTTTCTCCAGCATTTGGCAAGGCTGTGGCAACTGGGAGAGGGGCAGTTAATTAAGCAGCCTCTTGGGCTTTGCTTTTGCTGGCTGGGAGTTTGCTCTTCTCACCGGGATGTTAAAATCCTTTCGGGAAGAAGAGAGGGAGGAATATCACTCACAGCCAGCAAATAAGTTAAAGAAGGGCTGGGGCTGGCCACCCAGCTGGTCTGAGTCTATTAAACACTCACATTGTGTCATCTTGGTGCCAAGCAGTGGCCTAATCCTAACAGCTTCATTGGGAAGATGGATCAGAGCTCCCACCCCAGCATGGGAAGAGATTGTGTCTGCTTATCTGCTGGGGGGGTGTTGGATCTGAATTGTTTCCACTGCTACCCTCGCTGTTCCTGCCTCCTTGGGGAGGGATGGTTTATCCTTGTCGGAGTTGATAAGGTTGGGAAAAGCTGGGAGGGGAGGAGAAGTTGCTGAAGGTCTCGTGTCAGGCACAGGAGGGAAGCTAAATGGATTTTAGGAGCTGCTGGGGACTGGAGGATGGTGGAATGTTGTTTCTTTCTTGGTTTTAATTGTGGCCTCGTGCTTAAGGGGTTTGTATGGTTGGCCTGAATGGCAGGGCCACTGCATGGGTTTGCTGCAAAAATACAGAATTACGGTGCCAGGATGAAGGACAGTTTTGGTTTCACAGGGTGGAACACCTGGAGGGTGCCAGGCTCTAGGAGGACACCGTGTCTTGTGGCATTGCTGGACAATCTGGATGTGTCCCCAAAACCTATCTGTCCTGTTCTGCCTGCCTTGGAGGGCACAGGCTCATGTTGTGACTGAGACTTCTAAGCCTCCCCCACCACTGCTGAGCTCTGAGCTCTTTCCTCTTCTGCTTGGAGCCTTCACACAGCTGGAAATGAGAGAGTGCAGGGACAGGGGACCGTGACTCACTGCCACCATGGGAATTATCCCTGTGATCCCACTGTGATTTAATGCTGCAGTGGGTGGGGGGGAGGAAAGGCTGGGATGGAAGATTTTTAATTTCTTTTCTCCCAAGAAGGTCGTTTGAGTCAGAGCTGACAAAAATGAGGAGGTTTGAAAGAAGCATTGAATGACTGGCCTCCTGCCAGGGCCTGATATCTTCCTTGCATGAAGGTGAACCCAGGCCAGCCCTTCCCAGAGATGTTTCTGGATAGTTGATGCTTTGTGATAAAGTGGATGGAGAGGAATGCAAGAGCAGGAGCTTCGTGCCAGTGCTTGCTTGTGGTTCATGACTGCAGTGAGAAGGTGGCTGGAGAGCATCCTCCAGCTCCCCCATCCCCAGTCTGCTGGCCCCAGTGACACCAGAATTTCAGACTGAAGCTTTGCAGGGAGTTTTGGTTTACATCCCTAAAGGTATTTCATTCTTACTTGAGTCAGGAGCAGGATTTATGTGTGGAAGCCTCTCCTTAAGGAGTAAATCAGGTCTGGCAGTGCCTGGGACCCCTGCTCCAACCTTGTGTCCCCTCTGCCCTGCTCACGGGCAAGAAGCACCCACATCCTGTCACCTCTGCCACTGAGGAGCAAAGAGACAGCTCCTCCTGTCTAGGGTGATATTGCTTAAATTGCAGCTTCCCTTAGGGTTAAAAAGGGGGGGAAAAAAGCTGCATTCGTGAAGATAGAAAGGAAATGAAAAGGATTGGGAGCTGAGCCCCCCCGGGGCAGTCTGAAGGTTGGGTTTATAGTGTCTGGAAGATGTGTCTAGGCAAGGGGGTAGATCAATAGCTCACCAGGCTGCCTTAAATTACCTCTGGAGTTTTCTAGTCACTACGATGGGATCTGCCAAAGTCACCATTTTTTCTGACCCTATTGAGCAGATTACTTGCCAGGTTTCTCCAGCTCCAAAGTGAAGGTGTTCACTGGCACAACACACACTGGATGCTTCAGCCCTTGGCCAACAGGCTTCTATTTTTTTAGTGTGAAATTTGTCTCAAAAGGAATTGACTATTTTTCCTTTGGATTTCCAGGCCATAAACCTATTTCCTTTCCCACTTACACTGCAAATGTTTCCTCCCCCCCCTCCCAGGACCTGCTTTGCACCCAGGTTAGACATGCAGGACGTTTGGAGGTTCTGGGTATGTGGCTGAATGCCTGACTTGCATGAACAAGTCAATCCTCCTTGTGCAAACTGATTTCTTGTTTATGAATATTAAATTTCTACTCATCCTCGGTAGACGTGGGTTGGGTTTTGTCAGAGAAAATGCCACCTGGCCCAATGCTAAAAACATCACTGCACCAGAGCTTGGTGCCTCGTGTGTCCCAGTGCTCTGGAATGTTCCTTAACCTGTTTCTGGCTTCCCATTTATTTTTATTTGACTGAAATAGTCATGGAAGCTGCTGGTGGAGATCTTCAGGAACCCTCTCTGAAAGGCAGAGAGGAAAATTTCCTTGGAAAGCAATGGCCTGAGCCTTACCTCCTGTCCCCAGCAAAAGCCCTTGGCACACAGGTGAATCTGATATTTATTCCTTGGCTTAATTCATTGAAAAATCCTTCTTGATAAGTAAACTCATGAAATCCCGAGAGAAGGCTTCTGGATCTTGGGTGGAGCATTTGTCCCAGTGGCTGCTTTCCCCAGGTTTGATGTGGGACAGGGGTGATGGTCACCCAAGAAGACTTTTTAGCTGCAAACTACATAAATTCCTCCCTTCTTTCACCTTCTTTCAGTCACTGTGAGAGCCCTTGGCACTTCTGGGTGCTGTAGCTGCTGCATCCATTTTCCTCTGAGGCTTCCTAGGTCATTCTTGCTGTACATAGGGGAGACTTGGAATGAGTCTTTCCTTCCCCTTGGTGGTGGGGATGTCTTCTCCATCATTTTCCCTGGAACACAAATGCCCAGCTCTCCTGAGAGGGCCACAGGCTGCCTTATCTGTCTGGCAAGTTTTTTTTCCACAGTGTGGCAAGCATGGGTGTAGGCTTACATTTTCTTACATTTTCTTTTGTACATAGTTTTCACTTAATTTCTTCTACTGTAAGGACTACTGGGTCTTCACTCTGCTGGGGCACCACTGTGGGAAAGGGGTAGGAGGGCTTAGTGGCATTTATTGTGAGTTTTTGCACCTTAAGTCGAGGGCTGGGGCGTAAAATCTCTAACAAAGACATTCTTTCTCCAAATTGTTGGAGCAAAAGCAGAATTAAAAAGAAAGCATGTTAAGCAGGCTGAGCAGAAATCCTTCCTGATTTCAACAGCTGAGGCTACACTCTTTTCTCCTCTGTAGAGGCTTCTCCTGTTGCTATAAAATTGTCTCAAAAGTAGTTCAGGATCTCAATGAGACATCATTTACAGGCTTAATGAATCTTAATTCCCTGATCTGAAAGGGGCTGTGGCTCCCCTTTAACTGCAGAGCCTGCTTCTTCAAAGTTGAAGTTGCCCTAAATCCAACCACCTTTTTTTTTTTTTTTCTTTTTTTTTCTTTTTTTTTCTGGGTGAGGGGGATGTTGGTGCTGATAAGGGGGAGATTTTTGCCTTTTCCTGGCCCTTCTTGACATTGCTGTGCTCTCTGCCAGCTCCCACTGGATTCCTGGCCCCAGTGGCTGTGCAGGAGCTGCTCAGGTGAGTGGGAAGGGAGAGCCTGAGTGTTCATCCAGTGGGAATCTGTCTCCTCCAGCAGCAAGAGCAGACCCATCCTCTCCTTTTCAAGCAGCCTTGCCAAGTTGGATGCCAACTTGACTTTTCCCCCTCTTTGTTAGTGCTGCTGGTGATTGCTGTAAGGGGAAAAAATTGGGCAGAATATCACTTTAGGTAAATCATGGCTGAGATGTGGATTTTAATTGTACACTTTTTTGACTTATGTCCTGAACCAGCACTGCTTACAACCATTTTTTTTTTTTTAAGGCTTCAGTGAATAGTAGGTGATATTTCACTTGTAACATTTGATTCCCAAAAGGTCTGTGAACACAGGGAGAGGGCACCCAGTGGAGCAGGAGGCTCTGGGTGGATCACTCAGCATTGCAGCACTTTTTGTAGCCTCCCAGGAGGGTGTTTCTGCCCATCCTTTGCATCTTGTACAAAACGACCCTTGTGGTTCAATGGCTTCATCACCCAGGGGGCTGTGCTTGCTCTGCCTGGACCTGAATGAGTTCTGGAGAATTCAGGTGTTAAAATAAGCCTCAGCCTCCCCCAGAACAGCTCCAGGTAACAACTGATGAAAGGATAATTACCCTGCTTCTAAAAAAGCGTGTGCAAGATTTCCACTAATTCCTCCTTAGATATTGTTGCCTATTTTTAATTTTGGCAGGAGGAGAAAGGAGGAGGAGGCTGATTGTGAGGTCTCCTGCCATGGAGCTTCCCCTCCCAGCCAGGCTGCCCACTCCTGCTCAACTCCTTGGATTCTTCAAAGATTAGGAGAAAGCCTTCAGGGGGAGCAGGAGCTGGGGAGAGGTGAGGTGAGCTGGTGGATTTAGCTTGGAATGAATAGCTGGAAGGCAAACCTTGGAATTTCTTGCTGTTCTCCTGGAAAGTCTTTGCTTGGCTGGGCTGGTAAAGAAGGTGCCTGGAGTCAGGGGTGAACGTGTGCTGGGACACGTGCTCCAGGGGTCAGCTCTGTCTGTCCTCTTTGTGGTTCTACCAGAAAGTTAAACCAAAGCAAAACTCTCCAGATCAGACCCCTGTTGTTTTTTCCTGCTTCAGGCTGGTGTCACAGGGGGTGTTTTGGGAAGCTGGAGAGGTTCCTGGCTCTGACACGGAGCGAGCTGGCATCCAAGGAACTGTGGTAGCACTTTTTGCACTTGGGTTTGTCCTCCTGTCTCCAAAACTGGAAATGCTGCATCCATCTCCATCCTTCGTGTGCACAGCCTGTGTGCTGGAGCCTGCACAGCACCAGAATAAGAAGCACAAAGTCCTGAGCTGACAAGAATGGTTTCTTGAGTCAGGCCCCCAGCAGAGCCCTTGGCTTGGTCCTCTGCAGCCCTTCTCTTCTGTCTCTTCTCTGCCTCCAGCAGGTAAGAGCATCTCTCAGGCCTGTCCCTGAACTCATGTCCTGAGCAGACACCTGAGAACGTGCTGCTGAGTCTGAGGGTTGGGAGCTTGGTGGTGCTGCCAGTCCTGCTCTTCATTTGACCCAGGCACAAGCTTGGGGACACTCTCATCCTGTGGCATTGCTCAGTTGGTTCAGTTCTTGATGCTTGGCTTGACCATGATGAGAAGCCCCTCAAATGGGCTGTTCCTGCTTGCTGGGCCAGGTTTCCAGGAGTTGTCCTTGCCCTGCAGAGCTCTGTCCTGGCCTGGATCCACCAGGCTGGCAGGGAGGATGCTAAATACACTTCTGATCATCTGCCTCGTCAGCTTCTCTGCTCTTTCAAGCCTGTTCCAGCCCCCTGCACCTTTCTTTTGATGCTTTACCAAGCCTGGCTCAGCCCTGCTTTCATCTCTGCCTTATCCTTTTATTATAGTCATAAATGTGAGCCTCCGGGCCATGCCCAGCCTTGATCCTCAGCAGTTTCCTGTTTTCTGGATCCAGGGCTCTTCAAATTCCAGACCTCCCCTCCTGTGTGTGATGCCAAGCAGTGCAGTAAATATAACTTTGCTTCCCATCTGATAGAAAATGAAAGGGAGAGGAGTAGGAAGACACCAAGGGAGAGGCTCGTGCCTGATGTGATGGGAAGGAAGAGTCTTTCTAACTGGTTCATGGGTAGGCTCCAGCTAACTCTGGGAAAATGAGGTTTATTCACACAGAGCTGGTAGCTGAAGCATGCTGAGTTACAGCAGGGATTTGTCATACTGGGAGGTCCAGAGAGGAGGACAAAGCTTTGAGAGAGTGCCACATGGATGACTCCACAAGGTGAGGGTGGCACAGTGGTTTGGGGCCACTTTGATCACCAGAGACTCAGACAAGGATGGGTGGAGTGACATTATTCTGTGCTCTGTAGAGGGACTTGCCAAGCATGACTATAAAAAAAAAAAAAACTTTGTTAACTTGAGGTCACTGCTAAGGGAAGGTGGGTCTGGAGGGTGCCAGCTCCTGTCTGTGCACCACAGGAAGCAACAGAGCCTGTTCCCTCCAAACAACTCCAGCCTGGCCCCATGAACACTGCTTTGGAGGGACAGGCAGAACAAAGAGTCAGGCTGATGGTGTAGTTTAGGGACTCAGCATCCATTTCCCTTCTCATTCCTCTTCTGACATGGCTTGAATTTTTCTCCAGGTGGGCTGGGTATCACCTGTTTGATGTCAGCCACATCCCTGCCATTCTGGTGGTGGCACTGGTAGGATGCCAGGTGGCAGGGGTGGGGACATTCTCCTTCCTGACACCTCTGCAGAGAGGTGACAGCTTCTGGCAGAGAGGATGAGCAGGTAACAGGTCAGCAATTGCTGCTGCAACACGAGTTGCTGGGGCTTGTTAGTCAGAGCTTCTGGAGGATGGTGTTAGGATGACAGGGGGACCATCTTGTCCTTCCCTCTGTCAAATAAAATGTTCAAAGGAGCTGTGACCCTCCTGGATGTGACAGGAAGCATCACACCTCTTGTTTCCAGCCAGGTCTACCTTGAGGAGCTGTGACCCTGCCAGCAGGGTTAAATGAGCTGAGCTCCTGTTGCACTTGTATGTGTTGCAGGGTGTACCTGGTTAGCTGGAAGTTAAAAGTTTCCATTGGATTAAGTTGCTTTTATGTTTTTATCCTGGAAGATCTGCCTGTCAGTGCTGGTTTTTACTCTTGTGTACCTGTGCATGCTGAAAACCACGTCTGTGATGGAGCAGATTTATTGGCAAAGCCTGTGGGTGACTCTGCTCTGCTCCACCTGAGAACAATTTTGCAGCTTCTGCTTGGCATCCTGAGTCTTTCCAGGGATTTTTTGCATCATTTGTGCAGTGCCGAGCAAACAGCCAAACCCTGAGAACTGCCTCAATTTTTCACACGTGCACTTAGTGTTGTTCTTTCCCAATTCTTTGCCTGCTTTGCTGCAGGACTCTCCCTCCCTTCCAGCTGAGCTCTATTTAGGGGCTCCTCTGAGTTCTGTCACTGTGGATTGGAGCATGCCCTGTGACCAAAAAACACTTGGCATGCTGCTGTAGGCATCTCTTGGATCTGGAGAAACGCAGATGATGCCAAGCCCTGATGGGAAGGGGAAGAGAATGGCTTTCTGGTATTTGCACATAGCTGCAAACTGTAAACACAGACTCATGACTGCAAACAGAAACCTGGATCACTGGCTTCATCATGACTTCACTGTTGTTGTCCTGGCTGTTTGCTAAAGCTGTTCCTTAATCCTTTTCCAGGCTTTTGCAAAGTCTGCATCCACCCAAATTTAGTGGGCACAAAGATTCTGGCTGAACTCCAGGATGGAGTTTATTTTTATTTATTTATTTATTTATTTATTTTCCCCTTCACCAGTCATTGCTTACAGTCCACTTGCTTCAGATCTCTGTAAATGGGACAAGGAGGCTCTTGGAGGACTGGGAGTAGAAAACCCATGTTCTTGTGAGCCTTGTGTGGCCAAAGAGCAAGAAGAGGAGCAGTGCAGAGGCTGTAGCTGTGGATCTGTGCTGGTGTTAGCATTGGGAATGTTAATCCTGGTGGCCCTGCTCTGTGGTGCTGTGGGGTCAGTGAGCCCAGCTCTGAATGGCAGTGTCATGGGGAGGAAACCTGCTGACAAATCCTAACCCAGGGCACGGCCATCATGCAGATTTTTAGAAGAATAAACCTGCTTGCACGTGTCGGGTTGGGTTTTGTTGGAATCTGCTAACAACTGGAGGTTTAAACCCAGCTTGCAGAACCATCAGGATTACAGAAAAGCCATGTTGCTGAAATGTCTGGAAGTTTGGTTCAGTTGGGAATGATGTTTTTCCTATTGGAACTGGGTCTTCTCTGGATATTTGGGACCTGGAGCTGCTGCCTGGGTGTAATCCAGAAAGGGACCTTCCAAAACTCCTGCCTGGCACTGCAGATGGACAAGGTAGAAGAAAGGCAGGATAAAAATGGCATTTGCCACCTCCCAGAGCTGCAGCCAGAAATAAGGTGTCAGAGCTGGACCATCCATCTTTTCCAAATCCAAGAGAGGAAGGATTTAGGTGTTCTGCTCTGAGGGCTTGGGATTCCTCTGAAGTTTGAGCCATTAATCTTTGGCATTCAGCCACGAAAAATGAAAAGCCTTTCAGTGGCTTTGGTGGCAAGCTGGGACCTCTCTCTTTGTGCCAGTTTTTAGCTAATTCATCCTCTTCCATTTCCTTCCTCTCCTCACCCTTCCCATGTATGCAGGTTTGGGGCAGGATATCCACCCCATTCAGGGCAATGGGGGAAATATCTGCTCCTAGGGTGGACACTGGCCAAGGCTGCTTTGTTCTCCTTGCTGCTGAAAGGACAGCCCAAGGAAACCCTCAGAGCAGAAGCTGGCATGTGACTCAGAGTGGATTTCCTGCAGCTCTGGAAGCGAGTAAAATGCATGACACTGGGATTTTTCAATTTTTTTTTTTTTTTTTTAAATCCCATAAACACAAGGCTACAGAGAGGCTGGGGCTGAAGACCTTTCTTGAATGGGAAATTGCTGTGTCGCAGCTGTACAAGTTGTGCCTTGTCAAGGTTAAATCAATCTTGGTGTTTTTTGGGCCTTTTTGTGTGGGTTTCTTGTTTTGTTTTATTGTTGGTTTTTTCCCTTTATTTTGTTTTGGGTTTTTTTTTTTTTAGATTGAGACCTGAGCTTGTGACAGGCCTGTTTTTTCTAGGAGAATTAAGTTGTGCCATTAAGATGATGTTGTAGCTGGCTGCTCTTCTTGCTGACACCCCCTGCCCTGCCTTTTTGTAACAAATCCAGAGCTGGAATGATGGTGGCAAAAAAAAAAATGAACTGCAGTGCCTGGGTTTTAACTCCTTGGTTTTGCCAGTGCAATAATTTCCAGGGCTTATGAGCTGCATAGAGAGGTTGGCACTGGGACTGATGCTCCAGCACCTTGCTCTGTGCCCTGCAAGACAGAAGATTTGACTTTTTTGTCATTATGGGTCAGCTGGCATTAATCTGTGTGGATGCTGTGGTGGGACTGCTACATCACTGCCCCAAGGCCTCCAGAAAGCTCTGGGAACTTTGCAGACATTTAGTTCACTGTGGGCCATAAAAAGAGTAGGAACTGTTGCAAGTTTCTAGTGCCTAAGGAACAAAATCCTATTTGTATCCTATGGATGGGAAATAATTTCTTTTTTTCAATTTATGATTTGGCCAAGGTCTTCTTGAATAAATTTAGCAAATCAGCAAGGATTTGGCAGTACTGAAATGACTCTTATTATAGCTCTTTTATGGCATTTTTTTAATATTATTTCTAGTACTGTAATGGAATTTTTTTATAGTATTTCTAGTACTGTAAGGCCTAGAATGCCTGGTCATGGAGCATGTGGAGCTCTGGCCATGCTCTGCAGAGCCTGTCCCAACAAGGTTGTGGTCCTGGCTGACGTAGCTATGCTTGTAAAACTCTGGCTGTAAACCATCCTACAAATGCTCTAAAGCAGAGACAAGCATTCTTTTGTCTGACTTCCCTATTTCAGTTGTAAACTGGCTCAGGAACTCCTAAAAATATTTAAGTTGTCCTGCCCAGTGAACCTGGATGGGTATAACTAATTCAAACAACGCACAGAATGTACAGTTGGGAACATTTGTTTGCTCTGGATGGTAGGAATGTCCTTTGAAAATGTGCTATGTAGGTATGAATAAAGGGTTTTTTCCACTCCCTTCTCCAGGTTTCTGAAGACCAAAGTCTTGAAACAGCTTTGGCTGCTAAGCTGTGCTGATAAGATACACAGCAAATGTGTTTGAGAGCCTCATGGAGGAACAGAAACTCCTGGGCTGTTTGCTTTCCCCTTAACAGTGTGAAAAATTAATGTGTCTTGTTAAGGAGCCTGGGGAATTGTGTGCTCAGAGTTAAGGGCTGCACAGGAATATTATTCCTGGCTTGTGGTGTCACTGGAGCTGGCAGCTGAAACGCTTGCTGCAGATTTACTGGGTAGGAGTCTGAAGCTTGGTGTGGGCTTTGCAGAGCCCCAGTCATTGCAGTTTCCTTTCTGGCACCCTCCCTCTGATCCTGGTACAGAATTGGGGTAGCTTCTCACTACAGTAAGTCCCATGTTGTTTGGAAACAGGATTTTTTCTATTAATATTCAACCCAGTAATTTGAAGGAATTATTTTGTTCCTTATTTTGCCACTGCTTTGTGGTGAGCTTGACTCATGGGCTGCTGAAAACAAATCTCAGGCAATTCTGAGGGTTTGAGGGGTGCAGGCTGGGAGCTTGGGGTGAGTCAGGGTTTAGAACATCATCACCATGAGCCAGAGGGGAGGCTGTGAAAAACAGGAGCAGCATCCTTTGTTTTACACTGGTGCTCCCCTTCCCCAGCCCAGCATCCAATCTGCACCACCCCGTTTGTGATCCAGAGCTCAGCTTAAATTCTCCCCATGAGCACAAGAACTGGAGACTGTTCCCTGGAGGTGGTCAGAGTGCACAAAGAAATGGTGAGGAAGTTGTGTGTCACCTGTCATGTCAGCAAATCTGGACATCCTGCACTGACAAATGCAGCCAGGATTCATTCCAGCCTGTTCCAGCATCCAAAGCAGGGTGAGGGCAGGTGTAACCTGCACAGCAGAGAATCAGGTTTGCTTCCAGACAGGTAGATGGATGCTGCAGGCAAGACCCATGCAGCTCTGCTTTCCTTTTTGCTGTTTTTTTTGCCAGAAATCCTCGAGGGGTTGTCCCAGGGCAGAGGAGCAGTTCCCTCATTTGAGCTGGGGGGTTCTGCATTGTGCCCTGGCATCTACAAACCCATCTGCTGAGAGTCCCTCCCATGGGCAGCCCACTGGACACATCCTTCATCAGGCTGTGGCCCCATGAGAACAATAATGCAGCTAGTGCTTAAAAACTTGTTTTTAACCTCCCAGGCAAATGACAGAGCTGTGCTGTGCCCCTCACCTTGGACTCATGCCATCACACATGCCCTCCCTCCTTTCAGCAGTGGTCTTTCTTTCAGTGGTGTGTGCTTACACACCCAGACCTTTTATCTCCACTAAATCAGAGCTTTCTTAAGCCCTTGTGGGGGTTTTTTTGTTGTTTTTTCTGTAGCACTCCCCTTATCTCTGTTCCTTCCTAGGGCTGGGCAGGGGGAGCGGGGAAGCAGGAGGGGCTGAGCAAGCTGTGAATGTGTTTGCTCTGCAGTGATGCTGGGTGGCTCGTGGCAACAGGCAGGACTGGGAGCAGGAGGAGCACCTGTAGGACTGGTGGGGATTTCCAAATTGCTGGGTAGTTGGGTTTTTCTGCAAGGCAATTCTTTTTATTTATTGTTTTTTCAGGGTCTGAGGCAGTAGATTTGCAGCACGTCGGTGTAGAGCAAATTTGCAGTTTTTCATGTGGATGCCAGGTGATGGAAAGGGGCTAAAAACTGAATGTCCCAGTGAAGTCTCTGTATGGTCTTTGCTTTGCTTTGTCCTTTTTTTCCAGCCATCAAGATAAGGGTACTGTGAAATCCTGGTAAGAGCTCTCAGTAATAGCAGGCAGACTGGGACCAGTGACCATCTCCCAGCTTACAGCCTGGTGTGCCCTGGGAGCTGGGACAGGGCTCTGCTCCAGCCACTCAACTGTGCCTTTTGATCACATGCAACACCCTCTACAGAGGTGACAAGGCTGAGCTACTGCTCAGGTCATCAAATTACTTTTCCTGATGAGAAATATTGCAGTTACTTCCATGTTTTCTTTCCTTTACCTACAGTAGGAATTGAGTGATGGCTTTGGGTAGATGAGGTGCTCCAGGTTTAGTGGTTGTAAACTGGTGTGCATCCAGTTTAGTGGATGGTTGGACTTGCTGATCTTAGTGGTTTTTTCCTCTTGTTGATCCTATGATACATGGGATGTAGTTGCCCCCTGGCAGCCCCCAGGCTCTGGATCAACCTTGTGTGTGCATCTGCAGGGAATGTGCTCTTGTCCTCTTGTGGATGAACCTGCAGGAAAGCCTCTGGGGTTTATGGCTCCTCCCTGCAAGGACATCTTAGTTGCATGTTGACCCCAAGCTCTGCTTCCCAACAGGTCAGTTTTCTGGATGGGGCTTTCCCATCCATAGTGAAAGGCAGGAATTCCACAGCTGACACCACCTTTGCCCCACGCTGTAGCCAGAGCTGAAGGTTTGGGGCATGATGCTAAGAGTTGCATCTCCCAGTGCTGTTCTGGGGGAAACCAGTACAACACTGGGGTACATCTGGATGAGGTATGATGCCTGCTGTGGTGCAGGCAGCTCTGTGTCTGTGCATATCCTGTGAATGATATGCAAATTGCTGCATAGCAGTATAGGCTTTGCTCAGTTTTTAAGGCATCTGACCTTTCTTTTGCTAAGGCTTTCAACAAGCCAATTTACAGTCTGGGAAGGGACCACCCAGAGTCTGATTTCATGGAGCAGAAGGGGAAGGGAGGGAAGTCGTTCAAAGAGTGAAGGAGATGCCATTACTTCTGTGTCCTGTATATTGATTTCATGAACCGTGAGGCTGGGAGTCAGATGCCAGTCTGCTTTGCTGTGATCTTAGCAGAATGTGACCCCTGTCCCTCAGCAGCAGAGCCAGGGAGCAGATCCTGTTTCCCCAGGCAGCTCTGATTTCTGGAGGCTGTCAGGAGGATGGACCCTGTGCCTGGGAACACTGCTGGGAGGCATTGCAGGGGAGGCTTTGGCTGTGCCTGGTGGCCACACCAGCTAACAGAAACACCCACCCCAACAGCTTTGGAGGTGGGTGCCAAATGGTGTGGATTGCTTGTAGCTACCCTGTTAGCATGAGTGGCGTTTCCCTCCCTTCCTTTGAAGATGATGATTCCCTTCTGAAAACAGGAGGTCGAGAGTCTGGTCTCAGACAAGTAGAAGGACACTTATTTACAAATATTTATCCTGGGAAATATTTATAAATCTCCCCTTGGGAGCAGAGCCACAAAAGTAGGGTGGTTTCGGGATATTCACACCAGGTTGTTAAAAGCTTCTCTGGTTAATCTGGTACCATGATGTGCTACAGCAAGGCTACTGCTGCTTCCAGAATAGTAGCCACATGTCCCTTGTTCTTGCCCCCTGGCTCAGAGGAGCAGAAAGATGCAGGCAGTGGTGTGAGGTACCCACTGCTCCTTGTGTGTAGCTTTGTGTTGTCCTTTTCCCTGTCCCTGCTCCAGCAAATCCTGGAGCCTGGAGGAGCTGAGGTCCCAGAACTGAGGTCCCACACCTCTCCCCTGAGGTTACATCCTGGGTGTTTGGGTCATGCTGAGTTTGTAATCCCATGTTTACACCATATCCATAACTAGTACTTGAATTGCTGTCCTTTTTTCTTGTGTTGAGGGGTGGTAAATTCTTCCCCCTTTGTGATGCTGTTTTCCAGGTGGGGAGCAGGAACAGGAGCTTGGATTTCTGTGCTGGTGGGACTGATCCCTTAGCACATCCCTAGAGCAACAGGAGATCTGAGATGGCTGGATTGCTGTCATTGGTGCTGGGGTTGGAAAGGCTTTATTAAGGGCTTATTTTCCCCACATCCCAGTGCCTGTGTCTCTCAGCAGCTCAGTGCTCCTGCCCTGCGTGCCTCGGTGTCCCCAGGGCTGGGACAGGATTGGGAGCGTGTTTGTGGCTGCCTTGGGTTGGGTTGCTGACAGGGAAAGGGGCTGACAGGTGCATGGCTGGGTGCCATCCCCCAGCTCCCTGTCCTCTGTGAATAGAAACCACCCGGATTTCAAACTGGGTCAGAAGTGTGACCCGAAACACACCGTGGGGCTGGAGAAGCTTTGGACTCCTCCTCTTCCTCCAGTCCCTGGCTGCTGGGGCCTGTGCGTGCCTCAGGGGCCAGAAATTCAGTGGTAAAAATGTGAGCAGGGGGGTTAGGGCTGTGTCTGGCTCGAAGCACTTCCAGGAGCAGCTCTGTGGCTTCTTCTTGCTGGGGTGAAACCTTCCCAAGCAGGGTAGTTGGGGGGGGGGTGTTGAAAGCATCAGTCCTCAGCTAAGCGAAGCTGCTGCATTTGTGCTGGGCTTGTCAGTCAGCAGCAAAACCCCCCCTTTCAGGAGCAAACCCCTGACTTCAGCAGCAAAACCCCCGACTTTCAGCAGCAAGACCCCGACTTTCAGGAGCAAACCCCCCCCCCTGACTTTCAGGAGCAAACCCCCCCCTGACTTTCAGGAGCAACCCCCCCCTGACTTTCAGGAGCAACCCCCCCCTGACTTTCAGGAGCAACCCCCCCCTGACTTTCAGGAGCAAAACCCCCCTGACTTTCAGGAGCAAAACCCCCCTGACTTTCAGGAGCAAAACCCCCCTGACTTTCAGGAGCAAAACCCCCCTGACTTTCAGGAGCAAAACCCCCCTGACTTTCAGGAGCAAAACCCCCCTGACTTTCAGGAGCAAAACCCCCCTGACTTTCAGGAGCAAAACCCCCCTGACTTTCAGGAGCAAAACCCCCCTGACTTTCAGGAGCAAAACCCCCCTGACTTTCAGGAGCAAAACCCCCCTGACTTTCAGGAGCAAAACCCCCCTGACTTTCAGGAGCAAAACCCCCCCACTTTCAGCAGCAACCCCCCCCACTTTCAGCAGCAACCCCCCCCCACTTTCAGCAGCAAAACCCCCACTTCCAGCAGCAAAAAAGTCCCTCCAGGGCAGCCCTGGGCTGGGTCAGAGAAAATCTCCACAGTGAGCAGAGCAAAGGAGCTGCAGATGTCTGAGCTGCTGGGGACCGGGGTGACCGCACGTGTCCGCAGCGTGTGTCCCCTTAATGCTGTGTTTATTTGCTGTCCTGTTTGTTCTGGCAGAGCCCGATTGCCTGCTGAGACAGATAACTCAGTGCTGGAAAACAGCGTGAGCTGACTCTGGGTCTCAAAAAACAAAGTCTGGGGTTTGCCAGCAGCAGATTTTCTCCCGGTGGCTGTTACGCGGCAGCCGGGGACCCAATAAGTGAAGGGGGGATCTTTGGGGGGGTCTCTGGATCCCCCCCAAGGCAGGATTTCACTTTGGAAGTGCTTTTGGTGTCCGGGGTGGATGCAGCAAACCCAGGCAAAGGCTTCAGTTGCTCCATGGCTACAGGAGAAGGCATTGGATGGGGTGCATGGGAAAGCTTTGGCTCTGGGTTGTGCCTTCTCTCTTCCTTTGCATCTGCTGCTGGTCCTTTGAGGAGAATCTGGTGTTTTCAGCAGTTTTCTGCTCCAGCAGCAGCAGGGCAGGGCTGTGGTGGGGACATTGAGGGGCTGCCTTCTGCCCCACCGCATAGCAAGGCATTAATTTCCTGTTATTAATTACAACAACACAGCACGCACTTAAAAACAACCCCACGTCCAGCCCTCCCTCCAGAAGAATTCCAACCTGTCATGACATTTAGAGGAGGAACATTTTCCCAGGCAGCCTCTCAGAAGCAGAACACTTCTGTTGTGCTGCCTGCTCCTGGGGACAGGAGTTGTGGTGTTCCTGGCAAAAAGGTTTCCCTGGGGAGATGGGGGCAAGGAGTGGGGTCCTGGGGTGTCCCCACCCACCAGAACCTCTGCTGGGTTTTATTGGAAAGCTTGTGTGCCACTTGTCACTCTCTCTGCTGTGTTCATGCCAGCCTGGGATGGAGATGCTGGTCCAGGGATGAAGGGGGGGGGGGAGGGGGTAGGGCAGGAACGTGGCCCAGAATGTATCAGCTGAAGGGATGTGGGGTGGAGATTAAAGAATTCCCTGATAATTTTAGTGGCTGATCAAAACCATGCTGAAAATCTCTGCCTGGAGGAGTTGTTGCCTTTCATTAAGTGAAAGCAGCTTCTTTTCATCCTGCTGGATGTCATTGATGTTATGCTCAGGATAGCATCTTATCAGCTCCTGCCTGTGGATTGTGACCAAGTTTAATTGACTCTTTCCCCGGATTGATTTGGGAGAGTTCCTCTTCCCCAGAAAATGAGTTTTCCAGCTGCTTGCTCTAAAGGAAAAAAGAAAAAAAAACTAGTTAGGGATTTTCTTTGGCCACCTTTTCAGCTTCCAGCTGTTAAGCACTGGAAATGTTATTCATTATGTTCAAGAGAGAAATGTTTCTTTCTTCCGATTGGGGTGGCAATAAATATTTCAAAACATAATATGCTGTAGACAAGTGAGTGGTATCATTTGTTTTGTGCACAGCAGTGTGCAGCGGGCTGAGCTGCCTGCAGGGGGAGGGAACACAGCGTGGGGAACAGACCTGGGAGTCACTGTGGTCTGGTCTCAATAGCTCAGCTGTCCCCAGGCTGTCCCCAAGTCACTTTCTTTGGGTATGGATTCAATAACCAAGTGCTTGGTTCTGTCTTCAGGCAGCTTTGCTGTAATTTAAAAACACAGGGGAAAAAAAAAAAAAAAAAAAAGCAGGATTTATAAGAAATCCTTAGCAGCTCCTTTGCATTAACCTTTCAGCCTTCTTGCTTTCAGCAAACATGCTGCTGCTTCCCAGCACATCTCCAGCCTCAGACTCCTTTCTGCTTTTCTGACCCCAGGGCAGTGAGTTCTGGAGTGAGCCCAATGGGCCAGCAATGGGGCTATTTAGGATTAAGAGGAAGAGGGGTGAATTCCAGCTCTATGGAGTATTCCTTCCTCTGCAAGGATGCTCCAGCTTATGGGCTTCATCTTGGCCAGGGCACTTCCACAAATAAGGGGCTCACAAGCCACCACCTTGCACTTTTTCCAGCTGATCTGAAGTAATTAAATTGCCAAAGCCTGGAATGTAGTTTCCCTCTTTGGTTAAGAAGGTGCCTGGAGTTAGAGGAAATATCTTGAGGATCTGCAGGAATTGCTGTCTGTAGCTGCTGCATCCTCCTGGGGCTCCCACAGAGGTGATGATGCTGGGGACTGCAGTGGCAGTTTCTGGCTCTGAGGGGACCTTTTTGGAAAGATGAAGAGATGGAGAGAATGAGAGAGGGCTGCCATCCATGGTTAGCAGCATCCCAGGATCTAAAATTGTTCATGGAAGTGGTGGTGTAACCAGGGTGCATCCATGGAGCAGAATGGCAATGGCTGAGGTCGTAGGTGATTTGCTGTGTGAAAGGAAAAAAAAAAAAAAGAATAATCAGAACTTTTGCTATGGGCTCACTGAAATTCAAGAGTGTGAACCAGCATAAACCCCAGCTGAGGGATGAGATGACTGAAAGAGCTGGAAAATGGGACTGAAATATTTCTTAGGAAAGGAAGGAACAGCCCAGCAGGCAGGAAGGTGGTTGAGCCACAGAGCTGAGGTTTCTCTGGAGTTTCTGATGCAGTCCCAGATGTCTCTTGTGCCATCCCCTGTGGTATTTGGGGGTGTAAGGAGGCACAGACACCTGCCAGGGAATGGACTGTGGCAAATCATCAAATGTTGGTGTTGCAACTGCCTGACTTGGAGCTTAAATCACCCCTCATGCTCTCTCCTGCCTTTAAAGATGTCTCCATCCTTTGAGTTGCTCCTCTCTTTTTTGTGGGTAGCTTTCTGAAGCTAACTGGAAAGGCAGGATCTGAATGGGCTTCTCAGGCATTCTTGATCTTCATTCCCAATGTGGGAAATGCTTTAAAATATCTGTTTAGCCCAAAAAGGCTGCAGCATAATTTTTCCCTTTAAAAACGTTTTAATAAGTTTTTAAAAGATATAATTAAAATACCAATAGAAGCAGGAGGGCATAAGCCAAACACTAAGAAAAAACCCTTGAGGATAAAATGAATTTTGTGAGCAATTTGGTCTTGTACTCTGTGGGAATCCAGCTCGATCTGTGAAGTCTTCCCGGATATCCCTACGTAATTTGGAGCACTAAAAATAACAAAACTTGGATAGCCTGGACGACCTCGAAGCTGCTTTTCAAGAGACTTGCAGTGTAGGCAGAATAGGTGAACACCCTGCAGCACATCCAGGCTTCAGAATTCCCTGGGGAGGCAGTTCCAGGATGGCTCATTGCATCCTGCTCTGCATTAGCATCAGCCTGGGAGGGATGGATGGGGCTCCTGAGTTTGCTTCTGCAATGAGCCCATAGTGATGGGGGGGTAGTGACCTCCTTTGGAAATGTGAAGCACATCTCAAAGGCCCAATTAAATGGGTCCCAGGGTCCTCCCTGTTGATGGAGCCCACACCAGGGATTAATTAATTCCTGGGCTCACATGAGCCCCAGGGCTGACCCAGGGCCGTGAGTGGAGGGGATGCAAGTGTATGCAAAAAGGGCCTTAGAGCAGAGCTCTGGTTTGAAACAAAGCAGCCAATTTCCTCTGGCCACAGCCATGCCTTATCTCAGGAGATTATGTTTGTCTTGAATGGAGCCTCTGGTGTCATAACCACGTTCTTCCTGGGCAGATAGAGGCTTGTGCAAAAATCCCATAGCAGCAGGCTATAAAAAAATCCATCTGGCCCGTGAGGGAGGAATTTTGGGGCTTTTTTTGTTTGTTTGTTTGTTTTGAATGTAGGAGAAGAGCTGCAGGGCTTGTCCTGCACATTGTTGAGTGGGGCAGCTCAGGTGCTTTTTGAGGCATCTTTTGGTACTTGAGTGCTGCTGTGGGGTCTGTGCCCCTGCATCCTGCTGTGCTGTCAAGGGAGAGGGCTGCCTGGGATCTTTCTTGCTGGTCTGACAGGCATGGACATTTCCAAAGAGCTTGGACTGGTGTATATGTATAATTTTTCTCTTTTTTTTTTTTTTTGATTTAGCTCATTCATATTGTTTTGTGATGTTAAATGTTCTTTTTGAAGCTGGAGCAGGAAGAGGCTGGAGATAAGATGAGAATAAAAGGCTGGACTAAACCCTGCAAGCAGAGATAATTCACTTCAGAGAATATGGCTGAACTGGTAGACTGGAAAGTTCAAGGAAATCTGAATTTCTTGCCTGTCAGGATGCTTGCTTTCCCTACCAAGTACTTTCCACAGCCAGCTTTGCTTGTGAGGTACCTGAAACAGCTTCTGGTTTAAGTTGGGCCACCTGTTAGATACAAGTTCATTCTGTTTAGAGCTATGGACATCATGGATATTACTTTACTGAGTTTTTATTTTTCAAATTGTAACCCACTTAAAAGATTTCACTTTTATACCTGGCTTAAATCACAAGGTCTCATGTGCCCTTCTCAGATTTTTCTCCCCTGCATTCTTGTTCCACAAATTCATCTTCTGATGTCTACAAAGAGGAGAAATTAATCACCATGCACTTTGTCTTGCTTTTCCACCCTCCCACTCCAGCTTTTTGGGAAGTTGGTGTTGGACCTGTTCACCCAAGGGAAAGGTCTCCTGCCTGGCTGCATTGCAGGTTTCTTCCTCCAAATGCTGAATTTGGGAGGTGTTGAAGGCAGAATGATGACATGGAGATGCAGTTTGGTACAGGACTGGGTCATGCTGGCTCCAGTGGGTTTAAGACACTGTAAAACCTGATCCCTTTCTTGAAGGACAGTTTTAAAAAGTACTGAACATCACATCTCATAGGAGCTTGAGAGAGAGCTCGGGCTATTTACCTCCCTGCTCAGTTTGGACTGAAATTGAGAACCAGGCAGACTGAGCCAGTTTCTTTGCTTGGCTTGAAAGGTCTTCATGGGTTCCACACTGGTTGGCACCAACTTTAATTGGGGTGTAATTTAACCACAGAAAGTGTTTCCTGAGCTTGGGCATCAGCAGGACCACGTAGGTTCCCCCACACTGTCACAGCCATTGCCTTCAACAATCCCAAGCCCATCTTCAGTGGTCCACCCTGTTTCCATATAGAAATTGAGCAAAAATGATGGCCCTGTTGTGCTGCTGCTGCTTTTTTGTTGTGGAGCTGAAGCAATGAAGTGGTATGAAAGGTCAGAGCAGATTTTTTAGCAGGGAGCTGTTTGCTCTTTGGAGGAAGTTGAGGAATTTTGGCCCAGTGCAGGCTGAAATTCCTGCTTGGTTGTGTGGGAGCTTCAGCTGGGGGGAGGCAGCTTCAGAGGCAAATCCACTGAGGGTTCTCCTTGACTTCTCTTTATAGGGACACTTTGCATCTTGCAAGCTGCATTCTGGCTTCCTGGGTGGGAATCAGGAGCTGTGCAGAAGAGCCCAACCCAGGAAGGTTGGCAGAGGATGGGGATGCAGCATGAGCAGAGCTTGGAGGACCCAAGGACAGCAGAAAATTGAAGCTCTGCTGGGCTTTGGACCTGTGTTTTCTCCCAGCTGTGCCCATAGCTCTGCCTCTGGAATGGGCCATGTTTGGCTGAGTTGCTTTCATTGCCACTGCTGCCAAAGTCACGGATTCCTTCTGTATGCTTTAAAAAAGCAAACAATCCGTGACTGGGGACACTTCATTCTCTGCATCCCAGCAGGCATGCAGCTGGGTGACCAGTTAACCAAATTAACTGGGAGCTGTTAAATTATACAGGAGGAAATGAGAGAGGGAGAGCAGGCTGAGCTCTGCCTGGCAAACTCTTGGTGAAATCCTCTTGTAGGGATATTGCCCTTGGCTGGTAGAGGGATGAACGTGGTCTTTTTAATGGAATTCTTTCTTCTCCTTGTGTTCAGGGTCATATTTTCTACTCTGTTGGGCTGCATGTTGATAAACAGGATGTACCAGGCAGGGTCATTTGTCACTAAAAGTATTAAAACTTCAAGCTTGCAGTCTCTCTGTCCCAGGAGTAGGTGCCCCCAGGGAGGATTTACATCTCCTGCTGCTGGGGCAGTTTGGATGGAGGTAGGGAATGGGCTGGGATCTCCTCCCCTGTGGAAGAAAAGAGGGGGGGAGATTTTTCTCTGAAGTTGGACCTTCTTCACTCTGCCCAGCAACAAGCAATGGATAGAGGATTTTTGGGCTTTTTTTTTTTCTAGCTCTGTGGGAAGAGGTGGTGGCAACTGGGCATCCTCTCTTTCATGGGAAAGTATTGTCTGGTTTTGGACTTCCTTCACAGAGCAGCCAGGTGATGATCTTGAAATATCAGTGCAAGATTATTCCCTGGGGGTGAGCCCCTCTGGAGGGAGGTTGTCCATTGGAGAATGGCCCAGATGGATGCAGAGTGCAGTGAACTTAAAAGCTTTATTTTCAGTGCCATGCTGGAGCTCACTGGAAGGCACTGAGCCCTTCACCCTGGGCATTAGGAGCAGTTTTGTCCTGTCAGGCCAGAGATGTGTTTATTGACAAAAATATGCCACGATTGGCTTGGACACTCCCCAGAAAATTCTGTTCTCTTAGCTTCTTGAAGTTTAGCTGGCATTAGTAACTGAGTCAGTTCTTTCCCATTAGTTACAAAAAAATCAATCCTTTCCTTATGTGTGAACTGACAGCTCCCTGATGAGACTGCAGCTTCTTGGTGTCTCCAGTCACTGCTGTCAGATTTCATCCCTCAAGTTGTGCTTTTTCTGAGCAATTTCAGATTTAGGATCTGAGCACAACAGTTGGTCTCAGCAAGCAGGAACTCCCTGATGTTTCTATTTATAGAAAAGCACATTCTTCTGTATGTTTTGGGATTAGTAGGGGTTTTTGCTGGTATAGCTTTCATTTTGCTAAAATTAGTCACAAACTCTGGTTCGTTCAAGGGAGAAGAATGATGGAAATGAACCAAGGGCCTTTGAGAATCAGCCCAGGAACAATGTGATATTATTTTTTGCTCAAAGCCATCGTCATGTAGGTGGCTGGATTTATTTAGCTGTCTGGATCTGAGTGATTTCCAGTTAAATTCCTGTACAGTACCAAGGCTTTCTGCTCATTGCTCACCAATCCACATGAAGCTGTTTGTATGGAGTTTGGCTTCTGTCCTCCTGCACATCAGACACAAGCACATGTTATTTTATAGTGGGGCCATTGATGCCTTCCTGTTAATACTCTGTGAGCCTAGAGACTGGTAATTGTACATCTTCCTTCTTTGAACCCCTTTTTTCCCTTATTCCTCTTTTCAAGTCATGCCCTATTTAACTGGGAATAGGACCTTGATATGAGCTGCTCCTAATTGTGATGCTGATATTTTTTTCCCAAAACACCCAACTCCCAAAATGCTTCCTGGAAGCATTTAACAGAGAATTGACACCTCAAGGTAAATAATCTTACAATCTGAAATCCTGAATCTAGTTACCACATCTTATCTCTGAAGCATTAGGAAGTTGTAAGGGCATCTTTACAGCCACCACCGTGCTGGGCTTTTGCTGCTGTTTGCAAGAGGATTAAAGCAACTGGGGAGGGTTGCTCATGGTTGGGGCATCCTTTCTTCTCCATGTCCTATGGCCTCAGCCTCTCCTTGGCTTGTGGGTTGGTATTTGTCCCCCTTTATGGGGTGCTCAGGACTGTCCACATTGTGGTGACAGGAGAGCCCACCTAGCCCTTCCCTCAGGGTGTGCTACTTCAAGTTTGGGCTAAAAGACTAATAAAATTTGAAGTCTTCTTTCTATGGGGTTACTTTACACGGCCTATAAGGTGCCAAGGCTGTCTCAGCCAAGCCCAGGGTAGCTCCTAATGCCCAGTGAAATCCTAGTGAGGGCAAAGTCCTTATCTGCAAGTGACTGAGGCCTCATCCCCAGGGAATTCCAGCCATTCCCTTCTGTCCTGACTGTGTTTTGCTCTGCTGTCACACTTCTGGTTACCTCTGGCCACCTTGGGCATGTCAGGCTCCAGTGACACTTGGGTGAACACAGAAAGGACCTGAAGGGACCTGGCTTGCTGGGGTTTAAGCACAAACTTGTGTTGGAGTTTGTTGAGGTTGGTGTGTCAGCATCCCCTGGGTGCTGCACCCATCCCCTCTAGCTCTGGTGGCACTTGCTGGTTGCAGCTCCACTCAGGACAGATTCCACAGGATGCTCCCCAAATCCCTGCATCCTTCCCAGCCCCCTCCCTGCCTTTCTCTTGGTGTCACTCAGCTCAACCTGCTGCATCTCAGGCTCTTGCTGCTGCCCTGTTGAGGTTTATTTCTAAAACTTGGCTTTCCAAACCTTCAGCTCAGCACTGGGCAGGCTGGAGGAGCCACAAGCAATGGCATCACCTCCCTCTCCTGCCCTGTGCCAAGTGCTGCAGATTTGGTGTCCCAAGGATTTTTTTGGCAGGAGGCATGTATGGAGCTGGCTGGGGAGGGACAGATTGCCCAGGAGGATGCTGTGAAGATAAAGCAGGGCTGTGTGTGAAATTAGTGAATGAGCCAAATCCTTCTCAGAAGTGGACTTAAAAGAAAAATCCTTTGTGGAAAATGCTCTTTCAGCATCTGTCACCTAAGCCAAGCTGCTTAGAACAGGAACAAGCCTGTTTAGACAATAATACTGTAGGATGCTGGGTTGCTGGTGCTGTTAATTGTGACACTGAGCAGGTTTCATGCTGGCTGCTGGTTCCGGATCTGTGGTTTCCAGGGGAGTGTTTTCTTTGATCTCTCTCAATAAAACACTTGAGTTTTGAGAGGAAAAAATAGACAATGGACTGGTGCAAAACTCAGTCCCTGAGTCTCAATGCTCACCCCTGCAGAGTTGTTGGAATTGCTGCAGCTTTGCAGCTCTGTCCTCTCCTCTTGGCCTTTTGGGCTCTGTTTCTGTGTCCCGGGTCAGGCAGGGGCTGGCTGTCACCTCCTGGAGCAGCTGGGACACTGCTGCTCCTCCAGCCTCTGCCTTGTCCCAGGATTTTTTGGAGAAAAGTAAGAGCTCACCTGCTTACTGGGACAGGCAGCTCTGGTTTCTCCCTGGGAGATGTTGGCACCCTGGGAGGTTTCTGAGCATCACTGTGTGATGAGTTGCAGTGCTCTCTGCAGACCATGGGTGGCTGCTGCTAAAACTGGGCTATAAAAAGCTTGGGTTGCAGGCATAGGGCACCCTCTAATTTAGAACCCTGTAGTCCCACATTATTAACTTGTAAAAATGTCATTTTTAGGAGTGAGAACTTGACACACAGGTGAGGGGAAGGTGGGAGCTGCTGTGAGCAAAAGAGGGGAACAAGCACAGTGTGTGTTTTTGTGCACTCCCAGCTTTCAAACACTGACTTCTGTGCTTTTTTTTAGGGGGGGGGTTTGGTCTCAGACTTGAATATTTAAAAAAAATAAATGACTGGATAAAAAGCCATGCCTGCTTGGAGGGGACACACTTTTTGCCTCTTCCTAGAAGGGTTAAAATAGTTCTTGTGTAGCTGGAAATAAAAGGTAGGCATGAACTTACCAGCAATTAAATGTGAGATTTTGATAAAGGATTCTTATGTCTGGCTGGGAAGAAATAAAACTGCTGTAGGACAGAAGCTGCTCAGCAGGAGGACAGTCAGACTGTTAATGAGTAAATCCCCTGCTTCAGTGAGAATAAATGATTACAAGCAAAAGACACAAAAGGGGCAGATCACTGACCTGGGGAAATTCAAAGCAATTCAGAAGCTCTCTGGTTTTCTAGGGCTTTTTCACCTTCTACTTGCTTGTTTCAGGGGATAAAAAGTGAACTAAGAGACTCGAGGGCTTTTTAGTTTTAGCTCCAGCCACTTCTGGGGAGAGCAGCTGCAGTGCCAGGGTTGCTGCTGAGTCTTTCCAAACCTGATGAGTGCTCCCTCTTCCCAAAATGGTTCACATGGTTTTTTTTCCACTTTCTCAGCTTCCATCTAGGTTTCAGCTGTCTGGAGCTGCTGGGCAGTGACCCCAACTGGGGTGTAAGATGGCCTGAGATGCTGGAGGTGCTCAATGCTGAAGCCCTTTGGGTTGCCCATCACTCCTGGCCATGCTGTGGGTACCCAGGAGGCTCTCGTGTCCCTAAGGAGTGGGACTGAGTGCCACTGAGCAGCACCTGCTCCATCCAATCCTTCCAGGAATCCCAAGCAGAAATACAGCAGGGCTGGTAATGCTATCCACAGGGATGTTGAGCAGCAGTTAGGAAGAGATGAACTGCTTTGTTTTTACATGGTGCTGTTTTAATAACTCAACACCAAAGGTCATAAATCTGTCCTGCAGAAACTTCAGAGTGGTTTTACTATACAGACTTCTCCTGCATACCCTGGGGCTTGGAGTATTGCTGCTCATAGCTCCTGGGCAGTGTAACCTGCTCTTAATTTTTTGCCAGAGGAACCAAAAAAGGGTCTCTCTTGCTCTTTGTTAAACCATAGTTGCCAATATTACAACAGTTTTGAAGATACAGTTTGTTTATTGAGTGCTCCTGTATGGTTTGTGACACCTTGTCTGAGACTTCAGCCAAAAAAGATGGGACTTGGCTGGGTCCTGTCTGCTGTTTTGTGTTCACATGTGGCTCCCAGAGCTGAAAAACTTAAATGAGTATCTCGAGGGAGGGAACAGAGAATAAATTTGTGGATTTTCCATCTCATGCTCCTTGCCTGGGAGGATAGATGGATGGACAGACAGGGAATGTGCTGCCACAAGCAGCTAAGTTTCTCTTGCCTCTCTGGGCCCTGGTTTACTCTACAAGTCTTTGCACAGTCATGTTGGGCAGTAACCAGAATTATATTTTCTTGGGCTTTTAATGCTGGATAAAGCTGTCTTCCATCCAAAGGGATGGAGTGGGTGGAAGATAATGCTCTCATCTCCATCCTTCCAGACACTGAGGCAGCCCCAAGTGATTGCTACTAAGGAAATATGCTTCAAAATCACCAAGAGCTACACCAGCTCGATGTAGGGATGTTGCTGTTTTCAGAGAAAGTTGGTTGCTAATCAAAATACTCCTGTCATAATTTCCTGGCTGGAAGCTTGTTCCATGAAATCCCAAGCAAGGGTCAGGGCTTGAGTTGTACCTGGCATTCCTTCAGAGGTGGTGGGAGCAAGGGATCTGCTTGCCTGGAGACATCTGTGTGCATCAGATCTGGTGTTTCACCTCCTTGCTCCATGGAGGAAGGGGAAAAAAAATTCCTAAGAGGCTGGGAGCATAGAGGGTTTTTATTCATCTGACTGATAATAGAAGCTAAATAAAGGCTTTGGAAAAAAAGCCAATCATTTCTCTTGCAATATTGGTTGGGCAGAGCTGTACTGGAACTAAACATGGAATAAAAAGTCTGGCTTTTTTTCCAGCTATATTTTTAGAGCTACTGCTCAGTCTTTTCTATCCCTCTGCATTTTCTCAGCATATGCTCCTGCAGCAGGCAATCTGCCTTTATTTTTTCCAGCAGGCTGTGATAATCTGCAAGATAAGGATGTTGGATGGAGGGGCAGGAGACTCGCCAGATTTGACAAAAATCCCTCTGAATACCAGGATTTATTCCAGTCCTGTTCCAGGGTTGGGTTCAGTGCAGTCACAGACTCCTGAAGATTTCCAGTGCTCCGTGTAGGAATTACCCTAACACAGAGATGCTGGAGGGCAGTGAGTGTGTAAAGCTGTCTTCTTTGTGTCCCAAAAGTGCAGTCACAACTGGAATAAGATCCAGCAGCAGTGCTACCAGTGGTTTTCATATGGAGCAAAGTGACCATGTTTGGTGTGGAGCAGGATAGGAAGATCCAAACTGGGAGCTCCTGCAGCTGATCCAGCAAGAGCCCAGAGGTTAATTTTATTTCTTGGGATAGTAAAAGATAAAAAATTAGCCTGCTAGCCCTGATCTTGGAAGCAGTGGGGTTGGGACTGGCCTTGCAGAGAGCTCTCAGGAAGCATGGGCACAGTTCTCATTTCCCAATGTGTGTGTGGGGATGCCCATGCACAACCTCCCCATCTCCCATGACTTAAAATGTACTGAAACCAGCTCCATCATCTCCTTACAGCTAGAGAGGGCCCTTAGAGTGTGTGCACAGCCACTCCCCTGTCCCAGGAGCATTTAGCCAGGGCAGCACTTTTTTTTGGCTGTTGTTTTCATTTTTGTAAAGCACTGAGCCCTGGGCTTGGTTTTGCGTTGAGCTTCGGTGTTTGTGTAAAAGCTGACTCTGAGCATCCAGCAGTTTGCCTGGATTGTAACCCATGCTCTCCAGAGGCAGGGGATTTCTGAGGGGATAGTGAGGAGCATGTGAGGAGTTTGGACTTGAGGACATTTAATTAGAAAACATTTATTTCCTGCATGAAACTGGGTAAGGAGGAGGATCCCCCAGAAGCTCCGTGGGATTTTCTGACTCTGAGCTTATAGGGGGCTTTGAAAAAAGATAAAAGCAGAAGACAGCAATATACCTCACATGTCTGATTTTATGTTTGTGCATTCAGAGCAGAGGTTTCCCAGTGCCTGAGCCCAGAACACGTGCAGGTATGCTGGAGCTGCAGTGACTTTTGTCCTGCTAAAGGCTACACCAGATTCCAGCAGGAGCAGTAATTTATTCCCTGTAGAATAAAGCTGGAGGAGGATTTACAGCAGAGAGAAGGTGTAACTTCACTGCCTGGTACTCAGCCCTGTTCCCATGCCTGGAGGCAGATATTCATCTCTGAGAAGAGGTCCTGCAGAGAAGGCAGCTGCCTGAGATAAAGCTTTTTGGGCTTCACTAAGAACTGACAGCTCTGCTGAAAAATGCTGAAAAATGCAGAAAAATGCTGCTCCATCAAAAAAACCTAAGTGTCTCATGCCTTGACAGCACATAGGTTGCAGAGAGATATCAAGGCAGCATTTAGGTCTGGTTTTCCTCAGTTTTTAGCAGCTTGAAAAGGATGTCTGTTTCCCCCTTGCTTGGGCTTGCAGGTCTTTGGTAGGAGGGACCTGTGATGGGTGATTCTGTAGGGCATCAATTCTTACCAGTGCAAACCCTGAGAGTGATGACAAATCTCCCCCTCCTGCCCCTCCACAGCTGGGGAATGGCTTCCAACTTGCTGTGCTTCAGGATTCTCCATATTTCCCAGCTGGAAATAGCTGACTCCTCAGTCTACACCCAGGTATAAGTTCAGGTGCCACCAGCTTGTGGTGGGAGCCAGAGAAATCCCTGGCAGGTGGAGGAGAGGCTGCCCTAGAGCCAGAGGAGAGTCCAACAGGAGCCTGAGGGCATTTTTGGGTCCTGCCAAAGGAAGAGACTGAGCTGGTGCCAATCCACAGGGCTGCACCCATCCCCACCCAGCAGCTCTCAGACCCCCTCACCTCAGTGACCAAAGCAAGGCGTGGACATGGAAGATTTAAATGCCTTTTACTGTCTGCTTTTTCCCCTTAGAAAGCCTCCTGTTGAGTGTCAGGGCTATTTTTGAGGTGTGTTATTATTAATGCTCACCCTTTGGCTCCATGCTGTGTGTGCTGGGGTCCAGGCTGCTGTTCTGGACCTCTGGTTCTGGCTGGGGTGGGCACAGAACTGTCCTTTTCCTCCTCTTGTACACGTGTCCCTCTGGGAACCTGTTAATCTTTGGGGGATGTGTGCTTGTACAGGACCTGTTCTGTATGAAGAAGTGCTCCCGAGCCATAAATCTCTGCTTTTCAAGCACTAAACTCCCAGTTTGGGTTGGTTTTGACGTTAGGAATTTTCCCTGATAAGAGAATTTTATTTGCCTTTAAATATCACTTTGTGACAGGATGATGAAATGGGGATTCTTGGAGCGAGCCTGTGCCAGCCAGGGAAGGGAAATTCTGCTGGGCCTTTTGTTTCCCTCTAACATGGACGTTTCAGCTCTTGAAAAGAGTTTGTTTATTTTAATCTTGGCAAGGGTGTGTGTGCACACATTAGTGTCCAGACAAATGGGTAGCAACTCAGTGTTTGAGCTGTGCTGAAGCCAAGTGGGTCTCCTGCTCTCCCCTCCCTGTGGCACCTGGGGAAGAGGAGCTGTGCTGGGGCTTTTCTGCAGCCAACTTTTAAAAAAAATAAAATAAAAAAAGGTTTTGTGCTATCATAGGAGAGGTGCAGTTGGGCTTTCCAGGCTGGTGTGTGTATAACAGCCTGGGGTTTCACCTGGTAGTCCTAAAAGAGCCCAGAATCCAAGTCTCCCAGAACATCTTCATAGCATTTAGCAGGTTTTCATGGTCACCTTGGAGAGCTTGGTGGTGGGAGCCAAGTCTTCACCTGGCTGAGCCAGGATGAGATTTCCTTAGCAGGGCAGGGGTTTATAATGGCACCTGCTCAGGTTGAGTCTAAATCTAAGGTGTCACCCAGCACACCCTCCTGAGTATGAGCTGTAGCCACAAAGTCTGTGTTTTGTTTGCATTTGGACCAGGGGAGCTGAGCTCCCCAATCTGTCTCTCTCCAGCATCTCATGATCCCTTTAGACACGGAGGATTTTCTCTGCAGGCAGCCTGTGTGCAGCAGGGGCTGCAGAACTACCACCTTCTTTATTTGGCTTGGATTCCCACTAAGCTCTCCCTGCTTTCCAGGATGCCTCCAGCAGCCAACTAACTATCTCTGTGTTCCTTTCTTTCAGCTCTTCCACGTGGCATACGTCCTCATCAAATTTGCCAACTCCCCTCGTCCTGACCTCTGGGTGCTGGAGCGATCCACTGACTTTGGCCTTACCTATGAGCCCTGGCAGTACTTTGCCTGTAAGTATGGCAGGGTGGGCAGAGAGCTGCAGCTCAGTGCCAGGCAGTGAGGCCACAGTGAAGACAACTCCTGGAGTGAGGGCTTTGGTGGGCTTGGAGTGGTTTCTGTGTCCTCCCTGTGATGTGGTCGATGTCCTCTAGGTCTTCTGCCCAATGATGCTGCAAAAGGTGAAGCTCAGTGGTGCTCCTCAGGGCTGGAGAACTTTTTTGGCTTCCTGGGGCAAAAAATGTATTTAAAATGTATTTTAAAAAATGTGTATTTTAAGTATTTTAAGTATTCTCATTGCTGCTTGACCAATTTTTGTGGATGCTCAAGTTGGCGCCAGCATCAAGGGTTGGGCATCGGTAGTTTAGGTCTGAAAGGTCTCTTCCCTGCCCTCCTCCATCCCACCTCTCCTGTATACTATCCAGACTGGGGTATTTAAGCTCCTCCAGAGGAAAACCAGCAGCTTACTTCTAAGTGGCTGCTGTGACAGAAAAGTCTGGAGGCAGGAAAGAGTCCCAGGGATCAGATCGCCTGTGCAGGGCAGGGAGCCAGTCCTGTCACTGGGCAAGGTGGGATCAGGTACAGCCAGATGGAAAGGGTTGGCTGCAAAGATCCAGTCTGGACACTTGAAATCCTTTCTTCCCAATTATCTGATTAAAAGCTCCCATTAGAAACAGCTAAATCTACAGATCTTTTCTCCCAAAGGGTCTATGGGGTAGCCAGATGCTGAGGAACTTGTTAACCACTGACCCCCCCCCAGAAGCAGCAGCAGTAACTGGGAGATTACTTGAATTAAGATCTGCAGCCAGACCTTAAAACCTGGCAAGGAAGGACCTCTGAACACTCAGGGGCTTTGCCCTGGGCTGTCCCTGAAGACTCATATTTTTGGCTGACCTGTCATCCCAGGCTGTAGCTCTGCTGTCCTATTTTTGCTGTGTTGCCTTGGTGTGGCTGCTTCTCTCCAGTCCAGATGTTTTCCCCTCTGCTGCGTGCTGGTGGGGAATTACTGCTGTCAAATTGCTGTCAAATTGTGGGGGTTTTTTTCTATCTTCTCTGAGAATTTCCCAGCCCTGAAGCCTCTCCTGGGGCTGGTTGCCATCACATTACTGCATGGGCTGGGGCTGAACAGGGAGTTTTTGCCCTGGGAGTAGTGGCAATGCTGGAAGGTCTGCAGTCCCATTGCCTCTTGCAACATCAGCTCCTCTGCCACTCTCCCACAGAGGAGAAATTCAGTGACATGGCCCAGTGGAAAATTCCCATGGAAATAAAGAGGTGGCTGCTCCAAATCCTGCCAGATTTGCTAGCACATGAAGTCCTTGGTGGAGCTTTATGTTTGGCATGGGGAATTCTCTAGGTGGTCTAATAACCCTCTTACTGAACTGAGCAGTGGTTTCCCAAGCAGAAATGGGAGCACTCTCCAGAGACATCAGGGAGCTTGGCCATGGGTGACACCATCCCTGCTGGCTCAGTCCTTTCCCCTGAGCCTTGCTCCTTGTGGGAGGTGTTTGGTTCCCAGAGGCTTTTTTTCCTCTGCCCCTCAGCCAGGCTCCTGAAGGGTTTGTGAGCTCAGTTCTGTGGGGAGAGGGAAGAAATGACTGTCATGGAAAGCAAGCATCCATCAGTGCAGTTGATGAGGTCTCATGGGGAGAGGGGCTCTGGAGGGACCGTGGCAATGTGAATCCTCTGAGCATCCCAGTGGGGAGGCACCACACTTCCCTTGGCCACCAAAGGAGAATTGGGAGGGCTGGGGAGAGATTTATGGTGGCATTTATCTGCAGGAAGGGTTCCCCATGCAGTGCTTCAGATGGGAACAGGAGATGAAAGGTGCCTGATCCCAGCTGTCCCCCCAGCCCCCCAGAACCCTGTGCTGTGCAGGATTAGTCCCTTTCCTCTCTCTGTGCTGGGCTGTGCCACTGTGGAGGGGAAGGCAGGCACAGCACAGCTCCAGGCTCTGTCCTTTCCTCCTCTGAGTGCAAGCTGCTCCACTCTGTTATTTCCTTAAAATAGTTATTTCCTTATTGCTAAAGTTTATGGCTGATGGGTGACTCTGGTTTAGCCCAGCTTCTGGCTTATGTAGCTGTGTAGATTGGCAATAACTGGAGGAATTTTTTGCTTTTCCTGAGTAACTGCTCTAGCTGAGCATCCTGTCCCCATGCCCAGCCATGGCAGTGCTCTGGAACTTGATCATCTCAAGCCAGTGGTGCCAGGCTCCTCGCCTGGGGCTTCAGGATAAATTGCCTTTAAAAAAAGCACCTGGTGAAGCAAACCTTGGCAGCCACGTGTGAAATGTTCCCACACCATCTTCCTGTGGATGCAACAGAGCTCTTGCTGTTGCCAAACCAGTGTTTCGTGGGGTGAAGCCACATGGCTGGAGTTGAGGTGTGGGGTTTCTGCAGGTGGTGATGGTAGGTACCATGGCCATTCTCACTTTCTTTCTTTACTTCAATGAGGTGATTTGGGGAATTCTCTGACCATCCCTATTATTCTCATAGTGAATCCCATCCATAGTAGAGGATGTGTATGTTGGCAATGACAGAGTTAAAGATATAAAGCAGTTGGTATGTAGTAAATGCTTAACAAAGAGCATGTGCCCTCCTCTCCTAAGGGTCAGGGTGGGAAAATCAATACAGGGCTCTGAATTGTTTCATTTATTTTTTTAATTTTTTTTTCCCTTCTTACTGCTCTCATCACTGGTGGTTGAACAGCTTCCAAGAGGGACTGCATTGAGAAGTTTGGACTGCAGACTGTGGATCGGATCACCAAGGATGACCACGCCATCTGCACCACTGAGTACTCCAGGATTGTGCCTTTAGAAAATGGGGAGGTGAGCACTTGCATGGTTTCATTCCTGGGTTTCAAGGGTTTCCCACTGACTGTAGTTACTCTGGTTAATGGTTTCCTTCTTGACTTTTGGATGCTGCTTCAACAACTCAGTTAAATCAAACACGACTGACAGGGAATGATTCAGCTGGCTTGGAGAGGTTAAGATTGGGTTTGGTTAAAGAAGGGATTAATTTTCTCCCATCTCAGAAGATCTGCTTTCCCTCCTTGCATTCCCAGATTGTTGTCTCTCTGGTAAATGGGCGCCCAGGAGCCATGAACTTCTCCTACTCTCCTCTCCTGAGGAATTTCACAAAAGCCACCAACATCCGACTGCGCTTCCTGCAGACAAACACTCTGCTTGGGCACCTGATGGGCAAAGCTTTGAGAGACCCTACAGTGACAAGGAGGGTAAGATGGACCTTGATACCTCCTGCTAATGAGGTGGAAGTGTTTAAGGTGGAAGTGTTTAAGGGCTGTGGGTGGGAGAGACACACAGTGTTTAAGGGCTGTGGGTGCCACCTCTGGGGAGAAGGCATCCCTGGGTGTTGCTCACAGGGATTATCTCTCTGTATTTGTACTACTCCCCAAGCTGAAGGCATCTGCAGATGTCAGGGCTTCTGTTAGAGCTGGAGGCTGTTTGAGAAGCCCTGTGCTTCAGGTACCAACAACATGAAACTGGGAAACATCTCTTGGTGTCACACGTGGCTTTCTGGCTGTGCTGGGAAACCTGACTTGTAGCTGATGGGCTCAGGTCCTTGCAGCTTGTTGCTACAGGGAGATGTCTTGGTGCATTGTTTTAGATAAATTCCTGCTGAGTTCTGAGTAGGGTGATTGTCAAGCTTGTCTGTAAAGGTTTAATAGCTAAATAAAGGTTTAATAGCTAAACTTTCTTGTTCTCTCCAGTACTACTACAGCATCAAAGACATCAGCATCGGAGGGCGCTGTGTCTGCCATGGCCACGCAGATGTCTGTGATGCCAAAGACCCCAATGACCCTTACAGGTACATTTTTCAGAGTTTCAGTTCAGTGCAAAACCTTTTGAATTGTGCTAAGAATAAAAGATACCAGTGTGAGTTGTGTCCTGAGCTCATAATTGTGCCAGCACCATTGTCTGGGGCTCTGTCCTGAGAACAAATGAGAAACTGGTCCAGCCAAGGTAGCAAAAATGAAATGTTTTTTCCAGGCCATTTTCCCACCAGATCAGCTCTCTGGTCTGGTTTTCCTGGCCACAACTTTGCCATTCCCAAGGGAGCAGAGTGCTGGAATGAGAAGGTGGATGCACAAAGTCAGTGCACATGGAGGCTTCTCATCAAAGCCCAGGGCTGGTTTCTGAACTTTTTCATAGATGTCTCTTGTTTTCTGGATGGCTTTTTATGAATATAAGCAATGCTATCTTAAATAGATGGTCTGCCATGAAACCAGAGACTCTATTGCTCATTTGTACTCCTAAGAACCATAAATTGGTCATGTACTTAAATAAACAGCCACTCTTTGCAATAGAACAAGAGCACGGAAAGCAGTCACATTTTGGCTCCTGGGACTCTTCCCATCCGCCTTGGCAACTTGAAATGCCAAAGATCTGCTTCAAACCATGAAAGTCTTGCTTCTAAACCATCTGGACATTGCCTTTATGAAAGGGATGGGTAGATTCAGCTGGACAAGGGAAGCTTATATTACTTTCTCATCAGGATCATGTAGAGCTTTTGGATCTTCCAAAATAAAATTCCAGTGAGTCCCAGCCAAGATTAAAGCTGCTAAGTATTAAAACAAAGATGTATTGGTAAAGCAAGTCTGCAGTAGTGTGCCAAACTCTTTGACAAAGGGAAGGTTCATAAATGGTTGGATGTACAGCTCCTTGGTTTTGAGTTGGGTGTTGCTGGATGCAGAGTGGACCCGTGTGCCAGGGCAAAAGGGCTTCATGATGCCAAGATATTCTCTAAAACAGAAATGCCATGACATTTCTTGGATTTCTCTCAGGGCTTTCCAGGAAGGGAGGGAAAATTGAGGGAGGACGGATGTCTTGGAATTCTTGTTCAATGCCATTTTGCTGGTGACTGTCTCTGCCTCCTGGATTCCCCTCCTTTCACTCTGATTTGGATGCATTTGGCATCTTTGCTCTTGGCCCCAGACTGGGCTCTAATGTTGCAGCACATGTTCATAAGCAGCTGCTGCATTTCACCCAGAGCAGATTGAACTTGCCAGGAGGAGAAAACATTTCCTACTTGGGTGCTTTGTACAGTCAGCACTTAACATCTGTGAGACCTTTTGGGATACATCAGGACAAAGATGTTGGGTAAATAGCAGAACTTCTGGTGTTGCAGTACCCTGTTAGCAAGCCCAGGGGAAGCATGGAGAAGTGAGCAGGAAGGTGACACTTCCAGCTGAGAAAATGAGTAATGGGGGAAATGCTGCCATTCTCCAAGGCTCTGGCAGCAGCTGTGTCCAGCTTTCCTGCTGAAATGGGCACTGCTGGGCAGTCATCCCATCCCTCCTGCCCTGATGGAGCATGGAGCCAGCACAGTGGTAATTGCTGTAAGATGGCACAGTGACAAGAGGCCTGAGAGAGGCAGCTGGGGCTCTGACACACTGTCCCTTCATGTCATGGGCCCAGCTGTCAGACACAGATCATGCATGGAACCTGGCTGAGTAGGAGGTGTGGTGTGTCCTCTGCACATGTCCTGTGCCTTCAGATGCTCTTGTGTGACAGCAGCAAGGAAAGGAAAAGCAGAGAGGTAAAGAAGGAATGTGAATTGGCTCAGTCCTATTAAAAATCCCAGTTATGTCTCAGCCTGTGTGGGAGGTCTCCACTGCTCATTTTGACTTCTCCCTCCTGCACGTATCTGTGCTCGTGGTGCCTGTTTCCCAGAAAGGCAGGATGAGCACTGTGAGAGAGGTGAGTTGAGCTAGAATAATCTTGGCAAAAACTTGAGGACACGATGGAGCATGTTCGTGAGCTGACTTCCTGGCCACAAATGATAATGTTTATCCAGCTTTGGAGAGTTTTGTCTCAAGTGCCAAGTGACAGAGGCTGCACATCCAGCTGTGTGAGGCTGACCAGCATGGCTGGTCCCTGGGTGTGTGCAAGGTGTGAGCAGGTCCAGCCTCTTCAAGGCTTCTTTGCACCTTTCACAATTCTCTCTCTTTGCCCCAAGATCAAATGGGTTGAATTCAGCAACGGGAAGTAAAGTTCTCCTGGTTAAAGGTGAACGCTGGCTTGATCAGACACAAACATTTCTCCTGGCAAACCCTGTGAGCAGTGAGTAAGCATCACTGAGAGCCTGGAACGTGGCAGAGGGAGAGCCCGGGCAGGATTCAGGTGTTAACATGTGGCTGGTGTTGACATGAGCTCAGGAGGGCCCAGCAAGTGCTCTGCATCTGTCTGATAAGAGCAACTGAACCATGGGTTCACTGCCTCATCACGGATGCCACGAGCAAAAGCAGAGACAAAAAAGCAGAGACAAACAGAGTCCAGCTGCTGCTTCCGTGCCTGATGCTGCAGATAACCAGCAAGATGTTATTTAAAAACACACCAGCAGCCTGGCTGGTGAGGCAGCAGAGCTGCAGGAGGAGGCTGGGGACACTTTGCCACTGCTGGGTCCTGAACACCAGCTTGCTCTTCTGCATTTTGGAAGGGGAAGGATCACATGTGCTGCTAGATCTGTGCCATCTGCAAGTCCCTTTTGCAGGTGGTTTTCCCTCAGAACAGTCAGAAGCAGTTGGAGAAAAGGGGCTGGGTTTTATTGCATTGTGCTGCTCAGATGTCCAGGCCAATTCCAGATGCTGCAGCACTCACAGCTGCTCCCTGCAAACTGTTTATAGTCTCTTATTGAGCATCAATTCCAGTGGGAAGGCTGTGGTTTTATATTTTACAGCAGGATGACCAGAAAATATGTGCTATGTGAACACAGAACTCCCTCTTCTTCTTTGTGTATACTCAATCAATGAAAGATGTAAATATTGTAGCTTGTGCACATTGGTCCATAATTCATTAGCAGCACGGACGAGGCACAAGGTGCAGTAAAGCTGCTGTGATAGATGAGCTCTCTGAGAGGTCCTTGCTAACTCTGGACAGAAGAGACTAAATAAATAGCTGCTTCTCCATCTGAAATGTACATCTTTACTCATTAAGTGCCATCTTTTTACATTCTGGGAACTGAACCAGTGCTTTTTTAAACATCTTGAACATTAAAGAGATGGGTTGTGTGGCTGGAGCCAGGTCCTCCAGCCAGGGAGATTAAACTGCTCAGCAGGTTTATAAGTTCCCTGACTTAGTGACCATCTTTCTCCACACGTATGTATATGGATGTTAATCTTGGTCTCCAGCTTCTGCCATGGGAAAAAAAAACATTAAATTTTGTTTCCTTGGAAATGCTGGGTAGTAATGAGAGGTCTGTGGGTGGTTTTGCTACAGAGGCATGGCCAAGGCTTATCTCACTGCATCTCCCTTTTGGGGCTGCAGCACATGGGATCAATAAAGTTCCTGGTGAATGTTTTGGGGTTCATTTTCACTCCAGCCAAATCCTTAGGGACTCTGTTTTATGCCTGGACTCTGCCAGCCACAGCCCAGCCTGGGGATGCAGGCAGGGACAGGGCATGATGAGTGCCAGAGTATTTCATTGTGGCTGCAAAAGGAAGACCACCAGCAGGGCCAGGACCTCCTGCTTCTCAACCCTTCTGGCTGAAGCAAAAATGCTTAGTGTGGATCCTGCCTGCATTCCCCTGAGCTTTCAGATCATCCCATATTTCATTAAAAGTTCACTTATCCCACGCTGCTGCCTCTGCCTGGCTGTTCACTATACATCCCATTTGCAGGTCCCACACCTTAAAAATACACTTAGGTGGAAATTAGGACACTCAGCCCGTTGCAGCCATGAATGAGAGCATGTCTGCACCCCTACAATTCACTCTGAATCACTGCTCCATTTGTTTCCAACACTTAAAAAATTACATTTATTTTTAAACCCTGCTTTTGAATGGAAAGCCATGGAGGAGGGAGAGATGGGAGTGGCAGAGTGGCCCTGAGGGGAAATGAGTAATTGCATAGATAAAAGCTGGAACATGCTGTATTATCCATAAGTCTAATACAACAGAAAGCATTTGTTTTGGATGGGAATTGCCTTCTGCTGAGTGGAAGTTTGGGAGGTGATGTCACTGAGGGGAATGAATCACTGTGGAGGGGGAGCAGGGACAGGATCCGGCAGTCAACTGCCCGGACAGAGTCCTTGTCTGGAGCCTCCAGAACCTCCTGTTTACCCAGCACAGCCCTTGCTGAGGAAAGTAGGAGGTGTGCTTCATGGGCCAGCATCTGCTGATTGGCTTAATTCAAATTCCGTGGCCTTTGCAAGCACAGGTGGACCTGGAGGAGCAGATGGGACCCGTGTGGCCCCAGCTCCGGCTTATTTGTTCCTTTTGTGCTGCTCCTGCAAAGTGGTGGGGACAGCTTTGTGTCACCTCCCTCTCAAGTAATGTATTTCAGCTCAGGTGTCTTCTAGTGCCACCTCCAACCGTTTCGTGTCTTATTGGCTGTAGACCTGGGTAGGCACTGGTACACTGATTTTTGTCTAATCTTTGTCTCCCTGTGAAAAAAAAAAAAGAGAAGTGATGGTGGAGGAGAAGAAAGGGAGAAAATGGCACTGAAATAGCAAAGTTTGGTGTTTGGCTCAGAACAAAAATAATATCAGCAATTCAGAAGTTTTAGAAAAATGCCTTAGAAGCTTCTTTTTCAGAATCATAGAATCTTTCAAGTTGGAAAAGGGCACCTACAAGAAAGCTGGTGATGGACTCTTTAGGATGTCAGGTCGTGATGGGACTAGGGGGGAATGGGGGAGATTTAGATTAGATATTAGGAAGAAGTTCTTCACCATAAGGGTGGTGAAATACTGGTTGCCCAGAGAGGTGGTGGAAGCCCCATCCCTGGAAGTTTTTAAGGCCAGGCTGGACAGGGCTCTGAGCAACCTGATCTGGTGGGAGGTGTCCCTGCCCCTGGGTTGGAACCAGATGATCTTAAAGGTCCCGAAAATTCTATGATTCTATGAAAAGACCCTTGGGATCATCGAGTCCAACCATCATCCCTACTCTACAAAGTTCTTCCCTAAACCACATCCCCCAACACCACATCCAAACAACCCTCAAACACATCCAGGGATGGTTACTCCACCCTGGGCAGCCCGTTCCAGCATCCGAATACGCCGATTAACAAATAACACTCATTTTTGTATCTTGACCTGTGAGAGTTGTGCAGAGCAGGGTTAGGTGGGGCTCCCCACCCCACACATCCCTGTCGTTGCCCCAGGCTGGGCTGTCCCTTGTTCTTTTCCCTTGCAGGCTGCAGTGTGACTGCCAGCACAACACCTGCGGTGGGTCCTGCGAGCGCTGCTGCCCGGGTTTCAACCAGTTCCCGTGGCAGCCTGCCACCAGTGACAGTGCAAACGAGTGCCAGCGTAAGTTGGGCTTGTGTTTCCCTTCCTTTCCCAGCAAAGCACACGTTGGCCAAGTCTCCCCAGCCCCTTGACATTGCAGCGTTCACCCAAGTGGTTGGGTTGGTGGAGGGAGCTGACTCTGCAGAGAGGACCCTTTGTGGGGTGGGTGATTGCCCTGAGTCGAGGTTCCCAGAAGGGAGGCTCTCAAAGTCTGGACAGGATTTTTGGTTCTGCTTATGTTCCAGTTCCTCCTCGGTGTCCAAGGGTTCGTGCAGTCAACTCTTGTTGCTCAATTCTTGTCTCCAAGATGAATTAGGTTTGGATGTGTTTACATCCCAGACATCTTTATTTGTCCAGAGAAACCTTTGGTAAACGCCGACCGTGGAATTTCTGCTGCACTGGGAATGCAGAGCAGGCAGTGGAGCCACATCAGCCCCTCTCCTATACACACAGCCTGGCCAAGGATAGCTGGGTCTTAGTCCTGTGGGTTTATAAAGAGCACCCTCAGTGTGTGCTGAACTTTCCAGCTCACCTCCATCCCAGACAGGATAAAAAAAGGCGGGAATGTTGCCCTTTAAACTCGGGGCCCCAAAGTTGGGTAATTTCTTTTTCTCGTCCCTACACGCCTGCACATATTTTACTTGTGATTTTGTGCCTGCTGCATTTTTTTGGTCGGAGACTGGATTTTGTGAGAGAGTGGCTGCTTCTGTCCTTTTGAACTGGAAGACTTGTGGGAGGTTGGCTGATCATTTAACCCCCTGGATATATTCAACCATCTTTCCTTGTTGAAATGCAACCCATCCAGTGTCAAACCCACAAGGGAGGGTTCAGTCTTGAGATGTAGCTGGTGACTGAAGGACCTCGGTGGGCCTGTGGTTGAGCTTATACCTCTCTTTTTCAGCTTGCAATTGCAACAGCCATGCCTATGACTGCTACTATGACCCAGAAGTGGATCGCCACAAAGCCAGCAAAAGCCGAGAGGAGAAGTTTGAAGGGGGAGGTGTTTGCATTGACTGTCAGGTATGCCTGAAGGGTTCCTGTGGCAAAGGCTGTTAGAGATTCTTGTGTTTGTTTCTGCTGTCACCCTGGAGTTCAGCCTTGCTGGCAGCTCTGCCAAGCCCATTACACACCCTGTTATCTTAATTAGGTCTCTCCCTGGAAATTCAGTCTCTCTGCCATGGATTCAAGGAGTGTGCACCAGTAATGAAAAGAGCACTTGTGTTCCTAGCTGTCCCCTGGGTAATGCCATCACCTTTCTGATGCTTTAGGTTTAGGTCTGCTGAGGCTCTGTGCATTGGGAGTAAAAAGTTGGTGCTGAGCACGTTGGAAAATCCCTGCCCAGTTGGCAGTGTTCAGGTGCTGCCACCTCTCTGGGTCTCTCTCTGACATCCAAGATCCTTAACCTTTCAGCTTCCCAGTGAAAGCTGGACAGTAGCTTTTCTGCTCACAAGGTGAGTGTGAGCTGGTTGATTCATGCAATGGCATGAAACCAAAGTACTGTACTTTTAGCTGTACTATTTTGCTGAGGGGAAACAGATTGCTCCTCTCCTAGAACAAAGTGGTCAGGACATTTTACCAGCTGAAGCAAGTGAAAGGCTCTCAAGGCCAGATACGAACCTGAAACTCAGACTGGGCTTACGGGAACTGGACCCTCAGTTTGGGGGAAATGCTTTGTTTTCAAATCAATATATGTGGACTTAGGAGCAGGTTTATGACCTCTGTGTGCTGACATTTCCGAGTTGCTCCCTCTGGACCACGAAGCTGCTGGTAAATCTGTCAGATGAACATGAATTCTGCAGGCAAAGGAACTGATGCCCCTGTAACCAATTCTCTTTCAGCACCACACCACTGGCATTAACTGTGAGAGGTGCATCCCAGGGTACTACCGCTCCCCCGACCACCCCATCGACTCTCCCTACGTTTGCTATCGTGAGTGGGATTTTTCTCTGCAGGCGGTAGATGCCACCTTGGACTTGATGACTCTGGGGAAGGGGTTCTGAAGGATTGGGCTGAGAGATTTTTCTGGTGTGGGGAGTTCAGCAATGTGGGAGTTGTGGCTGTGTAGGTGGTGGCTCCTGCTGCAGCTGCCCCTGCCCGTGGGAATGTGTGTGTATGCAGGCAGGATGTTTGTCTGCAGCATTCCTAAAATCAGAAATGGTGGCATGGTGTAAGGCTGGAATGAATTAAAATGGTGGTGTTATCCCTGCTGTTGCCTGCAGGGTTATCCAGGCTGAGCTGTCATCCCTGCCCTTTCAGCTGGCACTTGTGCATCATTGCTCTCCATGCCCTAAGGCAAGGGTTTCCAGGCAGCAGTGAGTTACATCCCTCTTTCTGGGGAGCCAGGCTCATTCTGGTAGCTGTGACACACGGCAGCAGTGTGCTACCACCACCTCTCTGGGGTAAATGGGGTCTCCTGAAGAAGCTGGGCTGCTTTACTTGGGACCCTTGCCCAGTACAAGCCCAGCTGGATCAGTTCCTCTAAGCCAGGCGCCCACCCCAGGGAGACCAAATTGCACTTTTTGTTTTCGGGGCAATTAGAGCAGAGGTTAGGTCTCTGTGTCGTGGTGATGCCCCTGTGGTACTCGTGGCTGGCCAAGGCTCTCAGTTAGTGACAGCCACTGCTGTCTTGTCCCTCTCTGCAGGCTGTAACTGTGAGTCTGACTTCACCGATGGGACCTGCGAGGACCTCACCGGGCGCTGCTACTGCAAACCCAACTACACCGGGGAGCACTGTGATGCCTGTGCTGAGGGATACCTCAACTTCCCCCACTGCTACCGTAAGTCAGGGCTGCAGGGCCCTGGGGTGGCCAGGTCTGGGACCTCAGAGATGCAGCAGTTGCTGGAAGGACCAGCAGCTCCTCTTGGGGCTGCTCTATGGGTGCCTTTTCCCTGCGCTATTCCCGTCCCAGGAGTTCCTGCAGGTGGGAACAAGCCCACCTTTGGCTTTGGAGCTGGACTAAACCTGGATCTCTGGAGTCAGGGGGAGTTTCCCATTTGGCTGGAGTCTCATCTCTCTGTGAAAGAGATCTTTCCAGGGCCCAGGTTAAAAATGGTTGTAATGGATCTTTGTTTAGTGGGATGTCTGCCCTTTTTTCCATGTTTCCATTCAGCCTGTTCAGCTTTGGGACTGTCAGTCCATTGATATGCCAAGAGGATTTCTTTGAGTGTGTGTGCTGACCTGTGCAATGTCTCTTTCTTTACGTAGCCATTCCAGCCTTTGCTCACAATGATACTGGAGAACAAGTGCTCCCTGCAGGACAGATAATCAGTAAGTAATGCAATTTTCCTTGCTCCTTTGTACATCACCAGGCTGGTTTTGCTGTTACATCACCCCACCTAATGAAAGATCAGTTTATTCTTCAGCTTATTGGGCACATACATTGTAGGAGACAGCCCTGACAGAGAGGTTTGGAGAAAAGAAGCAGCTGAGGGGTAGAGGAAAACAAGTTTTGTGATCCCTTTTTTATCGACAGGGAAAATCTAGCCCAGAGTGATTGTGTGCTTTTTTCCTGGGGTCTAGACCTCATGGGTATGTCACTTCTGTCCTCCCTATAAGGAACCCCCCCAAGACCCCAGAGGGTCTGTGACCGTGCTGGAACCTGAGCTGGGTTCTCCCAAATCTCAGCCTCTGGGGTCAGACACAAGCCTGTCTTGCCACACCTGTGTGCCCTGTGTTTTCCACGTGGTGGGCAGCCCAGTGAGTCCCAGCTGATGGTCCCTCTGCAGGGTGCCTGGCAGTGTGCATGGGCAGCCCCTGGCTCTGGGTGGATTTTTCTGTTGTTTTGAAATCTCCCCCGTGCCCTCATCCCTGCTCCCCTTCACCTCCCTCTCCTCCTCTTCTCAATTCATCTCCTCTCTTGTGCTTCTTTTTAATCTCTTTTCCCACTGAGTCCTACCCTGTCTCATGCTCCACAGTATGCTCCAGATAACCTTTTCCTTCCTTCTGATATTTTAAACTCTGTATCTTCCAGACAGGTTTTTTCTTTCCTGAGCAGGAATTTCTCACTTCCCTTCTCATTTCCCTGCCTCCTCCTCCTCCCTCTGCTTCTTGGATGAATTTTACCCTTCCCCCTCCCAGCCCAGCACTCCCTATCACTGCTGGTGGTGAAGGCAAGGCTGGCCAAGGGTCATCCTGGGGAGGTTTTAGATGCAGCTGAGCATGGAGTGACCAGAGAGAAACCTCAACCCCCACCCTGGTTAGCTGAAAGCTTTGGTTATTCCAAAACCCGTGGTTATTCACACAGCTTTTGGGCAGCACTGCACAAAACCAGCCTTGTCTGTGCTTGTGCAAGCAGCATTTGTCTGCCCTGTGCATTGCCCTGCTGCCCCTCCAGCACCTTGCACATCTGGGTGATGCTGATGTCTCCCAACCACTGCATCCCCAGGAGCCAGGCGTGCTGGGTTTGGATAAAACCTGGTAGGAAAGTTTTTAGAGACAAAAGCTTGAGCTGCTGCCTCTCGTGGTGTCTCCTCTGTCCTCATGGGACCTCTGCCTGGCTGCAGAGATGAACTGACAGCTACACGTTGTCTGTCCCCCTCTCCAGACTGCGACTGCTACGCCGGAGGCACCGAAGGCAACGCCTGCCGCAAGGACCCTGGGGTGGGGATGTGTGTGTGCAAACCCAACTTCCAGGGAACACACTGTGACCAGTGTGCTCCAGGCCACTACGGACCCAGCTGCCAACGTGAGTGACTCTGGATTAGCAGCCCCAAGCTCAGTGCTTTTTCCCTGCTGGGGAGGAGAGTGCTTCCCCTGCCCCTCCGCACGGGATGGGGAGGGGGAATTCTCTGGCTTCCAAAGGAGGAATTCCCATGGATTGATTGCTGGTATTTTCCACCCAGCCCTGACCCTCCAGCATCCTCCCAGCCTAGGGAGGGCTTTTGAGAAATTCCCTATAGATGTGAGCTATGGGCTAGGCATGCTTGCTGTCAGCTGCATCCCTGTGATTTCTTCAGTGACTGCCTTTCTACCCCAGAGGAACAGGCACTCTGGTTCCTTTCCTAGGAAGGGGAAAGACTAAGATGCTGTTTATTTACTACTGCCCTTGTTGCTTTCCAGCCTGCCAGTGCTCTGGCCCTGGTCAGTACGATGGCAGCTGTGACAGTGAGACAGGACAGTGCCTGTGCCGAACGGGATTTGAAGGACACATGTGTGACCAGTGTGCTCCTGGATACTTCAGCTACCCTCTGTGCCAGTGTGGGTATCCCATGGGCTTGGGGGGGGCATGCACAAAACCAGAGACACACAGAATCACAAAATCAGCCAGGCTGGAAAGGACCTCTGAGATCATCAAGTCCAACCCTTAATCCATTGCCACTGTGGTTCCCAGCCCATGGCACTGAGTGCCACATTCAGTCTCTTCTTAAAAACCTCCAGGGATGGAGAATCCACCCCCTCCCTGGGCAGCCCATTCCAATGCCTGATCACACTCTCTGTAAAGAATTTTTTCCTAATATCCAACCTAAACCTCCCCTGACAGAGCTGAAGCCCATGCCCTCTTGTCTTAGTGATATCTGCCTGGGAGCAGAGCCTGACCCCCCCTGGCTCCAACCTCCTTTCAGGGAGTTGTAGAGAGTGATGAGGTCTCCCCTGAGCCTCCTCTTCTCCAGCCTGAACACCCCCAGCTCCCTCAGCCCTTCCTCACAGGACTTGTGCTGGAGTCTTCAGGCAGGGTCTTGAAGGAGAATTGGGAAGTGGTTTTCTGGGCGTTTTGGAGTCTATAGGCAAGGGGAAGAGATCAACAGTGTGAACAGTTAGAGCAGCACCTAAAAACCCATCTGAGAACCTCAGGAAAAAAAAAAAAATTAGTTTTGCCATGAGCTTTGCCCCATGCTCCCAGCACAGGGCCAACAAGTTTCTGTCTGTTGCAGTGTGTGGGTGCAGCGCGGTGGGGACGCAGCCGGGAGGCTGTGACTCTGCTGGGAGGTGTTTCTGCAGACCCGAGTTTGCTGGGCCACGGTGTGAGCAGTGCAGTCCTGGGCACCACTCCTACCCCCACTGCTACGGTAAGAACGTTTTCCTTCAGTTCCTCCTGGCCTGTCACCTTCTGAAGGATGTGCCTGTTTTCGGTGTTCCTCAAAACCCATGTGGTTTGCACTGTGAATTTGGCAGCCTTGTTCTGGAGGTCATGGATCATGCCAAAGCCCAGAAGACAAAGCACTTTTTATCAGTCCCACTTCCTCGTCACAACCCTGCTGTGACCTGGTGTCTCAGCTGGTGCCTTTTTTTATCTTTTTAGTGCATTAACCTACTAAACTGCTGAGGAATGTTGAATGGGCTGTAAAAAACTCTCAGTTGCCATTTTCCCCGGTGTGTCCATGACTCCAGCTGAAAACATTCCCTGTCCCTCTGAGGAATTAAGAAATTAATTTCTGATGGAAATGGCTAATTCCTGTGGGGCTGGATGACAGTTCAGCCCAGCAGTGGTTGGCCACAGATGACAGGTTTCATCAGACTATTGAGACTTCTGCTCTTCCAGCTTGCTCCTGCGATTCCTGGGGTGCTGTGGACAACGACTGCAGCCCAGCTGGGCAGTGCCAATGCCACCCAAATTTTGCAGGACACACCTGCAACCAGTGTGCCCTGGGCTTCTACGGGTACCCCAGCTGCACACGTGAGTAACCACTGCTGGATCTCAGGGGAGGGCAGGGGGGAGCTGCTGCTGCTCCCTTTGTAGTGGTTTTGTTTTCCATAATCCATCTCTGAGGGTTGTATAGGGATATAATTGGCTCTTGCAGCAGGAGTCAGTTTTCCTGTGTGCATCTGACAGATATGCTCTGTAATTAGTCAGCATCTTGAAGAAATGCTTCCCCAGAGCCAGTGGTTTGTCTCCCTCCCAGTTCATTCACTGTCACTAACAGCAGGAGCTCGGGTCTGCCCACTCGGATTGGAAATAAGACCCAGTCTGGACATAAGGCTTCTAATCCAGGAACCTATTGAGAAGCAGACTTGGGGAGCAGCAGTGTTTTGGGCTCTGTCTCCAAAAGCTCTGTGTGCAAATGCACATTAAACACGTGCTGGATCATATCTACCTGTGCTCAGGCTTGAATGCCTGAAGCCAGAGAGACTGGAGTGACATTTCCCCAATCTTACAGCTGATAACCTGGTGCCATGAGATGCTCAGATGTGGTTCATGTGACACATCCAGGCTCTTCAGAGCTTCCTCCACCTTGGAGGAGCAACTGTGCTGAAGTCAGCAGGAGTATGGTTGAATGAGGAGCAGGATTTGGGGTTTCATGCCAGCCCTAAATTCAGGGTATCTGCTGGCATGGTGAGAGCTTTGCATCCATTTGCCTGGGCAATGCATCTCTCCAGGGGCAGAGCTGCTGGTACCAGGGTTGAGCAATGCCTGCAGCAGGTGCCTGTGGCCCCAGATACCCTGAACCAGCCTTCCCCAGCTTTGGGCAGAGTGTCCCCATCTCCCTCCGTGTCAGCAGTCTGACTGGAAGCCAGATGTACTCTTTATGTCTCCCAGCAAGAATTTACTGCTCATTAAAAAATAATCTGTGATACAATTTCCGTGAAGCAACAAAAGAGCATCATCACCCTCCTGCACTGTACTAAATGTGGATCCCTGAGCCCTGGCCAGCTGGCAGAGTGCTGCTCACAGATGCTGATGCCGGCAGGATGCCTTTGAAGAGGCTGCAGACATGGATGAAATGGTCCCACAGGAGTTCACCAGTCACTTCTTTCATTTTTTTTTTTTTTAAACTTTGTCTCATAGAGCAGTGTCCAAATTGCAAAGCTCTAGAGGACTCAGAGCAAGGAAATAAGAGGAGAACCTTTTTTAATTTTATTTTTAAAATTTGTTGTTGTTGTTGTTGTTATTTATTATTATTTATTATTATTATTATTATTATTATTATTATTATTATTATTATTATTATTATTATTATTATTATTATTATTATCATTATCATTATCATTATCATTATTATTATTATTTTACCTGTTATTTTATTTTCCTGTTAGCCAGTCTGGGGACATCAGCCTAAAACACACGTTTTGGCAGGGGTTTTAGGCAAGGCTGGGCAAGGGAGGTTGTGGGCAGCTTGCTGACCTTTCCTGCCATAGAGCAGCAGGATCTCCTGCCCCTCCAGGAGGGAGCTCGTGCAGGAACCCCCAGAGCCATTGCCCAACCCTCAGCTACCAGCAGTGCCTTGGGTTTGGTGGCCAAACTCTGCTCTTGGTTGGCTGGGTGCAAATGGGCTTTTGGAGGCTCTGGGGATGAGACCACACATTCCCCTTTTGCTTAACCAAACCTTTTTCCTTTTTCCCAAAATACGGAAAAATGCGATCAGGGGCAGTAAGCAGAACAGCTTCTGTTGGTTTTCTTACAGGATGATGTAAAAGCAAAAGAATAAGCATGCGTGTTATTTATAACCCATCTTTATGGGCTTTTTATATATATGTGTGTGTGTATATATATATACACATATATATATATATATACACACACACATATATATATATATATATGTATATATATAAAACCAGTTGTGGTTCTTTGATGGTGGTGAATGTCAGGCAAACTGAAGAGCTGGCTGGTGGGAAGCCTTGAATGCAGGAGCCTGTGTGTCCTACAGCTCCAGCAGTTGCTGTTCCCTCTTTTCCAGCTTGCCAGTGCTCCCGGGAGGGCTCCCTGCACAGCACCTGTGACCAGGACACGGGGCAGTGCAGCTGCCGGCCCAAAGTGACGGGACAGCGCTGTGACAGCTGCCTGCAGGGAGCCTATGGGTTCCCACACTGTGAAGGTAACTCCCTCCTCCTCCTCCTCCCAGGAGTCTTGGAAAATAGCTGGTGTGGTGCTGGTAAATCACAGAAACATGGAATAGTTTGGGTTGGATGGTGCTTAATCCCCCAAGGGATGAAGGGGTGAAATGACCCCTCTTAGGAACAACTGGAGTGTGAGCTCCTTCATCATAAATCCTTTTTTGTGCCTCTGTTCTAGAGGGTTCCTGTAACCCAGCAGGCTTGGAGACTGCAGATCCCTCACTGTCCCCAGTAAGTGTTAAATGAAGCCACCAACCCCTTCAGGTCATTCTTCTGTCATCCCTTTTGTACTCACTTTAAGCCACTTCTCACCTCCTTTTTCCCTCCCCTTGCTTTCCCCAGGGCTCCTGCTCGTGTCGGGCATACGTTGAAGGTCCAGCTTGTGACAGATGCAAACCCTTATACTGGAACCTGACTCCAGAGAACCCCTATGGCTGCACAAGTAAGGGAATGGCATTTCTACAGCCCCAAGTCCCCTCCATGCTCTAATGGTGCAAAACCCAAACTCAAGCCAGTGAGGACCATCATTGCTCGATGGAAGCAATACCCTTTCCTCCTTCCTTCCTTCCTTCCTTCCTTCTTCACCCTGGAGTTTTATGGTAAAGCTGGGGAAGTCTGAGTAACCCTCACTTGGAGAGAGGAAAGGCTGGAGCTTGGACCTTTTTGTTTGGGATGAAACACAGAGCTCATGCAATGAGTTGTGGCATTCTTAGCCCTCCCTGCAGACTTCACGCACTTAATTTTTCGTGGCCAAATGTGCAGAAAAGGCACATTTTTGGTAGTTGTGTCCTTAACAGAGCAACTGTCCAAAATTAAGAGAGCCCCTGTGCAGTGCTACCCTTTACTTGACCACTTCATCCCAGCTGGTGTCCTCTGGTGTGCTGGGTCCTGTTCATCAGGTGCTTTCTCAGGGGCTGATTTTGGTTCTCCTGTTCATCTTCCTCTCTCCAGGCTGCAAGTGTGAGACCAAGGGCACCACCAGTGGAATTGCAGAATGCCGACAGGTGGGTTTGCTCCTCTTTGCCTCCAGGAACTTCTGAGCATATTCTCAGGGAGTGTTTCAGTTCTATCTCCCACAGCAGCTGCTGGAGAGCCCTGTCCTGAGGCTGAGCTCTCAAAAGGTTGCGCCACAGCCTGGGTTTGCATGAGAACATAGGATTAAGACCTGTCATAAATTAGGCACCTAAACATTTCTGGGTCTGGCCCAGGATTCCTGGATTTTTGTTTGCCTGCGTTGTTAATTTATTTAACTTATCTTGCCCACCCACGCTCAGGAAGCAGTGTGGAGCATGAAACTCAAAATGCTTCTCCAGTGTCTCAGATCAGGACCCAAATAACTGAGAAACAGTTTAGCTGTGATGAGCCACAAAAGCAAATGAGCTTCCATGCCTGCTCCTCTCCTAGGGCGACGGGCAGTGTTTCTGCAAACCCAACATCTGTGGCCAGCTCTGCTCAACATGCAAAGATGGCTACTTCAACATGGAGAATGCAAATTACTTTGGCTGCCAAGGTGAGAACCCATCATGATGTGTTGGGGGAAGGAGTTGGGCCCCAAAAGCTGACCCTGGAGCAAGGGGCAGGAGATATCCCACCTCTTACTTTTGATTCTGCCGTAGCCCAGAGTGTGGACTGGGTCTTGCTGTGGGTCTGGAGACCCAAGTTCATGCTTTTGCCAGCATTGGGCACAATTCCATCAGGCTAGGGAATCAAAGGGCAGGAAAGGAGCCCTCTTCATCCCCAAAACTGTTGTGTTTTAACCAGTGGCCACATCCTTGCAGCTCTTTGCCTTCCTCTTGTTGGGAGCAAGCGGGCACAGAGACGTGGGGTTGGCTGCTCTCCATCGTGCCTATGGGAAGCAGGAAAAGATGAGATCCGGCCACTCCCAGCCAGCCCCCGAGGTCCGGGCAGGGCTGGGAAGATGGATCAAGGCTGCTGCTGGCAGCAGGGCTGGGGCACCCAGCCATGAGGGTTTGCAGCCCTTGTTCCTCCCGCAGCCGTCACCGTCTGGAAATAGCTCAGCGCTGAGGTGGAAGAGGAGCTGATCCAAACGGGGCCGGGGCCAATATGAAAACGGATACAATGGGGACAAAAATAACCTTCCCCAGCCTTCCTCACAAGCCTGGGGCGTGCCTTTGATTAGTGACCAGGAGGCTCCTGAGCCTGGGGGGAATGTAAACAAGTGGTTCCTGCCCGCAGGCTGCCGGTGCGACGTCGGAGGAGCCCTGGGACCGTCGTGCGAGGAGCGGAGCGGAGGCTGTCGCTGCCGGCAGAGCACACGCGGCCCCACCTGCACCCAGTAAGATGCTGGGTGGGACCTGCACCTTGGGGTCCTTCTGTTTGCTCCCTTGGGACTGGTGTCCTCGGCCACCAGGAGGATGGGGACCTCCTGGTCTGGGCTCTCGTGTGCCCGGTGGAGGCGTTTTCTCGCCTCTCCCTCCGGGTAGCCAGGCAGGTAATGGTGCTCCCTCTTTTCTCCAGACCTGCTCGGGACCATTATTTCCCTGACCTTCACCACTTGAAATTCGAGCTGGAGGAAGGCACCACGCCTGGCGGGAGGGCTGTGAGGTTCGGCTACAACCCCTTGGAGTTTGAGGGCTTCAGCTGGCGAGGATACGCTCAGATGTCCTCCATCCAGGTACACCTGGGGTCTCCATCCCAGCCGAGCTCCCCCTGGGGAGGATGTGGCCAGTGGAAGATTGACATGCTCTTGGCACAGATTTCACCCCCAAAGTCACCTGGTGGACAACATAAACAGCACAGTGTATATATAGCCTGTTTGCACAGATATTTCCTGTAGAGCTGGGGATGGCATAGACTGATGAGGGGAAAGATCCTAAACTGGGAATCCCCTGACATCCTAATCCGGTTAGATAAAGGTGGTAGCTTGGTGATTCCTTACAGGGATGTCTATAAACACTGTCTCTGGGTTTCCTTGAGGCTCTTTCATCTGACTCTGCTGTCTCCTGCAACTCTCTGCATAACCTTCCCTCCCTTTTCCAAAAATAAATCGTCTCCTTAGCTGCCATGTTCAGCTTGGACCTCTTGTTCCAGTTCTGCCTCTGCTCTTGCCATTAGATAGTTTGTTGTAACGATGGATTTACACTAACCTGGAGTTGCCTAAGCCCTAGAAGTGGAGCTATTTCATCTGTTGACAATTTTTTTTTCCTTGGTGGATTCTTCTGCATGACCCCTTTGGAAGTGTTGCCTGTGCCTGTGTGTTTGGTGATGGGGTGCAGGGCAGCAGTTCTCTGGCAGTCTTGTCCTGTGTCAGGTGTTCCTTATTCTGGTGTGTGTATTTCCAGTTCTCCTCACTTTTCCATGCTTAGGTAAAATAACAGAGGGGTCAAATGTGTTACCCATTTCCCACTGAATTTGTAATTAAGAGCTAAGCACTCCTGTAAACTCCCAGCCTTAAAGCTTAAGGATGGAGCTCATGCTCAAGCTCTTGGCTTTTGTTTTGCATCCAGTGTTGGCATTTGAGGAAGGAAGATGCTCTGGCAGAAGGGCTAGGATGTGGCTTTCTGCTGGCAGGTCTCACCTGCAGTCTCTGCTCTGCAGGATCCTTCCAGTTTGCTCTGTAGTGGGAAAATTTGTGTAAGTGGAGCTTTGAGGAGCACAGAGCCCTCACTGGGAGTCTCCCTGGGCAGACCTAAGCTTTGCCCTGTGGCCAGGAAGGTATTTAAGTAGGTGCTTAGATCTCTTTGAAATTAATACTACTTAAACATCTGCTCAACTGGAGTCTTCCTCAACCTGGTCCAGGCAAGCAGGGTGCTGATGCACCCATCAGTGGCACATTCCCATAGCACCAGTAGACCTTAGTGTTGCAGGTCCCTCAAAAGGAGTCACCAGCTCCATTTTGCAGTAGGCACAAGGTCAGACCCTTCCTGGTTTGGTACCTGCTGGTTGGTCACAGCACACTTTAAGCCCAAAAGCCACACGCTGATAACAAACCCAACAACTTCCAACCTCTCCTTTGGCACGGCTGAACCACCTTGCTGTGCCAGAGCACCTTTCAGAGCTTTTCCCCTACTTGCCACGGGCAGGTTAGGTCTCTCCTTGGCTAGGTGGCCCCCGAAGGGACAGTGTGGCCAAGTGACCGTGCAGTGGGGATGCTGTGCTTGTCTCCTCCTTGCTCTGTGGCATGTGGCTTTGGGAGCAGTGAGCCGAGGCTGTGCTTGGGCTTGTAGGTGTCGGCGGTGGAGGTAATTGAAGGTGTGCTCTGCTTCTCTCCCCTTTCTCTCTCCCACCAGCCCAAGGTAGTGGTGACTCTCAATGTGACCTCCCCAGACCTCTTCCGCCTCGTCTTCCGCTACGTCAGCCGGGGGCCTGCCAGTGTGGAAGGGAGGGTCTCGGTCCTTGAGGAAGGAAAGTTTAATGTTTGTGGCAACTGTAAGTGCATTTTTCACTTCTAGACTAACTCAGAGCATCCCACGCTGCAACGTTGCTCCTCTGCCCCTTCTCCTGCCCCAGGTGTGCCCGTCCCAGGTGTGCCCGTCCCAGGTGTGCCCGTCCCAGGTGTGCCCATCCCAGGTGTGCTCATCCCAGGTGGCCAGCCAGAGCTGTGCCATGGGATGGGAAGGGAGGGGGAAGAGAGGCAGGCAGGCAGGCAGGCAGGCAGGTGGGGATGGCTCTCCCGCAGAGTGGGTGAGCAGCCAGGAGCTGCCCCCCCCCTAAGTGACGTGTGCCCCGTGTGCTCTTTTGCTTTTTGCAGAATAAAATCAGAGTCACTGTAGACGTGAAGGAAGCAGAGCTCTATCTGTTCCATGTCATCCTGAGGTATATTAATTCAGGAGGGGCCACTCTGTATGGCAAAATTACAGCTTATCAGCCACGAAGGAGAGGTAAGGATCCCAGACTGCTCTGCTCCCCTGCACCATCGCCACCTCCTCCCCATCCCAGGCAACCTTCTGCATCATCCTTTCCAGAAGACACTTCCATTTGGCTTTACCCATTAGTCCTGCCCTTCCAATTGAAAGGCTGATTTGAGTTTGCAGCCCCCTTTGTTTAACAGAGCAGCAGCAAGGTGGCCTCCAGCCCTGGGGCCATTCACTGAGGACTCTTATCAGCCAGGCTGGTGTCAGATAAGGCTGTTGTACCTTCCCAGCATGGGACAGGATCATCCCAATGTCCCAAACAGAACTGAGCTGAGTTTCCACAAAACCAGAATGAGCCAAGTACTAAGAACTGGATCCAAACTTTGTCAGCTGGACATGGTTTTATTTAACAGGTACCTTCATGAGACAATCCTGCCTTTGCCTTGTGCTGCTCCCAAGCCAGGCTGCTGGCTTCACACCTGGTGCAGGGTTAGGAAGCGGGATGGAATTACACATGACATGGGCATTGCACTCTGGTGCTATGGCTTCTCATCAAGCCAGGAGCTGCTGAAGAAGAGCCACCAAAAGATGGTTTAACAAGCCTAGAGACTTGGACAGCAAATATTCCTGGAATGAATATGAGCAAGGCCACGTGGGGACAGATCTGAGGCCGTGCAAGTGCCCTACAGTTGGCTGATGGATTTTACCTCTTCTGATCATACAGCCACATCATCCCACTGAAGCTCTTCAAGACCATATGTACACAACACAAGGCTACCTGATTTATCAGTATTTTATTGACACCAGCTACCTAATTTATTAGTTCCTGAAGTTCTGTCCTCTCTCCTGAATTGTCTTAGGATGGTGTTCTCTCTTTGATCTGATAAGCAAGGTTTGAAATGCCAAGATACTATTTTCCTATTTCTTTTTTGAGGGGAAAAAGAGCTGGTTATTATTTTTATGGCCAGTCATTATGCAGCCACCCTCATGCTTTAGGATCCCACCAAAGGTCAGGAAGCATTTCATCTGTCCTGTTGGGCAGCAGAGCTCAGTTGCCTTACAATGTCCTTACCTCCTTGCTCAGAAGTTTTTCTAGAGCTGGAGGCAAGCTGCCTGCAGTGGGATCCAGGAGGGCAGCTTCCTTGATAAGCCAAGTCATCTCCAGAAATGCTGAGCCACCTTCTGCCCCCATGGAATGGGCTTCACATGGTAAAGGACAAGCAGCCTGGAAAGAAGATAAGTTGGAAGATGTGGCTTGCAAAAAGGGAAGCCCTTTCCGAATGTATCATCCTCAGATGGGTTTCTCCCACCCCACCTCCAGAAGCCATCTCAGTTTGCATTGTGTATCACCTCAAAAGGATGAGAAACCTCAGCTTGTCAAGAAATCTCCCCCACTGCCTATTCAGGGAAATCTCTTCATTCCTTGCATCCTCCCCTCTGCTTCCCAGCTGAGAAAGCGAGGGCTCAGCCTCGCCAGGCATGTTGCAGAGCTCACACACCTGGGAAGGGGCTGACCCATCCCAGCAGTAGCACAAGCCCTTGCTTCAGCTTCTGGCCCTTCTGCATTGTGCCTTGATGTCCCTGAACTGCACAGGACAGTCAGCCTGCCACGTTCCCCACTTCCTTCTTCATCTCCTCTGCTCGCCATGCAGCCCCGCTCGGTGAATCCCTCTCACCTCTGCTCTTCAGAATGCCGGGGGACAGTCTGCTTCTAGGTGCTGTGGCATTGCTGCAGCCAAGGTTAATGAATTCAGAGGTTATGGGACTCTTCACTGAGCCAAGGAGCTGTTCAGCAGCAGCATGATCAGGCCTTAAAATCATTCTGTTCTTGTAGGTTAAAATATCTTAAGTCTCAGAGCGCAGAGTCTGTGGCTGGAAACAAAAAGAGGAGTGCAGCTTGGGGGTCAGAGAGTTTGCCAAAGCACAGATATCTTGCTTCTGGAGCTGGAGTCAGAATATCCCTAAGGAAGGACTTAACTAAGCAGTTCTTTTTGTCTGTCTCAGAATAAATTCTTCACAGATGAGTTTCTTCCTTCTCTAGCTGGCAAAATGCTCCTTGGCGTGCAGCACTCAGTGCTTTGCTGTCCAGGGATGCAGAGCACACTGTGACAGCTGTGGATTAGCATTAGGGATTTAAGTGATTTATTATTTTTTTTCTCCCTTTAAGCTACTGAGCAGATTCAGAGTGGATGTGCCTGTTACAGGACAGTGTTGGGTTTGTGGTGCATCTGCTACCGCACTTTGGAGAGGGCAGAACCCTGGGACTCCCTGCTGCACTACAGAGCTGCTTCCCTGGGCATAGCCTCCTCTTTGCAGCCCCAGATTTTCCATCCCACTCCCTTCACAGCCTCTCATCCCTCCCATTCCAGGTACAGAGCAGACCAAGCAGGTTGTCTTTGCTCCCAGCACAGAGCCAGCCTTTGTCACCGTCCCCCAGAACAGCTTTGGGGAGCCCTTCGTACTCAACCCCAACACCTGGTCTCTGGTTGTTGAAGCAGAGGGTGTTCTGCTGGTAAGGACCATCCTCCCATGCTCCATCCACCACTGGGGGGCTTCAGTAGCTCCCCAGGGGCCAAGTGTCCCAAACATAACCAAATCTCCCATCTCTCCTCCTAGGACTATCTGGTTTTGTTACCCAGCTCATACTATGAAGCTCCAATACTTCAGCTAAAGGTCACAGAGCCATGTACCTACCAGCCAGCTCCAGAACAAGCCACCCAGAAGTAAGAATCTCCACATTTTTGTGCTGTGGGGGACCTACTCAGCTCCTCTGGGGACAGGTTTTAAGAAACATTTATAGTCCACACTTTGTGAGGATCTGGTTGCCCTGAAACTGCTTAGTGGAATACTTTGCTATGGTTGATAAAGCCCACTGAACCTGCACTGTCCCAGAAAGCCAATGCATAGTTCTCCTCATCCATGGCAGAGGCAAACTGTGTGTTCCATGGACCCTGCCTGGAGAGCCAACTCACCCAGTAAGACCATTGCCTTCTCTGCTAGGCTGTGTTCCCAGTGCCAGGTTGTCTGTCAGTCAACAGCCTTGGAAAATGACTGCAATGAGTTAGGTCTTGCTGGACGATTTAAAATGATGGAGCAGAGCCTGGGAGTGCTTAGAACATCTCAGTGCATCTGCTTGCTCTGCCCAGGACCTCTCTGTCCCTCTTGGCAGCCAGGCTGGTTGTTCACCAGCTGTTCCCTCCACTATAAGAGGATAAAACACATTGCAAAGGGAGAACCTTTTTGTTGTCACTGCTGTCACTGGCCCTCTGCTACTCCATCACACTAACCAGAGATGTTCCTTTGGGAAGCAGAGCCTCCATGTTGGACCTGGGAGGCTGGGAGGAGGCTGCCTGAGTGCTCTTAACTCTTGATAATCATGACCTAACAGCCATATCTTGCAATGTTTTTTTTCTTTATGCCTCTAGCTGCCTCTTCTATAAGTACCTGTCAGTGGATGGCTTCCCTGCTGCCTCAGGGCTGGATGCAGTGTGCAGGTTGGACAATCGCCTGCCCAGAGTCTGTCCTGTGGAGCAGCTCACCCCCTCCCATCCCCAGATGGCCACCTGCAGTGGCAGTGATGTGAGTGACACTTCTTTTTCATCCCCCTGCTCCCACCATCTGGGGCTTTACACACACCTGGGAAAAGTTACCAGAAGGGTTTCTCCCCCCCCCCTCCATTTGTTGTTGCCCCCTCCATCTTGCAGCTGTGTGTTGCATGTCCTGATATTCAAGGCACCCAAAAAGGGCTTGGAAGGACACATGTGGTGTATGGAAAGAGTTGGTTTGTTGTCCCTGAGGCTGGTTTGTAGCACTGGCATCCTGCACAAGCTCACTATGGGGAGTGGAACAGGAGCTCAGTCATCTCTCTGTCCCCCAGGTGGAAGTCCAGCTCTCCCTGCCTGTTCTCCATCCCGGGAAGTACGTGCTGGTGGTGGAATATGCCAACAGGAATGCTTTGCAGACAGTGGGCATTGCTGTGAGCTCGCCACACTTAGCCATGCAGCAGGGCACATTCATCTTCTACCCCTGTGTCTACAGGTATGGTCAGCTCTGGGATGGAGGAAGGGTTCAATCCTCCTGCAGGATGGCAAGGACAGGTCCCCTGAGCTGAGCTTTTCTGCTTTATCACCTGAACAGAGCAGTGCCTCGGTGTTGTTCAGCTCAGATGTGTATGGCTGGACAGAGATTTTAGTGATTGCCCAGCCTTGGGAAATAGATGGCATCCCTGGCACACTGCCTGTGCCAGCCTAGTCCTCTAATGCCTCTGCCAGGAGACAATCTGTGGCTCCTGTTTACAACTGGGCCCCAGTTTGGGGAATGGGCTCTGGGCAGTTTTGTTGGAGCTGTTGGTGCAGGTCAGACCCCATCCCTTTCTGTAAAAGTGTCTGACTTCAGCCTGCAACCTTTGTGATAGGAGATAAATGTCTGGGGTGTCCTTGGGAAACTTCACTCTTATGATTTGCCAGGAAAGGCATCAAAAGATTTACAGGGGCTTTGTGTAAATACTTTCAGGACAGATAGCTGGCAAGACAAGAAATGGGTCACGACCCTCCTCAAGGCTGGCTTCAAAATTTGTGTTTCTCTTACAGTTTCCTTTGTCGAGGGATTGCTATAGATTCCCAGAGCCGTATGGCAACTTTTGAAGTTACTTCAGAGGCCACCATTCAGTTCACCTCTGATCTGGCTGATTTCTTCCTGGTAAGGCTCTGGGTGAGGGCAGCTCTGTTGGCAGGTTGCATGGAGGAGAGGCAGGAGTGGCAGGGAGCCTGTACTGAAAGGTTTTCTAGTCCTGTTTGCACTGAATACCAGATCTTAGTCTGTGTCAGGAGCAATCCAAGGGGAAGGATGTGGTCAGAGATGTTTTGAAATAGGTCACGGGCTGAGACTTGGGAGAAGATGGGGAGAAGCTGCTCCTCTTCGCAGAGGTAGCTCTGCAGCCTCTCCTCCTTTACTTTGAAGGCATTCAGGGTTGTTTAGCCAAGGATAGAAGAATATCCCATAAATATCTGGAGCTCCTAAATGCCTTAGGAGCTTGTGCCAAGGAAGAAGGGGCAGTAAACAGAGGTGTGACCCACCCACCATGCATTAATTGAGATGTCTGATGAGGAGGTGCTTAATGTGCTCAGCCTGCTTGCTGGTGGGCACAAGACCTGCTGTGAGACCCCAGTACAGAGGCTGTCATGTAACCAGGTGTCTCTCTCTGTCACTCGTGGCAGCACAAAGTGTACCTGATACCTGCTGCACAGTTCACCATGGAGTTCATCGAGCCAAAGGTGCATTGCATCAGTGTCCATGGCACATTCTCATCCAACAGGTAAGAGCCTTGGGTCCTCCAAGGTAAATTTTAGCATGAATATGGCTGTTTTGAAAAGCAGTTGCCTTCCCCACTCCCCTCAGGTTTGGAGCTTTTTCAGTTCTTGAGGCAAAGCACTTTGCAGCAGCAGCAATGGACTGAGGATGGGGAATCCTTTACCTGAAGACCACACTCCTGTGGCAGTCACTCAAGTGTCATCTGGTTATGGTTTCCTGTGCTTGCTCACGTACAGCAAGAGGCACTGACTGTGTCTGGGTTCTTGGTGCTGCTTTGGATCAGTATTTGCACAGAAATTAACCCACTCAAGATTCCTGTTCCTTCCTGCTGAGCCCATGTCCCAGAGCCCCAGGGGTCCTGGTGGGAAGCTCTCCCATGACAGAGATGCTTCATAATCTGCCAGGTGTCATTACAGGACCTGCTTCTGCTGCCAGGACCCCATAGCCTCTCTCTTTTCTTGTCAGAGGTCCTTACGTCCCATTTTCTCCTTGTTTTGCAGCAGTTCCTGTGTTCCCTCGAGGTTCCTGAAGCTTTCTCAGTCCATCATTTTGGAGGGGGGCCAGGCTCTGCCCATTGCCCCTGATGTCCCCCTGGCTCAGGCTGTTCATGTGGCTCTGTCTGGGGTCCCCATGGAGCCTGCACCTCGACCTCCCACAGCAGTGGACCCTGCAGCAGAGCTGATCCTCCTGCACCTGCAGCAGGTAGTGGTTTGGGGCTGGGTTGGACTGGTTTGGTGGTGCTGTGACACTGGACACCTGGGGCAGGGAGTTTTCCTTCTCCGTTGAGTGTCTTGAGTGCCAATTTAGCAACTAGCACTTTCAAAATATAGTTTGGACTTGAAACTTGTGCCTGAACCTGTAATATTCATGGGCTCACCTGTCTTAGCTCCATCCCACCCTTGCTGCTTGGCTCTCTGGGCTCCCAGGAAAAGCTTTGCAGGTGGCAGGGATGGAGGGGGAGTGTGGAGATGGGAGGGATTGGCTCACCAAAAATCTCAAGACTTGACAGTTGGGCAGTAAGAGCACAGATTTATGCAATAGTAAAAAATACCCCAGCCTGTAAGTGCGGGCATCAGAAGTGGGGGTTTGTCTCTCTGTTCTCCTGTCTCTGGCCAGGCTGCTGTTGTGTTTAACACCCGGATCCAGAGCCTGGGTCGTTATGCTTTCATCCTTCACTACTACCAACCCAACCACCCCACCTTCCCTGTGGAAGTGTTCATCAATGGTGGGCGCATCTGGCAAGGTGAGAAGAGTGGGGAAGAGTGGGAAGCTGCTCATGGGCAAAAGCCTTGGAAAGTTTTTGGTGCCAGAGGAGAACTGTGGGTTTGCTGGGGAGTGCAAACAGGGGGCGAAACTGCCTCAAAAAGCCAGGAGGGTGTGATGGGGATTGTAAAGGAAATGTGGGACCATTTGGTTTGTTGTCTTTTCAGGTCAGACCAATGCTGCTTTCTGCCCACATGGCTATGGGTGCAGGAGCCTGGTGGTTTCTGAGGACCAGATTGTCCTGGATGTTACTGATAATGACCTGACTGTGGTTGTTCGAGTGCCCCAGGGCAAGCAGCTGTGGCTGGTAAGCTTCTCTCTGGGATGCTCCTGGGACATGCTGGACCAGGCTCCAGCAAGGCTGGCCTTTCCTTGGGGATTTGTGGCACTGTGTGACCAGAGGAATGTTTCCTACCATAAGTTAGTTTCCAAACTACTAGGACATTGCAATCCACAACCTTAGTGGTGTAGAACTGAGGGCAGGGTTCACAGAGGCAGGGTTTGTGTATGGTAGTTTTCCTTCACTGTGTGGTTTTAATACCAAAGCAAGGTAGATATGGAAGATGTTGCTTTGTATACATAGTTTGTGGTAACCCAGAATAAGCCTTATTCCTAATTAAGTAATATTTTGCACCCACACAGCATTTTTTGTCCAGCAAGTCTCATGGGAGCAGGTAGCCCTTGATATGCTCAGGCAACAGGACTAGAACATTGACTAAAATTTGGATAAATGGCTGAAAGACAACTGTAAACCAAATTTAGGGGTCTGAGATTATGGTGACCACCCATCCCTGTAAAGCCCCTGCTGTTCTTTTGGGGCATTCTGCCTTTTTTTTTTTTTTCTCCAGTGAATTTGGTCCACTCCTCATGTGAAGCATTAGATTAGATTAGATGGACCCTGATGGACAGACCTCAAGGGAGAGGTGATCCCTGGTCTTTCCAGTATGCAGACACTTTGTGTGTTATATCCTATCCCAGCAAGGGATGAGCTGATGGGAAGTTAAAGGTGGATTTTGAGTGGTCCCATTTTGGACTGTGGCTGGCTGGCTCAGCTCAGGAGCCCGGCTCCCCCATCTTGTCTTTGCTTTGCAGGATTACATCCTTGTGGTGCCTGAGGACAGCTACAGCTCTCAGTACCTGCAGGAGGAACCCCTGGACAAATCCTATGACTTCATCAGCAGCTGTGGCATCAACAGCTTCTACATCAAGTGAGACCTTTGGCTTTGGGTGGCTTCTCTACTGACTGCAGGCTGCACACTCCTCAGGGAATAAAACCTGTACCCTACTTGTGAGGCAGGGAAAGAGTCTGGTTAAGGCTTTCCTTCCCTAATGACCAAACCTGTGGCTATGTGGGGGGTGTCATAGGCTCATCCTCCCACTAACTCACTGCCCATTGCTGTAGGAGATCCTGTTGGGTTTTGGGGTGGCAGGGAGGCTGTCGGGGTGTGCAGTGAAGTGATTTCCTCCTGCCTGCCTTCCTTCCTCTGCAGCCCCAGCGTGTCTTCAAGGTTCTGCCGGGACTCTGCCATCTCACTCTCCCTCTTCTACAACAACGGGGCACAGCCCTGCCAGTGCCACGAGGCAGGGGCCCGGGGCAGCCAGTGTGAGCCCTTTGGGGGGCAGTGTCCCTGCAAGCCCAATGTCATCGGGCGGGACTGCTCCCGCTGTGCCACCGGCTACTGGGGCTTCCCCAACTGCAGGCGTGAGTTCTCCCATCTCCCCCTCTCCCTTTCCCAGCATTTTGCTGCTTTGCCTCTCACAGGCTGATCTGGAAAACAGCTGCATTTTCCAGCTCTGTCCTGGAAGTTGAGCTCTTCACCCATTGCCTTCTTCTCTCCTTTTCTGTCCTTCCCAGCCTGTGACTGTGGGACACGTCTCTGTGACGAGGTGACGGGGCAGTGCATCTGCCCCCCGCACACCCTGAAGCCAGAGTGTGTTGTCTGTGAGCCCCAAACCTTTGGCTGCCACCCCCTCATCGGATGTGAGGACTGCAATTGCTCCCGGCCCGGGGTGCAGGAGCTGACAGAACCGGGCTGTGACCTGGACAGCGGGCAGTGCAGGTAAGAGAGAGCCTTCTGCCACCAGCCAGCTCTGGCAGCATCCCTGCTGGAGTGGTGGGACATGTTGGCAGGCTGGAGGGAGGAGATCACAGGATGTTTAGGTTGGAAAAGACCTCCCAAGATCATTCAGTCCAATCTTTGACCAATGCTATAATCAACTACTAAACCGTGTCCTTAAGGACCAGGTCCAAATGCCTTCTAAATGCCTCCAGGGATGGTGACTCCATGACTGTCCTGGGCCATTCCAATGCCTGACAACCTTCTCAGTGAAGAAATGTGTCCTAACATCCAGCCTAAACCTCCCCAGGCACAACTTCCACACATCTTCTCTGGTCCTATAACATCATTCAGGGGAAGAGGCTGTTTCCCTCCTCACTCCAACCTTGAGGCAGTTGCAGAGAGCCATAAGGTCTCCTCTCACCTCCTCTTCTCCAAACCAAACCCCCCCAGAGGAACACATCCTCACATGACTTGTGCTCCAGGCCCTTCATGAGCTTTGTTGCCCTTCTCTGGACACACTCTGGCATTTTTATGTCACTCTTACAGTGAGGTGCCCAGAACTGAACACAGTACCCAAGATGTGGCCTCACCAGAGCTGAGTACAGAGGGACAGTCACCTCCCTGTCACCTCCCTAGATGTGCAGGTGTCAGTGCCAGGATAGGTGAAGCCCTGAGAGCTGCTCCCTGGGGCAGAGGTTTCTAATGCTGCTGCTCTCACCTCCCATCCAGGTGCAAGCCCAATGTCATCGGGAGGCAGTGTGACCTCTGTGCCCCTGGCTACTACCACTACCCCAACTGCCAGCGCTGTGACTGCCACCGGGCTGGCACCGAACCCAGCGTGTGTGACCCGGTCACGGGACAGTGTCACTGCAAGGTCAGTCCTTGATGGCCCTCACACACTGCCTTCTTCCCCAGCTCCATTCTCACCCTGAAAGATTTCCTCCCCCCATCTTTCCTGTCTGTGGAGGCTTGCTCTGTCCCTGGGCAGTCTGTCTCCACCCCATGCCACAACCCCTCCCAGGTAAAGCTCTCAGTCCTGTTGATTCCTGTATGACAGTAGACTGACTCAAACTGTTCCAAGTCCTTTCCAGGGCTCCTGGAGGCTTTCTGCAGTTGAATTTAGTGTTTGAGGGGTGGTATGCCAGCAAACCAGCTCAGGGACTGCTTGATCATGTTTCAGCATCTCATCAGTGTGCCTTGATCACTCGTACAACCATCTCTGTCCTCCCCAAATGCCTCGTGAGAAACTACTGACGCTGTTGAGCTTTGCTTGTCTTCCAGGAAAATGTGGAGGGCCCGAGGTGTGACCAGTGTCGCCTGGGGACATTTTCTTTGGATGCCAGCAACCCCAAGGGCTGCACCAAGTGCTTCTGCTTTGGTGCGACCGATCGCTGCCGCAGCGCTGAGAAGCATCGGGCAGAGGTGAGAGGAGCCTGCAGTTCAGCTCTGGTCCCATCTGCCTGGCTCTTTGGTGCCCTTGGATCTCTCTCCTGCATTAATCCCCTGGAAGACATGCTGTGAGGAGAGTTATCTTTGTCTCCCTGTGCCTGTCTCCTACTCCTTTTCCTGGTCTCTGGGGTCTCATAGGGTGGAAACTCATGGCAAGGGGGGGCACTGTGCCAGGAGGGAGGCAGGGATGGTGCTCAGCTTTCCAGTGGCTTCAGTAGGATACGTGTGAGGTTGTGAGCCTCTGATCATCCTTTCTGCTGCTCTGGGACTTGATCTTTTGGAGCATCAGCACCCAAATACCCAGATGTAGCTGCAGTAGAAGATGGATGGTTGCTCTTCCCCTACAGTTTGTTGACATGAGTGGGTGGCTCTTGTTGAGCAGCGACCGCCAGGAAGTGCCAACAACTCTGAGCCTGCGGGAGCAGCTCCTCCATGCTGACCTCAAGAACCTCCCAGATGCCTACCAGGAGCTCTACTGGGTTGCACCCAGCTCCTACCTTGGGGACCGGGTAAGAGCACGGTGGCAGATGGACCAGCAGTCAGTCACTCACATCCCTGACCCCACCAACACGGGTGGCAGCAGCAGCAGCAGCATGCCCAGTGGCTGCTTCTGCTCCAGGTGAAGATGGGCAGCTCTGAGCCATCTCAGTGGTGTGGATTTGCAGCACCATTTGCAGTCTTGTCTCTCTCCTAGGTTTCCTCCTATGGTGGTCACCTGCGCTATGAGCTGCACTCCAACCCCCGGAGAGGGGACATCTTCATCCCCATGGAGTCCCGCCCAGATGTGATCCTGAAGGTGCAGCCTGAGAAATTTTCCCTGGTGTCCCCTGCTAAGTGCACGAGCAGGGTGAGGTGGTGACTGACACCTTCCTTGCTTTTCCCAGGGAAATCAGATGAGCATCATGTTTCTGGAAGCCACTTACCCATCCCCTGGGGAGGCACACGAAGGCCAGCTGCAGCTGGTGGAGGTCAGTTTGCACACAAGTCTGTACCAAGGGCTCAGAAAGGACTATTGAAAGGACAAGACTGGCACATAGACAGAAGGGACAGTCACTTTGAGCTCAGTGTTTTAGGTGCTGTAAAGATCCAGGGCTGTTTTACCTGTGCGAAGCAGCAGCAGGGCTTGGATGTTCAGGTGGCTGTGTTTCCTGCCAGTAAAGTCAGGTCTTCTCCCACCAGGGCAACTTCAGGCATACAGAGACCCACAACCCTGTATCTAGGGAGGAGCTGATGATGGTGCTGGCAAACCTGGAGCAGCTGCAGATCCGGGCTCTCTTCTCCCCTCTCTCTTCATCCGTGTCCCTGCGCCGTGTGGTCCTGGAGATGGCAACAGACACAGCTACAGGGATCCGTGCCAGCAATGTGGAGCTGTGCTTCTGCCCTGCTAACTACCAGGGGGACTCCTGCCAGGTGAAAAGGGTGCAAATGGATGTGCTGAGGGGACTCGGACACTCACATCTGGGGGCTCAGCCACGAGGGGTGCTGGTGGCAGCTGTGGGGTTTGGGTGTTTGTGCAGAGCAGTGGTGCCAGGGTACCAGCTCCCAGGCTGACCCCTGAGGGATCAGGTGAAATAAAAGGTCAGGTTGTGCAGGAGGAAGGAACAATATCTCCCAGGCTCCTCTCCCACCACAACCCAGTGCTCCTGGGCAGCTGACTTGGCTGCATCTGCCCTGTTGGAAGAGATGTGATGGAGAAATCATCCAGGTGGTGCAGACCAAAGCTCAGTGTGTGCAGAGCTTTGGAATAGGTCCTTGTGTCTGGCCAATTATCTCCTATTGATGGAAACAGGAGGGAGCCACACTGAAAAAATCTTTGTTGTTGCTTTTAATCTTTTCTCCATCAATACAACCCCATGGGAATTCTGTCATGGAAACTAAAGGAGTCTCTTTGCTTTGCTTGAGTGTACTGGGCTGTTTTTCAGATCTCCATCTTTTTCTCTGTCCTCAGGAATGTGCTCCAGGTTACTACAGGGATACCAAGGGGCTCTTTCTGGGAAAATGCATCCCATGTCATTGCAATGGGCACTCAGATCAGTGCCTGCCAGGCTCTGGGATATGCCTTGTAAGTAACAGTGAAGCTGTGTGGTATTTTGGAGTTACAAGGTCTGTAGCATGTGATTAAAAAGCTTTTTACATCCTAACTGAGCTAGCAGGACTGTGTCTGAATTGGAATGTTAGCTGGATGGGCTGTTTTGGGGGTGGATCCCTCTCAGGGTCAGCTTAGGGTGACAGTTCTGGAAAAAAGGGAGCACTGAAGCATCCAAATACCTGGTGGGGAATACTTTGTGCAACCCACCATTTCTTGCCATCAGTGCCAAGGCTGCAGCCTGATTTTCCTTACAGAACTGCCAGCACAACACAGAAGGAGACCACTGTGAGCGCTGCAAGGATGGCTACATGGGCAGCCACTCTGCTGCAGAACCTCTGCAGTGTGTTGGGTGTCCGTGCCCTCTTTCAGTTGCCTCCAACAAGTAAGCACCCTTGAGTGGGATTGTCTATTGCTGTATAACCACTGGGAGCCTTTCAGCCAAGGCCCCAGCAGCCTGCACCAAGCAGTCAGCTCACCTGGCACCCATCAGTGGTAAATGCACCTTCCTCTTCCCAACTTGTCCTTTCAGTTTTGCCATTGGTTGTGTCCACAAGGGCCTCAACATGCAGTGCCTCTGCAAGCCTGGCTATGCTGGACCCAACTGTGAGAGGTAAGGGTGATGACACCCATGTTTCACCCATTGGCTCTGCCCACAGTGTGCTTTGCTCTGCCAGGATTTATTTTTTAGCCTGCAGGTGCCCTGTTGTCATCTCCCCTGCTGCTATATTGTGTTACCATGGGTGTATCACTTATCTGTCTTTGCCTTGACTTGCAGTCTGGGGTAAAGGCACCTTCCTGGGGTGTCGTGAGGCAAAGCACAGAGTGCTTTGAGATCCCTGGGGGTTGCAGCAGTAACAACTGCTGGATTCCTGCACTGGTTTCATTGCACAAGACTCAAGCGTGAGCTGTGGGGGGATGCCCCATCCACACCCAGCTGTGTTTGGACTTGCCTTATTTCTCCAGGTGTGCCCCAGGATACTTTGGCAATCCCATGGTTATCGGGAGCTCCTGCCAGCCCTGTGACTGCAGTGGGAACACGGATCCCAACATGCTGTTCAGCAGCTGTGACTCCCTGACAGGCACCTGCACGGGGTGCATGCACCACACGGCTGGCACCCGGTGTGAGCTCTGCAGCCCTGGCTACTACGGGGATGCAGTGGTAGCCAAGAACTGCACACGTGAGTGGGGCAGGAAGCAAGCCCTGGGGAAGGGGGAAATGGGGGACAGGCTGACCCTGGCTGTGTTTAGCACCTTCTCCAGGCTGTGCATTGTCCTGATGAATCACACGCTTGGTTGCAGGTGTCTTCCAAAGGTGGTGATTAAAAAAAAAAAAACAAAAACAACTCCAAAAAGCTGCCCTCCAGCATCACAACTCTCTAACCTCCGATCCACCCCTAAATAAAGTCACCAAACCACACCCAGGCTGGAGCAATCTTGCCCAGAGCAGCCACAGCAGCAGCAGTGCTGGCATTCCCTCCAGAGCATGGGTTTGCAGAGCCCCCTCCCAGCACTGCCCATCTCCCCCTGGGCAACAGCAGCAGCAGCAGCTCACAAAAAGGGGTCTGCCCTGGCAGTAAGTTGGGAGCAGGAGCAGATCCGAGAGAAGGGAGGCTCTGTCTTCACTCTGGCTGTGGAAGATAAGGGAGAAATAGGATTCTTTGTTGGGAAGTGGCTTGTGAGTGGCTGAGCAGTCTCCTTGGCATGTAACTGGATGTATTTTTTCCCTGGCAGAGTGCAACTGTTCACCCTGTGGGACAGAGTCGTGTCATCCACAAACTGGCCAGTGCTTCTGCAAGACTGGAGTGACAGGCCAGCACTGTGACCACTGCCAGGTGAGGGCCACCTGCATCCTGGGTGACTGTCCTTGGCACGGGGAGGAGGGTCAGCCCTGAGGTTGTCCCTTGGCCTGTTAGCAGAGCAGTGCTGGCAGCCAGGTCTGGATTTGCAGACTCTGCCTGGTGAAAGCCTGGTAAAGATCTGGCAGGGAGTGCTGGAGGCAGCATTCAGCTGCAGCCTGGGCAGTCCTTTCCCTTTGGGAAGCTGCAACAAACCCCATTTCCCTGCATGGGAACTGGGCACTGCAGGGTAAGGGCAGGTTTGAAGGGCAAGGGCAGGTTTGCAGGGCAGTGCTGTTGGTGTCAAAAGGCTCTCACTGCATCTCCACATCTTTGCCTCATTGGCAGGAGTTTTGTGGTGGTTAAAACCCTCCTAAAAAAGCAAGATGAGGATCCCCCATGGCCTCAGCGGGGAGGCACACATGCCCTAAGACTGACCAGAGGTGCTCTGCTTTTCCTTAGGAGGGATACTACGGCTTTGAGGGATGCTCGGGCTGCCAGAGGTGTGACTGTGACATCGGGGCAGTGGGGAGCAGCTGCCACCCCCAGACGGGACAGTGCCACTGCCTGCCCGGCGTCAGCGGCTCCCGCTGCCACCAGTGTGCCCCGGGCTACTGGGGCTTCAGCCAGAGCGGCTGCACAAGTGAGTGAGTCCTGCTCCCTGCTTCCCAGGAGTGGGGTCCCACACGTGGAGGAGCGGGACACGGGTGCTGGTGGCCCTTGTGCTGTTTGAGATGTTAAAGGTCAGGGCTGAGCAGTGCCCGAGTTGCTGCACACCTTGCACGGGGGTGGCGAGTGGCTAAGCAGGGATGCGATTGCACGGGTGGAATAAAACCTCCTTTTCCCCTCCTCCCCGGGGTGGCAAGAGCAGAAAGTGATGCCGTGGGTGTTTTCCCTGTTGTTGCTCTCAGAGTGTGAGTGCAGAGGGGGCTCCTGTGACCCCCGCACGGGGCAGTGCACCTGCTCCAACGGGCTGACCGGGAAGCAGTGCAACATCTGCCAGCGTGAGAACGAGATCCCCGTGGCCAACGGTGCTGACAGCATGAGGTGTGAAGGTCTGTATCCTGCACATCTGTGTCTGGGCACCTGTGTCTGTGTCCCAGGGTGAGGGAAGCCCCACGAAGGGCCCTGTGCTGAGCATTCTGTTCCCCTGGCAGTGTGTGACAGCTGTGTGCTGCTGCTGCTGGAGGATCTGCAGGACATGGAGAGGTCCTTCCCCTCCATCCGTGGCCAGTTGGTCAACCTCAACGCCAGCTCCATTGCCTGGGCTCGTCTCCATGGGCTGAACAGCACTATGATGACCATTATGGTAGGTGGAAGGTTTTCCATCCCCTTCTGCCCACGTGTCCTGGCCAATTCATCTGATTGCAGCTCATTTTTTTGTTTGTTTTGTTTTGTTTTCAGAACCAGCTGCGTGAATACCTGAGGGCTGTGAACAAGGTCAGACAAAGGGCTGATGAGCTGGAGGATGAGAACGTGGACCTCACACAGGACCTGAATGCACTGCAGCACAAAGTAGGGTATTTCTCCTCCTTCCTTTGCCAGAGCACAATTCCATCCATTTATCTAAAACAAGGGCTTTGGAGGAGCCTGGCTGAGGCAGGATGGATCTAGGCTTGGGGCTCGGGGTCTCTTATTTAGTGCTCAAGCACTAAAGATGACTTGCAGTCCTCCTTGGGAGTACCCTCAACCATTTTGTGATATTGGTGATTGCTTCTTGATTAATTACTTGCTTTGCTTACTTAAATAATTAAAAATAAATTCAGTAAAACATCATTTATCCAAGAAGCATACAAGAAGGAACATAAGCATCCAGGTTCCTCCTGGAGGTATCCGTGTCTTGGCAGGGATAGCCTGGGCCCTTGTCAGCAAATGAGTTGACCCTTTTTATTGTGATAGTCCTTGGAGGCCTCAGTCCAGCAACACCTTTTGCAAGATGCCCCCCTCTATCTTGTCTAAAAATACTAGAGTTGTGTCATCAGGGAACTTAGAAATTGAGAAAGATTTGACTTGGTTGGGTTGGATTTCCAAACTGCCTGCTTCTAATCTAAGAGAAAGAGAAAAGTTTCTGTTTGATGATGTATGTCCCTGGGCAGCTGCATGGACAAAATGCTTCTGTGTTTATATCTATGTTCTGAAGGGCCAAATGGTCACCCTCCTTCTCTTTTTGGGCCATGGTCAGGACCCAAGTGGGTCTGGCTCTGGGCTGCAGGGCTTCTTCTGTGTTAAGAGTGCAGGACAGTGTTGTCCTTTGTGATCCTTGGACTGCCTCAGGACCCAGAGCTTGTTGGGTTGGAGCTGCATTTATTTATTTATTGCTTGTGCTTCTCTGAAGGTGCTAAATAAACCCATCACTAAATGTATTGTAGGTGTGCAGAAAGGGGCAGTCTTGGAGAACAAGAGGTTCAAGGGCTTCAAAAGCTCCACATTCCCAAGCCTTAGGTCCCTTTTTGGGACCATCTTTCCTGCAGGAGATCCCAAACATCATCTTACACTTCAGTTAAGCCAATTGTTTTTTTTTTCTTGTAGATGACAATGACTCACAGAGAAGCAAACAGGATTGAGCAGCACTCAAGAGAGACTCACCAGAGGGGGGAGCAGCTCCTGCTAAATGTCCAAAGCATTCAGAAAGGCATTGCAGGTAGGTAAAGAAAAATTTCTGCCTTCTGGGCTTTTCCTTGCTCTCAAACAGCACCGAGTACAGCATCACTTAGAGCTGTGGAGGAAACAAGGGGAGATACAAATGAAATGGAGAGCCCTGCAGAATCCTGGCTGTTCAGGTAGAGCAGGATGACAGTGAGCCCCAGCTATCTGGCTAAACACAGTCTTTATTTAAAAAAAACTATTTTAATTATTTAATTATTAAAAAAAATGTTAAACTTTTTATTAAAAACACGTAGAACCAGTACAATTTGTACTACTTGCTTCCCTTAGCAAAAAGAGGGAGGGACTGGCTGGAGGAAAGGAAATCAAGCCACCAAAAGATGCTTGGGATGGGGCCTGTGTCACTGTAATGTCCAAGGAGACAGAAATATGGGGCAGTGCCCCCAGTGGTCTCAAGGTATTCGTGTGCCTGAGCACTGCATGAGAGCTGCAGTTTGCTGAGGGTGATGTAAGAGGGGAAGGATCTCGGGGGGGATTCTGAAGGCTCTGGGGTGCTCAAAGCTAACGGGGGATCTGGATTTCTCTGCAGACTTGGTGCAGCAAATGGCCAGGATTGGGGCAGCAAATGCCAGCACCACCTCCACTGAGGAGTTCCGGCAGAAGATGGCAGAGGTGGAGAGGATGCTGAGGGAGATGAAGGAGAGGAGCCTGGGCAGCCAGGAGGAACTGGCAAGGAATGAGCAGGAGGAGGCACAGAAGTGTGAGTCTGTGGCACGGGGCAGGGCTGCACAGATCCTGCTGGGTCTCTCTGTTCCTCAAAGCCTGGCTGGGAGCCCACGTGAGCACAACCCATCGTGGTTGTGTTTGGAGGGTCCTGTTAGTAAAATGGAAATCCCAAGAAGTTTTACTGTAGGTTGAGAGTCCCCAGTTGAGACTCCCACTTCATTTATGGTTTTTTTCCTCTCAAGGTGAATTTTAGAGCAGACTGTACAAACTGGGTAGTTCTGCTGGATGTCCAGAATGACAGTGGTTAGAACCAGGTGTTACCAGTATAATGTATGCATCACACGTGGGTGTCAGTAAGTCACCCCGAGTTTCTTCATGTTCACTGTCCCAGGAAAGGGGTCTAGAGTGTCATCCAACAGTCCCACCACCCTCAGCAGCTCTGCAGACAGGACCAAGGGCAGGGTTGTGCTCCCACACATTACACTGGCACTTGGGGTTTCAATTTTGGATGAGATCCTGTGCTACCCAGGCTGAATGAGGGAGGGAAGATGATCACTTATGGCCTTGATACCTACCAAGTGAGGCCAGAATCAGGCTTTTGCACAGCGTAGGAAGAGCCCTTTACCAGGGGAGGATGAATTGTCCCCAGTTCTCATCTCCTCCATCCTCAGTGCTGCATCGGGTGAGGAGTGAGCTGCATGCCCGCTGGCAATCCAACCAGGACCTGGTGAGCAGCATCCAGGACAGGCTGGCACAGCACAGCTCCCAGCTGATGGACCTTCGTGATGCCCTCAATGAGGCTGTGAACAAAACCAGGCAGACAGAGGACTTGAACAGCCTGAACCGCAACAACCTGGAGGAGAGTCAGGTAGCCCTTCCCCAGGAGGTCCTGGGGACATGCAGTGAGCTGGGGGACAACCCCAACCCTGCCACTGCCTAACTCTGCATCTCTGTGTCCTAGCAAAAGAGCCGTGAACTCCAAAAGCAGCATGCACTGGTGCAGGAGACCCTGAAGATGGCCAAGGACTCCCTGGCCCAGGTCTCTGACTTCCTACAGAAGATGGAGAGTGCAAAGGAGGTTAGTGGTGGGGGTACTGAATTCAGAATGGGCAGGTTGTAAGGAGGTGGCAGCCCTCAGGGGTGATGCATTTCCTTCCAGGCATATGAGAAGCTGGCAGCCCTGCTGGATGGGGCAAAGCTGCCCCTGACTGAGCGGGTGAAGAAGTTCTCTCCAGCCAGCAGCAAGATTCCCATCGTGGAGCAGGCAGAGGAACATGCCCAGCTCCTGGATGAGCTTGCAAGGAACTTGTCAAGGTGAGGCACTGGTCCTGACACTCAGCAGTCAGGCCATCTCCTGACAGAGTTAGGAATGGGAAGCTGGCATTCCCGTGGGGTGCAGCAGGGTGCCATCTCCAAAGGTTTTTCCCGGAGATTGTGTTGTGATGGGGAACCCAGAGGGGTTTGTCCTGGGGAGGCATGTGCAAGAGCCCAGCCTGAGCACTCTCTGAGGACTTGATGGGTTCATTTTCCAACACAGCATTATCCAGGGCACAAACCAGGATGGCTTCATCCAGAGGGCAATTGATGCCTCCAATGCCTACGCCAGCATCATCGAAGCTGTGAGAAAAGCTGAGCGAGCAGCCCACGATGCTGATGAGGCAGCCAGCCAGGCTTTGATGGTACGTGCTGTGAGGAGCCCCATGAAGATGAACAAAAGCCAAACTCCCTTGATAGTCCTTCAGCTTTTCACACCTGCATGCAGGGCTCTGCTGCCTCTTCCCTCTGAGGCTCCAGCACTTTGTTCTGTGCCAGAGAGCAGAACCTCTGCCATGGCTCAGGGGGTTTGGGTCTCCCCACCAGGCCCCCAGCAGCACACACCCCACATCCAGTTGTCTGGATGAGCATTTTTGTGTGCAGTCAGGGCCAGAGCCTGGAATTCCTTTTCACACTCCCAGGCAAGGCATGTTTATTTTCCAGAGTGTCATATCAGAAAATCTCGGGGCCATCTCTAAGGAGCTGAAGAGGAACAGCAGCTACCTGGAGGAGGCTGTGAGGAGAGAGCAGAGAAAACTCAGTGGGGGTGAGAGAGGCTCCTTGGAGGGGGTGATGTCCCTCAGGCTGGACTGAGATCCAACACACAACGTATGCATCTGTTTCATTGCAGCTATTAAAGGCACTCTGCAGACAGCAAAGGACAAGCTGGCTGACCTCCAGCTGAAGAAGGAGCAGCTCCTGAGCCAGCTCCAATCAGTGCAGGACATGTTGGGAAGGGACCAAGGTTTGTCTCAGGGCAGCCCAGACTGTGACCTAAAGGTGCTTTCTCTCCCCTCCTGGATATCCCAGGTTTTTCTCCTTTCTTTCCAGAGGACACAAAAGAGGCCATCCAGAATGCCAAAGCAGCAGCTGCTGAGGCCAACGAAACAGCTGCAAGAGTGGAAGATACCTTGAGCACCATGAAGAAGAACCTGGATGAGTGGAAAGACCAGTATGGAGGCCTTCGAAATGAAGACCTGAACCAGGCAGTCCAGGATGCCAGGAAATCTGGTGAGTGCTGAGCCTGCTGGGCCACGGACAGACATCCCCAGAGAGCTCTGTGCATGGACAGACATCCCCAGAGAGCTCTGTACTTTTGGAAGTTGTGCTTGGCAGCTCCAGGTCAAAAGTAGAGGGAGGTAGCAGCCAATATGGGCTGCTTGAAGTCCTGTCCCTTTATTTTTTTCTCTCTCCCTGCAGTATCTATGTCACTATGTCATATCTATGCTACTTCTTCTGCAGCACTAGAGCATTTTCACAAGCCCCCTTCAAGGCTGTTGGATTTAGGGGATCAGTCTGTGACTCTGTTCCCAGTGGCTCCTGCTTTGACTTCCGTGTCTCAAAACTGCCCGAGCTTTACATCTCCCTTCCTCACTAACCCTCAAGACCTCTGGTTCCTCCCCAACCACAGTGTCTAGCTTGGAAAGCACCATCCCACTGCTGCTGGAGAAGCTGAGCAACCTGGAGAACAGGAGGAACAAGAATGCCACCGTGTCCGAGAACATCGTGCGGATCCGGCAGCTCATCACACAGGCCAGGAATGCTGCCAGCAAGGTAAGCTGGTGCGTGGGGCTCCAGGGGCTTACCTCAGGGCAGTATGCAAATGGAAGGGCTACCAAGAAGAGCTCTGGGGCCACCGGGGTCTTTGTCTCATGGGGAGGCTTCCAGAGAATGCTTTGAGTTAGAGCTGGCAGTGACAAGAGCAGTGGTTTCAGAGCTGTGGGGTTTCTCTCACTCCAGGTGAAAGTCCCCATGAAGTTCAATGGCAGCTCAGGGGTGCAGGTCCGGCTGCCCAGCAACCTGCAGGATTTGGCAGCCTACACATCCCTCAAATTCTACATCCAGAACCCTGAGCCCAGGAGCCGGCAGCGACGGCAGGAGGGGACAGAGGAAGGGCGGTTCGTGCTCTACCTGGGCAGCCGGGAGGTGAGACAGGGCAGGGGGACAGCAGGACCCCGTGTTGGTGGCCCCAAGGGGGTCATGGCTGGACATCATCCCCTTTCCCATCACTTACACCCTGAGTGGCTTTGTGGGAACATGAACAAGCCCTGGGAGCATCCATCATCCTGGCTGGAGGTGGATGGGGGGGCTTGGTCCTGGGACCATCATGGAGAGCATCTCCTGGTGCCAGCACATGGCCCTCTCTCTCTCTCTCTCTCCCTCTCTCCCTGCTTTCAGGCCACTGGTGACTACCTGGGTATCGTGCTCAAGGACCACAGGGTGCACTGGGTCTACAAACTGGGTGCTGAGGAGCCAACCTCCCTATCTGTTGACGAGGATATTGAGGAGCAGTTTGCTACCATCAGCATCAACAGGTAGGAATCTGATGGGACACATCCTGAGGAAGCTGAGCAAGAGCCTGTCCCTGCAGTGGATGCAGGCAGTGCTGTGCCCCAGCCCAGGCAGGCTCTGAGCTTACAGGGGTGCTGTGGACTCCATCCCCAGCCCTCCCTAAATGCCTGACACTGAGGTACCCCAGAAAAATAACCAGGGAGATAGTGGTGTCTTACCATGTTGAGGGTGGTCTGGGAGGGTTCCTGCAGAAGAGGAAGGATGAAGCTGATCATGAGGGCTCCTTCCAGCCCTCTGGCAGTGCTGGTAACACGAGTGCTGACCCCTCTCTGTGCTGCTGTGGGGTCCCTGGTGGGGGAGTTGCACCCCTTTTTGGAAGGGCTATGTGGGGAGGCTTTTTGCTCAGGGGGAGGGTGGGGTTTGCTCCTCTTTGGGGGTCTCCCCTTGTCGTGACCATCCATCCCTGCTGCAGGATCCTGCAGTATGGACACATGTCAGTGATTGTGGAGAGGCAGACAGTGCACGAGACCAAGGGAGAGAGCGTGGCCAAGGGGGAGCAGGGGCTGCTCAACCTCGACCCACGCAACGTGGTGTTCTACGTGGGTGGTTACCCTTCCAGCTTCACGGTGAGACAGGGAACAGGGTGGGAGGGCTTGTGGAGGTATCAGTGATACCTTTGGAGTTTCCCGGGCGGGGAAAACCCCCTTGATTTCATGGAAAAACCAGGCTTAAAGTTGCCTTTCCCGTCTGGTTTTGTTCCCAGCCTCCTCCTGCTTTGCGTTATCCCAACTACCGGGGGTGCCTGGAGCTGGACACCCTGAATGAGGAGGTGGTGAGCTTGTACAACTTCCAGCACACCTTCCAGGTGGATACAACTGCTGAGAAGCCCTGTGCAAGGTAGGGCACAGTGCCCAGAGCCTGGGGCAGCTCTGGTCTGTGGAGCTTACCCTGTCCCTTGGCTGCCTCAGGGCATGACAGTTGGCTTTGGAGTGATGCCTTGGGCCTCTTCTTGCATGGTTCAGGTCCAAGTCCACAGGAGACCCCTGGCTGACTGATGGCTCCTACTTTGATGGCACTGGTTATGCAGAGATCAAGTTTGAGAGCCAGTATGGCACAACCAAGCGCTTCGAGCAGGAGATCCGGGTGGTCTCCTACAATGGCATCCTCTTCTTCCTGGAGAATCAGGCAGGTGCTTGCTCCCCTGGGGGAGCCTTCACCCCTCAGCCAGCGGACTGGGACAATCTTGCCCCACTTGCAGGCATTCCCAGTTCAGAGCCTCAGGGAGAAGAGGGCTGTGGGAGTGGCAGTATTTCTGCACTGTTGTTAAAAGCCATGGGAGGGTGAACCCAGACCTCCCAGCAGAGACCGTGGCTTCTTTGGTGCTGGAGGGACTCCCTGAACTCAAAAAGCACCAAAGCACCAAGCCCAGCCTCTGGGGCAGGTGGTGCTGCACGGAGCCTTTCCAGCCCGTGGTGCCATCCCTGTGCCCCATGCCAGGGAGATAAATCCCCCAGTAATTGTCACAGTGATGGCTCAAGGCACCAGCAGTGGGACAAAGGACAGGTGGGGCTCAGCACCACAGCCAGACAGCAGGACATGGGGCTGAGTGTCCATCCTGCCTCCCTCAGGGTCAGTTCCTGTGTTTGGCCATCCGGGATGGGAAGCTGGTGCTTTACTACGACTTCAGCACTGGGCTGGAGATGGCAAAACCCAGCAGCAACTCCTCCTCCCTCACTGTCAGCAGCACCACCAACAAAGCAGTAAGGACCTGACCCCTTGGGCTGCCCTTTTGGGATGGATCTTGTGGCCCCTAGGCTGGCAAGATCATTTTTCTCCTCTTGTCTCCAGATCCAGATTTTTCTCCTCAAAATGAACAACAAGAAACGGATCCTGGTGCGGCTGGAACGCCTCACCATCTTCATGGTGGAGCAGGAGAACTCCCTGGAGAATGCTGTCTCCTACTACCTGGGTGGTGTCCCCCCAGATGTGCTGCCCCCCAGGTGGGTCCATGGACAGTACACATCTTGCCTTCTGGTGGCCCTGGTGGTGTCCTGGCCCTTTCTCAGCCACATTCAGGGCTGTTGGTGTCCTGCTGAAGGTCAGGGGACAGATATCCTTGTCCTGTCCATCACCATGAGCTTTTGAGGACGGTCTTATCTCCCATCTCTGGTGAGGGATGAGGTGCTGGTGGGTGTCACTGAATCCTCCTGGTGCTGGGTGCTTTGGAGCATCCTTGTGCCTGAGATAGTGGAGATACCTCAGCTCCTTCCAAAACACTCTATTTGAAGAGCTGCAGGGCCGGATCCTGCCCAAGGCTGTCTTCATCACACCGTGTTTTCTTTTCCTGCAGCTTGAAACCACTTTTCCCCACGGGTGGGCCCATCCGGGGCTGCATGAAGGGCTTGAAGGCTCTTGGCAAATACGTTGACCTGAAGCGCATGAGCACTGTTGGTGTCAGCTATGGGTGCACCTCAGACCTCCTGGTAAGCACAAAGCCCTGGCAGCCTCTCCAGCCTGCTGGGGAAGAAGGGCTCTGCCAGGGAGAGGGAGCAGAGGGCCTCCAGCACAGACCTCCTCTCCCATCCTTCACACAGAAACAAACATAAAGCCCCCAGGTCCTCGGTGCAGGGGGGTTGTGGTAGGTTGTCCATGTGGAGAGGTTGTCCATGTGGAGAGGCTGTCCATGTGGAGAGGCTGTCCATGTGGAGACGTTGACCATGTGGAGACGTTGTCCATGAGGAGAGGTTGTCCATGTGGAGAGGTTGTCCATGAGGAGAGGTTGTCCATGTGGAGAGGTTGTCCATGTGGAGAGGTTGTCCATGTGGAGAGGTTCTCCATGAAGAGGGGTTCTCCATGAAGAGGGGTTCTCCATGAAGAGACGTTGTCCATGTAGAGAGGTTCTCCATGAAGAGGGGTTCTCCATGTAGAGAGGTTCTCCATGTAGAGAGGTTCTCCATGTAGAGGGGTTCTCCATGAAGAGGGGTTTTCCATGAAGAGAGGTTCTCCCTAGCACTGGGCAGACCTAACAAGGACCCGAGGGTCTCAGTCACCCTCCCAACACCCCTGCAACACCAGCACCAGGGTCTCACCTCACATATGTGGTCTTCCTTGCAGGTGGCTCGCACAGTCGGTGTCCATGGCCATGGCTACCTGACCCTGGCCCTGAAGGATGTACCGGGGCTGCAGGACTTCTACAGTGGCTTTGGCTTCCAGACAAACCAGCACCAGGGGCTGCTCTACCTCCACACCACTCAGGTGGGCACCTCCAGTCCCCCTGGGTATCCCAGCAGCAGAGCAGAAGTGTCTGCCCTGGCTCTGGGGTTGGGGCTGCTCCTTTTTTACAAATAGAGGGGATTTTGGTGGTGCCAGGGGGGGGGGGATGAATCCACAACGAAATCTCCACCCCGAGCTCCTGGAAGGTGATGGGGAAAACGGGCCCTTTTTGGGGCTCAGCTGGTGGGCAGCAATGGGGTGATGCTTTCTGCAGGAGGGGACGTGCCAGGTGTCCCTGCAGCGGGGCCAGCTGACCCTGAACCTGCTGGGAACTGAGGTCACCACTGGAAACGTCTATGCAGATGGCAGAGCCCACTACGTGGCCTTCTACAGCGATGCCCGTGGGTACGTGTCCTGGTGGTGCCTGGGGGAGGTGACACGCTGCTGGCCATGGGGACAGGCTCAGCCCTTCAGCTGCTCTTTCCCCACAGGGTCAGGCTCTACGTGGATGATGAGCTGCAAGACCCCACGGCGGGTGCTGGGTCCACCCGGCGGCAGCGGCGGCAGGAGGGGCGACCACGTTTCCATCTTGGGGGCTCACCAGAGCCAGGAGACCTCAGCAACCTCACTGGCTGCATTGGGAATGTCTTTGTCAAGAGGTGAGCGTTGCCATGGCACTTCCCAGAGATGCAGGGCTTCTTCTTTTTTTGGGACACGGACTCTTTTTTTGGGACATGGATTTATTGCTGGATTCTGGGCTCTGTTTTGGTGGGGTTTGGCTCTTTCTGTTGAGCTTTAAGCTTTTTGTTGGGTGTTGGTCTCCTTACGTTGTATGTTGGGCTCTGTTTTTTGGGACGTGGGCTGTTATTGCTGTGTTTTAAGCTCTTTTTGGGGGATATGGGCTCTGTTTTCTTGTGGTTTTAGGCTCTTTTTTGGCTGTTGGGCTCATTTTTTGGGCTCCATTCTCGTTTTCTCTCCTTCTCCTTCCCCTCCTCCTCCGGGCTGGCCCGGTGACGTGGATCCCTTCTCCCTGCATGTAGGATATCAGAGCCACAGATGGTGGTGGACCTGCAGCAGAACGTGGAGAACATCAACATCACCATGAGCTGTCCTTGGGCTGAGCAGCTGCAGCAGCTCAGGCTCACTCCGAAGAAGGACAGGAGGAAACCCAAGGTACCAACTGCTGCCAAAACTTCCCCCATCCTCCTCCCTCTCCTTCTCAGGTGCCACCTTTGCCCTTTGCAGGGGTGGTGGCCACACTTGGTGCATCTATTGTAGGTGCTGGGCAAGCCCCTCTCAAAGGATCGCCGCCACGATGGCGAGGGGCTCTGCAACCTCCACCTGCAGCCCCAGGCAGCCGGGGGCACCTTCCGCTTTGGGGGTTCCCCAAGCAGTCGCTGGGAGTTCAAGGAGATCCCACCTTCCTTTGGCTGGAGGTGAGGTTCACCCCCTGTGCCCACCCTACATGAGCTCAGCCCCGGGGACCATCGCTTGGAGAGCAGGCGTCCCACGCAGCTGTGGGTGAGCAGGGTGCTCCTATCACTCCTGTATCCCTGCAGGTCCCATTTCTCCCTGGAGGTGAAGCTGAACTCCTCCAGTGGGTTGCTCTTCTACGTGCTGGGCAAACGGGGCACCTTCATGGCTCTCTTTGTCTCCAACGCTCGCTTTGTTTTCCTGCTGAACCTCGGTGGGCGCCGCCTGCGCATCCGCAGCAAAGAGAAATTCCGGGATGGGCAGTGGCACACGGTGAGTGGAGGGTTGGGGTCAGCAGGACCTCCTGGAGCTGCTTTGCTTCCATAAACCCCCCCCTCATTGCTGAGTACCCAGGCAGGGGTCAGCTTGGTTCATCCCTGCTCTGAGCATCACTTCCTAATTCCACACAGGACACCTGGAGTTCCAGGGGAGTAAAGGGGAGAGGAAAAGCACAGCCAGGGATGGCTGAACTTCCCACCTGGGGTTTCCCATCCCTGGGTGCAGCCCTGGGGTTTTTCCCAGCCCTGGAATCCCTCAGCCTTGATCCTGACCTTTGGTTCTTGCAGGTCTTCTTCAGCAGAGACCAAGGCCGAGCCCAGCTGGTCATTGATGGGCTGCGAGCCCAGGATGCTGCAGTGGCCACCACAGGGCCCTTTGTGGCCCAGACCCCGTTGTACATAGGGGGGATCCCACCTGGAAAAGCCCCAGCTCACATACCGGTAAGGGCTGGGTGGTCCCATGGCATCACCCTATCCAGCCAGGTCCCAGTCCCATGGCATTGTCCCATTCCTGTCCTTTTTTGACCCCTCCACACTCACCCTGCTGGCTGCTCTCCACAGGCTGCAGCAACCTCCAGCTTCAATGGTTGCTTGAGGAACCCACAGCTGGACGGGGGGCCCCTGGGTCCCCCCTCACACACCTTTGGGGTGACACCGTGCTACGAGGGTGCCCTGGAGAACGGGGTCTTCTTCGCTGCAGACGGCGGGTCCATCACCTTAGGTAACCCCACAGCATCCCTGGGACTGGGAGGGACAGTTTCCATGGGAGGTCCCTTGTCCCTTTCCTCACCAGAAGCATTTCACTTCCAGCTGATGCCGTGAAAACCGAGCAGGACTTGGAGGTGACACTGGAGGTCCGTCCCCGCAGTGCCTCTGGCCTCATCTTCCACGTTAGCACGAGGAGAAGCCACCACCTGCTGCTGTACATGGAGGAGACAAAGGTAGTGGGAGAGGGGCTTTTCCCCACGGGTTTTCAGAGGCAGCAGCCACCTCCTGCCCATCCAGCTCAGCTCGCTGGGCTCCTCTCATGGGTTTGTGTCCCACACCAGGTCACTGTGAGGGCACACGCTGGGGCTGAGGAGTTCTCCACGTCAGTGACATCTCCATCTCTGTGTGACGGGCAGTGGCACAGCATTGCAGGTGAGGGGACAGCCAGCCCTTGGCTCTGGGACGCTGCTCCACTCCTTCTGCTCGTCCCCCAGCCCCTAGGGGAAGCCTGGGCCACTTCCCTGGGTATTTAAAGCCCAGCTCCCACCTGTGTGCACTTAATTTGGGAGATGGTAGCTGCTAATGAAGTAATTTCCTAGTTAAAAGTCCTTGCCTGCTGGTGCCATTGCTGCCAGCTGGTGGGCAGGAGGAGCAGGGTGTTTGGACCTGCTGATCCAGGGCTGTCCTGCTGAAAGGCAAAGCCTGAATTGTGCAGATTGTCCAAAGGGCTCAAAACCTGGGACCAGGGACGTGCCAGGACTCACACGTGGAGAGCAGGCAGTGCCTTTACTGGACCTGCCACTGACCAAGAGCCAGGGCTTTGGATTGCATCCAGCCCGCTCTGGGGTTGGGGGGTCACTGCTGCAGCCCCCATCTCTCAGCCCAGCTCTTTTTAAGCCCTTATCTTGCTTGACCCAGCACTGAGAGGGCCAGCATGGTGCATTTTCAGCTTCAGGAGCTCTCCCCATCCATGGCCAGAGCCAATGTGAGCAGATCCCCTCACACTGTCCCACCCAGCTGGGACAGGGACAGGGCAGCCCTCTGTGCTAGGTCAGGAAAGTGCTTCATGGGTGGCTGCTGCAGGTTTGGGGGAAATTCTCCAAACTCTGGGTGGTTCCTCTGACCCTCCCAGGGGTTTGCACAAAGGGCAACTCACTCTCCAGGTGAGGGAGCAGCACTGACTCCTTGTTTTCTTCCCAAGTTACCAAATGGAAAAACATAATCCAGGTTGATGTGGACACAGAGGGCAACTACACCATGGGACCCAGCCAGCCCCCTGCACCCAGCACGAGGGCCACTTTCTACCTGGGGGGGCTGCCAGGTGAGTGGGGAGATGCTCCAGAAGGAAGTACCCCAAAGCCAGGAGAGATCTGGCACTACTCCGGGTGCAAGATGGAGCTACTTAACCCCCTCCCCTTTTATCAGCCAGCCTAATGCTCACTTTTTGTTGCTCCTTCTGCAGAGACAGAGCAGGGCAGCACAGCATCCCTGTCACCTCCCCTCCCTCATTACGTGGGCTGTGTCAGGAACCTGGTGATGAACCGGAGCCGCGTGGACCTTTCCCGGGCTGGGACTGTCAGGGGTTCCGTGGGGCTCCAGGGTTGCCCCGTGCTGTAAGTCAGTCCACCTGTGAGTACAGCCTGACCAGCAGAACACTGCACAGCTCCCCGGGGCCCCAGGCATCACCCACTCCATCCCATCAACAGTGGCCAAATGTGTGCGAGCTCCAGGGACAAGTCTGGGGCCACGAATCCAAGGGGAAAGAAAGGAGGGCAGGGGACAAAGGTGGGGAGAAGGGAGCACTTCGGGGACATCTTTCACAAATGTAACCAAAATGTTGGAGCGGGATGTGGAGACAGGTCTGAGCCCTTCCTTGGTGGCCAAGGAGCTGCAAGAGGACCCGTGCTGGCCCATGGCTTGTGGTAAGAGCAGGTGTCCTCAGTCCTGTTCCCTTCACCCCACACAACGCACACAGATTTAGTTCACAGAACACTTGAGGCTATTAATAACAGTCACAGACTGCCTTCTGCTAAAGGCTGCAGGCAGTTTCTGTTTTATAACAAATGCAATTAGGACAAACTGGATTAATTCCATCACTTTCGTGTCGTTTTTTTTTTTTTTTTTTTTTTTTGAGAAGCAAGAAGACATTTAACCTTCCCCAAAAGATCAGGTTGGGCTCACCTGGCACTGCTAGGCAGAGCTCTGCAAGGGGGAACTTGGACAAAATTCTGTTATCAGAATTAGCATCATATCAGATTAAGATTAATTTATAATTATCAAAGGAAAAAAAAAAAAAAAAGGAACAAAATAGGCTGGGAGAACTGCTGAGGGAAAGCAGAACATCACAAATACCACTGACTCTGCAGCTGCATTCAGCACTGGTAGATACACTGACAATGTCCTGTTGTGTGAAGCAAGAAACTGTTGCTTGAAAGGGAATCACTAACTAAAGGTTACCTCTGAGGCTGGACCCACCTGTCCTGCCAGCAGTGTCCTTCTCCTGCTTAGCCTCATTCCTGCCTGGTGTAGTGCAGTCTTCACTTGAAAAAAAAAACCATTTTTTTTTTCCTCCCAACACCTGGTTCACTTGTGCACTTACACGTCATAGATATATTTGTGTGTGTGTGTATATATATATATTTAGCCACTTGGGGACAAAATCTTGCTTCTGAAATGGACTTATAAGTTATATCATTATATTGTGGGGCTTTTTTTTTATGAGGGGTAAATATTGTAAAATGAGTTTTTAACATGTCCATCTTAAACAAATGTAATTATGACCTGTTTTTAAAGTTGTAGTATTAAAGATGGTCTTTGTAAATCACTGGTACATACTTTGGAGTCAAAATAAAGTTTTATGTTACTCTCTTTCACTTTCCTGGTGAAGAGCAACTATGATGTACAACTGGAGGAAGAATAATCACCACCTCTACCAGTGGCACAAGGGGGACATTTTAGTTGTGTTTGCCAGAAACAGCTCCCAGGAGCTGCTGCTGAAATTCCTGGGATGCCAGCAGTGGTAGAAGCACTTGGATGGTCATGAAGATGAAGCTCCTTGTGTTCCAAGTCTTGGTCAGCCCCCAGAACAGGACAACCCTTGCAGGTTGGGATGGACTGGGTGAACAGGCAACCCTGCAGATTACAACCTGGTGGCCCCAAAACTGGATGGTGGTCAGTGATGTGCCCTGATGAGCTCATTACTCACATGATCACAGGGCTCACCACTTTTAGCACAAGGAAATCAGAAGAATTAGTCTAGCCTGATGTCAGAAGCATCAAACCTGAGCAGGAAGCAACTCCACTGAAAATAAAAGACAAGTACTGCTTAAGTGCATGTTAAATAGACTAAGAACAGGATGGCAGATAAAGAAAATTCCTTTATTTGTTGATTTCATAGAAGCATAATATGAAGTTAGTAATCCTACTGCAGTTGGCTTAAGTTAGTATCTAGGAGTATCTGTAAGGAAGAGCAAATAACTTAATCTAAACTCATATCTTCCTCTTCATCTTTCTTGTCCTTGGTGTCTCCTTCCTTCTGGTCTGACTTCACACTGTTCTGCATTGCTTTGGCAAAGGCTTCTACATCTAGAAGTTAAACACAGAAGTTACTCAATTTTTTCAGTTTCTGGGGTGGAGTTCATTGTCCACACTTGGTTAAGCTTCATTACTTGCAAAATAAACAGTTGCTTTAAAAACAATCTATTGGCAGGGAAGAAAACTTTAAAATTCCTTTAATCTGTAACATACATCTGGATCCCCCTGCCATAATCAGGCATTTCCAGCACTTTAACTCTGTGCACAGGCAGCCTAAGACCAGAATTACTTCAGCCATGCAGTTAAAATCTCATCAGGGAAAGGTGCTCCCCCATCCCTCCAGTGCTACAGGCCACAGCTGTCTGCTTATTTCAAATGACTCATTGGAGACTCCCACAAAAAAGGCATTCCTGCAATAAAGTGACTGTGACATCTCCAGAGTCTTTTCCACCTCTATCAAGAAAACACCCCCGAGGCTGCTCAGCAAATCTCTGCAGAACCCTGAGTGCTCTCAGAGCACATCTGACATCACATGGTGTCTGCTGGGCAACACCTGCACCACTGGCCTTTGCAGTGGAAAAAAAAAAACAAAAAAAAAACCAGTGCAAGAGTTGGCTTCTGACAGCTACTCAGCCCCTCATCATCACAATCCACACTCAAGGGCTGTGTGCAGTGGGGGAAATAAAAAAAACACAACACACAAAATGCCAAAACCAAACCCAACAAACCACCTCACCATGTTCCCAGCAGCACCAACACTTACCTCCTTTATTTGCTGCATCAACAGCCTCTGCAGGTAAGCCAAACTGACTCATTAGTGGGCCAAGCTGTCCTGAAGCTAAGGCAGCACTGAACATGCTCAATGCCTGTGAAATGGAACCAAGAGCATAAAAAAAAGAAAAAAAAAGAAAAAAAGGTTTGCATGGTGCTCCTCCAGCATCAGGTGGCTGCTGTGCAGGGCCTGTGTAGGGCAGCAGTAGGGTGCTCACACACCAGCCTGGGAGCAGCAGGAATTCCTGTCCTGGGTCAGGCTCTGACCAGCAAACCCTGCTAGACTGAGCAAACAACCCCCAGTGACAGGACCAGCAGCTGTTCAGTGCATGGGCAACTTAAAACTTTTATCTAGATGCAGATATTCTATCAAATCACCCACTAAAAACCCTCCCTCACATCCAAGTCTTGTCTGCACAAAAGACCTTCTGTAGTTCAAACTAAAAGCAGTGTCTTTTAGCAGCCAAAATTCTGCAAATTGATCAATTTTCATCAGTCAGTATAATTCACATTGGCCTGTGATGCACCAGCATTAACCACACACTGACAGTCCTGGCAGTAATGTTTCCAGAGAAATGAGAGATGCAATGCTGCAAACACATCCATCCATCCATCCATCCATCTATCCATCCATCCATCTATCCATCCCATCCATCCATCCATCTATCCATCCATCTATCCATCCATCCATCCATCCATCCATCCATCCCATCCATCCATCCCATCCATCCATCCATCCATCCATCCATCCCATCCATCCATCTATCCATCCATCCATCCATCCATCCATCCATCCATCCATTCATCCATTCATCCATCTATCCATCCATCTATCCCATCCATCCATCCACCTACCTAATCTATCTATCTAACAAGCCAATCTGACAGGGAATGATGAATTTGCTGGTACTCCTGTCATGTGCCAGAGAGGATTTATTATAAAAGAGAAAGGTAAAACCCAATTCCAAAAGAAAAAGTCAAAAGCATTCTGATCTGCCCTTGGGTGACAGCAGGAAGGCAGAACTAGTGCTCCACTGAACCACATCCCTCCTCCTGCCCACTTCTAGTGAGGAATTTCCTACCCTGAACAGAGTCAGGAACCTGAAGCAGCAGAGCAAGGAGAATTTGTGAGGCACAGGGGAGGAAGGAAAGAAAAACTGCAGTGCCTGAGACAGCCAGGAACCCACCTGCTGGAACTGAGGAGACGTCAGGGTGTTCTGAATCTCTTCTGCAGTTTGTGGCAGAGATTCCCCTGAGGGGAGGTAAGGCATCAACCTCTCTTGGACTTCAGCATTGGCCAGGATGGGAGCCATTATCTCAGGAGTCAGAACAGTTGCCAGGTCAACTAGGAAGAAAATAAATGGTTGGCTGTTAAGACAATGAACAAAATCTCCCATTTTGTCATGTAAACCAAATGATCTAGTCAAAGGAGTTCTGAGTTGTAGTTAGAACATTTGGTAGCATCCTTTCTCCCTCTCTCAGTTTTGGAGTGAGAGTAAGACTCTTGCACCAGCCAAAACAGCACTCAAGTGAAAAAAAAAAACAAAAAAATTTAAGAGACCTTTCAAACCAGTTCGGAATAGGATATAGGACAGTAAAACAGCTCCAAAGGACTCCTGGATCCAAGAGCTGTCTGGTCAGACCAGTTACCTTGCTGTCCTCCAGCTCCAGATGGCACATTCATAGTAGCTAAAATGTTCTGGAGGTCACTCAATTGAATGGGCTGGGTTGGGCTTGTGGCTGAGCTGGTTCCATTCCCCGAGCTGGGCACAGGGCTGGGACTGGTCACAGAGGCAGCAGCAGGAAGGGATGGGGCAGGTGTGACACGGGTTGAAGAAGTTGTGGAAGATGGGGTCACAGCAGCTGATTGGCTGCGAGAGCTGCAGGAGATAATTAGTATCATTAATTCCCAAAAAACCCCCACCTTTGCCTCTTCTATCATGAAAACCCTCAAGCCCTTGTGATATAGAGAGCTCCCACCCTCATTTTAGAGGGGTAATTAGCAGTCTTAATTCCCATGGTATTCCTGGCCAGTAGGCCACTGTTTCTCCTGCAGAAATGGTGACTGGAAATTAGACACAAGCCCAGAGCAGGCAGGGGGCAGGGGTCTTACCTTGATGATGAGCTGCTGGTTGGGGGTCCCCCACTGCCAAGCAGACTGGCCAGCCCAGGACCTGTCAGTGCACCCAGCCCACCTTCCAGAAACACAAAACAACAACAGGTTTAGGGGTTTGTTTCTTTGGCTTTTTTTTTTTTTCTTTTTTTTTTTTTTTTTGCACCTCTCTGCTCTAAAGAGGTCACTCTTGTACCTGAAAGATTTTGTTTGCTAAAATAGAGGAGGAGGGGGTGAAAGAACCCAGACCACCCCCCACACACCCTCTTCTGTGAATTAACAGCTCTCGTTTGCTGATCTCCCATCCCTATCAGAAAACTGCCTTAGAGCTGCACATCTTACAAATGATGTGCACAAGGATGAAGTTCCTTCAGTTTGTGCTGAGTACACATGATTGGTGCAACACAGCCTTCTCCTCTTAACTCCTGGCTCCCAAAAATCCAACTTTTCTCTAAACTTGAAAGCCAAGGCCCTCATCAGAAGATGACAGAGGCAGCCCCTGAGTCCCCACCACTGCCTCCCTGTACACCTGGGCCTTGAAATTTCAAACCTAGCAGAGATGCAGGAGCAGAATCAGATGAGTCATGGGCAGAGGAAAGTAAGGACAACCCCAGGCACAAAGTGCTCCCAGCAGAGCAGCAATCAGGAAACACAGCAGGAAACAGCACTTGGCCTTTGCCAAAATGCACAAGGAATCAGAATCAGCCTCCTTCATCCACACATCCCAACTACCAAGGACTTACTGCAGCATCAAGAACATCAGCTAGAAAGAGCTGGGGAAAGGCCTGGCTTCTGGGTTTGCTGGAGCTGCCAGGGACTGATTGTCCCCCTGAAACTCCTCTGAGCCACATCAGCCAAACACTTCATGTGTCACACACTTCCCATCAGGAGCTTCTTGTACCACATCTACATAGATACATCCCTACACCAGCACCTGCATTTATCACCCACCTTCTGGGAGCTATCTGCAAGCAGAGGACAGAAGGATAGAAGGACAGCACTCCAGTAGTAAACATGGGATGAAGCAAACACTGCAGGTCAGGATAGCACCAGCCAAGGGCTCTTTCTTTCTCCAGGACCCACTCCTACAGACCTGTGCTGGGACATTGCCCACAGAGCCCCCACAGCTGCAGGAGCAGCAGGGTGAAGCCCACCAGGCTGAACCACTCTGCTCAGCTCATCCTTGCTAGGAAAGTTAACCCAGGAGCAAAAAAAAAAAACAAAAAAACCCCTCTGTTGCAGGAGCTCTGCAATAAAGGCAGAGTCCTGAGAGAGATGCAAAGCAGATGCTCAAGAACAAGATGCTGCTGGGGGAAGAGATCCACAGAGATTCACCACAACCACCACTTGCCAAGGCAAACAGATGGTTTGCTTTGTGTTACTGTAGTGAGCTTCATGTCAAGCTGTCTCAGGGCTAGATGAAAGAGGAGCTGCTAAGAAAAAGTGTTGAGGTGAAGAGGAAGACAGTCTCAAAAGTCATGTGAAGCTTCAAGGAGGAAGATCTTTTCAAACATATCCTAAAAAGCCAGAATCTCCCAACACAAACAGTAGATTTGCATCTGAACACCCCATCAACAGGAGTTTTGCACCTGAATCTGAGAAGACATGAGCTAAATCCACAAAAATGGACTTAGGAGTTCAAGCACAGAACCTTAACCACTGCCACCTGCTAACTCTGCCTACTTCCATTCCTGGGTTTGACTTCTTGGACAATGCTCCATTGGGTTTGGAGCATGAATAGGGTTAAGAGCAGAGCACAGCAGGGAGTCCAACACCTCATGCCCCTCAGAAAACAGCACCTCAGGCTCTCCCCAGTGCTGCCTGGGAGAGAAAGCCCCAACCTGAGCCTTGCTCCCCTGACCAGAGTGCTGTGGGGCAGGCAGGCTCCAGCCTTCCTGGTGAACCCTTTTTACTTTGCACACAAATATTCACTGGATCAGAGACAATGTGAGGATCCCCACAGCTTGGGAACTGGGATGGTCAGCAGGGATAAATCCCTGGCTTCCAGTCCCTGCTCCAGTGAATATTTAAGAGGAAGAGGAAGAGTGGAAAAAAAGAGGAAAAGAAAAAGCAAGGAGATTCAGTGGAGCAAGAAGCTGAACCAACATTCCTTGCAGATCAAGCCCTGAGATGAGTGCTGTGCAGAATCTGGTTCCCTCCATTTCCTGCAGCCTTTTTTAGCCCCTTAGCTCATCTTTGAGGCAAGGCCTTGCTTTCTCATCTGAAAGCAGTGCCATTCACATCAACAGCACTACTTGAAAATATTGTCAGGTAAGATTTAACCTGGCAGGAAAAAATACCATTTTGGCATAAAGATATTAAAGCATTTTACCAAGTCCTCCTAAGCCCGTTGGTCCGATCAGCTGCATGAGCTGGTTATGGCTCATGTTTCCAAGAAGGCTTTGCAAGCCACCCTCACCTAAAAACAAAAACATTCTGAAACACAACATATTCACATAGGTTTGGTTTGTTTTTTTTTTTTTTTTTCAAACGGCAGGAGATTAATTGGCATCACATTCTGTATGGAAAAAACAGTTTCAAGTGTTTACTGAACCATGATGGTCATAAAAGATAAATGCAACTTGGCTTCATAAAGAGATAAGACTGCAGAGAATCTACTGGAAACAAAGCAAAGATTTCTTCTGGCAGTCTTAGCTTTTTCAGCCTGCACCTATTATAACAGCACAGCTTATTTTGCTAAAAGCAGGTTTATACTTCTGGTATTAGCACTGTCCCCAACTCACCCTCCATAATCACCAGGAATTTCTTCCTAGGGAGCTCTAAGTGCTCATTCTAAAGAGCAATTTTAAACAAGGCTCTCACGTGAAGGAGCAGAGAATGGACTGTACCTCCTAAGGCTGAGAGCTCGTGGCCTCCACTGGCATTTCCACCCAAGGCCCCAGGCATGGGGGGGTTGTTGAGATATTCGTTCACCTTACGGCAGTGCTCTTCATCCTTGTCTGTCTTTGGCTCCTGCAAGAAAGTTGCTCTTGGTATATGAGGCAAACTGGAAATATTTGGTTCCAAGGCCATTATTCTTAGCTTCCCACAAACCTGCATCCAGAAGAAGAGTCGTTTTGATCCTGCCTTGAACTTCAATACGTACACACGGCCAGTGGTGCACTGAGGTACCCTCTTGAATTCACAGTCATCAGGAAAAATAATCAAATCCTGGAAAATGTGGCAGCAGAAACAAGTGTTTGAGGTCATGCATGACTTTTCCTTTTAGCTCCCCCAGAGATCTCTGCTCTCCTCCCCAAACCTTCTTCTCTTTGCCCTAAGGAGCAGTGGGCACTTGGAACTGCAGGGCTGCCAGGCCACAGGGGCATCCTCACCCTAATTTGTGCTGGAAAAGGTTTTTCAGCAGTGCCAGCAGAACAAGACAATTCCTCCCTCAATGCCTCAGCACTGAAACACAAAACCATACTCACATCTTCAACATTGCCAGAGGTCCTGTCCTTCCAGCAGAAGTGGATCAGGGAGTCATCTGTTTGCTGGATGTACACGAGGCCTTTTCTCTTGTCTGGGGTCACAGTGCTGCCTTTCAGGGACATCTTCCCTGCCCGAAATTCCACCAGGTATTTGCTGGAAGAGCCCCGGGACCCTGGCACCAGGCTTGGAAACAGTGCTCCTGAAGACATCCTGCCAAGAGAGAGGAGGAGCAGGAGATGTGACCAGAAACATCCCTGAGTTATCCCAGTATCAAAACTCAACCTTTATCAAGGGAGCTCCACAAAAACAATCCGGGTCACCGCCTGCAGAATTCCAGGGGCATCCACAACAGCTGAAGTGGAACCCCGGGTGAAGATTGCCAAATAAATTGGATCGGATCGGATCGGACCTGCTGAGGGACTTGGAAACGAAACCACCATTCCCCGAGGCTCGCCTCGCTGCCTCCCATCTCCGCTCACGGCACTGGGGACCTTTTAATTCCCAGCAGCCCGCCCGGTATCGCTCATCCTCAGGCTCCTGACCCAGTACCCAGTGGAGCGTCCGGACCGCCCGGTACCGGAGCGCCCTGCCCGGTACCCGCCCCACGGCTCCGCGTCCCTCCGGGGATCATGTACCGGTACCGCGGGGACCGGGCTGGGCCTGCATGACTCTGCAGTTGTTCTACAGCTCCCACCACCGAACCGAACCGAACCGAACCGAATCGCCCGGCGGGGCCGAGCCGAGCGCACAGACCGGTGGCGCCCGCTCCGACCCCGCACCTCCGCCCGGCCCCCACACCAGGACCGGAGATGGGGGGGCAACGCGGCCCTACAGCCCGGTCCGGTCCGGTCCGGTCCGGTCCGGCCCAGCCCGCAGCACCCCCAGCGCTCTCCGCCCGCCCCGAAGCCGCCATCTCCCGCCGGACCCCCGGCCACGTCCCGTCCCGCACAGACCTTCCCCCGCAGGAAACCCCGCTCCCCCAAAAGGGACGGAACCGCTCCCAGCGAGCGCATGGGGGGTGCGGGGCTGCCTGGGGGGTCCGGTCCGGTCCCGTTCTGTTGGGCCGCCCCGGTACCTGTCGTCCCGGTCCCTTCCGCCCCGCAGGCCCCGCACCACTCCGCACGGCTCTTCCTGCCCCGCACACCGGAACCCCGCCCACCGCGGGGCGGGGCAACGCGGCCCTGGGCTCTCGCCATTGGCTGCCGCCGCTGTCAGTCAACGGCCCCGGCTCCGGCCCTGCTGTGTCACGGCGGCGCAAAATGGCGGCGGCCCCGCTCCCCGCGAAGCCGGGGATGGAGCTGGAGCTCGGCCCGGTTCCGAATCCGCCTTTATTCCCCTTTTACAGCGTGTGCGGGGAGCTGGGCAGGGCAGCGCTGGCAGCAGGGAGGGGAGCGACGGGTATTAAATAAATAAAATAAATCCGCTTCACCGCTGCCTCTCGCTGAAAACAAGGAGGAACCGAACCCGAGCGGTACAACCCGAACCCGGCTCCCGGCAGAACCTTCACTGAGTAAAAATATCGATTTATGGTGCAAATGACCGAAATCCCGGTGTTTCCAGGGAGCCGGAGCTAGGGCCTGGGCTGGCTGGAGGAAAAGTCTCGGGTTCGTGTTTTTAAAACATTTTCCATAAAGCATAAATAAATAAAATTACTGAGAAATTAACTATTAAAAAGTAATAAAGACTGCCAATTACTTGTTTGTTTTTTTCTGGGTAATTTAGGGTACACACTTCCCACCCCCATGACCCCGGGGACCAATGAATACGTCAGCACCCAAGGCACAAATATGACATTGCCAACAATTAAGATTAATTTTAATTAATTTTCTGCCACTTTTTTGTCTGCCCTGGTCCAGCTCTTACTCTTGGCCTCTCCACCATCCCACCCAACCCTCCTCATGCCCTGGTTCAAGTCTCAGTTAAAAAATAAATAAAAAAAAAAACACCTCTGTCACCATCTAGAGGCCCAAAGGGTATGCAGAATTTATTATAATTTCTTTCTAGACGGTTTCTCTACAGAGCTGTATTAACATATACTAACAGTTATCTTATATACAGTGTTTAATAATCAAGTTATAAAAGTGACATTGTTCTTTCAAAAGGTGCAAAGTTATTAAATGTTTTGACACGTAAACTACTCGAGGTGAGAGCTGCATTGAAAATAAAACTTTCAGAGCATCAGAAGTCCCACGGCTAAGCCAAGCACAGAGGTGTCAGCAGTGAGGGGAAAGGACTTTGTAAATGTTGTCAATGAAGAACAATCAATTAAAAAAAAAAATATATATTTGGAACTAATCTGAAATTTTACTTAAAAATGTTACACCATAGGAAGAGGAGAAGAGGGTAAAGACATAACCAGTGAAGTGTTCTTATTTTAGAAATCTTCTCAGCTTCCTTTTAAATCTCATGAAGATCCTCTACTGAAGTTTGGATTAAATAAATAGTTGGAATTTCTTCATGCTTTGCACAGTGACAGGGGTTTAGGTGTTGGAATTTACATCACAGCTTAGGTGAGAGGGATGCTAAACTGGACTTCCCCTAAACAGAGTATTTCTTTAGGAATTACTCCACGTTTTTTCCACCCAGGCATTTTTTATTTATATGTATTGGTTTAAAAACACTACTCCAGCATTAAGCATACTATTTAATTTAAGCAAGTTTTAAACTCCCATGGGATATTAAACTCATTTAATAGGTGGATCCTTTCAATCCTCACTAAGGGTTCCCTGTGCTGCTTGCAGCGAGTTTGGAAGGGGGATTACAGTGCCTGGCACAGTCAATACAGTTCATTTTTTTCATAAAAGTATTTTTATGCTGTCCTGTAAGATCAGCAATGTCCTTTAGGAAGTATCTCTTAGCAGGAACAAACAGCCTGAGTGTCTGCACCTTGGGCCAAGTCTGGCTTGGGGGTCTCTTACAGCCCTGCAGCCAGCACAAGGTCCCATTTCTAGCAATAAAATTGCCATAAGAACATTTCACATCAGGCCCTGCCTTGAATTTTACAGCTTCTCTTATTTTTCCAATGAAGACAACTAAACCTCTTAAAATTTTTACATTAATCCAATTAGTAGATGCATGATTTGATATAAAATGCTTTTGCTTTTTAATTCTGTGGCTGGGAGAGAAGCACTTCAAAGATCTACTCTGTGGGTGAAACCACAGATGTTTTGGACACCAACCAGACCAGTTTTTCCATGAATTCAAGCTGCTGGTGCTTAACACCAGGAATTTCTGAATTACTATAAACAGCAGTGAAGCCACTCTACATTTCTGGCTGGTTACTCAATTAAAACCCTTCATAAAAGAAGCAGCAACATAAGGATTAGTTTTAATTATTGGACCTAATTTTTCAAGCCTCTGTCCCTCCTTTCCCTCTGGAGTGTACCACTGGAAAGAAAACAGATGTATCAGTTCAGTAATAGATTATTTCCAGTATTATATGGCTTTGATGGGTTCATATGGAATAAAAAAAAAAAAAAAAAATCCCACTTTTTGACATCGTGTGCTCACAGAAAAGTTGTAATAGATATAACTCTGCCAAAGCTTTAAATTGATTCAGCTTTTTCACAACATACAAAACAGACGTGACCTAATAATGAAAACCATGCAAACCAAAACTTCCCCAAAACATGAGCCTGTGTGGATACACATACCAAAGTGCTTCCAAATAAAAGTGGAGTCTAGAAGCATACACAGTGCCAAAGCTGCCAAAGGTAGTGCAGAAGATTTAAGCCTCAGAGTGGTAGCAAGCAATATATTTTACATTGTAACCACCTCTACATTCCTAGAACTGCTTCCAAAGCTTCTCCTATTTCCAGAACAGCATTTGACTCCAGGAAAGCCACTTTTTAAGGTGCCTTTTCCTCCTCCTCATGTACACTTTCTGCAGTTTTTATCATCACAGGTATAGAGTTTAATGCTCACAGTGTCCAAAAGTTGTGAAGACTCTGTAACAGACAACTACAGGTTGAGAAGCTCAGCTTGGGTTTTGTTTCCCCCCCAGTCTCTGAATTATTGAATTTTACTGAGAAAAGGGGGGTCAGGAGCTCCAGTCCCCACGTGGTGCTACATACCATATAGAGGGTTCACATCCATCTCTCCCACCAGGAGTGGTGACAGCACTAGATTTGATCCTGTTGATACCATCTTAGCTTTTCATCCCTGCTCCCAGTTCCAAAGACTTCAGGTTCTTCACTATGGTACTAAGTAACAAGGATATTATCTCTATTTTATTGAAGTTACCTAGTTTTTCGAGGATGTTATGTGCTCTACCAGATACAGGGTATCTTCCTGACAAAGCAACTAGGGGAAAAAAAAAAAAATGGAGAACCAAAGGTCCCTTTGAAAATCAGTGAAAACATGATGATTTCAGGTGCAGCTTTGTGGAAAGAATGCAACAGTACTTAAATATTTGGCAATCCAACATTAGTGACAATTAAATCCTTGATTGTTGACCAACAGAATTTTTGTTAAAATTTACTTAGAAAAGCTGGGTTTTGCTATCAACAAAACCAGAGGAACTGGCTTGGAATGAAATCTAGTAACTAGATGTCCAGATGAGATGAGCAATTGGTTGTGGAACTTCAGTATATGTCTGGACAGTCTGAGAAATTTCTATCAAAATAGCCACCTGAGTACAGCCAATCTGAAGTCCCAGTGTATGGGTTAGTGCCTTGATGAAACCATCTGTAAAAAGAAAAAAAAAAAAAAAGGAAAAAAAGAATAAAAGACAAAAGCAAACAGTGAACACATCATTAGGGGAAAAAGACAACTTTACTTCTATCACACAACGTTATAAAACAACATTGGTCTGTCTTATTGGAAAAAAAAAACCTCAGGAAAATTTCTGAATGTGAAAATAGAGCACTAAACTTCCTCTGCAATTATTACCTTGTAAAGTATTAAAAAAATTACACTGAGTAATTAAGTGAATCTGGGTCCATGCCTTAATACGTCACAAAGTCAAGGAATTTGAAATTGATTTTAAAATTGCTGTCCTATTCCAAATAAAAATAATATCGATTATATACATTTTTACTTAAAAAGAATGCCAAATCAGTTATGCAATCCTTTTTGTAAACCTGCCTGAACAGGAAACAGTTTTGTCCTACAGAGCTGTACTCTGCACAGAGCATTAACAGATGCTCATTTTTTAGCCACGTTGACTGAAAACAATTTTAATGCTCCCTGGAAGAGACTTTTGAAAGGCATTAACTGGAATTTTGACTGTAGCTGCTCCCCCAGACTTTAGAAGAGAGTATTTTTGTCTTCTGAATTTCATGAAATCATGGGAGCATCCCAAAAGTTTTTGCCCTTGAAGGAAGCAGCTGCAGTAACTGGCTGTGACAATACACTTGAGTGCACAGCATTGGCATCTCTAAAAAGCATCTGCTGGGAGAAGGAGCCAAATCACACCTTACTCCTGATGCCTTCTGTGACTGAGAAGTCACTTGAATATCCAAACAAAGAAGCAATTTCTGAGGCATCCAAGCCAAGAAGTCCTAAAAGTCTGAAACTAAAAAGCCCTAGAGGGCCACAATGTCACACTCAGCTACCAAAAGCTGGACTGGAATTAGTTAAAGGAGAGATGAAACTTAACATCTTACTCATTCTACCCAAAATATGACCTCTGTAGGTTTTACAAAACAACAACAACAAAATCCAGCATTACCACAGTAATTAATTACGACAGCTTTCAGCATTTATTATTAGATAATTTCTCCAGGACAAAGTTAGCAGCACTTTCGGCTTCCCGCTACATTAACCCAAAAAATCCTTTCAGTGTCACTACAAACTGTGCTGCCAAGCAGGAAATCAAAAGCACATTATTTCAAATAAAAACAATTTGATTTCAAAATCAAAATGCTGTTGGTAAACCAAACCCTTCCAAGCATCAGACAAAATGCCCAACTCCCCCCTTACCGTGTGTGCCACTCCACTTCATCTTTTGCACGCTCCTTGCGAGCAGCTCTTTGTTTCTCCTCTAATCTCTCTTTTTCTTTTGTAGCCACATCTAAGAAACACCCAGAGAAATTGGTTACTTAGCAAAATAGAAACAAAAATGCAGAAAACAGAAAAAAATGCACAGAAATGAGACAGTTCATTTAAACAAAAGAAATCATCTCACTGAACACGTAAATCTCAGGGAAAAAAATGTTAAAAGTGCCATTTCAGAATAGTTGCTGATACAAACACAGAGTTGAAACTCAAATGTTGATGTTTTATTTATCAGATATACTGCACTGAGATAGCAGAAAAGAACTCAGAAAAGAAAGTAATTTCTTTCAGTATTTGTCCCTGTTGTGTTTTTTTTTTCTGACAAACAGAGCAATAGAGCAAGTCTGCTCATCACGGGTCCTTCCAGCCAGAGAGGATGCTTTCCAGTTCTCCCAAGTTACCAAACATCCAAACACACCACAACATAGAACAGTAGTTTTGGGATCCACCTTGAACAAATTTGCTCCCAGATTTTCCTGGGAGAAAACAGACATTGAGCATTGTTCAATAGCATGTTCTTTAGCACAGGATGAAAAAGAATTAAGGCTGCTCTGGGAATGAAGTGCTCTGTATCTATCAACTTTCCTTCAGTCATCACTCTCAAAAGTTACTAATGTGAAAATATTTCCTCCAACAAACCCAGCAGCAAACACACACCCATGTTTCCATTCTCCATGTTTCTGATATCTGGACGTAGTCGACAGTCAGTGGGAGCCAACATTGCTTCCATGCCCTCTTCCAGCTCATTGAGGCTCACAGCAAAACTGGTGAAATTGTACATCTGGAAAGCAAATTAAAGACAAGTTATTTTGTCAAAGTGGCACTGGGTTCCCTAACTGGGCACAACAGAACTTCCAAGAGAAATTCCCCAGTCAAACCTTTCCCCACTGGCTATACCCTGGAAGCAAGATTAGGTTCATACAAAACTATTTTTTTTTTTTGTTGGAAGGGAGGAACAAGGAAGGAAGGGCAGAAGGGGATGGAAATCACACTGGTCATTTTTTAAGCAGCCTTTTTTTCAGAGGATTGAGATAGAGAGCAATCCACAGACTGACTGAAACAGTTACCTGTGATGAGTTTGGTGGCCTACAGTTTATTCTCCAAAGCAATTTACTGCCTGGTATGTACTGCACTGTGTCTTGAACCTCTGGCATATCATCAGCCTCATCATTTTCAGATTTAATAACATCTTCACTCTGAAACAGAGATTATATTTGACAAGGGAACCAAGGGAAATTGGACAGTTTCATCTAGAGTCCTACAGTGACTGTTGAAGAATCTGTTTAAATTTGAGATATTAAACACGCTCCTGTACCTCTGCCTCACCCCCCACATTTGCTTTTCCTCACTCTGGACTCTTCCTCATTTTTACCACAATGTCTTGCTCCTGACATCTCTGAATAGTCTGCCACCACCTATGTACAACTTGAATGTCTGTTTTAAAAAAGAAATTAATAATAGTAAATTAATGTCTTTCAGAATTCTTGTCTCCAGCTTCCCTTCTATGCCATGCAATAGCTTAATTTCACCTAACATGACTATTACCTCTTCAGTTTGAAATGAGGCAAGACTGCAATTTAAATCAGTTCCCATTTTGGCCTAAGAAAGATAAGACATGCCTGCTTTTGGATATTGCTTCATCACTTGCAAAAGATTTGGATGCAAGATTATAAAACAGATATGCCCTTGTTTCAGTCTGATTTCCTGTGATCTAGATTCTAATAACTATTATCACTGCCAATTTTCTCTCTATGAAGACTGTACTTAAGTTTATAAATACAGTGTCTTCCCTTCCAAGTTCCTTTGTTACCAGATGCACTGATGTAATGCACACATGAAACCAAAAGCAGTGTTCTCCAAGAGGCTGCTCTCAGAAGCTGAGACAATCTGACTGTCACAGGACACAGACATGGTGGGATTTCAGAAGGTCTTACCAGGAGAAACCATTTAAAACCACAACAACCAGAAGGGAAGTTTGAGGCAATAACCTTCTAGAATGATAGCATCAAGTCTTCCTCCCTTCCCTCACTCCCATCCCCTTACTGTTTTCTTTCTGCCCCCTCTGACATGGCTCTTTTATTTTATTGAAAAATACACTGTTGAGTTAAACAGGGCCTGTTTCATACACTAGAAAACAGCTTCATATGGTTAAGGGTCTAATTTCAATCATGTGGTTTCAGTATTCAGTTTTTAAAAGATTCGTTTAGGCTACTTTCCATGTCAACATCTGGTTTATTTACTGTTAGACAGTTCCTCATCTAAATATAGATTTAACAGGAAGGAAGGAAAGAGTTGATTTTTATAAATGAACAGAACGTTTTTATAAAAAAAAAAAAAAAAAAAAAACAAAAAAAAAACAAGTCAAAATACAAGCCTGTACCATGAAGGAATCCAGAGTCAAAAGCAAGGCCTGTTGTTGCTGCTCTAGATTCTTCTAATCTGAATATTTTTAATAAACAGTTTAAGCCTCTTAATGTTGAGTGATTAGCCTCTGTTTAACTTATCATTTTCAATGAGCAAGACCCTGCTGATATCAGGAAGCCCAACAGTCCATCCAACAGTCTGGATTTTCCATACAACACTGAGGCTTTAGCAGTAACTTACCTGACACTGCTTGCATGTGATGAAAACACCCTGCATCCTTCCAGGGATAAATTCTGCATCACCAAAAAGCATAACTGACTTTAAAAACATGTTGGGTTTTTGTTGTTGTTTTAAATGCACAAATCCTAACATTTTTACATCTGGAGTTGGCAACAGAGCTACTTTCCTCATTCAAGGACTGGACACCATCAGCTTAGGTGTTGATATTTGATGACTTGGTTTAGACAAAGCTCCAGCAAGCACCATTCCTATCAGCTCTCTTCAGCTCACACTCAAGTCTACAGAAGCTGAAAGTGCAATGCCTGCCCACAGCCAATCCTACCAAAAAGGCTCTTTTAATGCTCCATTCAGCCCCACCTGGGCATTTCCATAAAGAAGACACTCCCTTTTCCTTTCTCCCACGTCAGTATCTTTCCTCCCTAACGAATCCTGAACTCACCGCTTTTGGTTTCTTCTGCTCACCACCTCTCTTCTCACTCTTTTTGTAAGTCTCATACGTGGTGGGATCTGTGCACCACAAGCATTCTGTCCACTTGCCATAGATCACACACAGCTTCTTTCTGCTGCAGAGAAAGCAAAGGAAACTCAGGTTTTGCTACTGATAAAACCGCCTAAGCCAAGCCATGAAGATTCTGATCTATACTAAATAGCTTCCTGCCTTGTTGTATTTTAAGAAATCTGCAAAGAAACATAAAGGTCAGGTTTTTGATAATCCAGATTAAAGGTTTCAGCTTATTCCAGTCTTTCTGGCATTCAGTCCTGCAGAACACATCCTCATGACTGAGTTGCATCCTTTTGCCATGTGGGTGCAATCAGGCCAACAGTTTACAGTATGAAGACTCAGAATCACAAAATGGGTTTGATTAAAAATTTCTAATAATCATATCCTCTTTATTTTAAATCAAAGACTGAAATTGTAACTGTCCAACAGTGAAATCAGTTGTGACTTCTCTGAATTTTCCCTGGGTATTTTCATTTCCCAAGACTGGATTGGAGACTTTTTCAAATAATTCTTAAAATGATCATGCAGTAATCAAGGGGTTCTAATGCTGACACACAGAAGAGAAATGAGTTACAATCTGCATTACTTGCAACTTTGCAGTCACATCAGTCATGGTCCCCATGCCAGCACAAAAGAAATCTCACAGTGCTTAGAAATGGAGACAGCAAGAGGCTTTTCTCACTTACTTTTTGTCTTGAATGTATCCCTCTACTCTGTGGAGCTCTTTCCCAAACAGGCCACATGGTTTAAAATTAAGGACACATTTATCTCCAGTACTGTAGAGGAAATAAGCACATGCTTAAAAAGAAGCAACCCCCTGAATGTTTTAGTAAGTTGTCTTTTTAAACTTATTTAGCTTTTTAAAAATAGTTACAGTTAGTTGGGGAGTAGTTATTTTTACCATTCTAATCTATGGATTATTATCTGACAAGCTCACTAAAAAGGCACACAAATTTCAAAATCCCACAATAAGGAAAAAATAAATTAAAAAAATCAATGTGTACATGAAGATATCAGCATGTGAAAGCCAGCTGAAAACAAGACAATACTTCTAAGTTTCATATATATATAAAATTTATCAGAAGTAGTAGGAATAAAACATTACCTGTGATTTACAATTTCTACTGTTCCATATTGTTCTAACCACAGTTTACCAATAATTACATTATGTACACAACAGGTTGGATTTGTCCATGTGTAAGCTTCATTATGTCTGCAAAGGAAATAGAGAAATAAATAATTCTCTTGAATGTGAGATGGAGTGGAAGCCTGTTTTCAATTCTGTTCACAGCAGAGCAAAATATTTAGCACTGCTATGAACAGCCAGCACTTAGCTTCAAAACAGAAAAGAAACAGATTTTTTGTTTATAAGCCAACAATGTGTTGTAACAAAACATTAGTGCAAATTAATAAAGTGATATCCCCCTTCCAATTTTGCTTCCTGAACAGTTATGTGTTCACTCAGGCCCTGGGCAGTTCTCAGGCTCCTCAAACCAACAGAACAGTAAGAATCAACATTAAGAGGCTCAAAAATTGACTTCAACTTCTGCTGCTAACTCAAAGAAATTATTTAACATAAATGCTTTAATTATTTATACTCCAGTTTAATTCCGGGCCCTGTAATTTGAGCAGGCAGAGCAAGAATCTTAATAGTCTTCTAAATAAAGTCTCTCTCTCCAGCAACAAATTTTATTTCTGTCATGTCTGCATTCTCCAGTAACATTCACAGTTCTTTCTACATTCAGAAGAAATTTCCTCATTTCCATCACCATTTATATCCAAGGCTAGTTCATACTTTCATAAGCTTTGGAAGATAAGATGCCAGCAGCTCAAGCAAATAAATTACCCTTTCAAGAGAAACTACAGGGAAAGTCACTGCTTGATATGGCAGGCAAGCTGACTTTTTATTGAAATCAAATGTCTAGAAGTAAGCAGCTATTTCAAAACAACCTCAAAGCCAGGTCTCAGCAAAGCTTGCAATAAAGCACATTTTAAGTGTTCCACTGCAGAATGTTACCTAGGGCATCCCTGTGACCTACATGGGAAAGCTCAGGAGCCTCTGTGCCACCAGGGCACAAACCAACTAAGGAAAATATTCCATTTATGAGAGCCATACAAAGCCTGGAAGTAATCTGGAGAGGCATTTTTGACTTTAATAGCAAGGTGGTCATACATAGGAAGTGTCCTGACAAGTTTCTCATGTGCCTGTATCACACAGCACAGCTGTGCTGAAGATGCACAAAGTTGCACACAAACTCCCAAAACCAACAAGATTTAAAAGCAAAATGACTTAAATTTCACACTCCTTCACAGAACTACCTTTCAGTACCATCTCATTTTTAACAAATGCTCATTTTCATAGCAGAAGAATTGGATCAAATTGCTGCAGTTATGCACAGCATAACTTTAGAAGGAACAGAGGCCTGAAATTAAGCAGACAAAAATAACTTGTAAATTAACTCTTATAACCTCTTCAGCAAGATGGTTTTAGACCTATGAAGATCCAATAATATGATTATCACCTATCTTTTTTTTTTTTATCAAAGTAAATGGTAAGGAGATCAACATAAAAAAGGTATTTATTTCTCATACTCACTTCAGAAGCTCCAAAGTAATTGTTCCCCGAGGCTCTGCTTCTATACTCTTTCCCCAGAATTTTAGTTTGGGATAGATAGATCCATGAAAAATAAAGTCCTTATTGAGGCCTTCAGAATAAAATGCACTAATAGGTGGGTGGTGGCTGACTTGTTCAGATATAAACCTAAATCCTAAATCCTCCCTAGCAACAATAAAAAAAAAAAAAAAGAGAGCATTAAACACTATTTTTTTGTATTGTTACAAGAGAAAAGAGCTACTTGATACTTTAAAAATGTCTGAAGGATTTTTAGATTAAAATGAAGCTGAGACTTTCCCTTTCCAGCCCCCACTTTTACAAGTAATGAACAAAACTCTACTCTGAACACTTCTTCATACCCCAAATCACCCCACATTCAAACCCTTAAATGACTTTCTACCCAGAAAAGCATTTGAAGAAGTCCCACTGAAATAAATAAAACTCTTTGGGCAGCAGTAGAAGGGTCTGACTGAATATTCTTCTCTCCCAGGCACACCTACTACACATTTATCTAAGCAAGCTGGAAGTCCTTCAGACTAATTCTTCCATCTGACAAAATCAGCAAAACACCACTTAAATTAATTAATAGTCTCTGGTCAGGAGGTGTCTGGTAGAAGAACATAAACCACTTTTTTCCTCAATAATTCAAAGAATACTCTGCTTAAACAAAATCATTTTTCTATAATAATTTCTCAAAGATTTTGAGACAGTTTGGGTAAAAGAATTTTATCTATCCTCAAATATATTTTAGTAGACTTTTCATTCTTCCACTGAATAAACAACCAAACTACCACGAGAGGATGCTAACCCACAAGTTACATACTTCTAACACAACCAGCCCCAGCTCCCAGTTTAAAGTAATTATTACCTGGTTAATTCATAGGTTTCTCCTAACAGTGGGTTAAATGGCTTGCCAGTTCTCTCCCATTGAGAAGCTACAGCAGAAACTGCAAAAGCAGCTACAGCCTACAAGCAAATTAAAAATATTTTATGAGAATAGTACATTAAAAAACTTTAATATATGATACATATTATTATTCTAAAAAAGCACTACATATTGACAGTAGTGGCACTCTCCTGGCTCAAGCTCTGTGTTCAGCATCACAAATATCTGACAAAGCCACTATGAAACAAGAATCTTGTCTAGACAAACAAATATGGGCATTCTTATGATCACCCCAGAGGAAAAAAAAACACAATCACCAAACAAAAAACCCCAAACCCTCAAGTAAGGAATTATCTTCTTGTGAACTGACCAAAAAGTGGTACCTATGGCTTACCTGCATTCTTTCCAGGGGGTCTGCATGGCTACAAGCCTTATTAATGAGGTATATGTGTTCCATATATTCTGTTATCCTTTGAAGAAAACTCAATGGCTCGTTGAAGACAATTGGCATTGTAATCTTTGACAGCTCCTAAGTATCAAAAGGGCTAAGTTAATTTTTTAGACACAACACTAAGTTAATAGCTTACTTACAACAGGAAATTTTAAAATTAGTTGCCTTAGTTTGTTTGTAGCATTATTTAAAAGGCATTTGGCAAGCCTAAAGTAGACTTCCCAGTGTTACAAATGAAAGGGGTTAGAAGATCTGCAGAACCCTACAAGCAATCTGGGGGAATAAACAACTTCAAAAATTGATCCAGTTAACCTGGGAAATTCAAGAAAATTGTTATCTTCTATTCTGTGGTCTATATAAGAGGTTAAAAATCCTGTAGATAGCAGCAATGATGTGCCAAGCAGTTCACTACAGATATTTAACAACCACACATTCCTCTGAAAACCTCACATACCTATTTGCATAAATTCTATTTTACTTAAGAAACCACAAATTATTTTTTAAAAAGAACTGTTACATAAAGAACGGGGTTTGAATTGCTCTAACAAATTCTTGAGGCTTTATTTAAGCAACCTGCTATTTGTGTCGGAATGTTTCTCCTTTCCCATGTGGCTACAAGACAGACACAAAGTTCACAAGTCTGCCAGAGCCAAGCAAATTTGGCTGTTTAATGAAAAAGCTGCACTCATGACTGAACGTTAATGCACCATTTAAGTGCTTAAAACTTAATGAAAACCAGAAAGCCACCAGTTAAGCTAATGCAACATTTTCCTCACATTGTCACAGGCAGTGAGGGGAAACAAGTTACCCCCAACAGATTTAAATTGAGTTGGTGCCAGCAAAGCATTCTAGTAGATAGGTCACTCATCATGTACAAAAGGAGGTCTGACAGGACAGCTGTATCTCTTAGATGACATAAATTAAGCTAGCAGAAGGGCTGACTTGTCTGCTGCTTCTTAACAGACTGTACTGGCAGACTCAGACTAGGCATAAATGTAATGGCTTAAAACTTCTAAAAAGTGGCTATGGCAGCAAGGGCCTCCAGTGTTGAATATCATTTTCATTCCTTGTAAGAATGGAGTAATCAAACATGTAACTGAATTCTTAAAGGATTAAGACAAAACAGCAGTGGAATCATTTACAACACAGGAATGTAAGACCCTGTGCTTTGGGGTCCAAGAGTATATCTTGTGATGCAATTATATCACACCATTAATGCCTTAAAGACACTGGGGTCTCTAAGAAACTCCATCCCAAACTCTTCTATCCTTTCAGCCAGGTGAGATACATTTTTTGGCACAAACTGCTGAAGTTGGGGTAAGAGGAGGTGGTATTCCAACCTGCTTCAACAGCTAGTATAGAAATAGCAGTGTTAGTAAATGGATGTTGAAATTTAGAGAGCTGCAGTTTAAGGTTATATTGCTTACCTAAAAAATTTCAAACTGCACCAGTTTTTATTCTATATTGTAAGTTTTAACCAATGAAATTAGCCAGATGAAGTTGAGAGATATAACATCATCATGTTTCACCCAAGCTAACTTACCAGTCCAATGCATTTTTTTAATATGCTCCACACACTAAAATCACTTCTAGAAAACATTGGGGCAGGTAATGATGTCCTATAATTGGAAAAAAACAAGTGTCATTATCAGCCCCTTAGACAACAAGAGATTTTTCATTTGTAGGTATTGAAGTAATTTATAAAGAAGCAAAACATTAACCTAGAGTTGACATAGGAAGCAGACAAGTGAAATGCCTTTTCAGGTACTGTGAGAATTAACCTCTGCCAGTGAGAACAGCCAGCACATATTCACTTCTCATTTACCTGTGTCTTTTAATTCCATTTTCTTGAATCTCTGTCTCTCCATTACGCTTCCCAGTCCTATTGCTTTGGTGTGGATCTAGATCCAGCATTTCTGCAACTTTATGATTTGCTTCTGAAAAGTCTCCTGAAGAATTGTCAGAATCAAAGCCTGCATAAAAACCACAGGGCAAGTTTTCTTAGGAACCTTATTATGCCACAGAGTGCCATTCACATTTTGTAACTCTCACAGCCTAAGTACACTTATACCAGGTTATTTTATTTGAAAGAATAGCAGAGTGAAAACCCTTTATTAAGCAACCTGATTTCCCAGAGTATTACAGTCAAGCACTGCATTAGAATCAAGCATTCCCAACTAATTTTTCACACTGCTCAATATAAAACCAATTTAGAACCTTAAAAGTTCTTCAGTAGCTCCTAATCAGATTAGTTGTATTGTCTCTTCTTCAAAGCTGCAGTGTGATTACAGTAATTTTCTTCAGTTATGTAGTTTTCCCAGAAGATCTTAAAAAAAAAAAAAAAAAATCAACTTTGCCTACTTAAAGAGAAAGAGAAAATGGTTCTTTCACATCTCAGCAGCCAACTTCCAGACTACCAGAACAACTGAAAAGTAGCATACCAGCTTTTTACCACCCACGTGTGCAAAGCATGACACTTCCCTGATGGTTACAGCAGGGACCTGTGGACATCAGGATGAATCATTCCCTGAGCTCTCCAAGCAACCCAGAGCATGACCTCAGGTAAAGTGGCTCCATTTCCTATGACCAGTTCCAGTTTGGGTGGGTACCAACTGGAAGCACTGTTGTAACCAAGAACAACATGCTCTGGAGAGCTTTAGCCATTAAAAAAGTTCAACCAACAGGACTCTGCATGAACACAGGATTCTGTAATCAAGCAACAAGTTGGACTGAACCAACAACCCAAGAGTTGAGCCCAGTGATTTTATGGTTTCTTTAAGTCACACTATTTTCCACACACACTTAGAACAATGACAATTCCTTTTTTCGTGTGCTTTTAACTAAGAAAATTGCAACAAAATGTTTTATACATAGATATCCACACATGTTGGGCACTCTCAACAGCAAAAGCTCTCTGTTAGAGCTTCAATCCAGAGCACCTTACACCCATGTTTGGATCCAACCCTCCTTCACCACTGCCACGGTACCACCACAGAAAGCACTGCTGGTCATTCAGTGTAATAAAGGAAGATTAAGGAATAATAAAAGGAAGAGCCTTAGGTCCTTTCTGAGAGCCACAAGGGTGATTTCATCATCAAGAAATAGAAGATGACTTTGGTTTCCAGCTTCCAATTTAAGAGTCAGAATCCAAAAGCAACACCAACATGTGTATTTGCTGGCATACAATTCTTGCCACAGTTTTAAGGAATACACTCACATCATTTTTTTTTTTTTCATTTCATTCCAACTATCACAGCCTGGGCCACCACTTGTTTATGTGCTGACAGTTACAAACAGCTACAGCCTATCCCAAAGTCCAGATGTGGTTAGAGAAGATTCAGACCTATCCCAAAGTCCAGATGTGGTTAGAGAAGATTCTGAAATACTACACAGACAGTGTAAAAAGCCACCTAATTTTGACAAAGATTATTTTAATTTTAAATAGAGTATAATGTTGTGATCCTCTGTCATTAGCTTCTTTAAAATGAGAGTATCTACCACAAATAGCACTTCAACTTTTTTTTTTTTTTTAACATCTCCAGTAGGGTGCTCTTACTTATTAATGCAATTCATGCAAGGGGCTCATTCAGAACCAAAAAGTTGCCATTGTACCAAGACCATGATAGTAACATTCAAAACTGCAGAAGGAAGTACCACAGATATGATCTTATTTGATAAACAGCAGCTGTTGGGTGATGTCATGTTTTAAACTGTCTCCTCCATTTTGGTGTCACAAGCATGTAATTATATGCAGCAATAACCACACCTCAGCACTCTTAGTACTTAATTGGAAAGTATCATAGTCACATATATATATATTCAGGTCATTAAAATGAAGACCTGAAACACCTGACTTCAAAATCACATGCCTGTCTTCAATCAACCCACAAGAAAGCATTTCTAATTTAAAAATTAATTTCTAACCACATATTAGCTTTTTTTTTTGGAACCTCTTACAGTACAAGGAGGTAGAAAAGGTAAGTACTGTAGAGCATAATGAAACAACTTATTAGTTTGCCTGATGAAGTTGGAAAAAACAGATGAGCTTCCTGGTACATGTGCCCTCCACCCATAAAGCAGATCAAAACACAAACAGCATAAGGACCAGCACCACATTTAATGGGCACTTCAATGAGAGAAACACCTGAATGCAAAAGTAAAGATTCATAAGTAAAGAAATGCCAACTGAAACAAGTGTTGCATACAAACAACAAAAACTAAATCCCTGGCTCCAGAAAAACAAGATATATCAGAAGTTGTAGAAGTCTCTCTTTCTGGAGTACACTTCCACTTAAGTACTTTAGAAAAACAACCAAAGAAAAACCCAAGTAGCAAACATAGTTAGATAATCACCAGACCTTCAGCTATACCTTCAAGTATCAGCTGGCTTGTCTACTTAAATCCATTTTGAATGTTTTAAAAGCTGCCTCTCAATGAAATTGTAAGCATTATGGCTCTGTGAAGAACTATCCAAAGAATGTTCTTCACAAAGGAAATACTGATCTGAAATATAAGCTGTTTTAAAAAAAATACTTAAGTTGGGTGCCATCATTAATCTATTTTAAGAGCTTAAAGAAAAGTGACTTGCCAGAAAGTCAAGTTTTCTGAGCCTTCTTCTTCACCCTGCAAATGAAACAAGTCAACTCAGACTATGCTATCCATCCACATCCAAGGGAGCAGAGGCCACACTGTGCTGAGTCACATGCAGAGACACAACACTCATCAACTCCCTTAAGTACTAATTAAGCCTTGTCACTCAGGACAGGAAGGGAATCAAGAGTACTGAGAACCTTCAGCCCTAAAAAGCGCATAAAGAAAAGGGATAAATATGCTGGCAATGTAGAGAGCAAGTGATGACACGAGTGACCATTCCCCACTGTTCAGAACAAGTTCATCTTCTCAGCCAAGGAATAGGAAACAGAAGGCAACATCCTCAAAAATACCCTGAGCCAGCTTAATCCTATGGGCACAGAACAGGAGATTGAGGGAACTGCATGTTAATGTTTAAAAAAGAGAAACTAAACTACTTGTGTTTGTCAAAAATAAATTTTCCTGGTAATTCCAACGAGCCTGCAAGGAGATCACTAACCCTGAGACTACCTCCTTTATTTGGGAAAAAGATGCTGAGCTGTTGAGATTTAGCTGAGACCAAAAGTAACATTTCCAAGAGATTCCCAAAAGGAATATTCATTCATTAAGTAAGGATGTCAAGTGTCCAACTAATCAGCAATGCTAATAACCTCTGAATGTAAAGGAGCTTCCTTCCATGGAAACTCTTCAGCAGTCACTAACTTGGATTCATCACCTCTATAACACAGCCCATCCTGCACATTTTCAAGCATAATCATCATCCAGTCAAGGTCAAACCATCTGCCAGGGGGATGATTCCCAGCCATGCAGCATGGAATTCCATCACATGAGCATGGCTTTTGAATGTGATGAGGACAGTGTTGGGAGCAGGAAACTTCTTGGCCAAAGAGGTGAAATCTACCACAAGAAAAAAACAGGGGTCTCTTTAGGACAGATTCACATTCTAGAAAGAGATGTTAGCAATTAATAACTACAAGAAACCTGTGGCTTATTCAAGGAGTGATCTCATAGTATCTTAAAGGAGGCAGCATGCTACTTGGGCTGCTGAGACCAATGCAGAATTCTCAAGTATAAATTCAGACACAAACCACAGCACCCAAGCACTGAACTTGTGAGAACACAGTGCAGCTCCCTCTGGGGAAACCAGGGCCTAGGGCTCTGGGGGAGGAAGAAGAGAAGACTATGGTGTGCACACTGTTTTTATCTCAATGTGGAGCTAAGATACACATGCAGGATGAGCTTTGTCTTGGCAGCCATTTCCCAAACCCAGACTTGGTGCAGAACAAGAACGTGCCTGAAGATGCCTTCTGCCCATCTACTGATCTGACCTGAAGGAAGGAGAGTATCCCTGGGACTGAGGAGTCTGCCAAGGGCATTTGATTTTTTTTTATTGGAATTTGAAACCCCAAATCCTGAAGTTTTCCCTGTGGAGCCTGACAGCTCACCTTGGCTCAGCCAGGATCGATGGGGCACGCTCGAGGACAAAAGGGAAAAGAGTTCAATCTCATTTAATTCCTGGAGCAGCTGCTGCAGGCTGAACACATTCCATCAGAAGAGAGCTGTGCTGAGAGTGTAGAAAGAAACCAGATCTTTTGCTTAGAGATTTCCTTCCTGCCACCACATTGCTCCCTGAGGACAGGGACAAGGTCAGGACAAGGAGTGCTCAGGAACTCCCACTTCTGATCAGATGATCAGAGCCAGCCCAGACTGCGAGGTACAAGAACATCTCATACACAACAGCACAGAAGTCACCACCACCTTGAGCACTTGCAGGGAGAATCAACCTTTTGTGGTTCAGGAAAGGTGAAAAAAGAAGAAAGAGGACAAAAACAGAGTGCTCAAATGCAGATGAGTCAAACACTGAGGGCTGTGTAGCTCTGCAGCAAGATACAAAGGAATGCATCAACATCAAAGCTGTACCACATAGATCTCATACTCAGAGGCACACATTTCTGTTCACCTTTTCCAGTAGAAAACAAAAAAAGAAAACCAAACAAAACCCCCCCCCCAAAACCAAACAAAACCCCAAAAACCTAGCTCATTTATCATTGTGGTCCTGAGTTCTTGCAACTGAAAGATTACTGAAGATATACAGGAAAAATCCATTGTGTTTTTAAGATATTTATGGTAGAACGATTTGATTTTGCAAATGAATTTGGAGTCCTAGCCCCTATCACTCCTAGCTAGCATGAATGAAAACAAGATTTCCTTCTCTTCTCCATTACCTAATTGTGACAAGTCCTGCAGAGTCCACTGTCAGTCACACAGCCTCCTCCAGACCCCTGTTTATTCCCCATAGGAATGTCCAACCCACCCAACCCTTCCCCATCTGTACCTACCATCTACACACCTCCATCCCTTCAGCTCCCATGCTTCTCATGATTCTCTTTCCCCTCCCATCACTCTGCATTAAGCACTCTACACTCCCCTTTGTCAGCATTTCTCATTTCACATCTACTACAGGACTTCTGAGGAGAAACTGAAGTGGAAGACTTTCAAATTGTTTGAGATCTTTGAAAGCTTTTTTTTTTTTTTTTTCAATTAAAACACTTCTAGCATTTTACTTTCACCACTGAAAAACCATGTAAGGCTTTTACAAACAACCATTCACCCTTACTAGTTCAAAGAAAAGCACTATTTCATACACTGCTAAAGTGGGAAGTGATTCATGTTTGCTTTTCTAGAAACAGCACTGGATTGCAAAGACTTTTGGCTCCCTATCTTGAAAGCCTGTTTACATCACCACTTTTACAGTAATCTGTTTCTAACTAGAAAGACATTTTCTACTTCGACCTTTCAGGATATGTTTTCCATTAAAATAAGTAAAATACCAACAAAAGTAATCCATGGAAGATAGTTCACTTTTCAAAGGGTATGAAAAGCATTACTTCTCACATTGCTATTAAATCACCTGCATTTTATAGAAAATGAAAGCAAGACTTACCCACTAAAGTACTGTTATACTTATAAAATTACAGCTTTAATAAAAACCCCCTCATTTCCAAGTCTGAACCTTCAAATTCTTCCTTCCTTCTTTTCAGAAGACAGCACTACAAGTTTAACCAAAAGCATTTTATTTCTTTTAACAGCAATATATTAATAGCCCCTCACAACATACACAATGTAGTTTATAGAAGGCTTTTTTTTATTATTTTGTTTGTTTTGGCAGTGTGGCCATCACTCACCCGTAACGGCATCATAAAACTCTTCTTCACTATTCATCCTTCAGTGTGAGATCTCTGTACAGCCAGTCCAGCTTCCTCTAATGCATTGTTGGACTTGATTTAGAGGGAAAGTATCTGTGTGCTGTCAAAGTCTTCTTGTGCAAACAGGCAGCTCCTTTAGATGATCTATTGAACAAGACAGGGCAACAGAATTAGCAATTTCTACATTTTTTATGTCCACAAACATGAATGCCTGACAAATACTCATTCTTCTATTTCTTCCCATAGCAAAAAGATGGATTTTTGCATTCCTAAGAGCCTTCTCTGATAACAAAGTAATTCTGAAGATGAATACTACCTACCACAAGAACAGAGCCACACTATGCCACATTTCTCTCTGTATAAATACATCATATCCCCTGTTTACAGCAAGTTGAATTTCAAGCAAGTACAGCTACAAAGAGCAGAGAACTGGAGGAAAAAGACAGGAGGCAAAACAAAAATTCTCCTCTTTAGCAAAAGGATAAGCCTTACAGCATCCTTAACCAAGAAAGCTGGGAACAAGAACGAGATTCTTGTATCTCAAAAACTCACTGGTGCATGAAAATGTTGGGCCTTACTGGAGATCATGCAGTCAGCATCTCTGACCATTAGAAAGTTGGGTCAGGCTACTGCTAGGAACACTTGGAGACAAATGGAGATTTTTTTTTGAGGGACAGTACAAAAAAATAAAACCTTTTTCCTCCTAGAGCCAAGCACACTGCAAATAACTTAGAGATTCATGAATCACTCCAGCTCTACTATATGGGTAGACAGAATTTGACTTTTTTTCCCAATGATTGGTAGTGGTGTAAACATTTTTTGCTTCACCCAGATTTAGTCAATGGAAACTAATGAGAAAATTCAGATTTCACTCTTAAAAATGCTCATCAGGTACCAAAAAATAAGACAAGTACACAATGATGAACAGCAGCATGGCAATGCTATCAGTATCTCCTCCAAAACAACCTCAATCTGTCAGTCTCGATTTCTTTATGATCCTTGAAGATCCCATTGCTTTTGTGCCAGGAGTTTTTCCTGAGTAATTGTAACTTGCACAATTCCATTCCAATTAAGAGAAACAAAGCCAGAAGTGCACTCTGCTCCTAGCAGAAGAGCTTGCCATCTTTGAAGCCAATTCCTTCTCTCTTCCTCTCTCCAAGAAATCAAACTGCATCATTATTCCTCTGTATTTTAAAGTCTTTTTATCTCAGTGCCCAGAAAAAGCTATTTGAATGTCTCACACACACACAGTCCTCACAATTCTCCATTCATAAGGAGGAGCTAAAATAGCCTATTCTGGAACTCATCTAAGTTAATGTATGTAGCTTTTGCCTTGAAGTGTTATGTCTGTTGAGGCCAGGTAACTCAGTTTGTCACTTTCCATCAGCATTCCACCAGTCATTCCAAAAGAAAATCCAAAACCAAAAAAAGAAGTCACATTAAAGGTGGTTTTAACCCTCCAAGCTACTGCATCCTTGAAGATGCAAGACATTTATCACTTCAATTGCCCACAAGTATTGCATCCTTCTAGCAAAGCAGCAATATTTCCAGAAGAAAACTTGTATATGTACAAGATAGAGTTTTATTTAAGCTCTGGCAGCAGGACAACCCTATTGTTGCATACAGTGGGGTGGTGGGATGTCCTGGAGCCATCCCTGGTCAGTTTAGATGCTAACAGCAGTCTTCTTGAGGTCCCTCTGCAAACACAGCCTGGTTATGTATTAAACTGCAAGCTCCAGAGATGCTTTGTAACTGGAACTACAGTTTCCTATTACAGAAGATATTAAGAAATGAAGATTGACCTAAAAACCTGTCAGATAACATAAAGAACCTTAGAGTAAACCAAGGCCCACAGATGAATGCCAGTTTCTCCTTTCTCCTCTCCTTCACCATCAGAACTGCATCACAAGAGGACCTGTGAAGTCATCACACAGCAGTCTCTCTACAAAACACAAGGAAGCTTTTTTCTAAAACCACTCACCAAGTACCAATGAAGCAGCTGGAATGAAAACCTGAGTGAAGTGAAAGCAAGAGTTATGCTGCCTTCCCCTGACATGCACCTCACTCACTGCAGTTTGAAAGCAAGAAGTTGAGTTTCCCTGAATGCCATACACAAGCTTTGTAACTCTTACCTGAAGAACAAAATATTCATGGAAGTGACTTTAAATTATAGTTGTAAATTCTCCTAAGGTGCTAGCAATGCTTTTAAAAGGATAAAATAGTATACTCTGCATCAGCTACACCAGGAATAAATTAACACTCATAGCACTTCTTTGACATTCAGTTCTTCTATTCAGCAGAAGTTAATGTGAATTTGCATGTACCTGAACACAGTGATAGCAGCATTTAGCTTTAATGAGCCAAAAAGCTAGGATTAAGTCCTTTTCTCTTACCAAGAGCAACAGCAAAAGGTTACTTTCAACTAGATTGAGATGACAGAAGACAAAACCATTTTGTTAGCTTCATACTCAGCATTTGCACATTTCCTCCTCCCTGTCCATCAGGGACCCAGCAGAATTCACTTACAAACCAGCAGCAGTAGGTAACAGCTTCTATCAAAGCTGCCATTCAAGGCAGGGTGCAAGCTCAGAATCCTGGAAAATCTTTCCCAAAGCATAAACATCATATCAAGTTCACATCTTTTAATCCTAGAGGATGGAATAACCCCAAAGTATATTGAGAGATTTCCTTACACACGTCAGCAGGAATGTTTTCCACACAGGACTTCACTCACAGTTTCAGCAAGCAGGGTTTGCTGCTTCACAGGTTAAAGTTATCTTGGAATTCTCACTTTAACAGCTGGTGCTGATGGGCTGGGGCTGGGTACTCAAGGCAGGGACACCCAGAAAGATGCTTTAGCCCAGGGACTGCAGCCCAGCTGCATTGCCATGTTTCTGGCCAAAGACAGACTGCATAAAAATCAATTTCTAAGTAACAGGAAAAGGCTGCGAGCAGAGGCACCTTAAGAGAACTGAAAATTCATAACTTAATGGTGACAACACACCCCTGACCACAAGCAGCCCAGATTTTGTGGTTTACAGGGTGACAAAGATCATCTATTTCCTCATTATTTTAAAGCTACAGATTTATCTATACTAATTGGATTACTGTGGGATCTGTGTGCATGAAAAAAAAGCCTGCCATATTTTTTATAATAAATACGAGATGCTATTTTTGAAGTATCTGTACATCTGAAAGATTGTCCAGAATATTCACAACACAATCAGTCCCAAGCTTTGCACATTCCCCACCTATTTTAAACCAAAAATTCCTCTCAAGTGAATTTATTTTTAAAACCAGGACAAAGAAAAAAAAAAAAAAAGTGCAAGACTTTGCAATCACTTTATAAAACATGTCATTTGCCCAGTGCAATCTGTGACATACATATGAGTGTCTGCTTGAGGAGAGATGCAGGCACTCCTTGTAAAAAGTGGTTTTACATTCAGAGCTCCTCTCCAAAACCAAGGTGCTCTCTGGCACCTGTACTCCAGACCTCTATAAGAAATGAGGCTTTGGAGTTAATTTTATCTGCTTACAGCTCTACCAAATACTAGAAGTTGCATTTATCAGGATAGCTTAATCATTCCCTCAAATTTGCCACCGAGTATTCTCGCTCCTTAAATTCCATTTCTCAACACAAAAAAAGTGAAAAACCACCTCATGTCTGTGTCACCAAGATCCTCACAACTTGCAAACCTATTCAAAAAAACCCCAAACATTAGTTCAAACCTGTTCAAAAGAGCCTCTAAGAGTTTAAACATACAATTACTATGACTTAGTTTATTCAACATAACTAGCTACACCCTACTAACTTGTTCTCCTATGCTAATCCTCTACAAGGACCCAGCTGGTTAACCAAGTTACTCCTCCTTAAAATAACATTTACATTTCTATGGAAAGGTAAGTATTTACAGCTGGAGAAGCTAATTTGACTGGAATGTGGTCTTGCAAGCTCAGTTTTGAGTCTGGCTGGCTGGCTACACCTCCATGTCCCATTCTTCCAGATTTAAGTTGAAATTTCACCTCATTCTGGAAAGCCTCTGCTTTTTTAACACCATCCCTACAACCTTTTACAAACCCTGCTCTTTGCCCTCTGAAAGCACCTGTTCTGCCTCTCTGAGACACACACAAAACACTTGGTCATGTTCCTTACTTGGGAATTCAAGGAGAATTTAAGTAAAACCAAGTATGGAAAGAGCCAGCAGTCACCAAACCACCCCAGAGCTTCCCCAGCACCAGCAGGTAGGATGTCAGGATACACTGGAATAATTAGAGTGCCATCAAAGAATTAATGAACTAGCACATTCATCAGCTTTTTCACATGCCTAGCAAGGTTTTGCTGGATATGCACTTCCACAGTAAATTTTAAAACAAATTAAGTTTATTAACTTGAAAGCAGAGAACTTGCAAGCAAGGGGAAAAAAAAAAAAAAAAAAAAAAGGTGGGGAATGGATTCTGTCAAATCTCATGTGATAGAAATGCTGCACAAGTATTGCCACAGGGGGAGAAAGAGGCAAATCCCATGAAGTCTGGAAAGACACTGAATTCTCAGATTTTTGCTTTTCTTTAATAGGTCAAAAGGGCACAAGCTCAATTTAACAGAAATAGTACGGAGGGAATTTAAAATGAGTTTAACACAAAGGACAATTCATGACATGGCCCTTTAATCCACCTAACAGCACATGGTAGTGAAGAGCAACATTTCCATTAGTTTGATATGCTGGCTTTGGGATGCACCTTCTGTCCAGAACAGATGATAAAAGCACCAGCCAAGATCAAATGTACACACCCTTCACACTGTTGTTAAAAAATATGAGCAAACAAAAGACCAAAAAAAAAAAAAACCCAGCAGTCCTACAACATGACTGGTGGAGTGAGAGCCCACCACATCTCTTCATTTGCCAGCTGAAATAAACACAGCTGTAGTACTTTAAGGGATGCAAATAAATAGCTTGAACTAGAGATAAATATTAATGTATTTTTGCTTCATACACGTCTTGAAAGCATCCAATTGCAGTGTTTCATCTCTGAATGAAAGCTTCAGCAAGGATGAAGCTTAATTGACTCATGAAATTAGGTTACCAACAACATTGGATTTAAAGCAGCTATAAAAATAAGCCAAGAAGTCAATTTAATTGGCAGTGTAGGTACCTGCTGCAATTATTATGCACTTAAAATCTCTCCAGCCAGAGAGCAGCTGCACAGATGGCAGAATCCAGTAGAGCATTTTATTTACCAAGATAGACTTGGTTCTTACTCCAAAGTCTGAATGCAGTAGCATCTTTCCTCAAGACGTCTTGGCAAGCTGAAACTCACTCTGCATGCACAGTAAGAGAAGGGCAACCTCCTCCTCAAGTCTGTTAAAGAGCAGAGAGGTTGAGCAAAGAGCATCAGCTCAAGAACTGGTTCACTGTCACTTTTCCCTTGCTTTGAAGACTGCAGTTATCCCTGTTGGAGGCCCCAGTGTAGCTGGGATGTGGGTCAGCTGACAATGAGTAATAGTTTTGCATCTCTTTATTTCTATTTAGCTTTTTACCCTACCTTTACTTGTATTTGTCTCTACCCCCAAGTTTTCCCACTTTTCCAGTTCTCTCCCACACTCCAGGGTGGGAGACCCAGGACCAACCCAAAGCTGATAGTTTAGCTGGACTGATTTTTGAAGCATTTGGGACAATGGTGGCAGCAAACTGAACATCTCAAAGTTTAGCTTTGAGCACATGAGCCAAACAGATTTATGGCAGAGAGAATCACATGCTCTTCTCTCAGGAATACAGAGCTTTGGTGATACTTCACCAGAATTAGAGCCAACTGAAACACTAGAAATATTTTTTTTTTTTTTTTTTTTTTTTTTTTGCAGCTGAGTTCAGGCTACAAAAAAAAAATGTTTCTGCACAAAACTACAGCACTGCTATCAGGAGCATTATTTATGGAAAAGAAAAACTGTAAAGGTGACATTGGACAGCAAACAGCCTGGTAACGTAGTGCTCAGTTACCTACAGAGCTATCAGCTCTACCCACTCTCACTTCAGCCAAAAAAATTCTGTTCTATGGCTGATGATACTGGCCCAGAACTTCTACCAAAATTAACAAACAATAAAAAGACCAAGGAAAATTGGTTCCAGCAGATTAATATTTACTGAGGAAAAACACTTCACCAAAATTCCCACAGAACTCTGGAAGGGCTCTTCTTTAACTCTACATCAATATCTGAGGCAACTTTTACACCTGAAAGCATCTGGTGCAGCATTCTTTGGACTCTGTAGCCTCTCCTTGAAAACTGCCATTGTCCCTAAGTAGAAAAGAAGACAAAATTCTGGTTTACAGCCTTCCCTACCCTTCACACATGATACATGTATCATGACTGATACACTGCCTCATTTCTAGCCAGTTAAAAAAAAAAAAATCAGTAATTCAATACCACCTTGTAAAACTAGCTACTTCTTACTGTTTCATGAAGGATTTTTTTCTAATCTTCTCTGTAAGACACACAAGGTAGGAAGTAATCAATAATTTCAAGCACAGTGGCTTTGGACACAGCTGTCCATTGGTATATAATTCATCACTTATAAGCAATTCTCTTTGAACCAAAACTTACTTTGAAGGTAAAATTAAACATGCTGGAATATTTGTCAAACAGAACCATCCCTACAGATTGATCACTGAAGTTTAAGGATGTGAAGACAACTACAGCATACAACATCCCTGGAGAAAATCCCTAGGACAGTAAAAATAATTACAGTTTTAGTTTATAGATCTTCCTAAAAAGCACTTTTTAAGCTTTGTCTCTGTTGACTCATTCTCTCCAGGTAGGTGTAGTTTTACATTTATTCTGTATGAAGTATCTTACAAATCATTTTAATGGAGACTGCTAAACAATTATGATAAAAATAATTTTGCAAATAAAGCTGACTAACCTGATGTAAAGCTCTACAGCATAAGAAGCTGTACTTTTATGCCTCCAACAATTCCTCACACACTGAAATTCTGCAGGATGTGCCTCATGCACAGAACTAGCAGACTTTTTGCTAAAGGGTTTAGAGATGATACCACAAATTTATGAAAGCTTTAGAAAATCAGAGTTTCTGCTGTGGTTATATTTCCTTTACAAGTACATTTATAATAGGTACTTAATAGATTCCAGCACAGTGAATTCCAGTACAAGGACATTACTGTGTTTGCTGTTGACAAGAGATTAAAAAAAAAATAATTAAAAAGTATAAACTTTCTCTATTTAGAGTTCAGCTTAATAAAAAAATCCCCTTAGCTATCTACTTGGTAACATTAACCCACTTGGATACTAAAATGGTTACACAGCACTGCGAACAACATTTAAGGCAAAATAAGGATAGAAAAATAAGGTCATTTGCATCTCTAAATATAGACAGCTTTTTTGTTTCCCTATTAAACAATCATTCAACTGTTTCATTGGCATTGTGCAAAACCTAGAAAGAACACAGCACATGCACAGGGGAGCAGTTCTGCTCTCCCACCCCAGTTCTCATTTCCTCCAGTAAACAAACACAGTGCTAAAGGGACCATTACCATGAGGCTGGCGAGCTAACTTCTCTGTAGCCTTAACACATGCAAGTTTTATAATTGAGAGTGGCAGTATTCTCATTCTCAGTTGACTGCACTGCTATTTTTCAGGGAACAGAGCTGACATCAGCCTCTGCCACCCCAGTGGCCAGAGCTGGTTAGGGCTGCAATGAGTGACATGAACCACAGACACCTCGGAATTCAAGTGCCTCCCATCTTCAAGCTTTCCATATCCTCATTAATTTGGAGCTATCACTAGAACCAAAACTCAGTGAAGTGTATTAACAGCTCCTTTTGGGAGCCCTAGAAAAAAGAGCCAAAAGAGTAAAAATAATGAGAGTAAAAAATAAGTTATCCATTCACTAAACCACAGCTCTTGACAAATCCCTACGCATGCAAACTACACTGAAATGCCCCAAAGATTTGTTCCATCCCAACAGCCACGAGCCTTATCTCATCTAAAACTCTGGCTTTTAGCACAGCAAAGGGACTGAACTCCAAACAGCTCAAGGTTTTCATTCAGCCTGATGCCAAGCACAGACGTGACGTGTCCAACAGCACATTGTACAGTTTAAGTTTTGGGCTGTGAAATCACCAGGATGAAAAGGTCCAGATGTATTTCTGCAGCTGCAGGCACAATTCACCTTTTGTGCACACTCCTGCCACATCTCTAAACAGTCCCAGGAAGCCAGTGCTCTCCAGCCCCCTGCATTTTCTGAATGGAGGGCTGCTGCAATTCACCACAAATCTGTCTCATTAAATTATGTGCATAACAAAATATCCTGAAATCATCTGAAGGATCCGTCTAGACTAGCAAATGAATTTCCAATTGTAACTGTATTTTAAAAAAAAAAAAATCAATTTTAAGTGAGCTTAGTCTATTCTTGTAATTTATTGATCCTGAAAATTAAGACATTATCTTTGTGCATTGAATCAACAATAAATTTTTGAAGAGTATAACTGAAAGCTCTGGTAAGCCACATTTGACACGTTCTAATTGCTCACTGCTCAGCTTGCTATTATGAGCCTTTAAGAACACAAAGTAAATCATTACATCATCATCCATTCTTCTGCATAGTAATTATTAAGATTCAAGGACTGAGATACTGTGGTCTTTGATTCCAAGTTCCAATACAGTGGTCTATTCTGCATAACAATGAAAACTAGAAAACAATCAATATAATGCATAACCTATATTTTTTTTTTGCACCAGGAAACACACCAAAGTGACATCTTCCCAAGTGGCAGACACAGGGTGACCGATTTTTTATTGCTCTCACTTTCAAATTTATTCAGCCAGGTGAATTTGCCCCTGTGATCAGTTACCTATTCAAAAGCATTCAAGATGTTGAGCATTCCATATTTAAGGCATATTCTTTGAATTCCTGAACTTCCTTGGCACTTACAAAAAACATACAAGAACGAAACATTTTAGCTATTTCACAGAGACTAAACACTGAGCATTTTAAAACACTATGAGCACCAAATAGAGACTTTTTTATCAGGTAGCTTCGTGACTCAGATGACAAAACTGATACTGAGAACTAGAAAAAATGCCAAATTATAAGGGGGAGTCCTAATTATCAAGCTGTATGATGTAACATTGCATTGTTCAAGGACAAGTTACTTCAAATACCAGAGCTAAGAATTATCTGCTTAAAAATTCAGTGTACTTACATGTGGATCTTGCTTTCAAACACCACCAACAACAAAATAATCTGACTGGCACTACAAACAGTGATTTAAAAATACAGCCTTATCAAAGTGATGAGCCTGACTGGTACATTTTCTGGCCAAAACTAAAACAACAGAAAGCTAAGCTTTCCACCTTTGTTCTAGGTCAGCATGTGTGAAGTTCACACTGTAGAATTCACAAGATGAAAGGCTGAAAGAAAGACCAGTTTCAACCATAGGACCTGGGAGCTTAAGCTGGAAAGTATCACAGAAAGCAGTAACTATTAGAATTGTTTTAAAGAAACCACCCAGCAGTGCATGATCAGCTCCCAAACCCAGTACACCTGCATGTTAGCAAACAAATAACTACCTCTACCTCACATTTTCAATATTGCATCACCTGACACCTTTAACCTGTCTATTCTCCAACTTCTTTCAGGCATAGAGTTTGTTTCTAATTATAATTTTTTATATTTAACTTTTGTCTTCTGCTTATAATATCCTGGCATGGCTGGAGAGAAAAATGGCTCATGTCTGTGTTTCCTTCTGAGCCCTCAGGAGAGCAGCATTAAAAATCAGTCCTGTTCTCACCCTACACTGCCCTCAACTTTCTGTCACATGGTAGAACATTTGTATGACTTGACAACTATTTTAAGAAAAGCTATGTTTACAGTAACTGAAAACCCAGGGGGGTTTACTCAGGGGAAAAATCACTGCTTGGAATTTCTTGCTTCTGTGCTAGTTTAGCCAGTTCTCCTACTTCCATCCCATGGCACAGTGCTTTACGTTTGGAAGTTACCCAAGTCACTGCTTCCAGAAATTGCCCCGAGGTTTTAGAAGTCCCAGAGCATACTGGTATAAAATCTGTTAAAAAGACAAATACGTGGTTACCCCCAGATGCCAACATGAAAGTGAAGTTACTGAACTTTGGAGGGCTAAGTTAGAACAAAACAAACTTGTTTTTTCTTGCATGCAAAAGCTTAAAAAAGAACCCACGATGAGAAGGGTGGTAGAGCTATTCTACACTGCAGATCTGCATCTTCTTTTTCATGTTCCTTTTTGAAATCTTAAACGAAAGGTAAGGATTTAATTTGAGAAATTTCCCAGTGAAAAAAAGCAGTTTCTGCTTGCAGATACTTTTCTGCTTTGGCAGATACTTTCCAGGGGGAACCCAGGGCTGTTTGAAGACATAAAAAAAACCAGAAGGTGAATTCGAACCCATATCTGAAATTCTGGCCTGCAAGTGCTGCAGAGTTACAAAACACTTCCAAAACGGGTCCTGAATCCAAGCAGGCAAATAGCACAAACATGATTAATATCTAAATTAAATAAATGGCAAGATAATTTACCCCTTTGTTACCACACAGAACTTCTGGTGGCATGTTATTTTTAAAAAAAAACCTTTTTTCCTGCTACTTTTCCCATCTCGCTTGCCTCCCTTGCAGGAGCTCTGTAAGCGAAACACTGAGAAGGTAACCGAAGAACAAAAGAATAAAAACAGAAAATCTCCTCAAGTAAAACCCAACTGCTCACTGTGCTTCAGCTAAAAACCCCCCTGAGGCTCCTGTGCTGAGCTCCACAGAGTCACCCAGGGAACCGGGCCCCGCAGACTCAACCGAGACTCGGAAAGCAACCAGGGGAGAGCAAAGAAAACGAGAAAAATTCCCTGCCCTGGGACTGGCAGAGCTCACCCCGCTCCGCAGCCCCATCACCCGGGGACCGACCCAGCCCCGGCCACCGAAACGCGGCAGGGAACGAGGTTTCGGTCCGGGACGACACCGACTCAGCCTCACAGGCCCAGGGCTCGAACCCCCCTGAGAAAACACACGAGGGGTCCCGGATCCCGCAACCACCGGGCAGAGAGCGAGGGCAGCGCTGGGGTGGCCGCAATCCCTCAGCCCCCTGCCCGGCAGAGCCGCCTCCCGCCCTCGGAATGACTGAGGAGACCCCCGCGCCGGGGAGGAGACCCCCGCACTGGGCGAGAGACCCCCGCACCGGGGAGGAGACCCCCGCACCGGGGAGGAGACCCCCGCAACCCTGAGGAGACCCCCGCAGCGCTGAGGAGACCCCCCCCACGGGGGAGGAGACCCCCGCACTGGGCAAGAGACCCCCGCAACCCTGAGGAGACCCCCACACTGGGCAAGAGACCCCCGCAGCGCTGAGGAGACCCCCGCGGCGGGCAGGGCCGCGCCAGGCCCGGGCGGGGCTGGGGGAGGCGCTCCCGTCCTTCCCTCATCGGGGGCGCCGCTACGGCAGGTGGGGGGGAGCTGAGCCCCCTGAGGGGAGCGGCGGGGCAGGGGAGAGCGGGGCGACCCGGTCCCGGTGCCGGTACCAGAGCCGGGTCAGGCGGGGCGGCATTACCTGACACCGCGCTCCCGCGACGGCCCCACCGCAACACCCCCCCGGCCCGGCAACCGCTGACACCGAGGCGGAAGTGCGGCCCTAGCAGCGGCGGAGTGACGGGCCGGGCGACCAATCGCAGAGCGAGGCCTCGCCCCTCTGTGGCCCCAGTAACGAATCAGCTTCGCCGTTCCCTTCCCCGTCCCCGTTGGGAGGCGGGGCGAATGCTAATGAGGAGCCCAACCTCACAGTGCCGGCCCGCACCGCCGCCAATGGCGCTTAGGGGGCGGGGATATGCAAATAAGGAGGGCCCGGCAGCCCCCGCGGCGCTGAGAGGCCTCACCGGGAGCGCTCCGAAGGGAACGGTGCCGCCTCTGCTGCACGAACGGACACGGTTGTGGTGTGGAGACATCGTGAAAATGAGCTTTGTGCAACGGCTTTATTGTTAGATAGGTGCGGAGAGAGAGCCCAGATCACTGTAAGCCAGCCACAAAATATCCTTGATAAGAGTGAGGGGAGAAAGAGAAATGCCTTTCGCGTGTTCATTATCTGCTTGTGGAGAAGGTTGAGGCGGATGGGGCCAGACAGGAATTTTACAGTTTAAATACACGTTTTCTGTTATTCTCTCAGTCTTGCCAGCTCAGAGGTGTGGGACGTGTCACCCCGAGGCGACGGGGTGTGACTCTGAGTCTCATCACTTCAACACCAGGAGCTCCAGGAACCTCCCTGTCCCTGTCCCATCACTCAGCCCGTGTCTTCTAAGTGGCCCAAATCCCCCTGGCTGCCCCTGAAATCTCTGGAAATCACAGAGAAACGGCCAACAAACCCACGGGCTGCCGGGTCAAAGTCATTGCCAGCCAGGAGGGAAGCTGGCAGGTGGCTTTATTCCTGTCACCCCGAGCTTGTGCAGACACCAGAGGTGACTGGAGGCAAATTCATAACAGTCCCTTCAGTTTGGAGTAATCACTGCCCTGCGACAGCAGCTGAGGCTGTGGAGATGGCAATGCACCTATCAAAGCCATGAGTCAGGAGTTGAAATTAATTTGACTCACATTTCTCTGAGATAATGCCTGTGCTGCACTTGTTATTTACCTTCTTTTTATTTACCTTTCTTTTTTATCCCCTCTCTGCCTCGCCTTTCAATTTACCTTCTCACTTCCGTGTCTGCAAGGTGTGGAACTTCACGTATGCTGAGGCTTCCTCCAACATCAGAGGTTTGAAAGTCTTCACTAAAATTATCTCCTTCCCTCCCTTTTCATACCTGAAAGCTACAAACAGACTGAAATCTCCCTGAGCCCAGCAACCGTGACTTTAAAAGGAAAAGAAAATTAAAACGAAAAAAAGATTGTGAAGCATTCACAGAGCAAAAGGGTTCAGCAAAGCAGCCAGGGTGACAACAAGGATCCATCCTGATGGGTCTGGGGGAAGTATTTATATCACTAAGACAAAACAACCCATGAATATAATTGCTGAGGGAGACCTAGGAAATAATATGGGATGTCAGGAGGGTCCAGCACAAGAGTGAACAAAATCCACTGGGGAATGATGAGCTGGAGCCTGAGTAAGGAGTGGTAGGGGGTGAGAGATGAGTCTCAGAAATATTTATCCTCAAAATGATCTCCTGCCACTGACACACTTCTCAGTGTAAAACAAACACAGGAATTAGCAGATTAATTCTAACTTGTCCCCCAGAGGTGGGAATCTGCTACAGGCACCTCCTAGGGAAAGGTGGTGGTCAGAGACCCCAACCCCAGGGGATTTATTCTTCCACTTGCACTTGTGCCAAATATATTTTCAGAGGTGCAGCAGCAAAAAACAAACCACATGGGTCCCCCTTGCCCTCCCCAAATCCTTGACCTGGCAAAGTGTTGGTTCTGGAGCATTACTCACCCCTCAGTGAGCTGACAGCTCCTGGCCACCATCCACATGCTGACAGTGGAGGAGCCGTGAATTACCAGTGATAACTCCCCTGGCTCTGGCACAAATGCAAGGTTTTAAATGAATCTCCAGGGAGAATTTCTCACCCACACTGGGACTGAGGAGTGTTTTGGCACAGCTGGCTCTGAGGATGTCTGTCAGCATCTCTGGATCCTGTCTTGCTCTACCCACATCTTGTTTCACCCCTGGAGTCACCAAGAGAAGTTGTGAGGCAGTTGATGTTGGGCTCATCTTTAGGGAAAACAGATCTTTGGGAGCAGAGGATAATTTCTGTCATTCCAAACCCGTGTTTAAGATTTTCCTGATTTGCCTTATTTTGACCTTATTTTTCATTGCATTAACCCCTGATTCAGCAACCCACTTCTGGGGTGCAACAGCAAGCATAGAAATGTTTCTGCTGCAGTTTTTTAGCCAAGGCTCACAAGGAGAAAGTGAGCATGAATTTAAATTATTTTTTTTGTTATGATCAAGCAGCTGATCTGGAAGAATTCTCCCAAAGGATCATGGAAAGAGAAATCCACTGATTAGGTGACCAGGGAACACTGAATTTGTGAATTGTGGCCCTAATTGAAGGTATCCTCATTCCAAGCCTGCCACAAAAATCCTTCTTCCAGGTATTTTGCTACATTTAGCAAAAACGATGCTAACTGACAATTTCTTCCTGTGTTAAATATTCAGGGGCTCCTCTCCAACAATCTAAAATCACAAAACCCCAAAACTGGACAGTGAGAAGAATCTAGCTCTGTGTTTCTCTCCCTCCTGTGCTGGCAATGAGGGGGGAGAGCAGTTCCCTTTTGCAAGAGCTGGCATGGAAAATTTTGCCTTGCTGGCAAAAGTTTTGCAACCTTAAACGTAATTAAACCCAAGTTTTAGAGTGGAAAGTGTTGAGCAACTGTCTCAGGCATAGGTGTAACTATCAGCTCCACCTCTAATAAACCCACAGCTCCCTCCCCTCCTGCAGAGCAACGCAATCTGCTTAGAGAACTGCTCTGAGCAAACCTCCATCAGTGCTGCAGATTTACAGACCCTGAACTGTGGCAGAATAAGGAAAGGCAAAACAGAAAAACAAAACACGTTGATCCTGTGATCCAGAGATAAGGCAAGGAGAAGAAGTGGCACGTTGCAGCAAAAATGCAGTTCACCTTTCCCCAGCTGTGGGCTGGCAGAGACAAATGACTCCTCTCCCCTTCAAATAAGCCACAAGTAAAGCCCAAGGCAGCTGCTTCAGTCCCAACAAGTGCAGGCAAGTGCTCACCTCTGCCACTTGGAAGCTTTTTTTTCAGAGAACAACCCCTTGCCAGGGAGCTTCAGACCCAAACCCATCCATTCTGCCCAGCATTGGTGTCCGGGCTGTGCCCATCTGCTGGGGGTTCCCTGGACACTGAACCTTCTCCTCCTCCACAGCCCTCCCAAACCACAGCTTTATCCTTGGAGTTCTGTGCAGAACATGTTGGAAAACACCCCCAGCCACACCACAGAGGGGGATGGCAGGGCTTGTCCACACCTGAAAGGTAATTTGGGTTAAAGGAGGGTGTGAATTAACAGCAGAGCAGGAATCCCAAAATATCTCTGGGCAGATAAGCCTGGAGGTATCCACACAACTGGTTAAATGTCCCGTGAGGAATTGCAAAATCAGTGGAGAAGGGAAATAAAAGTGCTCAAGAGAAAAGAAGGTTGCACGTCCTGGCACTGGTGCAGGACAGATATTATTCATCCTGTCTTATGAGTGTTCTGAGTTCCTGGCACTGAAAAAGGGAAGATATTGTCAACAAGCTAGAGTCACCACTTTAAAAAAGACATTTAAAACCCCAAACTTGGTAGCGGTGATAAAGCTCTAGTGAAAAAAAAAGATGGTAATTCTGAAACCACACAAATTTTCACCAGAATCTCCAAGAAAAGCAATTCAAGAGAAAAAGGAACCCGTGAATAATGAGGAACATGGCAAGAGTTGAATAAGTAGAAATAGCCAGTCTGTTAAAAGGCTGAATAAGCATGTTCTTTGTAAGGGCATGGAAAGGAAAAACATCAGCCTGTGGCCTCCCCTGCAGCACCACTTTCCCTGGGAGCTGCACCCATTCAGCTGAGGGCAGCTCAGGCTTTGAGCCAATTCTCTCCAGTATAAATTCAAGTTTAAAAAATCTCCGTGGTCAAAGTTGATCTGCCAACAATCAGTGATGCTTTATTCCCTAATAGGGGTTTATTTGTCAAACTTGGCTACAAGAGTGTCTTACTTAGAGTTAATTCCAATGCCTGGTTTTAGCTCCATGTCCAGCAGCATGGCCACTCACCCTCGTGCTCTTTGGACCAAATTTCTGGCTATGGACAGCAGTGGTTAATTCAAGGGCTTGCACGATGCTTTTTTTTCAGGAAACTGAAGTCAGTAGAAGGTAATTCTGCTCATTGGAGAAAGATCAGAACTGATGTGTGAGTAGAATTTAACTTGAGTTTTTCCTTAACTTCTTTCTGGCTGCAGGATCCCAGCTGTTGGGAGCAGGGATGGATGCTGCTCCCAGCTGCCATATGAGGGATCATAGAATCATAGAATCATAGAATCCTAGGGGTTGGAAGGGACCTCGAAAGATCATCTAGTCCAACCCCCCCTGCCAGAGCAGGGCCCCCTAGAGTACATCCCCTAGGAACGTGTCCAGGTGGGTTTTGAATGTCTCCAGTGAAGGAGACTCCACAACCCCCCTGGGCAGCCTGTTCCAGGGCTCTGTCACCCTTACAGTAAAAAAATTTTTTCTGATATTCAACTTGAACCTCCTATGCTCCAATTTACACCCATTACCCCTTGTCCTATCACTGGTCACCACTGAGAAAAGCCTAACTCCATCTCCCTGACACTCACCCCTTACATATTTGAAAACATTGATGAGGTCACCCCTCAGTCTCCTTTTCTCCAAACTAAAGAGACCCAGCTCCCTCAGCCTTTCCTCATAAGGGAGATGTTCCACTCCCTTCATCATCTCAGTAGCTCTGCACTGGACTCTTTCAAGCACTTCCCTGTCCTTCTTGAACTGAGGGGCCCAGAACTGGACACAATACTCCAGGTGTGGCCTCACCAATGCAGAATAGAGGGGGAGGAGAACCTCTCTTGACCTACTAACCACACCCTTTCTAATGCACCCCAGGATGCCATTGGCCTTCTTGGCCACAAGGGCACATTGCTGGCTCATGGGCATCTTCTTGTCTACCAGGACCCCCAGGTCTCTTTCACCTACACTGCTCTCCAGCAGCTCAGCCCCCAACCTATACTGGGACATCGTGTTGTTCTTCCCCAGATGCAAAACTCTACACTTCCCCTTGTTGAATTTCATCATGATCCTTTCCTTCAGGTGCTCCCCATGCTAAGGCAGAAAGCAGAACAGATTTCTACTGCCCAGGTAACCTGGAGGTGTTGCTGATGCCAGCTAAATGAATTTCATTGAGTTATTCAGTGAATTAAACACTATTCATTAATTCAGCAGGGTGTTTCCCTGGGTCAGCACCAGTCCCCTTTCCATCTTGCTGGCTTTGCAGATGAACAGACAGCAAGAGGAGTGTTTGCTGGGGTGTGCACACAGATTTTTCAAGTGTTCCTGATGAGACATTTACACTGTGTCCCCCAGGACAGGAAAAAGCCACTGGGGGCTGGCAGAGGTCGTGGCTTGAGGGCAGCTCTCACAGTCAGGTACCACAACCTCAGGATGCAGCATGGAGATCAGCCCTGAATTTTGCTTAAAAAACCCTGGATTTTAACCTTGCCACTTGTAGTTACCAGCAACACCTGCAAAAAGAAGAAAAATAAAAAGCAAACAAACCCAGTGGATTTAGCTTTTATTACTGATGCACTATAGACTGTCCCAGATCAATTCAGAGTGTAATTTTCTTTATCTTTGTGAAATAGGCACCTTTGATCAAGCAAATATTTATATGCACATATTACTTGCTGGGACAGTCTCCTGTACTCAGTGTAATAAAGTCCTGTTCACTGGTCCCTAGGCAACCACTAGAACTAACTAATTAGTAATACAAGTTCACACATATCCATCAAAATAAGATCCAGATTAATTTTATGCAGCCTCAGTACTTTCTGTGCTTGAAAATTAGCATCTAAACTTTTTGCCCAAAACAAATGATACTAATTAACAGATTGGTTTTAAAAATAAGTTAAAAAAGGGTCTCATAATGAAATAAAAATAAAAAAAAAAAAAAAAAAAAAAAAAAAGAGTAATAAAATAGATGTTTGAGCATGAACAGAACAACATCAATGAAGATCAGATCCTGTCCCAGATGGAGATGGGAAGTTTGGCTCTGGACTTCAGACAATCTCCCTCATCAGCTTCTGTCTCAGCTACAGCTGACTCTTTGCTTTTAGCCCAGAGGAGGGACTGGGAGCAGGAGGAAAAGAAAAACCCTTCATTGCCATTCACACTGATGTCTCATAGGTTCAGCATCATTTCTGTCCAAGGGAGCTCTTCCAGAAAATGGGAGAAAAGAAGTCATTAAGTGGAAGAATGGCTACAAGGAGTGAAAAAAGGAGGAAGGGGCTGTGTTACCCTGCCTATTAAAGTACCAGGAATCGTTTTGATTATTATGTATTTATTTGATAACAGAAAAGTGAGGTGGACTTAGTCTGGGCACTGTGGAAGTCTGTGGAAAGGAAAAGGAAAGAGGAAAGGAAAGGAAAAGGAAGGGGAAAGGGAAAGGGAAGGGGAAAGGAAAGGAAAGGAAAGGAAAGGAAAGGAAAGGAAAGGAAAGGGGAAGGGGAAGGGGAAGGGGAAGGGGAAGGGGAAGGGGAAGGGGAAGGGAAAGGAAAAGGAAAAGGAAAAGGAAAAGGAAAAGGAAAAGGAAAAGGAAAAGGAAAAGGAAAAGGAAAAGGAAAAGGAAAAGGAAAAGGAAAAGGAAAAGGAAAAGGAAAAGGAAAAGGAAAAGGAAAAGGAAAAGGAAAAGGAAAAGGAAAAGGAAAAGGAAAAGGAAAAGGAAAAGGAAAAGGAAAAGGAAAAGGAAAAGTCAGGGAGGAGATGTCAGCCCACCAAGTGTCAGCAGCCAGCCCCTCCCTCCCTTGCTCCACCTGGTGATGCCCAGCAAGCCCAAACCTCTGTCTGGCTGTCGAGGGAAATAAAAACACTCCCAGGAGAGGGAAAGTGGGATTTCCAGGTTCACAGGCACCAAGGTGACAAAACGTTATGGTTGGAAAGCTGACAAAGAGCCATCCCTGGCAGCTCCCAGCTCAGCACTGGGTGTTTTCCTAGCCCAGAGAGGGATTAATCCAGAGGTGCCCTGTGCCAAGTGGCAGAGGAGACAGAAGTGCCCTTCAGCCCTGGTGAACTTTATCAGGTGTTCAGTAGGAAAAAAAAGGTTATCTGCTCACAGCAGCAGCCTGGTGAGGCTGCACATGTTCTTGCTGCTTCAGGCAAAGGGAACTGGAAAGACTTTTTCCCTTCTTTTGTGTGTGCAGCCACTATTTAATGTAAATGTACTTATCAGAAATTGAATAACTCCCACGTGAGTCATTTTATACCCATCCAACATTTAAATTATGAATGCAATAATCTGCAGCACCTCGAGCTGCAAGGCAAGGTTAGAATTCTCCAGGCAAGAAAAGGCTATTTTTAGACCTTTCAAGCTGAATTTTTTTTCTAGGTGTAGAAGTTTGCTCCCTTCAGCTGCCTGGGGTGCTCATTCACATTAAAAGTTTCAGGGTTTTCTTTTTCAGCCAAGAACCAGCAAAACAAATCAGCTGCTCTCTGCCCCCCAAGAGTGGGAAAAGGCACAAGGAGGAACCCTCCACGTGTGGCTCCTCCAGGGATGGCCAAAGGGGCTCCTGAGAGACCACAGGGAAATGATGGAATTGGTTCTTTCCTTTGCTGACATCCTCCAGCTGGGAGGTACCCTGGCCCAGGAGCTGTGTCCTCCCCAAGCAACCCTGGACAAATCATTCCAGTTTTAGTCCACGTGGCTGGCACCAGATTTACAATGCTGCTGTCTAGAGATTTCCTAAAAGATGCTCCTGACTTGCATCTGCAAATACTGTTTAAATTTATTCTCTAGAGGGTTTCTGGTGGGTTTTTTTGTTGTTTTTTTTTCATATTACAGGGGCTTGTGTTTCGCTTGTTGCTCTTCTTCTGGGTGTGATATCCAGAAGAGACCAAAACACACCACAAACCTCACTGCCCATTCCTGCATGACAGCAGCAGAAAATAAATGAGAGAAAAGCATCAGGTTTTACAGACCACAACAACCAGCAGCTCATTTCTGCTGGGGCCCATGGGGGGTGTGTGTCATCCAGAACATGGCAGAAGCTCTGGTTCAGGATGAGCAGCTCAGGGTTGGGTTCTTTCTGCATCCCATACAGGGATTTATCAGCAGAGCTGACAAGAACTGGTAAGTGGGATGTGATGCTCCTTCCAAATCAGGACCATGGCCTTTCATGCCAAACTCCATCTGGGGTTACAGTGGGGAGAGAAATCCCAGCCCTGGCACTCTTCAGACCAATCACCCCATTGCCATTTCCTAACCAAATGTTGCCAAAACGGGGTTGCTGCTACCAGCTGGGTGGCAGCTCTGTGGCAAGAGCTGAGCATCCTTATTTTGCCTCTTGCATGGCCCATGCACAGAAACAGAAATCTCTCTGTAGGAGCCTGGGTTCCCCAACACCCCATGAAAGGCTTTAGCAGAATAAATGGACCTTAATTTCCTCTCCTCTGCAAAGAAATTCACTGCTTTCTCTGAGGTCAACAGGTTTCAGTTGTGTTTGGGGAAAAAAAAATTATAAGTTGTGGCAAATGGACATGGAATTCTGTAGAAACGTTCCTTTTTTTTTTTTTTTTTGAGAAGTAGCAGCAACAAAAATTACACAGAGATCAAAGAGAAAGGAGATTGTAGTCAGGGACAACTTCAAAAATAATATGGGGCAGTTGCTGAGCAACTCTCCAATGCAAAGTATTGCTATTTTCTGGAACCTCCCCCATTTGTTTAAGAAGGATGGTGCCTTGTATCAGGCAAGGAAAAAAATCCATGTGACTGCCTGAGTACCATTAGATCTGAGGTCTTTGCAGACAGCTCCTATCAATCAGCCTCAGGCCATTGATCTTACATCTAAAGCACTTATTGAAAAATAAATTACGTTTTTTTGATCTAATCAACTATTAAGGATTCTTTTCTTCCTTTTTTGAGGCTGAATAAATAAAATTCTTCCACCAGAGCTTGCTTAATAATTATTCTGAACACAGAGCAGATCAACTCCTGAGTGCAAAGCAAAGCAATGACTTAGAAACCAAACCCTGATTTCTTTCTCTCCAGTCTTTTTTTTTTTTTTTTTTGGAATAACTACTCTTCCCAAATTTAGTGCACAATGCTAAAAGCATCCTCATAATCAGGGCATTCTCTGTTATCTGCCCAGAGGTGAGAAGCACACGTGTCTCAGGGATCTGCCTGCTCCAAAGTGGTACCCAAGGATTTTACCTTCCTCCTTCCTTTGGCTCATCCCTCTCCTGGTTTTGTGTGGTTCCAGATCCAAAAATGCTTTTGTCCTCCAAGGAGAGGAGCCAGTATCCATCTGTGGGGATGTCCCAGCATCAAGATTGCACTGCCACTGCCAGACAGTGTGTGGCTTTGGGAGGAAGGGGCACAGAGGGGCAGATGCTGTGACAAATTCACATCAGGGCTGAGCCCTAAGTCAGGTTGCCACCATCCTTCATTCCTGCTGGTGTGTCTTGGAAAAAGATGTTCAGATCCCTGGTAGCCACGGAAACACGTTGTTTCATCTCATTTTGTCAGAGGTGAATAAACCTGGGGGTCCAAAAAGTGAGAAATTAGCAGGACTGCCATGGTGCTGGTGCAGGTGAGCAGTGAGCAGGGCTGGGTGTCCAGGGCTGGGTGTCCAGTTTTCTGCCAGCCCACATCTGGAGCACGAGGCTGTGGCCCACTGCCTGCAACCCCCCTGTCACACACAGGAGCTCCCCTGACCCCCACCCCAGCCCACAGAAATGGGGGAACCTCCCTTTTCCATCAGGCCCCACCCCAGCCACATGGGATGGAGATGAAACTCCACCCCTGCCCATGCATCCCATTGGGAAGGGTCCCCAGCAGCATCCCAGGAGCAGTGACAGGCACAGGACTGGGGGCTGGCAGAGCCCCCCACAGTGAGGAATGGACTCCCCCCCCAAAAAAAAAAAAAAAAGGAAAACCAGATGCTTGACCCACACCAGTATCAGCACGGTGGGGCTTGCCCTGTATTTTCCAGTGTTGTTTTTTTTAAATGTCCCTTTGAAAGCAGCCCAGCCAGCCCAGCTCTGCCTCTTGGATGCTGGCAGGCTGCCACCCTTTAATTAAATCTGGGTCTGTGTCTGGTGCTGGGGGCAGCACAGGGGCTGTGGGAGCCCAGGTGGCTGCAGAGGGGTGATGAGTGAGGAGCTCAGGATAATAGGCCAGGGTAATAGTGTCAATATCAGCATCCTGAGCAGAGCAGCTGCTGAGCACAGACCCAGACAAAGCATGGAAAAACTCCTTTGCCTGCATGGAAGAGGGTGGCCAGGAGCAGAGTATTGGTATCCTCACTTTGTGGCACAAACCAGGGAGGGAAAGTGCTGCCAGAGCCCTTCCTAAGGTCCTTTGGAACCCCAGTGTTTGCCTGCAGTGTGAGGGCAGCTCAGCCAGCCTGGAGCCACACTCACCTACACCCTGTGCCCAGGCACAACCCACACCTTGGAGGCTGCTGCTGGGCTGAACTGGGGCTGGGCTGAGCTTCCAGCCTGGGGGAAAGGAGCAGGGACTGAGCAAGGAGGGGAAGCTTTGGCATCTCTCACTCTGCTGGAAAGCAGGAGGCAGGTTGAGCCTGGGAAGGTTTGTCTCTACTTTTTTGTGGCTCTGCATGCAGCAGCTCAGATGGATGCTGCATTGCACATAGAATCTTAGAATCATACAATTGGCTGGGTTGGAAGGGACCTCAGAGCTCATCAAGTCCAACCCTTGATCCACTCCCCCCGTGGTTCCCAGCCCATGGCACTGAGTGCCACATCCAGGCTCTTTTGAAATATCTCCAGGGATGGAGAATCCACCCCTTCCCTGGGCAGCCCATTCCAATGTCTGATCACCCTCTCCAGAAAGAAATTCTTTCTAATGTCCAACCTAAACCTCCCCTGGCACAACTTGAGACCTCTTGTGCCCTCTTGTCTTGCTGAGAGTTGCCTGGGAAAAGAGCCCAACCCCCCCCTGGCTCCAACCTCCTTTCAGGGAGTTGGAGAGAGTGATGAGGTCTCCCCTGAGCCTCCTCTTCTCCAGCCTCAACACCCCCAGCTCCCTCAGCCTCTCCTCATACGCAGGCACCAATAAAACCGGACCAGCTGCACCTCACTGTCACGGAGCCTTTTTTCTTGCAAGATGCAGCTTTTTCCCGTGCTTTCTTCCTCCTCGTTTCCCCTCTCACCGCCTCCCTTCTCTTGTCCTTCTCCTGCCCGCTCACTCAGCCACTGGGGTTTTGCAACCCCGGGGCTGTGTTTCTGTGCCAATGTGCAGTGACCCTGCAGGGGACACGGTGACAATTCACAGCCGAGTCTGTGCCCAGCTCACACCCAGGTCCCAAACTGCCACCCTGCCGCAGGTCCCCGTCCCCACTGCCTGCAGGGAGTCCGAAAGCTGAGGGGGATGCTCTGGGAAGCCTCCACCTGACGCTGCAGAACTGCTGTGGGATTTTGACTGGGATGCGGGACTCTGCCTCCACCAAGTGCTCGGCAGAAAGAAGAGGAAGGAGAGAAAATCCCCGCTCCAGGAAGCGCTCGGCTGGGGAACCGCAGGCTGGAGCGCAGCACCCTGCGATTTGGGTTCATCCTCTCGAGTTCCATCAGCTGCACCCCGGCTGCCCTGCAGAATCTGCAGAATCTCCCTTGTCACCACAGGGCAGGCTGAGCTGAGCTGGTCGGCTCTGCTTGCTGATAAAGCCACAGGCAGCAGTGTTGCAATTAAATATTTTCCTCGCTCTATGCTAATGAGGAGCAGGAAGAGCTAAGACAGCGCACAATGGCAGATAATTACGGGCCAGCAATTACCCACACAATCCTCTCTCCTCATCCTCACGCTGCTTTTCCCCCTTGCCATGAGCCTGACACAAGCTCTGAAGATGAGCAGAGCAATAAAAAAGCTTTTTGGAGTTCATCCCTTGGAGCCCCATCAGCCCTGGCCGTCTCCTCACCTTGTGCTGCTCCCTGCCAGGGCAGGGAGGGAGGGGAGGAGGGGGTTTCTTCAGCCTGGTCAGAGCTGCCAGAATTAGTAGCACCTAAAAAAAGAAAATCTTAATCACGATAGTTGAATGAAAGGACTATTATGGGATATTTCCTGCTTGTTTTCATCAGTCTGTAACTTGCTGAAACTTTTTGAAATCTCGCAACCCAAGCACTTTCCCAATCACTTTTTTTTTTCTTTTTCTTTTTTTTCTTTTTTTTCTTTTTCCTTGCTCAATACAGAGTTTCTATTTTGGAACAGTTTTTCAAGCTGCTGTGTACTTTGCACAATTAGTTAGGGTGTGAAAGCGTGTGCCAGTGACCAGAAAAGGGCTGTGGCAGGGGGCAGATCACACAGATGACACTGACACATGCAAACCAACAAGCACATTTTTATCCATGCAAGCTCCAACAGGATTGCTGTGCAACCAGTGAAATGCTTTAAAACAATGCCATAACCTTCTTAAATGCCACGTGTCAAGGTGAAATGGCCTTAAGAATCACTTCCCTCTCCTTCCCAGCCTGCCTGCAAACAAGTGGGATCCTCAGTGCCTGGCTGTGGGCGCTGGGAACAGCATCAGCTGCCTGTGATGCATTATTAATAACTGGAATGATTAGCTCCATTTCAGAAAACTGCTCCCTGCCTCTACACACAATGGTTTGCAAAATTATTTGGACAATTCATCTTGTACTTGAGCAAATGAAATTAATCTACTGCTGATGCTGTCCTTTTCTCATCATGCCATGCCATGCCATTAGACAGTACTGACAGACAGCAGAAAGAAAGCAAGGAGAAGGGGAAATAGCAGCTGAAGTGACATGCAGAGCCTTTCCAGCAAACCACCTAACTCACAGAGTGGAAGTGGAGCCAGACAAGAGGAAGTTAAAAGATAAATTGTCCTGGGTCCAATTTTTCTGTCCAGGTCCTAGCTGGAAGGTGGGACCTGAGCTCTGGAGGGGAAGCAGGGGAATATTCCAGCTCCTCAGCTCCTACCAAAAGCTTTTCAGCAAAATACTAAAGGTAACCAGCAGCATTGGGTTCCCTCCCCCATTCCCAGTTTCCCAGACAGTGCTTTTCCACACAGCCTCAGCACTGGTGGCAGCTCTGGGGAGCATCCCTCTGCCCATGGGGAATTGTTGCTTTTTCTCTCCTTCAGCATCTGATTGGGAAACAGGAAAACTACATCCACACAGTGGCCAGAGAGATACCCCAGGGAATCTGTGTAACCACAGAAAACTTCAGTGCCCTCACTGAATGTAGTTCTGCATCTCATTCCTATTTTTGCTGCTTTCCTGTATTTTCCAAGCAATTTATTAAGGAATCCCACACCCACCTAGCACCAACCCAGCCTTCATCAGCTCACACCACCCAAAAAAATTGCATGACAGAATTTTGTGTTTGGTTGGCATTAATTTTCAAGCTTCTCTGTGCCTTGTAGGCTCTGTGAAAGAAAGGAAAGAAGAACAAAAGAGGCAGGCAGGGAATAATTTCTCACTTCCCCTTCTTTGCTAACAGGAGATGTTTCACAGCCTCTGCGTGGTGGGGAGGCGTGGGAAGTGGCAGGGTAAGAGGAGATTCTGTGCCTGATGGTTTGGGGATAAGCAGGGAGGGTTTCTCATGCAAGCTAAAAGGAGACATGGGTCCTGCTATCCCCCAAATTCTCCCCCCTGTAACATGCAGTCCTGTGCTGCAGCACCCAGGAAAACTGCTGATTGACCATCAGCCCCTGGAGGTGTGGGATCTGATCAGTGACCCCATGCATGGCCAACCATGCTGAGGACAACCAGGAGGGGGTGAGAGGAAACATCCTCCAGAAGGAAGACCTGGCTCCTGCACAACTTATTTTCCTACAGCTCTTATATGATTCGGTCCCTTAATTCACACCAGAGGAGTCTAAGGTTGTTCCTTGTCCTCAATTTCTCTCAGCACCCCAACATCCCACAGAGCTGCACCCTGGTTAGGCAGAGGGCAGTGCTGGCAGGACATGATTATTTATTAGTTTTGGGAAAAAAATCAGGTGTTTCTTTTTTTTTTTTCTCCCCTTATTTGTTACAGGATGCTCTGAACTGCTTAAGATCACAGTGACTCTTACATTGGTGGCAGCTACGTTAGAACAACCCAAGACATCTTAGCTGTGCAGTTTCACAGGAAGGGGACTATCATAAATGCAGGCAGGAAAATAAGAATCTTGTTACTTACCAGAGCAGAAAACTCCTTCTCTTTAGAGAGAAACAGCCCAGAAATCTCAGCAAACACCAGACAGGGTGGTATGATTGATTTTGTTGCTAAAAAACCTGCTTGCTGTAAGTCAGCTCAATAAACACATCTGCTGGGGGGGTTCAGCTCCTCTCCTGATCCAGGAGGGCTCTTGTTCCTTTACCCTGTGCTATTTCTGGATCCATAAGACTGGTTTGTCTAAAGGCCCAACAGCTCCAGGAATGTAAATTTGGGCTTGGAAGGGAGGGGTGGTATAAAGCAGCACAGGCAAAAACATTCTGAGCATCCTCTGAGCTTTGCCTGCAGGGAGTTGATGCTTCCTAAATGCTTTGTCTTCCTCCTGTCACCCGTGTCCCTTCTAATCCCTCCTCACCATGCTTTTGTAGTCAGAAGCCTGACATCCTCTCTATTAGTCTCTGCTACCTTGTAATTCATACCAAAAGGAAGCCTGAAAAGCTGGGGAACCAGAGATCAGGACCTGGAGCAATGGCCAGCAGAAGAGAACACATCAGGCACACCCAGACTCCATGTGGAATACATTTTATGCTGCTTTTGTCAGACAGATCTAAGGGCAGCAAGAGATGGGGCTGAGGTGTATGAGAAAATCCAGGAGCCAGGAAAAATCCTTGTACAGGTGAAGATCTTTCTGAATTAGATTGATCTGGAGGCTGCTGGGGTCAGGCTTCGGAAGGCAGCTGGCAGGAGCAGCTAAAAAGCTAAAAACCTCTCTGCTAAAAACTTGTAACCCAGGAGCTAAGCAGAATCCAGCCTCTTCAGACACAGAAAAGAAGGGCTGCTTTCAGGGAGTGGAAGAGAGAACCCACCAGAGCTGATGATGAGGGCTGGAAGGACACAGGGACATGTTCCCCTTTCTCCAAGAAGGGTCCAATGCTCCAGAGAAAATGTGCTTGCTGGCTGTTGGCCATTAAAGCCTTTCAGAGACTGCCCCTAAATGTGCTTTTAGCAGCACAGCCACTTGAAATTCCTGCTTAGAGTGACAACTGCAGCATCTCCAGTAATTTTTGCCTGTCCTTCAGCTCCAGGATCCCTTGGGAGATGGGTCTGTGGGTCAGCCCAAGGTACTTGTTTGACAGAGGTGCTGGTCACAGCCAGTAACAGTTCAGACATTTTTTGGACAGGCAGCTTTAGTCCCATCAAGCCAATTCTGCCTCCATCTTTGTTTGTACCTCTCAAACATCTCCTCCCTGCCCTCCCGGGCTGCTGGATGGTTTCACAGGAATGGAGATGGAGAGAGGAGAAGGATTCTGGAGAGGGAGAGAAGAACACCAAGCTTCAGTCCCTCTTGGCAAGACACTGGTTGGAGACACCAGGCTTTGTTGTCAGAAGCTTTGCAGAACTCAAAGACTCAAATAAACAAATTAAAGCTTGACAGACTGCTGATTTTCCTAATCTTAGGAAATCTTTTTTTGCCTTCTGCTCCTCAGAGAAATACCTTTCCTTCAGTGCTGTGCTGTTCTTGTGCCTCATATGCTTGGGGATTTAGTACCAGACAGTGAATCCAAGCTTTGACTTACAGAAAGGCCCCTGAAATGCTGTGCATTGAGGACTCTCCAGTTCGTAAGGCACTGACCACCTGATGGAGGAGTTTGGGGACAGCTTCTGCTCTCAGTTACTCCAGGATGACTCTGAAGGAACTCTCTGGGTTCAGCCGAGTTCTGCAGAGACGAAAGCAAAATTGTGTTTATGTTTCTGCTTGGAAATGATCTGGCAGACTGAGAGCTACGTTGCCCTCCCTGCTGCACACAATGAATTAATGGGGTTGCATCTTTGTAAGGGAGAGGAGAATTGGGACCACGGCGAGCAGCAGTAATGAATTAAACTGAATTAAATTTTGATAGATATTAGAGATATGTGAGTTACTATAAAAAGTACTATACTTAATTAGCCCAGGAAGTCTGTTAAATATTACATGAGTTACCAACCAGCTCCCCATCCCCAGGCCCCCGCGGGCCAGCGGGGAGTGAGGGAGATGACATTTGTAGGGCTTCTCCCAGGAGGACCTGGTGGTAGCTCTGAAGAAAACTCTGGACTCCACAAGTGGCCTTAAACTCTCCCACTCTAATTGCTTCGTGCCACGAAGTTTTAGAAAGTTTGATGAGATGGTAAGGAGCCCGCTGAGCCGCAGCTTGCACCAAAGCCCCGAGAAACCCAGCTCATTTCTCTACAGCTGCTCTGCTTTTCCATCTGCCTGGGAACAGCCCTGGCTTCAGCCAGGAATTATTTAGTCCTTCTCAAATGTCCTCACATCACCCCGAGCATACACCACTTACTGCCATTAAGAGTATTAGGAATAAAGATCAGCCCTGCTTCTTAAACCAGCCCCTGATGGAGTACCAAATGTAATGGATATTTTTTTTTTTTTAACAGAGCTGTTACATTTACTTCTCCACAGAGCAAAATGCTTCCGTTGGTAGCAGCTGCATATGGATATCATGTCTTGTTATTCAGACCCTGCTGTCTCTCTCTGAAAATATCTATTGGTCTTAACAGCAGCTGCCAGCTCGGGCCAAGCTGACAGATGCAGGATGACTTTTGTTTTTATTCTCCTTGTGCTCAGAAATCTTTGTTTCAAAGTGCAATATTGAATTGGCCTTGACTAGAACCAGGTGCTAATTCTGATCAGACAGTTACTTCATTACTAACTGTATTACTCATCCTGCTTTATTGCCTTTTCCTCCCCCAGAGAAAATAATCTCAGCATTTTCATGCTGACAAAAGTGCAGTTGGTTTGCACTAGACTAGGAATGTGACTTTCTTTGATGACAAGGTGATTTGTAATTTTAAGAAGTTAGTTCCCTGGAAACCAAAACCAGAGATGGGACAGATCCAACTACCAACAGTCTCCCTGTGGTAAAAAAGACTTTTTTTTTACACTTTGGGAGTTTGGATTTGCAGTTTACATCCACAGGGGGAACACGGAGAAAGAAGGAAGGAAAGGAAGGAAGGAAAGAAGAAAGGAAAAGAAAGAAGTAAAAAGGTGTTGGGCTTGTTTTGAACACAGATGGACAGGTCATCCCCTCCAGCATTTGTGGTCTTTCTCAAGGACAGGGTGGCACTGCTGCTGTAGGTGCCATGCAGTACAGCTCTCATGTGATGCTTTGAGAGCAGAGATGTTGGTGCTCTTCACTGGGTATTTCTTAACATTTTTGAGCACTATTCCTGTCACCATCATCTTTATACAACATTAAACGGGGTCAATTAAATCCCTTGCAATATGGGAAGGAAAAGACCTTCCACCAGCAGAAGTCATTTTGATACCTGACTGAGCAGCAGAGTGAAGTGCACCAACACCTGATTTCATGGTGTTCCACCTAGGTTTGGGTTGCCATGCTATTTTTCAGTCCTAAAAGCTCTCCAGGTTTGATAGACAAACTGCTGGTTTCCTTTTTAAAAGAGAAATATATATCAAAGAGCAGCATTTCATTGCAAAGGCATCTCTAGAACTGAAATTCTCCCCTGGCATTTTCTGTGCCCCATCCTCTGATGCTCCGTGTAAAAAAATTCATTCTGGGGAATGGTTTCCCTGTTTATGCAGTAGCTCAACAGTCTGGCAAATCAGAAGCTCAAGGGCTCCTCCAGAGATTTTGTCCTCAGCTGCTCTGGGATCTCTTTTCTCTGTCACACTGCCCTTACCCTCACCCACGTGTGCTGGTAATTTGCAAGGGGATCTGAAAAGGGGAATTTTCCAAACTGAATAAACATTTCCCATGATGAAAGGCAGAAGAAAAGGGAATAAAACAAAGGGATGGGTTCCATAGTGACAGATACTTGTGTGAATGCCAGCACACTTTCAACCTTCAGCAGTGAAGACATGAACACAAAGAGGATTTTTTATCATCTCCTTCTTTAAAGTTTGTTCCACAGACGAGCTGGCTCCATGGGACAGAAACAAGCAATGGAAAAACTAGAATTTATGCATAGCAATAGCAGCATCTCTCCTGGAGGTCTGGAGATTGCAGAGCCCTGCACAGCCCCACTGCCCCTCTGAGAAGAGCAAACTCCTTGGTGTGGGAGATCTGTGGAAGGAGAGAGGCAGACATGGGAGAGAAGGTGTCAGGAAAGCTCTCGTTTCCCCATGAGATGTTACAGATGCTAATGATGTGTCTTCTGATTTCCATAACTCCTGATTTCAAGACACAGCTGTCCTCACTCTGTACCTAAACCTGTACCCAAGTGCAAATTCCTCTGTGGGAGGACAGGAGGAGGCTGATCATCATCCAGGGGATGTTTCTCCTGTCCCTAGGGATTATGAATAACCTAATTTGTCATTAGCACCTCATTGACTGGGTTGATTTGATTTATTATTTGATTTGTGCCAGAAGAAACACAAGCTTCCTTTACTCCCCTTCATAGAGAAGAGAAGCAAGAGAAGGCATCACCCAGCCTGGCACCCACGTGTGCCACACACTGAGCTCACCCATGGGTGCAATGCTTTGCCCACACATTTGTGCCCCACAGTGCAAAAGTGCACAAAATTCCTGAGCTGGAGCCATGCACATCAGTGCAAGCACTGAGTTAGAGATGTGCCTGGAGTAGAGGCAGCAAGTTTGGGAACTTTTTCAGCCCTCTGCTGCTTTGTGGAGTTGAGGGTATTTGTACACAGAGTTTGGTTGTGACCAGCTTGGTCAGGTTGGACTGGGATGAGCATGAAAGCAATTTCAAGTCATGCATTCCCTGAGACAAATCATCTGGAGGGAGTGTGTATTAAGTATAAATTTGGTTTCATTTTAGTGACTCAGGCATCATTGTCACTTTGTCATTTGTGGAAGATCACAGTCTCTGAAGGTGGGGGATGTTGTCAGTTATGTAGCAATATTTAATCAACGAGCTAAAAAGGAATATCCTTCAAGCTCCAGGTTTACTGTATACAAGAGCTACTGTGGGCCAAGATGGTGCAATTTGTAAGAAACTCTTTAATGTACTATTCAGAGCTACTTGTGGAATAGCTATTTATGGAATAAAACTTGAGTGGAGCAGATAAAAGTAACCAAGCAATTAAAAAATCTTATTTTGTCACAGGCATCCTGATAGGTTTTCCAGAGTGAGGATCAATCCAACTCCTTGCATCTGGATTTCTTGGTTCATTAGAAAGATAAGAAGCATTTAACAAAAGTTAAGAACCTGAACAAGCAGCTAACAAAAATCTCAGCATCTCTACAGCATTCCTAAGAAGCCAAAACCAGAGTTTGTGGCATAGCTCTCCACATCCAGTGTTTTGGAGGATGTCATCTGGAGATTTAATGAATAGTAAATAAATGCATTAGGTAAGCAGTGACAGTGGTCCAAGGCAAAACAGAGGCATGTGGAACAGGCTCTGGTCTGATAGCATCTGCCTTTCAGCTAAAGGAATCACATGAGTGCTACAGTGAAAAGATCTTGAACTGTGTGTTTAAGAAAACCATAGGATTTTATAATATAGGACTTAGGAGGATTTAACAAAACTACCAGGATGCTAAATTTTAGAAAGGAGGAGAACTGAAGCTGACCTGTACAAGGTGTTCCACTGAGAAGAGTCAATCCCAGCACTGTGTCTTCAAGTGGGCAGCATCATCACTTTGCAGAGAAACTGTATTTATTTGGATGAGGTCTTGGGGAAGACAGAACTTCTCCATATCTCTCCTGTTGAACACAGAAATCTCCAAATCACCAGAGAAAACATAAACGAGATGCTAAACAGAGGAAATATATCTGTGCAAAAGAAACATCACATCGGTCCCTCTAGGACCTCCAAGCTAAAATAATAAGCAAGAGACACAGGAGCAAGTGGCACTGAGCCACACACACACACAAAGCATGTTCCAAACACCCCATGAGTCAGCCCAGTGCCTTATTTCCCCCCAGTCACCAGCACCAAGCAGGGAGGTGACAGTCACCAGCAAGGCTCAGCAGCCCCTGCTGGTCCTCAAGCCCTGTGGTAAAACACACACAGACTTTGCAGTGCCCACAACCCAGGGGAGGGTCAACTACTAAAGGACATCCAAAGCCTCCCAAACACCAGGAGGCTGCAGGAGCTCTTTGTCTCTTAGCCTGAAGACTTCACATCACAGAGAAACTCTCCAGAGCAGTTGCCTTACAAGAGGGTTATTCACTTCTTATTCACTCTCGTATTGAAGGTGAAACACCAGCCAGGTGCAGGATTCTCTTCCTCTACAAAGCAACCTTAAAAAGCCACACATCACCCTGGCCTCTTTTAAGGATGTAGAATCTCTGCAAAATTCATGTTCAAGCCAAATGTTTCTCAAAAATGAAGCAGGGAAGGAAGCAGAGGGGAGCCATGGTGGAGAGGTCCCTGAAGCAAGGCAGAAGCCCTCAGGAGCAGGCTCTGGGCTGGAACCTCTATGTCTGCCATCCCCATCCTTGCTTCTTAGTCACAACCTTTGAATAAACAGAAACCAGGCTCAGGAGAGCTTAGAGCTGAGCTATAGCTTCAACCCTCTGTAAAGATCCCATTTTTGCTCCTCTACCCTCACAAGGATGTTGCAGTATTCACACCTGACAGCCCAGAAGACCCCATGGGCTGAGTGCAGGGGGATCAATGCACCCTGTGTGAACATTTATAAGAACTTATGAACCATGGGATGCCTACATGAGGCAGATGTACTGTGTAAGCCAGGTCAAAGAGTTAGTTAGCAATCATACCATCTGCTAGGTGTAATCTGCTTTAACTACCCCTTCCAGGTTGGGTGATTTCCTTTGTGTTATTACCAAGATAGCATGTTTCCTGAAATATGTTATAAATCAACTGAAGCCAGAGAAAAAACACCAGGATGAGGATAACTGTAGTCTGCTCAGCTCTGTCATCTCTTATTTATCTAACACTCCTGACAAATTACTCTGGATAAACAATAATTGAGATTTGTCCATGCTACATTTTGCAAACACTTTATAAACTACCTGAGGTACAAAGCACAGTTTCTGCTTTCTATCCGGATGGTGGAAACTCTGAATAATGAATTATGGTTAACAAACACCAAACAGCTTCTGGTGATAATGCTGCAACATGCACACAATAATTTAGGATTTGTAAACATTGCAATGAATACTAATGATTGCCTGAATAGCTAGAGATTACAAATACCACCAGATGACAGCCACAGAATGAAAGCTGTCTGAGAGTTCATTAAATAGGGGAAAAAATAGAAATCCTTGCTCCATCACATCTCAGGTGAGATGCACAAAATCCAGGTCCTCTCCACTGCAGCTGTGCTGTGGCTGCACAGCCAGGCTGCTCCCCACCCTGCTTGGAATTCTGCCGGGTTTAGAGTCAAATCTCATCTTCCCCAAAGCAGCACTGAAGCCCTGCACAAAATTTCCCCAAGCCTCCCCCCACTGCACTCTCCAGCCCTTATCCCACCGGCCGGGAGCTTGTGGCACACGCGGCATCCTCTGCTCGCCCTCCCGTGGCTCCCACAAGCCCACAGTGACATCCTCTGTCGGGACCCGGCAGCAGAGGGGATCCAGGACACCTCACCAGTCAGCTGGCAACTGGTGGCACTTGCGTGCTTGCCCCACAAACAGACCAGAGCTAAACTGGGAGCCAGAAAGCTGCCTCAGTGCTGGGGAAGTGAAGGGACAGGATGAGGCTGGTCCTTGCCAGTGGCCACCCTTCATCTGGTGCCACCAAAGGCCACCCCTGCTGCTCAGGGAGGTCCCTGACTGTGCTGAGAGGAGAGGTGTTCTCACCTCCTGGCTCTGCTGGCTGCAAACGATTTACGGGGATTTGAAAGAGCCCTTTCAGCCTCCCCAGCAGGACCAGCATCAGCTATCAAGACAGCAGACATGGTAGTGGGTTTGAATTGAGGCTGTAATAGTTCCTGATGGGAAAATAGCTTTTGGAGTAATCAGAAGGCAGCAAAATCCCTGGCAATCAGTTTCATGCATGTTTCTAGGTGTGCACAGTTTTCTTGCTTTGCTTTTTGGTCTGTATTCTTCAACAGTGTGCAGAACTCACCACATTTTCCCAGAAAAAAGGTGCTTGGCCAGGGTCTCCAGCCAGTATCCCTCTCTGGCTTCCAGTGCTGCTTTCCTGCTCATCCCCAGGCCATTCTCCAGAAGCAGGGATTATGTTAAACTGCCCTGGTGACAAGAAACACCCGAGGACATTTCCACTCCTGCATTCTGGAACAGGCACTGCACACAGGGGTTTTACAGCAGGTAACTTCATCCTGGAGTATCACCGACTGAAGAAAGCATTGAATCAAAAGTTATTCTATTTAGCAAATTAAAAATCAAACAAGTGGAAGGAGAAGGGAGTACTAATAATACTCCTGGAGCTGGGAACTGTGAGCAAGGACTCCTTGGTTTGCAGACCTGCAAAAGGTAGATAAAGAGCCACCTGCTCCCAGGCAGCTTCACCTCTTCCCCTGCTGGTCCTCCACTTTCCTCCACTTACTTGGAGACCCCTCCTGCCTGACCTGGAGTCTGATTAAAAGACAAGCCAGGCCTTGATCTCCACTGAGGTGGGAACCATAAGCACTCCCCATGGCCTTTATCTTGAGGAGATGCAGCAATGTTCCTGAGGGGAATACAAGGACCCTTTAGGAGTATTCATGGATGCTCCCGGCTTGAGGGGGAAGGAAGAACGTAGGGATGCTCTCGAGGGATGCGGGGATACTCTGGGGTATTCAGGGTTGCTCCGAGGGGGGGATGCAGGGATGCTGGGGGCTGGAGTGCCGGTACCACGGCCGCAGGGCAGCTCGGGGTTGCGGCGCCCCGAGGGGCGGGAGGCGGGGCGGGGAGGGGCGGCAGCCCCGCGGCTGCAGCGCGGAGCGGCGGGGCCATGGAGAGCTCCGGAGCGCTGAACGGCTCCGCCGCCACCGGGCGCTTCGCCGCCGCCGGCACGGCCGCGCTGGGAGCGCTGATGGCCCTGCTGATCGCTGTCACCGTGGCCGGCAACGCGCTGGTGATGTTGGCCTTCGTGGCGGACTCCAGCCTGCGGACCCAGAACAACTTCTTCCTCCTCAACCTGGCCATCTCGGATTTCCTAGTAGGTAAAGTGCCCTCCCCATCCCATACCATCCATCCCATCCCATCCCATCCCCAACCCCCGGGGGGCTCCTGCCCGGCCCGGCAGAAACTTCGCGGCCAAGCGGGCAGCGGTTCCCGGGATGCCCCCGGCCCGACTGCTCCCGGGTCCCCACACCCGCAGCCCCGCGTCCCCTCCGGCCGTGCCCCGCTCCCTCCCCCTGACACCCTCCCGCACCCCCGGGTCCCTCTTCACCCCCCCGGTCGCGGACAGGTGCGGGGCTCTTGGGAGGGGGGGACGAACCCTGTCCGGCGCTGCGGCTCCCGCGGGGCTCAGCCCCCCGCATCCCGATGCCCGCCGACCCCTCTGGTTCCAGGGGCCTTCTGCATTCCCTTGTACGTGCCCTATGTGCTGACGGGGAGATGGATCTTCGGGAGAAGCCTCTGCAAACTCTGGCTGGTAGTTGATTACCTGCTCTGCACCTCTTCGGTCTTCAACATCGTACTAATTAGCTATGACAGATTCCTCTCGGTGACAAGAGCGGTGAGTCCTGTCATGGCAGCTGGGAGAGGAATAACTCTCCTTCTGTTTTCCTCTTCAGATCCTTTACAATAATTAAAAGCTCTCCGAGTCCTCCAGAAATGATGAATCTCTCAGCCTGGTGATGGAAAGCAATAATTACCCACAAATACATACTTCAGCTGTGGTTTTCACATTACTATTTCTGGCGTAATTAAATCACTTAAGGCTCAGACCCCATTGTGCAGGTGTTCCCTTCCCAGAACAAAGAGAAGTAGCATACGAGTGAGTCAGGGAGGTAAGCACATCTATTACTAACTTGAAGAGATTTACAATCTCCAGGACAAACAGCTGGCTTGCAGCTGGACTCTCAGCTTCTCCCTGGCTACCAGTATCCATTGGCAGGGCACTGCCCTGAGATCTCTGGGTACAGGGCAAGATGAAAAGTCCCAGCCTTTCACGGGAGAAAATGAGCAATTTGCAGGCAGATCATCTCCACTGCTGGTTGGTTGTTCCCATAATCCAAATACAACGTGGATTAGGTACAGGGCTCAGAGAAAGCCAGAGCTGATGCTTGCCTAGCCCAGGAGTTTGAGGCATATCTCTCCCAGGAGCTGCAGAGAGGACCTTGGGATAACTTCAGGGAACTGGTGGGGTGCAGCAGGCTGCCAGGCTCCATCCAAGTCGGTGCTAATTTCCACTATGCAGATGCTGGGTCTGGTTTTGGAGTGGCAAGATGAGGATTCTAAGTCTTCCCTGCAGCAGTGTGATTTATCTAGCAATTGCTTCTCCTGGCTATGGCTTTATGAATCTGTTAGGCTGCTAAGATATTGCCTAGCAACTTTACCAGGAACACTAACCACTTATTTGTGAAGAGCTTCAACCAGTTGGGGTGTGTGGCCGTACTTAAATTTTTCCCATTTCAGGTCGCCTACAGAGCCCAGCAAGGTAACACCAAGCAAGCAGTGCTGAAGATGATGATGGTTTGGGTATTAGCATTCCTGCTTTATGGACCTGCCATTATCAGCTGGGAGTATATATCAGGCCAGAGTATTATACCCACTGGGGAGTGCTACGCTGAGTTTTTCTACAACTGGTATTTCCTCATGACAGCCTCCACGCTGGAGTTTTTCACACCTTTCATCAGCGTTCTGTTTTTCAACCTCAGCATTTACCTGAACATACAGAAACGTACCAAAATACGCCTGGATATCTTCCACGAAGTGCAGAACCAGTCCTTCACTGAAGAGATGGAAATGAGCCCAGATGCAAAGCTTCCTTTGAAATGCTGCAAGTGGGAGCAGAAGGAGTCAGCTGAAACCCTCGACCTCTCCAAGAACAAAGATGAAGCAGCAGCCTCCACTGGCAGCCTTGGTGCCAAAGACCTGCAGTCAACAAGCTCTGAGAGCTCTGGGAAACCCAAGTGTTACAACAAAAAGAGCTGTAAAAATTCAGCATCCACTCTGTCCTTAGAGAAAAGGATGAAGGTGGTGTCCCAGAGCATGACTCAACGCTTCAGGCTCTCGAGAGACAAGAAAGTGGCTAAATCTCTGGCAATCATTGTGGGGATTTTTGGGATTTGCTGGGCACCTTACACTCTCCTGATGATCATCCGTGCTGGCTGCCATGGCCACTGCATCTCTGACTACTGGTACGAGACTTCTTTCTGGCTCCTGTGGATCAACTCAGCTGTCAACCCCATCCTGTACCCTCTCTGCCACTACAGCTTTAGAAGAGCTTTCATTAAACTCCTCTGCCCCAAGAAGCTGAAGGTTCAACCTCATGATCCCCTTCAGAACTGCTGGAAGTGAAGCCAGCCCTGTGTGGGGATGAGAAGAGCTTTGGTTTCACACAGCTGTGTTATGGAAAAGTTCTGGACCTTGTTTCCTTGGAGCACTGGCCTGGGACATGTGAGGAAGGCAGCAGCAAGACCACTATTAATTTATTCTAGTCCATCAACAACAAAATCCCAAACCACAGAGAATAGAAGGGTAAGAGGTTTTTTTACATTAACTACAGGCAGTGAAATCTGTGTCCTCCACTTGCAGGTGTCATAAAGAACTCTGCTGCCACCTACACAGCCAGAGTGGCACCAGCATTTCACTAGAAAGAAAAAAGGAAATCAAAACTGAAAAATAAAAGCTAACAAAAATAAATATCTGACCCAAAACAACTGGACAAAACTACAATTTACCTGTTTGCTGATCTGATTTTTCCTGTAAATGGGAGTGGTTTTTCTTACATTTAAGATATTACTGGCAGCTGGTGATACAGAAAGAAGAGAATAAACCTCAGAAGCAAACCACCTCATTTATCATTATTGCTACAGCAGCCACAGCCACAGCCTAGATCCATGTTGCATGTGCTGGAATAGATGTCCCTTCCCCTCACCCAAAAGGGACAAATCTCTACCCTAAGGGGTTTACAGCCAGACTCAGAGGTGCCAAATATCCTGAAACACCCTGTTGGTATTCCCTGATCCCTGCTTCAAAACTGATTCCATTCCCTTTGTGTCCAGCCACACACTGAGCAGTGCTCCCACAGCTTCCCTCCTGCCCATAGCTGAGCAGCAGGATCAGGCCCTGAGTGAAGTAAATCTTGTGTTCATTTATTTTTTTAAGTTAGTTTCAAACCTCTTCATTTTAGCAAGTTCTAGAACTGTTGCATGCTGACTTTTAAAATACATTATTAGAATGGAGACCTGGGCTGACCCGATCCCAGGCCACATAAACATATTTTTTAAAAAAATTTTTAATTATTTTAGAGGAGAAAACTAATTCAACAGAACACCAGATTCAAGAGACCAGGGCTGTAGCCTCAGTATTAATGTAAAATCTTAGGCATTTTCTCTCTGCTTCCCATCTTGTGCTCCATCATACTTCCCCTTTTATTCTGCAGCCTCTTAGAGAACAGAGGGAATCTGACCATAAGGCAAAAGACTTCACCTGCCCATCTTTGTCAGCTATGATAAAAGCTCATATTTAACAGTGTTGGACAGGGAAACTCAAGATTAGAAGCCTGCAAACTCCATTAACAAATAGAAACCCAGCTGCTGTACAGTAATACCCAAAAGCTTCTGCTGCTGTGATTGCCAGTTCACTGCTGTAAGCAAAGTGCTTTGGGCTGCTGCTAGGGAATAAAAGAAAATCCTGTCCAACTTCATTGCAGTGACACTTGCTGGGTAGATCAGTGTTGTAATCTGAAGTCAGGTTTTCAGTTGTGTCTTGTTTTGTGGATATGACAAATTTCAGTCTTGTGGCCAGATCAGTCAGACCATTGTATATGGGTTAAAATACATCCTTTGAAGTAAGTGTACTGAGAATTGTCAGTATGTGCTGTTGAGCCTGCTTGTACCTTTCCTTGTGTCTGCTGCCTTCTGAAAGCCACAATAAAAGTATTTTTATACAAAGGTTGCCAAATATTTCGCAGGGTTGCTAGAAATGATAAAAATCCAACTGAAAGCAAAGCATCTATGGATTTGCCTGAGAAGGCAATTAAAGCCTACACATTTTGCCAAAATACAGCTCCTGAAACATCTGAGTTTCTCTTACCTCTGATTAGCAGGTTCATGACACCACACTAAGGGTGCAGTGAGAGCATAACAATTCTTTCCAACTCTGGTTCTTTTCCAGAAGGTGTTATATTATATCTGAATAGGTTACACTAACACCAACTCTTCCTGTGACTTCCAAAATCCACTGGACTGCCCCAAAATGGCAAAGTCATAATGTGACCAAAGTCCTGGTTTCCAACTGTGGTTCTCTTCATTTTTTCATCAAGAGAGGTAGGACTATCTCTTGTGTCTCTGACAAAAGAAAAAAGCTCCTGGCTTCATTACACCTTCAGCAAAGGGTGGAGAATTTTTTTTTATCTGCCTCTTTTATTTTTAACCTGGTACTGAACAGTGGCTCCCTACTTCACACTCTAATCCTCCAGAAAAAGGATTTTGTTTTCCTCTTTTAAAGATTATCCTGCATAACCTTCACTGGATCACTGCGAAGTCTTTGAAATGCAGTAGAGGCCAAATAACTGTTCAAATGATACTAAATTGGTTGCAAAAGGGAAAAGAGGCCACGTTTCATGTCATCTTCCATCACTCAAAGAGCCAACATTCTCCAAAAAGATTTTCCCAGTGTCTGAAGTCATGGCCACACCACTTGCTCCTGTACCACTTTTTGCCCCTACCTGACCCAAAAAGCTATTTCTTGTCTCCTTAGAGCACACATCCCTCTGATATTCCTATTTCTGCTCAGTGTGCTTGCAAAGAAATATTGATTTTGTGCCATCTACTGTCACCAAAATGAGTGAGATGCTACAGGTAGCTCCTGAAACTCAAGCCAGACACCAGGTAATTAGCAATAGTGGAATTACAGCACAAAACCCACTTTGCTGCATTCTTCCTCTTCTCCCTTTTTTTGCAGGTTTGGTTTTTTTCACAGGAATAACACCAAACATGACCAAAAGCCCTGGTATCACATTAGCACAGAGACTTTTTCTTTTATTTTGAGAGAGAACAGACTTAAAAGAAAAGATGAAAGCTCATCTGAACAAACTCTCACAGCTCTCTGGGTTAACAGCCAGATCTCTGATAAACTCGAGGTGAGAATTCCTTCCACATTGGGGCTGTGTTACTTCTGGCTAAAAAAATGCACGAACAACAAATTTATCAATTCTTACCCGAAACATTTGCCTGAGCAGGGACCAGTAACTGGGCTTTCCAGTAGAATTAAAATAGGAAGGTGACAGAGGGGGGTGGTTTTGTTTTCTTATTTCCTCCACATTCCAATACATGTCAAATTAAATTAAAACATTATTATGCAGCAAGACCAGAGCAAAGCAAAAGGAAGCATATACTGAGTTATTTTCACAGGCTCTTTCCCTCCCCTTTCTATAAATTTTACCTCCTTGGAACTTGATTTAATTGAAGCCAATAAAAAAGCAAACAAAAGCCCCACAATACATTAACACTTCTAACTACAGAACTGGTTTTCCTCCACGTGAGGAGCTGAGCAATCAGCCATTTAGAAAAGCAGTTGCAAGTGATTAAATTCTGAGTTTTCTCCTGATGTTCTGTGACTCCTTTCTCAAATTCTTAGCTTCTGATTCACTATTTATGAACTGAAGGCAAACAGGAGGCTTTCTCCTCCATGCACTGGTAGTAACTCTGCTTAAAAGCAAAGAGACAAGCTTTGAATTTCAAGGTGACTTTGCAATCACTTGGGGTAGGAATTCTTTCCTTCCACCTATAAGCAAAATAAGTAAGCAAAATACCCAGTTTTAAGAGACTCAAAATTAATAATACTCCCAGGGAGCTGGGGGAGATTGGGTTCCCTTCAGACATCCATAAACCCAGGATGTGCCTGCACATCCCATCTGAGCAGGTGCCACACTTTAAGAGTTCCACAAGTAGCATAAATACATTTCTGTATCATTTTAAATCCTAATGGTACTTTCCTCTGAGCTTTCAGATGAGTGAAGAAATGGACACATTTCACTGTAAGCCTTTTGCAGAGTATTTTTATGGTCTCTGACCTCCATATGGGACCTCCTGAATTACCTCAACTTAACTGAAAGTAAATTCATTCTTTGATGGATTTTGCAGGGAAGATACTTCCATTCCTTCCTGAAATAAGAGCTCTTGCCTTGTGAAATAAAAAAGAAAAATAACTGCTTATGCCTGGCTTGAGGTCACACATGAGCACAGGCTTCATGTTGAAAATGTTATGAGCTGGTTTGAAGTTTCAGAGTAGCTGATAACCAATTCAAATCTACTTTAAAGAGTATTTGAATTCTGACAATTTTTAGTGTTCAGAATATAAATGCCTATGTGCATTTGGACAAGACAGGGACTAGGGAGCTTCAAGGGATAATCAAATACAAGCTGTGAAAACACATTACCATCAGACAAGGTAGGGCTTGTCAAGGAGCCCAGCAAAACACCTATATATGGATTTTGTTACCATATCTGCTAAAAAATTTCCCCCTTCCTATGCAGGCAGGACCTGTTTTCAAAACCAAGGGAAGACTTGCTGTAATTAGGAGCATGCAAATATTTGTGGAAGCTCACAGGAGCCCACACAGAAAAGAAACCCAGCTATTTCCAGGGAGAGGTGTCCAATTTACACCTGGAGTGTCAGTGAACAACATTCCTGCAGGTGTAAACAGTACCCAGGACCTTTTCAAAGCAGCAGTCTGGGTGACTTTCTAGAAGATCTGTCAGAGGTAGTGCCAGTGCCCTTCTCCTAACACAAATCTACACTTGACTCACTGGGGATGTAAAGGCCACCCCAGACAGCTCTGTGGCTCCCTTCAGGAAGCAACATCTGCATCCCAATAAACATTAAAGAACATTTTCCAGCACTGCTACTTGCTGGCTCAATGGTGCTTCCTCTCTCATCACCAATAATGAGATCTCTTTACACACACACAGGAACTTTGCTGCCAGTGCCTCTTTCTCAGCACCCTCCCTCAATTACCATTCCTTATTTGTTATCTCCAACCTGCAGTTAGATAAATTGCTCCATTGTTCCAGAGGCATTATTGAAGCTTCATTAGCTCAAGTAGGAGGCTAGGAAAGAAGGGAGAATGCAAGGAGCTTTTGTTGGAAAGCACCTGTCTAGGGTAATTAATGAGATTTGCTGAAAGGGATGGGCTTTGAAATAAAGACGATGTGATTATGTTTTTATTTGAAAGGATGCTGTTGGTCTTCCTTCCATGTTTGTAAATGAACTTACATTTCCATAGCAGAACTAGGATGGAAAGACAGTAGGTTTGTATCCTTGCTAGAAAGAAGTTTAACAACATTTCTATAAGGGAAGATTAATTTTTCATAACTTCAGCTCCCATGCAGTGATACAAACCCAGCTTTGCAGTATAGACCCAATACTGGAAGAGACCTCCACTCCACAGGTCTTATCCTGCCCACACATGAAACACAATCAGGAGTATTATTACCTTTACTTCTGATGTGGGAATTACAGGCAAGGGTCATCCTGGATAAGTGCCACAAAAGGGAGAAGTGGTCTCAATTTCTAAGAGCCTTTCATGGAAGATTTTGGAGCTGGGTAGTGGATAGTAGGGAACTCACAGCACTTCTGTGTTCCCTAAAGCTTGATGTAATTCTCCTTTCCTCCTTACCACCACACAACATGCTTTTCTGCCACTATCTGCAGGATTAAGGAAGTCAGAGGTTTAGAAAAGCAACTAGGAATTCTGCAGTGTGCAAAGTATTATTAACCTCATCCCATCATTTTATTGAGGTACAAAACTCCCATTAGCATTCACTTTGAAAAACTCCACTGCTACCCGGGAGAGGAAGACTTTTACATACCTCAAAGGCAAAAAACCCCCAGATCTGTCCCTAAACCTCTTGTTGTGAGCTCAGGAATGCTGATGAGTCATTAAATCAGCACCATTTCTATTGCTGTGGTCCAGGCTGCGTGAGCATCAGTTATTACTGGGTATTTACAAGCTCCACTTTCTTACACTGTAATTTACAAGATGCTTGCACAGACTGGGTACAAAAGGGAAATAATATTTAATCAAGTTACCATACATCATAGGTAGAGCTATCCTAACACATTTGTGGGGGAAGAACAAGCCTATCATTTTTCCATTTGTAAAATTTTGCGACCTGAAACAATAAATTACCTAATTTTTTGGTAAGTGGGACTAAGCAGAACTTTCTCTTGTGTCATCCAGGCTTTTCTTACACATCAAATACCTGCCAGTAATTCCCAAACCCCTCCTGCCATACCATGCAGTGATTAGGCATTAAAGATGTCAGGGAAAAGGGTGTGAAGGTAGATGGCTGTGGTGTGTGACTGTACAAACATCACAAATATCCCTCCTGTGCATGTAAATGCACAATTTGGGACAAAAATAGAGCTTTGATGGTCAGCCTGCATCTGTCCCTCTGAGCAGAAAAATGTAGCTGTGATGCAACACTGCCTTTTGAATGGTTTTTGTCATAGTACCCTAGGATTTAGCAGCACAATTAACACTGAAGGAAAACTGATTGCATTCAAGATATCTCTGAACATTCACAGACAAACAGCTCTCTGCTTGGAGGGCAGTGACAGTTCTGGCAAATTTTTGTAGCTGTGAAGAAGCAGCTCTCAGACAGCATTAGTCATTAGAAGCTGTTGATGGAAAAACAAACAATAATGGGAGTTGCATCTATAATTCCTTAACCATGAGGTTGCACGTACACCCTGCAGTGCTCAGGAACTGATGAGAGGTTGGCAAAGCTCAGCAATCTCCTCCATGATGCAAATAAACTCTCAGAAGCACATATTTAATAGACAATTACACTGGTTAATATATCTTATACAGGTTGTATTAACTATAACATAATCTGTATATTTTCATGAAGTCTCTGGTAAATGGTCTGAGAGCTAGGAATTAAGGTATTATGCAAGAGCTTTCATAAAAGTAATGAGCAAGAAGATTCTGTGCTGCTGCCACTAATAACTTTTAATCAAAATGAAGGTTGCAAAGCATTGTGCAGAATTACTCAGACAGAACAATGCTGATATATTGCTAAAACTGGAGTAAGGGGAAGACTGAAGTCATCTAGTTCAGGAAGAGTTGAAATCCCTTAGAAATTCCTGCTCAAAAATCCCTCAGTCTCCTGATCTCTGTTCCAAAGTGACCATCTCAAAAGTTGTTTCTGATAACATGGGGTTTTACAGCAATTTCCTTTGAAAAACTATAAATTCAGTCTTCCTCTCTTCATCACTTGAGGGGTTGCCCCAACTGAAGCACTGAGCAGAAGACAAAGAACTGGGAAATAAACTATTTAAGGCCATGATGATCAATGCATCTTAATAACCATGTTTGTAGCTCAGCAATTAATTCACTGTGTTCCCTCACTGTGCATCACTTTAGCAGAGTGCTTTTCAATCACAATTTGTAAATAGGAAGAATTTCTAATCAATTCTAATCACTCCCATCTGTGGCATCAGGAGGTATCCAATCACCCAGTGTAACACAGCAGAGTTGCCTCCTCCACACCAAAACAGCCCAAAACAAAACTGGATTTTAATTACCCAAAATGCAACCTTTACAAGTCTGTGCTGAGGTATTTGTGTGCCAACAGGAGCCACCAAATTGCCTTAAAAAAGCAGATTATTAACTATAAGTGAGAGGAACAAGCACAAAATATTTTCTGAGAAAATCTAAATGATTCCTTCTTAATTCAATTACATTTGTGACACTCTGCAGTTATTTTCTCCATTAATGTGGAAGTACTCAGGCTTTCCTAGCATGAACATGGGAATACAGCTATTTTTTTAGCTTGAATATTCACTTAGAGCAAATTTTCAACTGTGCATTTATTCATCAAGTGACCTTGATGGGTTAATTAAATGTATTATTGGGTTTGTTCCAAACTAAATACATTAGGAAATTAACTTCTCCAGCAGTAACTTAATTTAGATTGAATTTACAATTCTAGACCTGTTCTGTGCTGATCAGTTTCACAAGCTACTTCAATTTATTTAATAAGCATTAAAAAATAACTATCTTCAGAACATTTAATTGGTGATAATTTACATTAATTATCAGCACCTGTTAATAAAGGGTACATGTGTCACATGGCAATTTTTGTTATTCATCCACAAGTCAAGTTTTGTTCACTGTAAGAAAAAAAACCCCAAAAGCCTGTTAAAAATAGGAGATATCTTAAGCCATGCCACAGAAAACTCCTAAACACTAAAAGTGACTGCAAATACCATGAAGAAGGCCAAATGGATCCTGCAGATTTTTGGAGAGGGCAGATGAGAAGCTGAGCAGAGCAGGGTGCAGGGAGCTGTGTATTCCTGTGCTATTCCTGCAGACATTTAGGTGAAGAACTTTGAAGCTACAAATGCAAATATGACCCAGAGTTAGCTATAAATGACACAAGGCAGCTGGAATGACAACAGTTGTGTTACAGGACTAGCACTGAACTCCATTTTTTTCCAAATTCCAGGTCCTGTGTGACGGGGCAAGTTGCAAGGGTCCAAATCCAAACAGATCCTTAAATCCAAAATTTCTAAAAATCAAGTGTTTCCTCAGCTTTTCCCAGACTGACTCAATTTGGACCTCAGGTTCCTGGGATTCAGTTTCTAGCAGTGAGATAAGGTTAATAAATCCCTCTCAGACATAAGGTATTGTTATATTTTAAAACAAACAAACTTGGGATATAAAACACATGAAGTTTTAAGCGCATAAAACCACTTTCCTAGTGGCAATAAATCAGTTAATGAAGCTAGAAATTTTTGGTTGATGCAGAAACAGAAGAGTTAGCTTACCAAAATAAAATGCTTTTTTTTTAAAGGGGCCACCAGGTCCTTGTGCAGCTAGCATGGGACCTCACCCATCACACAGATGTGCAAGATTCAAAAGCACAAATTCTGGTACTGCCCTTATTAAATGTTACAAGTTTTTGTTTTTCTAGACAGAGCTCCTTCCCCTAATTATTGTTGATTTAAATTAGTGGTTTAAACTTCCATTACATGTCTGGTATGGGGGTGGCCAAATGAAGAAAATAAATATTTTCAAAAAAAAAAAAAAAAGTAAAAAAATAAAAAAAGCTGATTTAATATGATGACCTTTTACCAGCTTATTTTTTAAATGTGATAAATGTGTGTCCTGTCTGGACAAGGCAAACTCACTGCTCAAACTCATCTTCCTAGTTTGTGACAGAGGAAAACAAGAGGAAATGAATAGCCACAAAACTGTATGATTTCATGAATAAGATAATCAAAATAGGGATACTTCATCTGTAATATCACAGATGTCTTGTCAGCCAGTTTTCTTAGCAATTGAATTGCCTCATGCAAATATTTTTTCATAAGCGTTTTCCACTTTTAGTGAAAGATTAATTTATTTAGATTTAGGCAATGAATAGCTCACTTCCATCAATGGCTGATTAGTGTTTGTGCAAAGGGAGCACTGGGTGTCTTCAGAAAATAGTGATGTTCCTGTCTCAGTGGTAATTAAACCCTGGGGAACCAAATGTCAAGATTCAGTGAAACGTCTTTAAAACTATGACCAAGCTTTTCCATGTCCTAAAACCAATCAGACCTCCTCCATGTGTTCTAAAACACTGACTCTTAACTACACATTAATTGAGGATTGATTTCTCCAGTGACAAAGACAACAAGGCACTCGCTGAGGATTTGAATAACAAAAGAGAATTTGTTCTGTAGTTGGTTTGTTGTCCATTTCCAATCAGTGCTGCTGAGGCTGGATCTAAATGCATTCCTAAAAATGTGCATTTTGAAAGCTGATTTAGTCTCTGTAAATCATTTTCAGCATATGTGAATAAGCACAAGGCTCTTCATGTTTTGTGTCTTATTTTACCCAATAACCATGACATAAAATAACAGCATTTGGGTGTACTCTAATGCTGCATAAAGGTTAAAAATCCCAACGACCTGAGCCTGGGTCACCACTGCATTATGCCAGAGTGACTCCAATTAAAATGAACAGAATGTTAGCAGAATAAAATGGATTGTAACAAAGTACCCAGCCATGCACATTACCTCTTCCTGAAACTGAGCATGCAGACATTAGTTATTAAATCATAATCATATGGTCCAGTAGTGCCACTGGTCTTTTTGTCTTCACTCATCATTCCAGAAATACATAAGTAATACCCAAATACTTCCACCTTGGTGACATAACACTAGAGCAATAAGCACAGAACAGATCCTGAGCAAGCAATGCACACTTCCAGGAGTCAAAATGATATTTCACACAAAGGCAGAGAAAAAAAAAAAAAACAAACCAAACCTCTGTGGATAAGAAACCAGAAGCTGTTAATGCCTCCTTGGACAATTCTAGTTCAATCAGGAGAGATGAAAAATTACTCTCAGTGGGAAAATGAAGTGCAAACACAATCTCAGTATTAAACCAAGGTTGATAAAAATCTCTTGCCTTTGTCCTACCAGCTATGTTTTCTGGCTCAGAAAAATGGGCACAGAGCACCTCATTTCAGAACTGCAAGTAGGAATACTGAGAGTGCAGCCTGAAGGTAGCTTTGCTCCATTGCAAAATCATTCCTTACAATTATTGGCACACATATAGAACCTCCCCTCTGAATATTAACAACTTCAGTCTTTCCAGATATCTGTAGTCCAGGCACAAATAATCTCTATTTAACAAGATGGGGAAAGTTGCTAATGGGGAGCAGCACTGGAAACTGCAGTATGGAAGAGAAACAGAAGAAAACAAAGTTGTTCTTTAAAGACCAGGCAGACATCAGCATCTGGGTGAAGTTTGGCAATATCAGGATGAAGTTTTAATTTATATCAAGCTCATTTTCACAATGGTGGTGAATTTTATTATTAATAGAAGTGGGCCAAAATAGAATTGTAACTTCCACAGGAATGAGAGGGCTGTGGACCTATTGAAGAGACACTGAGCTCCAAATTTACCCCTTTTCCCTACATTCCCTACTTCCTTCCCCAAAAAGCCTCATCTCTCTCAAGTTGTATGCAAGACAATGACCTCCAGATTATGGGCTCCCAAGGGAAAAGCAAACTTGCTACTAAAAAAAAAAAAAAAAATCCCTTTTTACACAGCAATGCTATTAGAAAAATGAAGGCAAAGCACACATTCCTTGTCTTTCAGTTTTCATTGCAGAGTTAGCAGTTCAAACAATGCATCAGCATTCCAGCAGCCCTTCTGCTCCCTATTTATGTTTCAATTAATAACTCATTAAGTTGCATACCTGCCACACACTGAACCTCTGGTCTCAACATTAATCTTACATTACAGGTGTCACCAGTGAGCCCAGTTAGCTCTGTACTGTGGAAGACAAGACAGCACAGGAGTGAGACTGGTGTTCTGTGCCCAGTACCTTGTAGAAACACAGGCAAATTATGGCAAGAACCTGCACCTCTGGCTCATAGCCAGATTGGAGATTGGAAATAATTATAAAAAACCCACAATTGGCACAAAAATACACTTGTAATTGTGTGCAACAAAAAAATGTATTAAAACATGAGCACTAGAACTGTAAAGTACTAAATGAAATTATAGCTCAAGCTTCTCTAAGAAATATAACCTGGAGACTTCACATTAAAATGAAGGTTGTCAGAATGAGAAATACAACCCCCCCCATCTCTTCCCTCTTGTCAACTGGAAAATCAAGAACAGGACATGACAACATCACAGGTTTCAGCAGAGGAAAGCAGAAACTAGTTAAGGAAAGCCATGCAGAAGCCATCAAAACCTTTCCAAAACCTCAAACCAAACAACCCCATCCAAAACAAAATACTGGAAAGTAATCCTCTGGTACACCATTTCTCTCCGAAATGTTTCATCATTCTCTTTATCTGATCTTTCTCTCCTCTCTTCTTAGATGTAAACCAAGTTTCCCTTGTAAATCCCTTATTTTCAAGAGAACCAGAGCTTACTCTCAATAACATAATACATGTGCCTTAAAATTCGAACAGAATACGAGAGAATTTCCCTCTAAAACTGCAGGAGCACCAGAGGGAGATGTGACCCAAGCTGCCAGGAACCCAGCACGGTGCTGAGCAGCAAACCCCCACTCCTTCTGTCTGGAACCAACACAGGGACCTCCGGCATGAGGTTCTATTTGGTAGGGATGGGTATTGACTCCTGGAAACATTGTTCCAACCCTAAAGACGGAGCCCTTTTCATCACCAGGCGAAGGAGTACACAGATGAAGGAGTAAATACTCCTGCAAGCCTCAGTGAACCCTGTGTTCGACTGTTGCTGAAATGTTAAGAACAAAGAAGCCAATTCTGGGATCAATGGGACATTCTGTAAAGCTCCTCAGGCACCCGCTGGGCGTTCAGCACCTCAGTGCATGAAATACTCCAAGAGCTGAGGTTGTGTAAGGAAAGGTGAAAGTTCCTGAGAGTCCAGAGGCTTTTAAAACAGCCTGGGTCAAAGACTGCCAAATACTGAAGTGCAGTCGGAGAGAGTGCAAAGTATTTGGAGGCATCGAATGTTTTGTAAAGCAGCTGCAACAGCTTTTGTGTTTGGAGAAGCTGTTCCTGGTTTTATTAAATGTACTGACAGAAGGAAAAATAAAGCCCCAAAATGCTGTAAAAAACCAAAGAGAAGGAGAGAACTGATGTGAACTTCTATCTAATTCAGTCTGGTAGATCCCAGGGATGAAGGAAGAATGAAACAAAACATGAGAGCACCTTCAGCATTTAGTATTTGCTTTCATTATTTCCTGATCATATTTATTCCAGTACCATTGCATAGATGAGTTTCCACACCTGAATACAGACAGAAATACTCAGATTGTGAATTTAGGAGAGGTAATTACCTGTTTTGCCCATATTCTTAATTAAATAGGACAGACATTTCAGTCACTTTTTCAGAATACAAACCTGCTGCTCCTAAGAATAAGAAGGGGTATGTGTCTTCTTTCTTATACAGCTGAAGTTAATTCTAATTCATAATCATCCTCACAGAGCTGATCCCAAAACTGACAGAGCAGAAGCCTTCAAATTGAGTTTTAATTTAGAGATTGAACAAGAGTGCCCCTTTCCACTTACAGGCAGTCAGGGAAAAAAGAACATTACTCACTGAAACCCAGCAATCCATTCTTTCAAGGGTGCACCATTCAGAAGCTTTTGAGATGAAAACAAACAAAATGTGCAAAGTGACAGAAGCAGAGAAAATTACACCTTTGCTGTGGTGTACAGAAAGAGGTAATTAGAGGCTACTCTCATTTTTTTAACACACTGAGGAATCCCTGTGACAGCTGAGGCAGGAGAAAACAGCACATTTTAGTTAAAACATACCAAAATCCTTCGTAAGCTAACAAAGCTTAATCAAAAACAAGTGATAGGTGAAGGTTCTACAATGCATAAAACTCATTAACCTTAAGTAATGTATTTCCTGAAAAAAAAACCAAAAACAAGCTTAAAAACATCACATCTTTCTATTTTACAATGATGCTAATGAGTTTACTTTGTTTACTTCATGATGTGCAAGGTCTGTAATTCCAGTCTGCTGGTTTGGAAGGCCAAGTTCATCTGCTCTAAAAATGAAGAAACATAGGTAAAGGCTCAAGAACAATTCTTTTTCTTGACTCCCTAACTATTTGTGTCTCAGTATCCCAAAAGTCTGCTAGAGTCCCTTATGAAAAAGCTGAATAAGACATTTTGATTATTATCTTGATAAAATTAAAAATTATCTTTTACACAGATATAACCAGAGTATACATAAGTTGTTCATCTTTCAGCATGAGGAGAGGGCAAAGACAGTGTTCTAAATGAAGATTTCTGAAATCCTAGGGAATAAAAGTTAAGAAAACTGTTAAAACAAAAAAGTAAACCATATTTTTCTTTTATTTGGAATACCTAAGCCCAGGATTTCACACAGAACATTTCCTGACATTTCTCAAGGAAACTGGAGAAGAACTTACAATTCAATCTCAAATAACTGTTCCCTGTCTACTTTATAAGCTACTTAGCCACTCCCAGCATGTAAAGATGTTGTTATTTACACTAACAAGAAAATAATTTTGATCAGTTATTGCAGCTGCATCATTTATTGCAGCTGCTCCCCCCTAAAAAATACTGAGCAGCTGTGTAATCTTCTGCCTCCTCTGATAAATAAACAAACAAAACCCAGAAAAACAAAACAAAGCAGGAGAAAAGTTAAAGATTAATTAAAGTGCTTATGGTATAAAAAAAGAAACATGGGACCACCTTATTTCATTTCTACTAGACAGCCTTCTCTGCATTCCACAATTAACCACCTAACACCAAACAAGATCCAGATTTCCAATTCAACACCAACCATGACTACAATTTTCAAATTGTTGTAAAACACCCAGGACACCTCCAAGATGAACAAGCAAAAATAAAAATCTTTACAATATAGCAGTCCAGGACAAATCCACCTGCATTTAAAAAACAAGCAAGGAAACAAATCCACAAAGAAAACCAAAACCACACGGATGCCATCCAATCAAATTATGATTGGTCTTTTTCCCCCCACTCTTGCTTCAGTACAGTTCACAGTAGTTCTGATTTCTACCACTTGGCTGGGCTTTGCCCTCTTGATTGTTCTGTCTTCACATAAGTGTCATAAAGTTCTCTCAAATGTAAGAACAGTTCCTCTAAGTTGTCTCCTTTCAACGCAGACAACGCTATGACCCGGTCACCTATCTGTTCTTTAAGAAGAGGCAGATTGATCCTGGACTCAGCAAGGTCAATCTTATTCCCAATGACAACACAAGGCCTTTCAGACAATCCTTTTTGATACTGTTCCAGTTCATATTTCAAGTCTTCCAGCTGAATCCATGGCTGAGGCACAGAGAGATCCACCACATATAAGAGAAAGAGGCAGCGTTCAATATGCCTCAAGAAGGACATCCCAAGCCCCCTGTTTTGATGAGCACCTTTTATTAGGCCAGGAATGTCAGCAACTACAATGAGAGAAATTCCACAGTGAATCAAACATACCAAAAAACCCCACCAGATTACCCAAACACAGTTATTTACAGGCCAGTGCAATATTTTCAGAATTAGATCTCAATGCATCAAGATTAAAGCAAACGTCATGGTAATTTTGGCTGCTACTATCTTCTAAAACTCCAAAATTTAGATTATCCCAGTGCAGACAGAATACAGTCTGATATTAAGGGCATATCTAACTGGATGTGAAATGGGCTTTCCCAAAATTTAGGTTATACCAGTGCAGACAGAGTACAGATTACTAGTTTGATATTAAGGGCATATTTGACTGAATGTGGCTTTCAATATTGTCTGAGTTCTTTAGAACTAAACAAGAATTCTACAGAAGTGCTACACTTACTTCTGGAGCATTTCAAAGAACAACTCAGGTGAGTTATTGCCCACAAGTTACACACAGCATACTACAGTTCTTACCAGCTACTTGTTCATAGTCTTGATACTGCACAATGCCGACGTGGGGATTTAGGGTTGTGAATGGGTAGGCAGCCACTGCTGGCCTTGCCCTGGAGATGGCTCTCAAGAGTGATGATTTACCCACATTGGGAAAGCCCACCTGGAATACAAACACTCATGAAAACCACAGTTTTAGGTTAATCCCAATTTTAAAAAGGTGTTCAGCATTTGCGGATGTGGCAAGGTTCTTCCATTGTGAATATAACAACATCAACTTTGAGTACTTAGTTCTGAACAGCATCTTGGTTTCCCTTTTTTTGTTTCTCCTAAACTCTGTTTTATTTATCTACATTTTTTCTCATAAACATTAAACAGATAAAGCTCAGAAGGGCTCCCTAAACAAAGAAGGGCCCCCTTAGCTTTTTTTGTGCCATCTTAAGTATTTACTTTTTTAAGAGCCAAAAGTGTATACACCGTAAGATCTCTTTTACCCTGAAATGTTGACTCTTTGCCCTGCATTTCCCATTTTACCCATGCTTTCTAACTCTGATTTACTATTTTCCAAAAGAATTCAGAATTGGCAAACAGATTATTTAGAACTCTCCCTACTTTTCATCTGCAGAGCTGGCAGACAAAGCCTGCTGTATACCACCAGCAACTCTGTTAATCACTGATCAATCTTGCACATTGCTTTTCTTTGTCTGGTGTTGATTTTAGCAAAAGTAAGAAGACACCAAGTACCAAGAGACTGACAAATCTGCAAATCACTTCAGACACCCTTCTACCAAGTAAGAGAAGGAAAGCATCGAGCTGAATCTCCAAACAAGCAAGCCAAGAGGCTAACAAAATGTCATCAAACATTATTTCTTCAGTCAGTCAAGTGTCATCTTACAACGATAAGGAAGCTGAGGAACCACAGGAACACTCACCAACCCTGCATGAGCTGTTGTCTTCAGTTCCAGATGGAGGATTCTCTCCTGACCTGGCTCTCCCGGAGTGAAAAATGTTGGAGCTCGGTTTTCATTGGAAAGGAAGAAGCGGTTTCCCTTCCCTCCAGCTCCTCCATAAGCTGCCACATACTCTTCACCATGCTGAGTGAGGTCAGCCACAACTTTCCCATCCTCCTTGACCAAGGTACCTACAGGGACCTAAAGGGAAGACAGACACAAGCACTACCCTGCTGGCTTCAGCAGGTCCTTTACCAGCTGAGTTGATGTTAGTTGAAAATCATTCCTCTGGATTCTCAAGCTGGGGAATCCAAGGAGTATTTCACGAGGCTCACTTTCTGGACCCAAACAGTGCTGACAGAATTTTACTCTTCATTAAAATGTTAACAATATCATAACTCTCCTCTCTCCCTTTTCATGCAGAGAAGCCTAAGCACAGGAGGGAGGTAAGAAACACATTGTAGGTGTGCATGAAAACAGGCTTGTTGAATTAAAAAGAAGGATGAAAGAAAAAAAAGTCTGCTCGTATTTAAAAAGTTCTGTGTTCTAATTGCTCCAGGAATATGACCCCAAGGAGAATCATAAAGTCCAGAAACATATTTGTTTTGGCTCAACATACCCCCCAAAGAAGGGTTTTTTAGTAACAATTTAAAGCAGCTTTATTTGCCTGTGTGCCACCCAGCCCTGTCCCAACAGAGACAGCATATAAGGCTCCCTAAAAAAAGAAAAATATGAGACTCTTTCACAATAAGGTCATCCAGCTTAAAAATCAGCAGTGTTAATACAGAGCTAACACTCAACCTTCACTTACTTTAACATACAAACAAGCACCATTAGCTCCATAGCAGTTTTTTCTCCCTCCTCTCTCTCCTTGAAATCCCTGATAGAAGGGGAGGACTGAAGAAAGTGACTTCACTTGCTGGTCAGCTGTAAAGCAAAATAAACATATTTTAAGCATATAGTGTTAGAACAGGCACAGAAGAGAAACCTTCTGATATTCTTTCCCCTTCCTGAGTACTCCATGAATGCCTATCCTATTTAATGTCTCAACAATAACATATGTCAGGGAAAATTACTATTAATGTAAATTGAAATGAAGTTGAAACTGCCTTTACTTAGATATATTAACCATACACTTTATTATGTGGTCATTCCAAAATCTACCATTACTAAATATTCTGAAAAATTAATTTGATAGTATAATTTGATAGTTTTTGATAGATTAGCAGATTTTTGCAGCAGGGTGGTAGAAGCAGCACCTTCATCCATCTCAAGAGCAAGGTTTGATCATGGCCCAGCCTCATCATAACACAGGTCAGGCACTAGCTCCTAAAAGGCCTGCAAAATGTCTTAATTTTCAGAATTATTTATAAGGCTGTCAGTGTCCAGCTCTGTTACCAGTGTCCCTGTTACCACAGCTCAGGACAAAGCTTAAAAAACAAAGACATCTTATATGGAAACAAGGATTTTAACATTTTTGACATTTAGCTTTACCAGCTCCCACCCTACAGAATGTTGCAGGGTTGGTTTTGCTGAGGGGTGGGGAGTGTTAAGCAATAAGAAAACATGAAACAAAACAGATGCAGTGAGCTTTACCTTTCAAAATGACATGACCCCCATCACCTCCGTTTCCACCATCAGGACCTCCAAATATTTTCCTGGGTTCACTATAAAAAGAATGACCCCCTTCTCCTCCTTGTCCTCCAACCACACGGACTTTCCGGTGATCCACAAAATAACGTGTCTGGAACAAAAATGGGGTTTGGACCCTTTAAGTACAGCTTAGCAGAGCCACCTTCTAACAAGCTGACTGTCTTGCAAAACTTCAGTACTATGCAGACCTGCTATGATCAGTTCCACTCAATAGTAAAAAAAAACAAACCCAAAATACCCCACAAACCCATAACGCTGCTGCCATTCCCAGATCAACTAAACACAGCGTAAGAAGTATAATAGTAAAAAAAAATTAGGTCTCATTTTTCAGGTACTTTTTAAGAGTTCTCTTTAAAGTACATGCCTGAGGCTATGCCAATATTAGCTAATGCTGCAGCTAAACGACTGGAAGTGCAAAATTCACATTAAAGGAACTAAAAGCAGGAAAAGTATCCTTTTAATAGAGTTAAATGTGCTGACAGGTAGCTCAAGAGAGCTACCTCACTACAAGACAAAATCACTCAATAACTGGGTTCCTACTCATGAAAACAATTTAAAAAAATAATTATAAGCTTTTAACTTCAAGTCAAACTGAAATTCGAAAAGACAAAAAGAAATAGTGCATGTGTGAGGAGGATATTCTCTGACTGATTTACGCTTTCTGTACCAGGGTCATGAAATTAGGAAAAATTTCAATCTTCTAACAATTAAAAAAAAGGATTAAAGAAGAAGAGACAGTATTAGCCATCAGAATAAGCAGGGGAAATCTTAATACATGCCACCACCAGTTTCTCAGGGGCTAAAAGAAATATAAAGATAATTCCAGGTCTCGGCTGTTTCTGACATTAACTTAATATTTGACTTACAGCAAACTAATTACATTGCACCATGTTTCAGCTATTTTGTCAGCAAAGAAGGTCGGATGGTATCTACTTGCCTCCAGGAAGTGGGCTGAAATCCCAAAGGAAAAATATTAGAAAACACATTTGTAGCAGGAGGTGAAATTGTTTATATGTCGGGATGAAAAGAGAAAGCCTGACCTTCTTCATTGTGGTAACATTTAAATTGTGTTAATTACTAAATAACTTCATCATGAGAATGAAGAACGTGAATCACTGTAATTAGATAACCCAAACAATATGCGGGGGAAAGTCTTACTAGTATTACGATACCAAAATAAGCAACAGAAAAATTAATCATAAAAAAAAGTCTAAATTAAAGTTATACTATGACCAGTGATTTCTTAACAAATCTCTTACAGAAAAGCATTTGGCACCACCACATGGCAAGACAGGAAACTCGTGTGTTCTGAATGAGAAGTCATTTATCGATCATTACAAAGTAACATCTTCCATAGATGCGTAATTAGGAAAAGAATACCAAGAAAAAGCTCCGGGACCCCGCGGCACCTCTGACCTCTGTGGCACGGCTGTAACCGGGAGAAACAAACGCGCATTTCAGCTTTAAATCTCTGCAAGATTTTTGCTTTCTCAGCCCAAGCTGCGGCCGCTGCACACCCACAATATCACAGGGCAGTCTCATGTCCTCAATTCAGTCAGTTTATCCGAGTTTTGTAACATCTTTCGTCCCATTAAGGGCCCGTCTCTCATCACCATAAGGTGAGGGGAAATTCAGCTCCGTTTTCTGAGGCGCGCCTGGAAGGCGACCGCCCCTCAACAGCTGCTTTACCTCAGAACTTACCAGTTTCCTCTCCGAAATTACTCTTTTTTGCCTCAGCCGCCTGTTCTTTGAACACCTCGCACAGCTTGTGGAGAAAAACAACCGCCCGCCCCGCTCCGGCAGCGGCGGCACCGGGCTGAGGGGGAGCAAACCCCATCTCCACGGGGACCGACAGCTCAGCACGGCCCAGCACCGCTGCAGCATGAAGCCGGCAGACACCGGGACAGACCCGCAACCCGGTAAGGCCCAGCACCGCACCGGCATCAACCCGGCAGACACCGGAACAACCCGGGACAGCCCCGCCGTAGCCGCCGGGACAACCCCGCCCGGCGCAGCCGCAATCCCGCCTCGGCCCCGCCGCACAGGCGCAGCTGCTCCCGCCTGGAGAAAGGGCGGGGAGCGCCTTCCCTCCACCCAGGGTGAGTTCTCCCCTCATCCCTTGGCCACCCCTCAGACACCCGCAGCCACCCCGCCATCCCTCAGAGACGGGGGAGCGTGGAGTCTGTGTGCTCCAGAGGCTGTGGTACCCGTGTCCTGTCCTAGAATCTCCCAGGCACGGCTCGCTCCCGGCTGAGAAGCTTGGGAAGCCCGGGTTTGGGGTGCCCTCAGGAGCACGATGAGTGTCCTGCCCGCTTCGGTTTCAGGGCGCTGGAAGTCGCTGTCCCCACAGTGGGGTTCGGGGATTGAGCAGGGGGTGTCGGGGGTGTCGGTACCGGGGGGCTCAGTGGGTACCCGGGGGTCTCTTGGGTCATCAGTGACAGAGCCGCTTGTCCCCTCCTCAGCACTGAGCTAATGACACCCACCCACCCTGCACAGGCAGAGCTGGTTGATTTTGATAGAATTTTCAAATTGTATCAAATAATTTGAAAGCTGTGGCGAGCTTTTGTCGGGTATAATTAATCTGCAAAGTGTATCAGAGAAGGAGGGGAGAAGCTGCAACGCCAAAGGATGTTCCTGGATGTGTTGTTCCCCTTCAAAAAGTCTGTGTTGTAAGAAAAGTACCACCAATTTCATTTTCAGAGAATATTTAGCCTAAACAATTTTCAAGCATTCTGTATTACAAAACAGAAAATGGTACAATTAATGGAAGAAGTCAAAATGCTGGCATCACTTTGTTTCCACAGTAATACATAAAAATGGACAACACATTAAATAAACATCTTGTTATTAACAATTAGAAATATTAACACCAAAAAATCATGTATAAATTAGGAAATAAATGTACAAACTATTTCCAAAGTGCTCTTTCAAATACATTATATACACAACATTCAAGAAGTTCTTAATGTAAGACATCTCAGATTGATGTATTGTTGCTGTTTCATTTTAAGTGTTGTTCATATTCTCTCAAAAGTATTTCAGCACTTTCAAACACCACATAAAAGGCATATTTCCAAGCTGGCAAAGAGCAATATCACATTCTTCTGGCTACCTGTAATAATAATAAGTTGTAAAGAAAGCAATCTTACTTCCTTTCTGTTCCTTGCTATTTGAGAGTACTGATTTCTATGAAAGATGAAAGAAGACTGACTAAAAAATGTCTTCTATTTTATCAGTAATTAAAATTATTAGTGTAGCAAGGGCAGTGCTTGGACATCATTTTATAGTAAACTCCTAACTTGTCCAGTAGAGTCTTTCTTCTACAGGAAAAAAAATAATGAATTGAGAGGTCTTTTATTGTCCTTGTGGTCTTGCTTTTTCAAAATGTAAATTACTAGAACTCGAAATCCCATAAATACAACAATTCAGACAAAGAAAAGAACATCCTACAGAGGGTGTATTTACTCTACATAGTAAATTTGCAGTTAATCTTGTATTAAAAAATGCTCATGGAGTATAGTCATCCTAGCCTAGTTTGGATGTGGTATTTAGTTCAGCACTTTATAAGTGCTTTTTTTTTTCAACACTTTATAGGAACATATAAAACTGAATAGAAGTAACTTACATTGTTCATACTGCCTTTTACATACCACTATTTTTTATTTCTAAATTCTTCCTCTACGGGTATTCTCTCACTGGTTGACCCCATTTATAGTTTCCCTCTCTATATGCATAACATTGTTTCACAATTAAAGCTGAATTTAGTTCCTTCTCTGCAATAACAATGGGTGTTTTTTCATTTACTTCTGAACTATTTCTGTCAAGCTAAAAGAGAAAAATAAAAATGATGATAAGCTGCAAGAACAATAGACCAAAAAAATGGACAACATTTATGGTTATAATACTTGCTGGAAAATCTGAGCAAGGGCAATGGAGAAATCAGAAATAAAGCAGGATGCCAGCCACCTGCTTGCAAAATTTGGCATGAAAATGTAAATGTGAGTTATAAAATTCTGAGTAGCATATTTAAGACTGGACTGTTGCCAGATGTTTTTCTCAGCTAAGCACAATATGAAGCAATATTGATGTCTAGTAGGCAGATCCCAAGCTCCTTTCTATTTTTCTTTCCATGATAGAGATACCTTAGTTTACATGGATATATAAAAGGTGCCTCTAGTGATTAACATTTCCATGAATGCAGGTTTTGATCCTCTTCCTGTACACTTTAAAATGGAAATGTGGACTTAAGCAGATTATTTAAAAGACTTGGGTAGTTAGCCCAGGTAATTTTATTTTTTAACATAGAGCAAAGAACTGCCTTCACATAGGGAATGTACCCATGTATTCATCCCCTTATTCTTAAGAAGGAAAGTCATGGATTTCAGGGGCTGGCAGGTAATCTTCAACACATTCAGTTAAAAAAAAAAACCAACAACCTACCAGAGGGTACTTCCTTGGGCTGAGATATGACTGGATGGCTTTGTACTGAGCCAGAATCACCTGGCTGGTTTCCAGAATGGGGCACAACTGTGATCAAATGATCCTAAAGCTATAGAGAAACATCAAGAATGGGGTGAGGAGAGGGGGGGGGGAGGGTAAATGAAAAACTTCTGCATTGTATCAACATACAGTACTATACACAGCACCAAATATCAAACCATTAAAGCATTGTCTTGTTACCAGTAGTGCACTGCTTCATATCCAGCATGAAATGAACACTGTTCACATACAGACGCTGCTTTGTGCTAAGGGGTAACCAACATATTACAATTAATCAAAACTGCCTGTACATCCAGTTCAAAAGATGGAGATACTATTGAAACCAATCTGACACGGGATCGTATTCTTTTATTGCTGGTAATTTCCATATTGTCCCTATTAAAAAAAAAAAAGAGAGAAATGAAAATGTTGGAGAGCGGCGTGTCGGAGGTTTACGAACAGCAAGTTAGACAATTTCTTTTAGTCTATGAATTTTGAAAGATCCACTGAAGTATCACCAATAAGCCTGCATCAATTTAGCAGCTTTATGCAGAACTAACAGCTAAATCTGTTTTTTTTCATAGCAGAGCATGAGACAATTTACCTGCTCATAGCCATAAGGCCTCTGCTGCTGAGCGGATGGGCCCGTCTGGGAAGCTCTGTAACTCCCATATTGCTGCCCCTGTCCTTGTTGGTAGCTGGAATACTGTGAAGAAGCTCCTTGTGCAGGACCTGGGAAGACAGAGGAAAATGTCACCACATCTTGATTTGATCAGGGGTGTTCATGTAAAGCAAGAACAGTTGCAGATCTATAAGATGTGCAGGAGCCCTGAGAACCCAGGCAGTCACCTCCTACAACACTTAGAGGGAAGGCAAAATAAGGCAAAAGTGTATTTTCCAAGTTTTTTTCCAAAGAAAAAGGGATTCAGGCTGGTATCATAACAGTCTGGAACACAATGCTATATTCATGTATGTTACTGCTCAAAATCTCTTTACATGCTGTGCTCTTTAGCCAGTTTTGGTATGTGGATGCCCAAAATTAATCATTAATTTACAGCATATTTTATCTCAGGATGAAGGACTGCAAACACCTGCCCAGCCAGTGATAGTTTTCTTACCATATCCTTGCTGTTGTCCTGGGTAACTTTGTTGATTTGGGTATTGCTGCTGGGAATATGTTTGCTGTTGTGCAGCTCCCTGTTGGTATCCTGCCTGCTGCTGGCTGTACTGAGAATTTCCTAAAGCAGGGAAAATTGAAACAGTTTGGTTACAGGTGAGGAAGGTGTTTCACTGTTATAGGGAAAATAAAGGCATAAGGAGCCTTGGCCTGGGACTCACAGACAAGAAATCTTTTCAAAAACAGATGATTGGATTTTGACAATCAGGATGTTTATTTCTTTTCAGTTCTTTTGAACAGAAATGTTTATTTATAGACATCACTAACAAACAAACAGAAAGACCACTCATCTAGTTGTTACTGCTGGTTTTTTTTTAAATACCTATGGTGAAAATTCTCCTTGCAGTATCCTGAAACAATAAAATTAACAAAGACTACAGGGATGACTTTGCTTTCCCTAAATGCCACCTTGCTGTATCATGATTAAGTTAATGATCATGTTTTTCTGTTAATCTAGAGTTCAGATTTCTTAATGGGATCACTGAATTTACTGATGTAGTACTGCTGAGAGTCTTTCAGTGGCAGAATTGCAAACTCATAGTAGTGACAATTTTCAAAGATGAGTTTCATTTCAACCATTGTTTTTCACAATTTGTAAGGTGAATTAAGTAAGATTTTAAAAAATTATTGTCCAGTACACTTGTTTACTTTAGAGAAATTTCCATTTACAGCTGCCACTTTTTTCCCTGTTTTCCCTAAACCCTCTTTTTAACTGCAGTGCATTAGTTTACCTTTGTTAGCACAACCTTTTGCTTTAATACAGCCATTTTTATTTGTAAGTGTAGAGGATACTGATATCCTGGAATTCTTTTCTTTTACTGCAAAAAATGTTCAATATCCATAGCTACAATTCCACCTGGCTCAGCAGTAATTAAGGATCATTTTTCTAATGAATATGTTAGTGATCCCACAAGGCTGCACAAAACCATACAATTAATACAGTTACTGACATGAGACTGTGTACACATGTAGATTTGCTATAAAAAAATCCTATAAATAGCTAAATTCTATTTCCTGGACACTCCTTAAGTATTAGCTAAGTTGCAGTTAGTGATGCAGAAGCTGCAAGTCATATTTTACATTTCCAGACGTGTTTTATCAGTATTTTAGGGCATTAAAGCTTCACAGGGACTGCCAATAGATGTTCTTACCTCCTTCATAATAGTGTTGTGTAGAATCATCAAATGACCTGTCATAGCTCTGCTCAGTGTAGGATGACTGCTGATAGGCATAATCACCATGTCCTACAAGGAACCACAGAGATTTATCAGAAACAGTGTTCATACAGCTACAGATTTATCACTGAAGGGTATAATAGCAAGCTGCTAGTTCACAAAAATGAGGCTAAGAGCAAATACAGACCCCTCAGGTAGGAAGTCAAAGACAAAGTCACACCTATGGATCAATCTCTTGCATTTACTCATCCAAACTTGGCTTTGTGCCCTTTGTGGAGCTGCTAGGATAGCAGGGTGCCCTGATGTGTATATTTGTGTATTAGGCTCCCATGCTTTGGGATTAGAATTTCCAAGCATTTAAATTGGAAGTGAACTGCCACAGGTTTGCCAGGTCCTTGGATGGGGCTTCATCAGAATCAGAGGGCCCAGAGCCCAGAGCCATTACCATCTGGGTAGTACTGCTGGTTCATGGGTTCTGAGGAGCCTTGGCCATGACTGTACTGTTCACTGTAATATTCTTCCTGACCCATGTACTGCTGTGAGGAACCTGCAAGGAAAAGGGAAGAGAAAGCCAACTCAGACCATGGACTCCAAAGGAGTGGGTTTTACCCTTATCTAATTAATTTTTAAAAGAAAACAGTGTTTAAATCTGGATATGTCAACAAGCTGTGTATGTTGAGAGCAGTTTCGAAGATGTTTTGCCCAGTAGATAAAGGCAATAAATCTGCATTCTCAGAAAAATCTGGTTGAAATTGAAATTACACAATGATCAGGAGCATGTCCTGAAACCACTCAATTCTGTGCCAATACCAAAAGTAGTGGCTACATTTAATCTTCTGATCGGAGTTATTAGAAAGCCCAGAAAGGTATTCCATGCCCAAGAACACAGAATTAAATATATTTTAATTAATGAGGTAATCTGTTTCTTCACAAAATTCAGTTTATGTTAGAATCAGTCCAGCAGCTTTATTATCTCTTAGAACTGTTTCCATAGAGGTCTTAGAGCATGTTAGTTATCCTCTGGTGTTTTCCTTTCCTTGGCCTAATTTTTCATACTAATTGCTGGCAAACTACATCTTCATTGCAGAAATGTATTTCTTGTTAACTGTGTCATGTTACAGCTGATCCAATACCACCTGAAAGAACTGCAAAGATTCCCAGTGGCTTGAGCGAGCTGCGTATCAATTTATTCATCTTTTCTTTAGAGACATAGGATCCCTTTTGGACAGAATTATTTTTCCAAACTCCTGAAATAATTAAACAGCTAAATCTTGAAAATAGAACATCTGATTGTCATGATACTTCCATTTGAGATTTCCTGTGTTCCTGGATGTGATTCCCTATCCATCTATGGGAGTTGCAAATTTTGTTGACTTCCCTATCCCCCCAGCACGGGCTGAATATCACTGTTCTAACCCTAATTCTCTCAATAATTTAATAACAGATTTTACCTTGCTGTGAAGCTCTGTAGGGGCCCATGGGCCTCTGCCCCATCATGCTGTTGCCTTGGTTGCTCTGACTCATCATGGCAATGGAGGACTGGCCCTGGTAGTGCTGGCTCCCTCCTTGGGCAGAGTTGTAGTGGGATGTTGCTGCTTGTTGGTGCATCATGGAGACTGCAACACACATGGAAAATTCTGTTTTCTAAAAGGAGGCATCAGTTCTCTCCCTGCTCTCTTTGGAAGGAAGTTCAAACTTGCAACCAACACGCACCCTGATAATTCTGTGAATTTTCCACAGGGGGAGATGTTTTCCTACTGCATATTTTAACTCTCCTGCACTGTGATGCAGATAGGATGTTATTACATGGTCAGTTCTTGCCAGGTGCTTCAGTCAGACTTTTAAAAAATACATCTAGAGTCACAGAATCATAGAACAGGTCTCATCTAGCTTTGATTATTGTCAGTTTATTTAAAAGAATGTAATCATTATTACAGTAGGATTAAAGAAAGGAAGAAGAACTGATATTTGTTCCTTCCTGACTAATTCACTGCTGCATTTCTTTTTTAATCAACTCTCTTCTATTTGAATCTTACTATAAACCTGGTGATTATACAATTTAAATAAACTGACATTCTAGGATTTATTTGATCCCTAAATTTCATATTGTTGGAAAGAATTCTTAATCACTGGACATCCCATTCCATGCTCATTAGTAAACATTTTCACAAATGAATAGCTTAATTCTGAGTTGTCTGCTGGTCTCTCTGTGCCCTGCAAGCAGTATGAAGTACCAATAAAATAACAAAAAAGGGGTAGTAACATGCAAATAATAAATGTGTAGGATTTTTTGGCAGGCTCTCTCAGGCAGGATCAAGGTGCTCCTCAGATCCTTCCCACGGCTGTGGGATTTGCTGCCAGGGGCTATCAGACAGTGCTGCTGTACTTTTAGCCAACTCATTTAGCCAGCTCATTGCTAACCAGAGCAAGTCAGTGTAAATTAAAGCAAGCCTGAAACTGCCCTGACTTCCAGTGGTGTCTGACACCTTGACATCCAGAGATGTCTTTGAGCTTTCCTTTGCCTCTCGCCTGTTTGCCGCCGTCTACGGGGAAATATTTACAGAAGAAATTCATGCCTGGTGAACACCCCTGAGGTCACTGCAAAGCCAAGCTGAGCCAGAAGGGAGGAAGAGGGAGTTTACCTGGATTAGACTGCATGTTGATGTTTGTTCGAGAGACGTAATTGCCTATTGACCCCTGGCCTTGCATTGGCACGTTCTGAGATGCAGGCACTGTGTGGCTGTAGCCAGGCCCGGTCCCGTGGCTGCTGACAGTCATACTCAGAGAGGTGGTGGGCATAGTGTTCTGGCCTGACTGCTGCATAGACACGTGGTTAGGACCTGGAAAAATTAGAAAGAGAGCAACAAGAAATTCCGTGCGATTGTTGGCGTTGTAGAGCGAGTATTGAAGCCCTTGCGGCCCTCCTGGAATACCTGGTGATAAGGCAAAACTAAACAAACAAACAAAAAAATCTGAATTATCAAAATCCTCTGTTGTCTACAGACAAAGTCAAACTGCCTGCTGCACAGGCAGAGAGATCAGCCTCTTCCTGCAGCCACATCCAGGCTGTAGGGAATTGCAGACAGGAAGAATCCACAGCAGTTCCCCAAAACCAGTTCCTCCCAGGCAGCAGACCAACAAATGCCAGTCGTGTCCAGACACTCCAGAAAACACAGGGGCTGGGGAAACATCCCAGCTTCCTGAAATTTGTCTTTTCCTTCCTCATGTCCTGCTCCTCTTCCCCCTTCACACAGATGGGGACATGGGGAAGGCAGAGCTGTGGCTGTAAATACTTTTATGAATGAGGTTTGGACAGTTATTTCATTGGGTGTTGTTAATGATTGTGTGTATTGTTTTCTATCTAAATTCATCTCCATTGTTGTCAATCTAAATCTAGACACAATGGAAGGCATGCAGGAACCTTTAGAAGAGACAGAATTATGTTGTCATGCTTAGGTCATAATTTTATAATTCACAATTAATAAGTGTATCTAGAACCTCTGAAAAACATGTCCAATTCTCTTAGTACAAACCTCATTAATGACACTTCATGCTATTTTTAGACATGAAAATGATAGAATTTACTGTAGATTATTGTATTTTCTTCTGATGGAGATGCAAGCAGCATTTTCAACATGAGATAGGGAGAGCCAGCTCTACTGAAATGAGTGGAGCCAGGTCAGTGTTGCCCTACAGAGACCTAGCCCTGTGTTTCCCTGTAAGACTGAAAAGAGAGATTCTTAGTGACACAAAACAACGTTTTGACCAATTTATAATCCTTATACTAGGTAATAAATCTTTCAAAAGGAAGTCCCAGGTAAATGTAGGAAGTTCACTTCACAATCTGTAGCTGTTTAAAGGAGGTACCTCATCCATTAGTTTAAAAGGCACCATCACTTCACCACAAATACATTTTTTAAAAGTCAGAAGTAATTTCATGGCTTGCATCTGCTCCTGAGTCCCCCTGCCAAGGTCTCTGATTTTACAATCAGATATTTCTATTTATAGAAACTGTTTTCTCCCTCTGACACTCAGAGAAAGGCTCACAGAAACAAGGACTGACTAAAGAATTGGGAACTACAAAATAAATAAAAAGATTACTCATGCTATCAAATGCAGAATTAAAAAGATGTATTTCTAATAGTTTCTTTTTAGTTATATGAACAAAAGAAACAGACCAGGTATATTATGTTGTTCATATGAAATGTGCAGACTCTTTGGTTACGTGGTACAACCTCTGCAAGCTTCTGTAGAGGACAAAGACTGAGGCAGCATCAAATTATTTTGAAGAAGAGACATGTCCTGGGAGGTCTTTGCAACCTAAAAGCTTGGTTGTGTGATTACCCATGCAAGCAATTCCATTTTACCCCGGCCAACCCCACCACCTTCAAGAGAAAAATACCACAGTATATGGATTTTCTTAGGAAAAAGTTGGATGCGTTTTTACTCGGTGATTTTCACGATGCATTAAAAAAATAATAATAATAATTTAAAAATTAATTTTTCTACAGAAACACTGAGCAGATTAGAGTCCTTGCAGAAGCCAACATCACGACTGACCGTAGCCATTTTGTGATGATTCCAGCCTCTGCCTGAAATCCCCATATGCCTGAAAGGTGAGTTAGGAGAGGGCTTTTACAGCTCTGCAAGTATATTCTGCATTAATGATTTTGTTGCCAAGCAACAGCAAAGCAGCACAAAGGGGACTGGAGCTCACCATTGCTGATCTGACTCTGCATGAGGGAGGAAGGAGGGAGGCCCGTCCCGATTGCATCACTGAGATTGCTCTGGGAATGGAGAGATTGGTTGGATGCACTCTGAGTCATTCCTCCCGGGCCCAAGTTTATGTTTTGCGTTGGTGGCTGCAAATAACAAGGAGGAGAAGCAAAATTTTCGTTAGGTTTCAATTAGAATAAAAATAATCACCCCTGATTTCACCGGAGGGACTAAAATCTGCCTCAGCTCGCTGTGTGCTTCCTTCACTTTTGGGGCTTAAACCTTTCTTCAAGGTTTGAATGCCACCCAGCATGTTGTAGAGAAGCCAGCAGTGGAGATCTTAAAATTGTGCTTATAATAAAGTCTGGCCTCTCTGCCCATTTTTCCATCCTTAGATGAATTTCTTTTTGTGCTGGTCAGAAAATAACTGCTGGGGGGATTTGCTTGAGCAAAGGTAATACAGAAGGGTGTTGACAAACTGAGCTTTATCAAACATAAAGCTGTGTTATGTGTGATACCTCCAAAATCAAGGCACTTAGCAAGAATATCTTACTGTCAGGGATCAGTAACAGAATCAAAGAACATTTATTTCCCTCTGGCACAGTAAATGATCTGATGGTAACACTGGTACTTACAGCAGGAAGCAAGGACTGCATATTCTGGTTAGAATCTGCTATTGTTGCCAAGTAAACCAGGTTTCTGTGCAAGATTTGTTGGTATCTACAGAATAAGGAGTAAAGCTTATTTGGAAAGGGTTAAAAATACAGAAAATTCCAAACCTTTTTTTTTTCTTTTTTTTTTTTTTTTTTCTTTTTCTATTTACGAATTATTAGTTAAATTATATTAGATGGCTTTTCATCTGTCATAATAAACAGCAATAGTAATGCCCTGTATCTATGCTGTTATGCTTTCCATCAAGGAAAAATGTGTTCAAAACATCTTTTACAAATGGGCAAGCTTGGGGTAAGGGAGAGGTATAATACACTCTCTTTTTAAAGCACTTTGATGTGAAGCTGGGACCTCAGTTTTTGAGTGCTGACAGATGGTCAGCTGCTCTAAATATTACCCCCTTTTTCTCCTTGTTCATCAGAGAATGCAGGGTCCCAGAGGTGATGAAATTCCTGAACTCCAAAACCCCAAACCTATTTGTCCTCCCATCAAGCTGAGAAGAACAAGATTTTTTCAAGAGTGCTCTAGCTGGAGTGTTTACTCATGTAAGCACCACCAGAATCATTTCTGCTTCTTCACAGTTGTCAGGAAACTGGAAAAGCTCATAACAAAGATCAGGAGGGCATGCAAAGAAAACCAGCAGCTGTCCACTGAGCAAAGAGCTCAGCTTGTGGAAACAGGGAGGCTTCCAAGAAGGTGAGAGAAAATATTTTTTATCATGAGCTTTCTTCTGATAAAGGCTGGAAACTGGGGAAAGTGGCAAAAATGAAGCCAGAATGGTGACATGAGTTCTTCAGCAAAGGTCTCTTTTTCAGACATTTTTTTTTTGAGAGTACAACATTCTGGGTTTATCCCTGTAACTTCCCCTTTCATGGAGCAGGTTGGCTATTTTTCCTGACTGGGATTTAATGCCTGAGGTTCATAAAAGCATTTTGCTTTCAATATCAGGAATAGTAAGTAGTGACACTAACGTGAGTCTACATGCACATTGTTTTAGACATAGAAAGTAACAGTGCTGATTCTTAACATTTAATCACTTTCTGATGAAAATGGGTTAAATTTGTTGCCAATTCTACTTGTGTTTCATCAATCTGTGGTCTAGTAATCATAATTGCTTACAATTGTTGTAATAAATTATTTGTTTCAAATACTGTAATACTAAAATAATAGTGAGAAAACATCTCTGTCCAAAAGCAATACCCATGTCTTAATACAAGTGAATTGAAAAAAAAAAAAAAAAGTCATTTTTTCTCAGTGATCACTGAACAGAACTGTTTACAGGACCGTTCTTGAGCAAAATAAAACACCAAGACTTTCTAACACACTCTAAAACTCATCATACTCACTGAGTACATTCTGCAGTTTTCCCCTTGCTCTGATAATCCATAATACATTGTATTAGGTGGTGATTTTCATCTAGCATCTGCATGAAAGAAATTTAATCAAAGCATGTTACTGTGAGAATCACATTAAAGTTCTGGTTTTGTGACATTCACCCTTCTGGGCAGTGGATGCTGTTTTGGGCAGTTTTGTTCTATCAGGATATTCTGAAGTATCTACAGGTGACTTCATTGAGCCCCAATATTGTGTTTTTCAAATCAATCATTTATGAACAGTTCTCTATAAAGGACCTGTACCCAACACAGAATATTTAATGGACTTATTTTTTGCTCCCCAAATGACACACAGATTTTTATGCTGAAGAAGGAAAATGCTTTCCCTATCAAATACCTCTGCCTCATTCTGAAGTATCACCCAACCCTTTCCAGAACTTCAGATTCACTCACATGCCTACTTTCAAATCAGAAACAGACTTACAAGGAATTTAATCCTACAAGTTTTCCTGCACAGGACTAGCATATGCAGAATACTGAACCTGAGGAAGCACAAAATTTGTATTTACTGGATCTACTGAGCCCACATTTAAGAGAATCACACTCCAATATGTCCTTCGGGGTGATTCAGTTCGAATACTTAAAATGAAAACACAGAGTAATTATGTATCAGTTAATTTATGTGTATCAGTGGCTGCCAGCTTGCTTCCTTTAAGTTAATTCTTGTGATTGAATTTTTCCAAGATCAGAGCTGCTGGAGAAAATGATGAGACCTTTATTTATTGAACTTATAATACAATTAAGAGCTTAAAATATCACTTGTTTTGTTTAGAAGTTCATATACAATACTTTGTCTCTTTCTCCCAGCTTTCTGGTGAATGCAGCAAGCTTTCTGCAGGGGGGTGAGTGGAAAAACAACACCAGTATTTAGAAATTTAGATTTGCCTCTGAGCATATCACTCTGTAATGTAGTTTGTAGGTACTGATGCTGCTAAGTGCTAAGACTGGGCCTTTGAAACACTGGGTCATCAGGATAGAAGGACTCTTGAGGAAAGAATAACTTGTTTTTATGTAAGAGAAATGTGAACTAATTGGTGCAGGTATGTGTTCTAATCAGGACAAAGTCACCATGCAGACCAAGGGCTAAATTAGAGGAAAACGAGCAGAAAATTAATTTCGATGCAGAGAATCTTAGAATCATAGAATTGGCTGGGTTGGAAGGGACCTCAGAGCTCATCAAGTCCAACCCTTGATCCACTCCCCCCGTGGTTCCCAGCCCATGGCACTGAGTGCCACATCCAGGCTCTTTTGAAATAGCTCCAGGGATGGAGAATCCACCCCTTCCCTGGGCAGCCCATTCCAATGTCTGAGCACCCTCTCCAGAAAGAAATTCTTTCTGATGTCCAACCTAAACCTCCCCTGGCACAACTTGAGACCTCTTGTGCCCTCTTGTCTTGCTGAGAGTTGCCTGGGAAAAGAGCCCAACCCCCCCCTGGCTCCAACCTCCTTTCAGGGAGTTGTAGAGAGTGATGAGGTCTCCCCTGAGCCTCCTCTTCTCCAGCCTCAACACCCCGAGCTCCCTCAGCCCTTCCTCACAGCACTTGTGCTGGATCCCTTCCCAGCCTCCTTGCTCTTCTCTGGACCTGCTCCAGCACCTCCAGCTCCTTCCTGAGCTGAGGGGCCCAGAACTGGACACAGGACTCAAGCTGTGGCCTCCCCAGGGCTGAGCACAGGGGCAGAATCCCTTCCCTGGACCTGCTGGCCACGCTGTTCCTGATACAGAGACCTCCAAGATCATCCAGTCCAACCTTTGACCAACACCTCAAGCTACCACTAAGCCAATTTACACTTGCAATCCACCCAGTCCCTCCCTTAAGAACTCAGCTTGTCCTGCTGCTTGCTTAGAATTTCCAAGTTGATCTGAACTTTGCTGGACACCCTTGTCCATCCCAGGCTCTGACTGCTGCATAAGCAAAGAATATAAACCCATCCTTTTCAGTTCCCACAATGGATATCACTGACAATATTTTTGCATTCAGCTAAGATATGTACTCAACAGTAAGATCCCAAGCAATATTACAGGTATCTTCATCAGAAAAGGGCTTCTACAATTAGCTGAAGAATGTTTTGCCTACTGAAAAGTAATCAGGAACAGCTCTTTTCCTAACTTACTGGGAAAAGAACCAAGTTCTGATCTCCATTACACAGAAGGAACTGAAGTTTGCTGCCCTGCAAGTGCTGTCTGATGAATTATTTTAAAGAATCTCCATCACTGCTGTCTTGTCAAAAGGTCCTACATCCTTCATGTTAAACTTATTATAGGATTAATTGGTACTAGAATACTAACAGCTTTGAAGAACTATAAAAACGGAGTCAATAAATAAAAGTAAGCTTTATATATGCCATAAATACAAATAAAAATAATCCTGTTTTTTAGTGGAACTGGTGTTTGAAAAAGCTCATTTTTATGAGGATTTTTTGAGTTCCTAGCCCAGCACCTGCTCCTTCTCTCCCTGCCCTGTTCCTACACTTGACTGTACAGCCCTGTGCCTGCAAACCTCATCCTCAGCATCACCACTCATCCAAAGAAAATCCCTGCCAACAGCCCAACAGGTGACAGTCCTGAAGTTAACAGGTCAGTACCTGAGATGGAAAAGGTTTTTATACATTCCTGATAAAGAAATAACATTTTGAAGCTTCCGTAAAGTTTATACATAGCAAAAAAGGAAAGGGCTGGGGAATCAAACTGAAGATACTTTGTCTGCCTTTTTCCTGTGGATCAAGTCATGGTTTTAACCACAAACAATCTGAATTATGAAATTCTCTCCTAACCCAAACCAACCTGGAGGTAAAAGAAAAACTTATCCACCGAGTCTGAGATATTTTAGTATTTAAACTTCAATGGTTCACAATACTGCATGTGCTGCAAGAGCTGCACAAAATGGGATGAGTTTACAGTCTCCTGAGACCCAAGTCACCTCTTCAGTCTCTCACAGCAGTTTGCTCTGTCTTAATCTCTGCTCAGTCACAGTCTAACACCCAGGTGGGTTTTTTCCCCCCAAGAAGAATTCAGAAACTGGCAGCAGACAATGTTTTATCTGCAAACCCCACTGCTAACCAGCCCAAAGCAGTAACACTTCTTCATCAGTCACAAGTTACAAATGGACCACCCAGAACACGGACCAGTCGGGTCCAGCACCCCCCACAACTCCACCTGAACCAAACCCCTGTGAGGTGGGAAACATGCAAAAAGCACCAGGGTGAAGCACAAATGACAAACAGCAGGCAAAGTAAAAAACATGCATCTTCTCCATGGCCATTTCCAGCCTCCTCCACCTTCCTCAGGAGGAAAGGGTGTCGGGCATCTCTGCGTGGTCCCTGCCACACAGGAAACAATAACTTCCCAAGTAGGATCCCTCTGCTTTGGCCTCCACATGAGACCCATGTGCAGATCTCCTCTCCAGAGAAAAATCTTGCAAAACCTTTGTTTTTCACGAAACACGAATAAACACATCACAAATAATAATAATAATAATAGTACATTAAAAATACCAATGATTGGTGCTCCCTCTACCTTCTGCGAGACTAAAATTCTGCATCCAAATACAATAGAAAACTCAGTATTTTCATTTATTTTTTTAAGATTATTTTGGGGGGACCAGCAGCTGACATGCCACCAGAAATCAATCATACATTTGCAGATTTTATTGCAATTCCCCAATGCGTTATTGGGGAATTTTCCCCTCTGCCAGCAGCAGATAACGTGCCGCCCTAATTTTATTCCCCAAGTCCTTCTCCCGCTCTCTCTTTGCAGTGATCTGAACACCTTTGCTTTGTTCCACCTCCTCCTCCTCCTCCTTCCCCCACCTCTCTCTCCAGCTGTCCATCTTTGCAGCTCTCGCTAATTCACCAGTTTTCCTGATCTCCCTAGAAATAAGCCTCCTTCCTCGGCTACAGGAGCACGGAGGGGAAGAAATGTCTAAAATTGTCTGTATAAAAGCATGCTTTTTTACCTTCTGGATAGTTTGCTGGGTGACCTCCCCTTTGCCTCTTGGGCGAGCAGAAGCAAAGGCAACCGACATGGTGGTTGTTTTTTTTTTTTTTTGTTTTTTTTTATGGTTTGGTTTTTTTTTTTAGTTGTTTTTTTTCTTTTTTTTTTTTTTTTTTTTTTTTAACGTGTCTATAATATATTGGTTCCAGGCTCTAATAATATTGTTATTATCTGGCTGCTATTGCCGTGCACAGATTCTCCGCAGTGCACGGGGAGGGGAGCCGCCGCAGATGGTACGATCTGCGCCCCGCAATCAGCCGCGGGCACCGCACCGCCCGCCGGCCACGCACCTCCCTCGCCCCCCAATGCCCCCTCCCCGCTGCCTCAGGGCGGGGAAGGGGCGGCGGGGATTTGGGGAAGGGGCGGGATGCGGCCTCCGCCTCCCCCTCCGCCTCCTCCCCGCCCGCCGCACATGGTGCGGCCCTGCCGCGGGGCTTCCTGGCGCAGCCGAGCGCCGGCTCCTCGCTGCGCCAACTGCGTAGCGCCCGAGCAGCGCGGGATGCGCTGCGCGGAATGCGTAAGGAGAGGCTCAGTACGCAAATAGCGTAGCTGCCCCCCCCTCCCTACCCCCACCGTGACTCTCGCTGGGTGCAGCGTACGGAGATGGCGTAGGGGGCGCTGTTGGCGTAGGCCGGCATGGCGCGGGCTCCGGAAGCGAGGGGCGGGGGGATGAGTGTGCTGTTTTGAGGGAGGCGGCTGGTTCCGGCCCCGCGGGGACGCACGGGCGGCAGCCATGAGCTACGACCGGGCCATCACCGTCTTCTCCCCGGATGGACACCTCTTCCAAGTAGAGTACGCCCAGGAGGCGGTAAAGAAAGGCTCCACGGCGGTGAGTGAGTGAGGGAGGGAGCGAGCAGCGTGGCCGCGCCGGGCCGGGTGGCTGAGGGGAGGCGGGCAGCGGGCCTGCCACTCGCCCTGTCCCCTTCGCCCTGTCCCCCGGCTTCTCGATCCCCTCCGGGACGGGGTGGTCCCTCAGGGCTGCCGAAGGGGTGATCTCCTCCAGAGAGGTGTCCCCGGGCTCGGCACCGGGGCTGGAGCTGAATGCGGAGGGGCCGGCGGGGTGCCGGGAAAGCTCCGGCTGTGATTCAGGCCGCTGCTGTGGGGTTTTGTGTTTTTAGGGAGGAAATGTTGGGGATTTTGTGCATTGAGCCATTGAACGCCAGGCCCGGTGCAGTGATTGCAGCGGGAGGAGTGGGTGGGTGAGTGGGTGGTCCCGGGGGTCCCACGGGAGGAGCATCCCTGGTGCCTGGCCCTGCCTGGACACATCCCATGGGATTTAGGGAACGGCAGTAAAGGAGACACAAAGGTAGCTTCTTGGCTCCTAGCTCCCAGTTTTCCCAAACTTTTTCTCAATGAAGGTCCTGTTTGGTTTTTGGTTTTTTTTTGCCTTGGGGAGGGGCAAATAGTAATTCCCAAATTAGCAAAATACCCAGAAGAAAATTTACTGCCTTTGGGATGAGATTAAACTCAACAAGACTTGGTGCCAAATAAGCTTGGCTTTATTTTTTTTCCCCTCCCAGAAATTAAAACCCCTGTAACCGTGGAGCTAACGTGCAACACAATCTACCTGTGCCTTGTCTCGTAGAATTGTAGGATGGTCAGAGTTGGAAAGGACCTTAAAGATCACCCAGTTCCAACTCCCCTGCGTGGGCAGGGACACTTTCCACTAGATCAGGTTGCTCAGAGCCTCATCCAGCCTGGCCTTAAATGTTTCCAGGAATGGAGCTCCCACAACTTCCCTGGACAGCCTGTTCCAGAGTCTCTGTTTGGTTCAGTTCAATGGTTTTGGAAACATCTGCAATACACTAACAGCAGGGCCACCCTGTAAAACCAAATTGTTCCCATCCCCATCTGAAAAGTAGTGGGAATAAGCGTGAAACATCAATTTCTTCTTTCCTCCCTGGTGCTGAAAATGGTACATGAAAAGTATGAATTGGAACATTAAGGCAGCAAGCTGCTGGCAAGCTGCTTGGAGTGTTTGGTTTGGTATTAAGTGTTTTGGGTTCTGACTTGAGCAATACCAGTGGACCAGTTGTAGTGGTACTTTTGTTGCCAATCCTGCTTCTGTGGCTGCAGAAATGGGACTGCTGGTATTGGGAGGAGTTGGGAAAGCACTTGGTAAGAGGGGTGGGAATGTGTGTGTTGGGAGCCACATGAATTTAAATTGGTATAAGCTGATAATGAAACTGCACCCTGGAATCTAATGCAATTTTTGTTACATCAGTCCTTTCTCCAGGCTGTGGCAATAGGTATTAAAACACTGATGTCAAGTTGAAATCATGTTTACAGTTTGGGATTTTTATTTCTTTTTTTTTTTTTCCTTACTCAGTAAGGTCTGCAGCTGCTGGGTTTGCTGGGCTTAGCTTAACTTTGGTTTTTTCCTTCTTTTGATGCATTGAAGGTTGGAGTAAGAGGGAAGGATATTGTTGTTCTGGGTGTGGAAAAGAAGTCTGTGGCAAAACTTCAGGATGAAAGAACTGTACGAAAGATCTGTGCTCTTGATGACAATGTCTGCATGGCTTTTGCAGGTATGTGATCCCTTCAGGGTTTTTGGAAGTTCCTGAAACACTTTTGGGTATGTTTATGGATTATGAGAATGTAAATACTTAGCATAACTGGCTGAGGACTCTGGGAAAGGAGTGTGTGTCTTTCCATAATTGCTTATTCTATTGTTGAAGTTAATCAGGTCCTCTAGGTTTAATGTGAGGATGAAAACTGAGAACTGGTGTGTCATTGGCACAGATAAATCTATACTTATACAAATATATATTTCATTTTTTAATATTTACTCAATACATGTTCTATTTGAGTTATATATATTTTATATAAAACATATTATCAATACATATTGCAGGAGCTAAAAGAGACATTTGTCAGTTACAGGGACCTTTTCCCACATGCATCAAGCCAAAAAGCCAAATTTTACCATCTTGCATTTAAAAAAATGTTCTCCATTCAAGTTCAGAAGGCTCCTTCTGAATGAACAGCTCTGGATTTGAAACATGAATATTCAAGCTCCACATTCTTCCTGTTCCAAATGCCTGACTTTTCATTGTTGAAAGCTTGAAGAGGAGGCATGAAAATTTTTAAAACCACAATGTAAATGGAGATAAAATGTATTTCAGGAGGTTTTTTCCTCTCCTCAGGTAGCTGAGAATCTTTGTGTCAGTGTTGGTAATGCTTTAGGGGGAGGTCTGATTTAACCAGGAAAAAAAATAGGAGTTTTTTAGATGTAGTGTACAGGGGTGATAGGCTCAGCTGCCTTGGTTCCCTAGCTAAGTGTAGTGATATATGCACTTGAGTTCACAAGCTTGAAGAAAAAAATCTCTACTAGAAACAAGGCTGTCAATTCAGAATGTTACCAGTAGCTGAAAAGTGAAGTAAGAAATAAACCCAACACGTGTGAGAACAGAGGTTGCTTTGTTGGTTGCTGTTAGATGGAAAGCTGTCACTTGTCAGCCCCATTCTCATTACCTGCTTCAAAACAACACATGTTGGGCATCAAACTCAAACATCAAAGCTTGAAACTAAATCCTCAACTTATTTTGGTACATTAACTTCTTTCTGTTGCTTTAGAAATGCTTGTCTTGCTCAGCAAACCTGGGTGAGTGGGAGCTCTCTTTTCCCTTTCCCATTGCTGTCAGCACTGACCTTGAGAGCCCTTTTGGGGCAAGAGGAGTTTGTTTTATTTGTGCCAAGGGTCTGGAGCAGGGAGCTGAGGATCCACTGTCATTTCAGGGCTGACAGCTGATGCCAGAATAGTTATAAACAGAGCTCGTGTGGAGTGCCAGAGCCACAGGCTGACTGTGGAGGATCCTGTCACCGTGGAGTACATCACACGTTACATTGCCAGCCTGAAACAGGTATGTTGGAGCACTGAAAAAATGCTCCTGATGCTGAAAAAACTCTCCTGATGCACAGGGCTGGGGGACTGAGTGTGAGAAATGCCTGTCCTGGCCTTGCTCTACTCAGCTGGTGAAAATCAGCATGACAAAACACACCGTGGGTGTTTGTTTCAAATAGGGAGGGAGTAATAAAAGAGGAGGATTGATTACTGTTTGGTTTTTTTCCTGAAGATGAAGAAATTAATTAGTACTTGTAAAGACTGCATAATTACACTCGTGATATCATCAGGAACACTCTGCTAATCTGCAGCTCTAGCTTGCTCTCCTAACAATGGTGCTGTGTTATTGTCAAAACATCTTCCTGGCTCCTGTTCATTTTTTCCTCCTACTAAGACATTGCAGGGATGGGAAAAAGCAGAGTGAATCAGTGCTTAATACATTTTATATTTGATATTAATGAATTTATAACTAATTACAATGTCAAAATATGCCCGACTGCATTCTGTGATAAAAATTACTGATTTGCCAGTGTACTTAACTGATTTTCAGCAACTGATGGGGATTAAAAAAATGTAATTTACTGATGCCCTGATGTGTACACTGGTGATGACAGTGTAATTCTTGTACTGCTCATTAGCCTGCCAGAGCACCATGCCCCTTTCCAGAGTTTCATTTTACTCCTTTACAGTAATTCTCACCTTTGTGCCTCTCACTCTGACATGCTGATGGTTTCTCTCAGGCTGTTGCACCCCCCCTGCCTTGCATCATTGTCCCTCCTCCTCCAGGGGTACTTCTGGGCTGACAAATGGCAACCCCTGTGCTAGCCCAGGGTCAACCAGAGGGGCTGTTCACAGGGTTTGCTGTAGCTGGCTCACAGCCACAGAGGTGTCACACTCCCTGATGGGATTGTTGGTGAAAACTGAGCTTGTGTTCAGGTGTGTTCAGGTGTCACCTGCTTGTGTCCAAGCAGAGGGTTACAGCTGGGCTTGCAGACACAGCTCTGCCTCTCAGCACCAGGCTCAGGGTCTTGTGTGAGGGACAGGATCCTGACTTCAACACACAGACTGCTAAGAAAGCCTGCTAAAAGTATTTCTGGTTGGAACTCCTCCAGTGTCTGCTTTCCATTCTACAAATGTTTTTAGAACTTCTGAACTCAGTCTCTCTTCTCTCTCATCAGAGGTACACACAGAGCAATGGTCGCAGACCTTTTGGTATCTCTGCCCTCATCGTGGGATTTGACTTTGATGGAACCCCCAGGCTGTACCAGACTGATCCCTCTGGCACATACCATGCTTGGAAGGTGAGTTGATTCTGTCTCTTGGGAGAGGTAAGGAAATATTTGGGAGTTAATGTCTCCTTTAAAGAGAGACCAGTGGAGGAAGGAGATCTTGCTGGCTGACAGCTGCAAAAATCCTTAATGATCAGATTGACTGAGAATAGGGGTCTGCACCTCAGCTTTACTTGGGAAATTTTGTCCTGTTTTCCAAGAAAAAAACCAAACAAACCCACCTGTGCCTGACACCTGTCTTTGTGTGATGGGAAAAGTAACATGTTGAGTGTCCTGAAAAACACATGGTGAGCACAGAATGGTTCCAGATTATGTACATCCCCAATTCTTATTTCTTGCTTATTCTGTCAGTGAAGGCAGTGAATTTCTTGCTTATTCTGTCAATTCTGAACACCCACTCATTCTCTCTTTTCCCCTCACTATTTCCAGGCTAATGCCATTGGCAGAGGAGCCAAATCTGTGCGTGAGTTCCTGGAGAAGAACTACACTGATGAAGCCATTGAAACAGATGATCTAACTATTAAACTTGTCATCAAGGCTCTTCTGGAGGTGAGGCTCTTTCAGATCCCTTGTGTGAGTTTTCACTGCAAGTTTGGATTAACTGTAAATGTGAGTACATGAAAATCTTGGTGGGTGCCAAGGCCAGTCCTGTAAAAGGATCACTGGGCTGTGGGATTAAATTCAGGGTTTCAGGTAACATTTTCCAGAGCTCACACTGAATTTACTAGCAGTTTTCTGGGGAGGGAAAAAGACTTCAGCTCTGGGCATTAAAACAGCTGCACCAAAGATGTGCTAAACCATATGCAGAATATTTTGTGTTGAAATTTGAGATACAAAAAATACCCCAAGTCAGGTGGTTGAAATGAGGTGTTTTTCAGCAGCCACCCGAGTGCAGTGATGGCAGAATTACAACTTATTTTTGAGTTACAAGTTATTGGAGCTTCGAGCTAATCAGCAAAATCCTCCCCATCCACCCCTGTTCTTCTCAGAAGACAGGAAAGGGTCAGAATTAATTCATGGACATGCTCCTGACACCCAACTCTTGTTTAGGTTGTGCAGTCTGGGGGGAAGAACATTGAGCTGGCAGTGATGAGGAGAGAACAGCCACTGAAGGTAAGGTCTTTGTGGGCTTCTCCCTGTGTGAGGGTTTTGCTGATCCTGTCCTTGTTGCTCTGTGTTAACTTCTGTGTTACCTCAGATTCTGCCCTGTCGAATACTTGAGTTTATTTTTAGTGGCCAAGGAATGTTGTTGTGTCTGTAGAAGGTACAGGTGTCTGGATAAATATTAGTTAACTGTCCATGTCAGAATTAAACTGCATAAATAAAATCCTCTCAGTTAATATGAGTATCTAGAGGGTCACCTGTGTTTCTGTTTCAGATCCTAAACCCTGAAGAAATTGAGAAGTATGTTGCTGAAATTGAAAAAGAAAAGGAAGAAAATGAAAAGAAAAAACAGAAGAAAACATCATGATGAATGAAATTCAACTGCTTAGCTGCTTTTTAAATCAAGTGATGGGTTATTCTGTATAGACAACATGTAGGCATTCCACTTACTCATCTTGTGCCCCTCTTGAGACCTACAATAAACCTATTGATTTTTTTTTAAAGCTGTTATTTTAAAAATATCTGTCTATTCCTTGGATTTTAACTACCTGGGATTATTTGGTTGGTTACAAAACACCAGTACTGACTGATTAAAGGACAAAGACTGCCTTTTTTTTTCCTTGGACAGTTCAGTTTGTTTAATGATTCCTTTCCACAGTCTCACTTCTTAGGCTCCCCTTTATTTTTTTTTTGGTAGCTGTCTTAAGAGTTGTGTTGCAGCCTCAGCAGAACATAACTAATACAGAATTATGCTTTTCCCCCTCTAGCTGGCATCTTCACATTTAACCAGCTGGGTCTGGACAGGAGCCTTGCAGAAGCCTGTGGCAGCAGGGGGGTGTTTTACCCCTAAAGGAGGGGACAGGGGTTTGGGGGTCACATTCTGGGAGGTCAGCAGGAGAACTGGGATCTCCTCCCAGGCAGGGTGCATGCCATGGGGCTTCCATAGACCTTGCATGATTCATCTGGTTCAGAATAAAGCATTGCTGTTGTGTTTGCCCACTGGGGGATTTACAGACCAGTTGCTTCCTACTGCTAAAAATAACGAGAAAGAATGCTACATACTACATAGTTATGCTCTACTCTAGTTTCTCCTTTTGTATCTAACCTCATGCTGCTTTACCTCTCACACACAGGAGTTGGGTTTAACTTGGTTTCTGGTCCAGCCTGTTCACTGCTCTGTTCCCATGAGCCAATTCCATCTTCCCTGCAGCAGCAGGAGGTTGCTCAGATGCTGTAGAGGGGCAGGACTTGGTTCTGTGCCCCAGAGTCACGTTGCTCCTGAGACAGGACCTGCTCTGTGCCCCTGACCTGCTGAAGATGTCAACATGTACAATGTTATCAATTCAGAAATAGGCACATTCGAAGGCAACAGCTTTCAGTGCTTTGAAACTAGCCCAAAGGTGCCTGGGAATAGGGAGCTTTAGCTCAGATTTTGAGTCATGGCCTCTCCACTCTCCCATTCTGGCTCTTGAAAAGCCCCTTTTCCAGCTGATTTAGCTGCTGTCACCATCTCTGCACTGCAGGAAGGATGACCAGGACAGTCCTCTGGTGACCACAGCCTGTGCTCAAGGGTCTCTTGCCCACAAGGCTCAGCACCCACCTGCAGGAACAATTGGTGCCACTTGTAGAGGTTTCCTGTTGATCCACAACTGGCACAGTCTCTGTAAGCAGCTCCTCAGCCTCCTGCCAGCCAGGACCTGGTTTTACAGAGCTAAAGCAGGACTGGTCTGGCAGCAGGCACAGCAAGGACCAAGTGTTCCATTCCCTGGCCAGAGGGAGCTCAGCCCTTCCCCCGGACACCCCAAGGTGCCACTTGGAGAGGGTCTGCACTGCTCCAGACACAGGGCTGCTGGAGCTCTCAGGGGCTCCCTGGCCTCAGCCCACAACCTGGCTGCTCACAGCTGAATGCTGCCCAGCAAAGTGTGGGCAGAGGCTGTCCCCAGGCTCAAGGACAGTAGAGCTGCAGAGCTGCTCCTGCTCAGGAAAGCATTAGACCCCATCAGGTGGAGCAAGGCACTGCTGGAACAGTGGTTTCATTCATCAGTCCTTGGGTTGAGCTTACAGGTTAGAAGAGGTGTGTCTGGGTTCCTGCACAAGCCCCCAGCATCTTGCCCTCCTGCTGGCAATCTCCCACACCTGAAAGGTGACAGGGCTTGTTCCTGGCTCAGTTCACTAGCCCAGGGGCCAAACCACAGCCATTAGTGGCATTGCTCAGAACCCAGCCAGGTACAGCCCTCAGCTGGGAGACACAGGGACACCTCTACAGCATGGTAACTACAGCAGCATCAGTAACAATGATGGTGTCTGAGGTGTTAGAGTTAAGGCTTTACTGCAGAAACAAGAATTACTGCCTTAAAAAGAAATAAAAAGGCATTGTTACACGGAAGTTAATGATGATTTCTCATTTTGCCCCCTCAGACTCTGGCAGTGCCATTCCCTCCTCACACTTAGTGCCACCCTGCCTGTTTTGCCAGCAGAGAAATGAAATGCTTGCAGGAGGTTCCACAGAAGCTGCTCCAGCACAAATGCCCTTTCTGCTGCTATGAGCCCAGGGACTGCAGTCAGCTGTGGCTGCTGAAACCACAGCTCTGCCCCCCAAAACAAGCTCTCATCAAATCCCCCAGCCCAGGGGCTGGGGCCACACAAAGGTTTGGGCAAGAGTCACACTCCTTAGGCCCATTCCTTAGCAAGCAGCAGAGCACAGAAACAGTGGGTGACAGTGACAAGGGGGTCACTGCCTGGACTGGGGTTTGAGCCCATTTCAAACACTGTGCAATACTTTCCAAGCCTGCCAGAGCTCTGCAGCAGAGCTGCACCTGACAGGAGCCTTGCTAGGATGAGCTGTACAGGGTGATGCTACTGAGCTATGTCCAGGACAAAGTAAGAGTGAACCATTAAACATTTACATGTTTATTATAATTACAATTTACATTACTCCAAAGAGCAGCCCCACTGCTATGTTCTAATTCTTAGCAATAAAGTCCTACAAAAATAAATCCAAGCTTTTACAGTAACCTAGGTCAATGCATAACTAAAAAATTCTAGCAATGTAAGGGGTTCAGTCATCAAGGTGCTTTTTCAACAAAATTCCCTACCAACCAAAAAAGGGACACATGCCTATAGCAATTTAACCCACTTATTCATGCAAAGAAATGTAACCCCCCCAGCCCCTCTCCCCACATACAGAGTTTTAAAAACAAAAGAAAAACAACTAAACTATTTACAGTATGGGGGGGTATAGAGGAAACAAATTAAACATGCCCATCTGTTAAACTTCATTACATGGACTCCCATCCCTAGTTTAATGAAAACATTCCATAGTGTTCCACCACGTCTACTTGTGTACAGAGAACTGTTTGTGTTTGGTACTACCTGTGAGCAAGGTACAAATTCAGGCAATGAAGTCAGAGCTTCAGCTCTCTTTCCCAGACAGCACTTACTGCCAAAATCTCTTTATTCTGAACACAGGAGCAGCCACTTGCTGCTGGTCCTGTCCTGCTGAGGGCACAGCACGCTGCCCCCCACACTGCCCTGACCCAGTAAGGAGCTCCAAGCCTCTGAGGAACACCCAGAACCCTTCAGCTCCAAGGAGAGTCACAGTTCTGTGTAAACCTGTAGTACCTCCCCATCAGTACCAGCCAACAAACAGTTGTACAGTCATTTACACTACTACATGATCAACAATCCAGTATTCCCAAGTGACAATATACATAGCTCCTCAGCACCAGGAATCCATTCTTCCAGATACCAAGTGCAACTTCACACCTGCTGCTGAGAACAGTGAGACCAGCAGCACCAAAGAATCCATTTGGTTACTCAGAACAAACAAATTATAGCTGGTTTGTTTCAAGTGAGCTTTGGTTCCATGTTAAAACAGCGTGATTTCTCTTCTTCAGGGTTCAGAAAAGGAGTCTGACTTCAAGCTTAGACTATAGCAGCCTTTGAGAAACCCAGAAAGAAGAACCATGTAAGTTAGTCTGCACTTAAAAAAAAGAAAATAAAACACACAAACAAAAAAGACACCCTGAAGAAGGTACCCCTGAACACATTCCCTCTTCCAAAGAATATTCCAGCTGACAGCTGCTGGTCCAAAATAAGTCCAGAATATAAGCAGTAGTACATGAAGTTCTGTCACTTGAGCTGAGACAGTAAACAATATGAACCATTTTCCCACATTAGTGCAGCAGTTGGTTGTTTTCTTTTTATATACAGTTTCATCCTCTCAGGGGAGATGTTAGAACCTATTCAGAAAAAATAGGAGAATTAGGTTTGGTATGATGGGGATCTCCTCCCACAAAAAAAGAAAAGCAGCAAAGTTCACACCTATTGTATCAACTGAGATGCTTAGCTAGAGACTCAGCTCTAATGAGCAGCTTTTGCTTTCTCAGACAAAAGGCCAGCCCAAGAAATCAAGAGGACAAGCAACATTCTAAAGAACATGTTGAAACCACGACTATTTCCTTCTACCACAGAAGAAATAAGGAACAACTCTTGATATATCCGTGAGAGCGCAGAACAAGAGAGGTTGTGCAGACAGTTAAGGCAAGGAGTAAGGGACACCCCTGGCTCAGAGACAGTATTTATTCCTGCTAAAAAACTTGCCTTTGAAGTTACACTCTGCCAGTACCAGCTCTGTGAGTGGTTTGGTTTCTCCTTGCTGCTCCACTACCCCTTCCACCTCGGAATCCACCACGAAAGCTGCGGCCGCGGAGGAAGCGCCCGGATACCCCAAACGTCTCCGTGTTGAGCTTCCTCTCTTCAGCCCATGTGGTACGTCTGGAACTGGGCAGGACAGCATTCAGATTCAACAGAAACATTAAAAAGCCACCAAATCGTTTAGCTAGGAAGCATCAAACACCTTATTTTGAACTAAGCTGCAGCAAGAAGCAGCTGCATTGTACACAAGCTGGCTAACTCAGTTCCTCTAAGCAAGGATTTCCAAGTGACAGCTGTTGGCTTTTGTAAGCTACTTTCCTACTGGAAAACCAAAGCTGCGCCTAGAACAGCACTGAAAATGATCTTACTGGTACTTTCAACCCCATCTCCAGAAACCTGGGAAGCCCTGTCACAAGTGAGGTTCAGCAGACTGCTAGGGGCAGCTCAACAGCAGCACCGTGTCCCTTCCTCCTGCAGCCAGCACTGGGGAGGAAGCTTTGCTCGAGCAAAGCAGAAACATTACCATGAGAATTTCACACACTGACACTAAAGAGATGTCAGACTTCACCAGGCACTTGGTATCTGTGTCAGCAGCAAGAGATGAAGCTTTCTTTTAGTACTCTCAACATTTCACTTAATGCATTTCCACAAACAGACCTGGCCTCCTCTCTGCCCAAACTCCAGGCTTAGCTTGCTCCTGTCTGCAAGTTGCACCATCTTCAGCACAGCATGACCCTGATGCCTCCTCCCACAGACGAGATAGGAAATTTGTTTAAAATCCATGGGTTCAAAGTCAGTACATGGAAACAGAACTGGAAATTCCTGTATCATAGTTTAGGCAAGTATATCAGTATCAGTTGAAACCCCTGCCTTTTGTTTTATCCCACTGCACGAAGCTTGGTTAATACCACTCGTGAGCTACCGAATACATGGCAATACTCCCTTCTAAACACTGTTTTGCTGACTTTTTGGCAAAGATTTTATAAAGAATTAAACCATGTAACACAGGTTATGTCTAGAATTCGATGCCCAAAAGTGCACTTCCAAAAAGCAAGCTTTTAGAAACTACTCACCTGGATTTCAGTTCTGAAGAAATGTTGTCAAAGAAAGACTTGGATTTATCATAATAGCAGTTGGGTCCCAGAAGGTCCTCCTCTGCATTACTGTCATTGTTTTGAGGTGCCACTCCAGGGTCCCCTTTTTCTTCCCCCGTCTCTGCTTTGTCATCTGAAGATAATAAAATGTATTACACTTCTTTGATGCATACTGAAGAGCCATCTGTTCTCTTCCTCCCTCAAGATTTGAGATGCTGCCACATGTAATCATGCAGTTTCTCAGAATGGGATTGTCTATGCAGTGTTTACTACTAGCTCAGCAACTTGTATTTAATGAAGCCACAAACCTTTAAAGTTTAGTTTCTTCTTGAATTCTTTATCAAGTTCCTCTCTGTTGAACTGTGCATTTGCACTTTCAAAGTCAAAGTCACCTTCAAACTTTATGGTATTCTCCTTCACAGTAGTTGGTCTGTTTTGTCCTCTAGAACGGTTTCTGGTTCTCCTGTTCCCTGCAAGCAGGAGAATTTAAACACTTGGTAACCAGGGCTAAGACTTGGGAATTTCTGGCTTCAGGTCCTGCAGTTAGGCCACTCTGAAAGTAAATTCTGAACTTGGCTGTAGAAGACCTATTACAGCAACACTTTAACTTTCTGAAAAGCATTCCTGGATGTCAGTCTTACCATTAAGACAAGAGTACACCACCTTTTCCTTCCAGGGGGGTTAGAGGAAGTACAGAAATGCCAAGGAAAATTGGAAAAACTGGGAAAAAACTATTTCCTGCAAGCATTAGTCTACAAACCTGTCACAATAGTTAGGAGCAGCAGGTTGTTGGTTTCAGAAAATCCACCCAAGACTCACCTACCCACAAAGGGAGCTTGTACTTTGTACAGGTTCTGGTTTCCAGCTGAGAAGCTACCAATTCCTTTTTGGAAAAGCAATAACCCCTTCTGCAGCGCTGCTTTCAGGCAAATTAATTTGAAGACCTCAGTGTCCAAAGTTCTGCCTTTTCTCCTTTTGTTTGGGCAGAATTAAAAGTGCAGTCTTGAGACAAGAACTCTCCTAGATGGATGCAAGGGCTCCATAGTTCCTCTCAGTTATAAGAGCTCTGGAAATAATTAAACTGCCCTTCCCAGTAAAATTACTTAATGTTTAAAAGAAATGTAGTTATTGCTACCAACTTATGGCATGGATTTTTATAATGCACCTTCAGGTTTCCAGAAGACACCAGAACTTTGTCCCTGACATGTTCTGAACTTCCGTGACTCCAGAACCTATTCTGCTAGGGAAGCATCTCTGGAGTCTCAAAAGATTTGGTTTCATTTTGCTCTCCATCTTCTATACAATAATTTGTCACTGAAATTAACAGTATTTGCCTTTATAAGCTGAAGTAACCATTTTGTGTCAGGTTTACCTACCAGATCTTCTCCTCTGAGGTCTTCTGTTTTCATCATTCACCTGTCCCTGGGCTGGCACAGGTGTTGTCTGAACCGGATCTACTGAACAAGAAGGACAAACTCAACTGAGCACAAAGGCAAAACGGAAAGAGTTTCATCTTGCTTTGCACCTTTAAAAGATGCTTAAAAGCAGCACTTTAGAGCTGAAGTGGTGCATACATACCCCCTGTCTTGCTGCTGCTCTGGGGCACCTGCCGCCCGTTGCGCGGAACCCCGGGAGTGACTTTCACTGGGGGTGGCTTTTGAGAGTTCATGTTGTCAACTGGGCCAGTCTGAACAGCCTGCTCTACCATGGGGCTCTTGCGGACTGGGTGAACAGGAGGAAAGCCAGCACCTGGAAAAAAAATCCCAATGACTTAAGTGCCTCTCAGAAAATGTGCCAACACCATTCAAACCCTGCCCACTTCTACGGAGAAACCGTTCTGTTAAGCGTTACTCAAAACCTTGAGTGTGCAGCAGTGCAGTGGCATCCAAGTGCCATTTAAGTGGCACATACACTTGGTAAGGCACTGCTGCCACAGGAGTCTTGGCTCTCAAACCCAGAGCCTTAAAATCAGGGAATCTACCCATTTATTTCTTAAACCAAGTTAGACACACATTAGGTAAGCAAGCCAGGTCAGCCTCACAGAGCGTTTATACCAAGGATCTAATTTCTAGGTGTATCCTCATTTATGCAGGATTTTACTTTACACAATACTTTAAATCTGAAGCAAAAATCCACCATTTTGAAACCACTCAAGAAAGCTTCCCCACTTTGTCAAAGTTTTGAAGCAAAAGCGTAACCATGTCAACTACAGCCCATTTTGTAAACTGCTTTTAGAAGTCCTTCAACTTCATTGCTTAGTGTTAGCTTTCAGACAAAGAAAACCTGAAACCAGACCAGGATCTCAAAGTTACCCTTTTAAATTCCTTCTTGGTCAAGGCCAAAGTGTTACCAAGACTTCTGTTGCTCTTCCATCCAGGCTTATTTATTCACACTACAAAACATGTAAATACTTTTCATGGTTTGGTATACCTCACACCAATTATATTAAAAAGTGACAGTCTTCAGTACTCAGAAGAAACACTGCATTCTAGATTTAATTAGAAGTTTTGGAGTACTAGAGGTTTATGGAGTTATGCATAAGAACTGCTCGGAAGCAAACTTTAATTGAACATACTTTAAGAGCAAGAAATGCAAAAAGCTGAAGAGTACACACAAACCAAGCCACTGACACTTCTGGGTCACCCAAGTCCACATGAGATATACCCAGTAGGTAACATCATGCAGGCTCCCAGTTAATGTACACCTGGAAAACTCGCAAGGAAGACAGACATATCCTAAGGATTATTCAGTAGGACAAAGCTGCTGTGCAAGTTTAACATGAGAAAGTTTCAAAGCTCAGACAGAATATCGAGAAAGGATGTACAGACAGATGGCCAAAACTAGAGAGTAAGTAAAAGTTTCATGCCAACACAAGCATACATGCTGAAGTTAAAAACAGACAAAACTAATTACCATGTTTAAATGCAGGCTGCACCTGGTCTCTCTGCTCTGAGGATGGTCAGTCTAGTATCTCTAGTCAACTTCCTTTGAAAGTTTTTACACACAGAAGCAAGCACCCAGAACTGTTATCTCAGCCTACCACAACTCAGAAATTGTTTACTGTTAGTCATGCTTTACTAAGTGGGAGTCTTGACAAGGTACTATGCCCCATCATGCATGAAACCTGTCCTGATGTTTCCTTGATGACAGCAATATTCCTGGATTCACTATTAACCTATGTCTCTAAAAGCAAAGCCACCCACAATTTAAGCAGTGTGCTTGCACTTCCAGGAAAGACTAATTCCTCACCCAGTCTCTAAGGTGAGATGTTCCTGGACAGGATGCAGCACATCAACAACTCTAAATCTCAGCCCTCTCCTTGATACTTACACACAAGAGGATCTGCTGTCCTGTACTTTTTCTTTCTCCTGTCTCTCTAATTGATACTTCTAGGACAGGAGGAATATTTCATGTAACGAAAGGCAAAACCAGCTGAGAACAAACTAGTTCTACCAGCATTACCCATATAATTACTATCCTTCTCGGGAGGGTTAACAAGGTACAGAGTGTTTGCAAGTGCCATGCAGTTCTTCCAAATATTTGGAGTCCTCAAACTGCTGTTACCCTTGGAAGAGAGCTGATGGGGCTCTGAAGACATGTCAGGCTCTGAAACAGGTTGTGGAGACGGAGAAGAACTAGGGCTGGAAGCAGCTGCTGATGCTGGAGGGCTTACCAATTTCTCTAAAGAGATAGAGGGAAGAAGAGAAAGCAAAGATACTTGGATAAGATACAAGGTAGTGAAACATCTGAAGGACTTGGAAAGAGATACAAGAATCTCTAGAACAGCATTAGAGCAGCTTATTTACAGTCCTCTCCAGGAAGGCAAGTTCTTTTTACATATGATGTATACGTAAGGTGTGACAGGTGAGAAATTAATTGGCCTCAACTGTTATGCATTCACATTGCTTTCAGAAAGAAATTTTAGCTGTTCAGTATGTTCTTCTCTTGCATGAACACCTGCGTGTGTGTGTGTGTGTGTGTGTGTGTGTGTGTGTGTGTGTGTGTGTGTGTTAGTGGAACACTGGCCTCCTTGCAATAAGACAAGTGCACAAAGTTGTTAACTACTTGTTCACCGCGTGTTGCAGCCTGATGCTTGCCAAGGAATTCAGTGAGTTACTGTCATTTGGTTTCATGGTAGCTGCATAAAAGGACCAGACCTTTATTCTAGCAAGTAAAGTTTTTACTTACCTAAACCTAAGGAAGCTGCATACTGCTGGCTAAGTAAAGAGCTGGCAGCAAGCTGGCTGTAAGGTGGCATACCTCTAAACGGGCTGTAAGGCACATGTGGCTGAAAGGATGATGTAGAGGCAGAGCCCAGTGAAGACTGTAACAAGACAAAGTACATTTCCATTTACAGTGTTCAGAAGTCAATTTGCTTTGGCAGTGATTCTCTACTTCAGGTACAGCATTACTAAAGCTTAAGCAAACACTGAGAAGGGTTAGTTTACCTCTATGATTTTCTTGCATTCTCAGCTAGGGAGACTAGCTCTGACTTTGGTTGACTGAAGTCTTTAATGCTGCTGCTTTTTTTTCTTAAACATTACAACCAAAATTCAGGATACTTCCAGCTGAAGATTCCTGGAGACTCTTAATGGCCTTCATTTTTATAAGTTTCTACCAAAATCAAAGTCTTTCATCACATATCATAGCTTTCTACCAACACTTGAGGCTAACTTACTTGAACAATGGCAGGATCTTGTGGTAGAGTATGTTGAGCTTTTGGAGGTTCACAGACAGTGATGTCTTTGATGTCACTTCCTCGAAAAATAATGTATTCATAGATCTCTTCTCTGGGAGGAGCAGGTCTGTCTGTGGGTCGGTCTTCAGTACCAAAGGATCGCACTTGAGCATTAGAAAGATTGCTGTTAGTGCAAGCTTATGATTTATGTAATTAAAAAAATACTCCCCTAATACTTGTCTAAAGGAACAACAACAACAAAAGGTTAGCTCCAGAACCCTGACTCTCCTTGTCGCACAATTCTGTTCCCTCAAATGCCAACTTTTTCAGCAGGCTGTATAAACAGTTTTGTTTACACCAAGCTGTGAAGGTAAAGACCACAGACCAGCTGGAGTGAAGAATCCTACTCCAGAAGCAAGGACTTCCCCCCACAGTGCCATATTCCACCTCCTTCCCCAGCTCTTGTAAGAATCCCACTGGAGACAACAGCCCCTGCAACAGACCCCAGGGGAGGCCCCTGAAGCAGCAAGGGAAATCTTAGAAACCTTTAGAGCTCAAACTTCCACCTTTGTTTTTATATACTTATTATACAGAGAAAGGTAAAGTTTCCCCAATGACAAGAGCTTCCTATTATAAATCTCCCTGCACTGCATGCCACTGGTTTTCTGACTAATATCCACAAACTTTTAGTGATAAATCCAAAGCTTCAGTGCCCACTGAGACTTCCCTGAGCCCATCTATCAAACACCCGAACAGGTTCCAACCAGGGATGTTGCACATTAGAGCGGAAAAATCCTGCAATTGACTGTGTGACAGCTATTGGGTAGAAGCATAAATGAATCTGAGCCATTAAAGAGGAGGTCAGACTCAGACTTACTGGATTATTAGTGCAGAAAAATCAGTTGTATAGTTACACCAGACACACAAAAGCTTGACATTTCAGCCACAAGCTGAAGCTCATTAAGTTCATTAGTCTGGTTGTCTTCTGTCTTTGGGAGGTTTTGCCAGTTCAGATAAGCACCAGCACACAGGGGGTTGGATGTATGGTTTCTGTCAATAGGAGAATTCTGTATTGGAGCTGCATGAGTTGCTTCTAACAGGTCACCACAGAAGTGCTCAACCTCTCTGCCAGGACACACCAGGGTTTCTACAGAACCTTTAATTACATCCTTTACAGACCTTTCACAAGCACCTGCCATGCTACAGTCTGTAGTGATGTGCCAGCCAGCTTCCTCTCCCACAGCACAGACAGATGACAGGAGATGGGGGGCACCACAACCTCCCTGGAAAAAGGGTAGCAAACGAGTGGATCCACTCAAGCCCAGTGTTGAGCATCCCCAGTACACTACACTGGTACTAACTTGCTAGGAATGTTGGTGGTTGTAGACAGAGCTACTCCTCAAGAGAAAAGTGTTCTCAGAGGTCAAAAACTGTCCAGGTGTTTCCCCACCACCACCAAGCAGCAGTTGTCACCTCTGTTCAACATGGCTGAGCTCACCAGGAGCAGAAAGCCCTGGGTGCAGGTCAGTGCCAAATTCTGTCCTTATCACACTGATGCTCTTTAGCACCTCAGCTTTCACCTGACTGGGAGGGAATCTGAGGTGTTACAACAACAAACTGTCAGTTGCTTCCTCTGGATGCCTCTCTTCCTTTAGTTCCTAGGGTATATAACCTCTGAGTTATTTTAGATCTCCAGCTGCTGTTTGATCATATTACAGCTGTAACCCAGTCAACTAGAAACAGATTATAAACTGAAGGCACCACTCGTGGCCTTTTAGACATGAACTGTACCACTGGTATCCCTGCTCAAGATTAAATTATTTCAGCACAGAGCTCAGGGCAAGCTTTACTAAAATCATCCAGGCACTACTGTGGAATCTCTTGGCCAGCTTGAGAAGCACCACATCTTCCCTGAGCATGGGGATCAGGCTGTCACAGTTTCCACATGGAGAAAAACACAGCCTGCAAAGCCCACAGCTGTCCAGGCAGCTTGGGACCAGTTTTGGTCCCAAGGTTTCTATCTAAGAAGGTGGAAAACTGTGACCTTGTTGTATGCAAAACAGCAGTGAGGGCATTTGAGAGGGCTCTAGGAGTCCAGCATGCCTGCCCCCACATCTGAAGTGTTGAACAGCTTCTAGCACATCACAAGCTTTAAAGTTTCTGGAAGGCTGTTGCCCATGAAGAGTTACAGCAACTATTGTTTACAGATGAACAGGAAATCAATCCCAAACCACAGTGCAGAGGGTGTTTTACAACAGTTTGTGCTCCTGTAGGGTCTGTGAAGCCAGACCTCTGCAGGGTCAGGAAGCATCACTAGGCTGGCAATGTCTGGAAAGCAGAGCTTATGTAGGTACTTCTTGCTCAAAAACTCTGTTTTTTTCAGACTTCTGCAAAAGAGGGAGTAAGTTTCTGGTGTTTGTTACAGACAGAACAGCAATGGGCTTAAACTTTCTCTGCAACTTAAGTTAGCATCTAACAGACAACCTCCTTGCAGTGCTTAATTAAGCACATGGAATCTCCTTATCCATTGTTTAGAGACACTGTGCATGTGGAGAGACATAACAGGAACCAAATACAAATCAACTGAAGTTAGCCCTACTTCAAATAAGAGTCTGAGTCTGAGCCTGGTTCCTTCCTGAGGTCTGCTTCACCCTAATTTTTACTTTTATATCACTTGGATTACAAAAGTAAAGAGAACAGCACTTACATTACATACTGAAGTTGCCTGGGGCTTTAGAGGTGGCATCTAGGGCTTCATAATAATTTATTAGCTTTGAACAACTTCATGTCAGTAATTCGTGGTTGTTCTATCCCTTCAGAGATCAAGTGTTTTAAACTGCTGCCTCCCCTAAGCACAGAGTTGATGCTGTCACCAACTTCAACACTGTTGCTGTGTTCATAATTCTGACACTAATTTTTGACAAAGTCTCTAAATTTAAATAAAGATGCAAAGCAGGGCTTGTGCTGTTAAGTTCATAGAGCAGCACTTTAAGTGGGGAAAAAAAATGCATTCTTTGCCTGTTGTACCTATTTCCTAGGCATTCCAGTTCATCAAAACTGAACACCAATAAATACAAGAACTGCTAGAAGTCTTACAGAGCATGTGCTTTCTCACACCATGAAGCACTTTAGTCAGACGTGCCTTTGAAACACACCACTTTAAGTTCTGAAGTAGCAGAATGCTGTGTGGAAGCAGAACTACCTGAAAAACACTTATTATTTGCTGCTGGGTAAACGTGAAGGCCATCCTGCACATGCAGTAAGGGACTGCACCCTTCTTGCAACCTCTCAATTACTTTGAGTGAAGCATGAAGATTAGTAGCTCCTTAAACAAGCAGAAACATCCCTAGAAAAAACTGAATGTGAAAACTCACATTTTAAACCTCAGAATATGCACTTGTAGGTGTCAATGCTCATGTCCAGCACTACATAAACATCATGATACTGATTAAATACTGTTGCACAGACTGCCTTGAGGATATTTAAGAATCAGGCAAGTCAGGGTCTCCTGCCAGCAGATAGTTTTTCAAAACAAAAGATGTTTGGTTTGTGGACAATCCTGATTGGGTTGCTGAAGGCAAAGAAGAAGGTGTGAACTTCCCAGAACACAGGAGGACAAAACAAAAAAAAAAAATCTAATGCACATTAGCTGGAGTAGCCAAACTAGACACGAACAGCAGTACAGAAAAACAATCTTGTTTGATAGACTAAACAAGATAGAGCCGGTTTTTCTAAGAGTAAATACGGGAGTTCCCAGCACAGGTGACAAGTGAATCCAAATGGCACCACTTAAGTAGAAGATAAAGATCACTATTTCTACATGGAAACAAGATGCAAAGTCTTGTTGAGCAGCCTGCAAGGTTGGAAGAGCCAGACCCACCGGCTGGTACCCCACAGCACTCAGTGCAGGAGCTCTCACCCTCCTCACCTCACCGGAGTCCAATTATTGATCAAGAAAAGAACAAAGACACAGCAACCCTGTTCTCCCCAGCACCGGCCTAGGGCCCTGCTCAAGCCAAGCACCGAGATACCCCCAGCTATCCACACAGACACAGGAGAGGGGAACCAAACCATGCCCGGTGATGCAGACCAGCACCTTTCTGGCTCTGGCAACACCAAGGGCAGGCAGCATTGCTGGCTCCTCTTCTTTCTCTTCAGAGCACCGGTAACTTCCCGTGAAGACCAAGGGCTGCTCAGCATCCCAAACACCCCCCGTGCCCCCATCCCAGCTCCCAGCGCCCCTTCGGGGAGGCAACCAAGCCCCCAGCACGGCCCGTGCGGCGGAGCCGCCTCCCAAATGCTGACTCACGGAAAGCCAGCAGCGCCGAAAGCTCGGGGCGCACCCCCCGCAGCCCCCCGGCTCCCCGCACCGCGCCCCGGCCCCCTCCGCAGCCCCTCAGGGCGGGCGGGCTCCGGCCGCCTCTCGCCCAGGCCGGGCTCATTGTTCAGGGGACGGAGGCGGCCGGCGAAGCGGGCGGGCCCCCCGCCTCCCCTCAGCGAGAGAGCAGGGCCGCGGCGCCGGCTCCAGAGCCACGCTAGGCCCGAACCCCCCCTTCCCTCCCTCCTCCTCCCCTTCGCCGCCTCACCCTTGGCCAGCGCCACGGTGGAGTTCTCGGTGTCGATGGTGTAGAGGATGCCCTCATAGCGGATCTGCGCCTTGGAGATCAGGCTGATCTTGCTGCCGATGTAGGGGGTCCCCGAACTCATGGCGGCGGCGTCGAGGGCGCTTGGCCGGGCTGAGGGGAAGGAGGGACGGAGGGAGGAGGCCGCGCGGGTCTCCGCGGAGCCTCCGCGCCCGCCCACGCACACTGCGGAGCCGGGAGCCCCGCCGCGCCCGCCTTATATAGGGCGGAGGGAGACGGGCTGGGTGGGGGGGGCCGGTGGCGGGCGGGGGTGTGCTGCGGGCGCACTGCGCATGCGCCGCCACCGCCTGCGATTGACCAGACGGGAGACGGGGTCAGGCGCGAGGGGAAGGGGAGGGGAGGGGGGAAACCCGGATCCCGCGTCACGTGACCCGCCCAGGCGAGGCTGCCACGTGCGCTGTGGGCGGGGCGGGGCGTGGCGTGGCGTGGCGGGAGCTCGCGGCCCTGCTCGCGCTGCAGCGGCGCGCGGCTGAGGGGGAGAACGGCCCCGCCCATCAGCGGGTAACGGGGCAGCGGGTGAGGGGCGGGCAGAGGGACTGAGGGACTGAGGGACTGACGGACTGTCTGACTGACTGACTGTCTGACTGACTGTCTGACTGACAGAGGGACTGACTGACGGACTGACTGACTGACGGACTGACTGACTGACGGACTGACTGACTGACTGACTGACAGCGAGACTGACTGACTGACTGACTGACGGACAGAGGGACTGTGACTGGCTGACTGGCTGACTGACAGAGGGACTGACTGACAGAGGGACTGTCTGACTGACGGACTGACTGACTGACAGAGGGACTGACTGACAGAGGGATTGACTGACTGACGGACTGACTGATGGACTGACTGATTGACGGACTGACTGACTGCAGAGGGACTGACGGACTGATGGACTTACTGACTGACTGACTGTCTGACTGACTGACAGGCTGCCAGGCTGAGCCGGGCGAGCTGTGGGCCTCCTCCCCTCACCCCTCAGTGCCGTTGTGTCACATCAGGCGGGCGCTCTCTGCGGGAGCTTTTCCCGCCCTCATCCCGCTCTCCCTGGGGATCTGCAGCACAGAGGCTGCTCCCAGGCTCTGAGGAGGAGCGGGACGGCTGCCTCCTGCCCCAGCCCCTTCCCCCCAGTGCCGTGGCTGCCGAGGAGCCCGGCCGTGAGCTGCAGGGCACCCCCAGGAGGGATGGACCTGCTGAGGATGGAGATGGCGGCGAGTGCCCTGGTGAGGAGGGGAGCACAACGCTAGGACACAGCTGGAGGATGGATCTTCCAGTCTCCAGGGACCTGTCCAGCTCCCCAGCCATCTGCGGGTCAATGAGAGACACCCATTAGCATCCGGCAGACACAGTCACAGGAGGTGAAGTCACCAGCACCAGGGTGGATGGGGATCAGGCAGGGTGGGTTGGGGCAGGGGGTCAGAGTGCACAAATCTTGCTGATTTGTGTGATGCACATGAATGAGATGCAAAACCAGTGGCTGAAGACAATACAGTGGGAGCCATTGTCTCAGTGTCAAGAGACACCTGCTTACACCTCTACCACCAGTGATAAAACAGTGACACAGCAGTGTGCAGTCCACAGGCTTACCCTCATGTCATAGAATCATAGAATCATAGAATTGGCTGGGTTGGAAGGGACCTCAGAGCTCATCAAGTCCAACCCTTGATCCACTCCCCCCGTGGTTCCCAGCCCATGGCACTGAGTGCCACATCCAGGCTCTTTTGAAATATCTCCAGGGATGGACCCCTTCCCTGGGCAGCCCATTCCAATGGCTGATCACCCTCTCAGTAAAGAAATTCTTTCTAATGTCCAACCTAAACCTCCCCTGGCACAACTTGAGACCTCTTGTGCCCTCTTGTCTTGCTGAGAGTTGCCTGGGAAAAGAGCCCAACCCCCCCCTGGCTCCAACCTCCTTTCAGGGAGTTGGAGAGAGTGATGAGGTCTCCCCTGAGCCTCCTCTTCTCCAGCCTCAACACCCCCAGCTCCCTCAGCCTCTCCTCATAGGATCTGTGCTGGATCCCTTCACCAGCCTAGTTACCCTAACAACCTAGGTTGTTGTCCCAACAACCTGCTTCCCTGCACACCGTGGCTCAAAGAGCCATTCTCCAAATGCCCCTAAATGTCTGCCCTCTGACCTTATATATTTTATGGTGCTGCTCTTCATGCTGTTTATCCAGCCTGATGAGATCTCCTGTTTGAACAAGGAAGGAGCTTTCCTTCTCTCTTAGGAACACACGTACAGTCTTCCTGGTGTTAAATTTTCATTGTTTTAACATTGACAGAATTGCTAAAAAAAACCTCCAAAAAGTAAATTATTTGCCCATTAATTGGACAAAAAAATTTGAATCAAAAAGCCCTTAAAGTCAGTCTTTATAGTTTTTTAGCTCAGCCTCAAGTTTACCCTATACAGAGCAAAAGATTTTTACTGCAGTCAACAGTGCCCTTTAGCGGGCAAATCACTGGTTAGAAACTTCTCTGATGAAAAAAAAACTCATCTAGCTCCCCTGTGGGAAGAGTTTCAAGTTTAACAATGTGGGAAGGTGGAAATGGAGAAAAAATAGGGCAAGAAATAATAAAATGCTCAGTTTGGGGGTAGTAAAAAATAATTATTTTGAATGGGAAAAATTATGTCAGTTTGGGCAACATAACCAAGGTACTGCAGTACTTTCACTTTTGGTTTATATTCTCCAGCTTTACAAAAATCTGACTTTATGTTAGATGTTCTTTATTTCCACTCTTAAAATACTTTTCAGTTCAACTGGGTTTTTCAGTTCAACTCATTGTTTTGTGTTTTTTTTTATTATTTATGCACTCCAAAATATCACTGAATCATAAGCACATCTAGTTCCAGTATTTTGTTCTGTATTCATCAAAAGTGATTAAGATTTTTTTTTTTTTTTACAAAACAGGATAGGGAAAGAGACAATCACACTTGCCACTACAGAGATGCAGGTCTCACAAGCAATTAATGCATTGTGGAAAATGAAGAATACACCAAAGCAGAATGAACTCTACACTGGTAAGAAGAGATATGCAAAAATACAGGATTTTAGTTACAGTCTTCATGGCCATAAATCGACCTGCCACTGGAGGATACTCTTATTGTAATGAATTTCCTCAGTATCTTTTGTTTGACAACAGTCAGAGATAACAAGTGATTAGCAAGAAGAAATATGACACCTGACATTTTAAATGCCCTGTTAGTGTTATTTATTCTGCTGAGAAATACAGTTATTCATCCATTAAGCTCTGGAAGGGGGAATGAAAGATTGTCTTTCACTGTGTAACTTCATGAAAAGTGTGTGATCCTGGGCATCCTTCATGTGAAGAGGAAATATTTGGCTTCATGTGAAGAAGCCAAGTGTAGTTCATCGTGGTACGAGGAAGAAACCTGGTGGAGCTGCACTCTGTGACAGCAGCAGACACAGCTTTTTTAGAACAGTGTTTTTGACTGTTGGTAACTGTGGTCTGTGGAGGCTGTAAGTAGGGTACAGCCAGAGAATATAACCACATAGCTAGTTCACTGACAGGAAAACCTATGTTGCCAGAAATAAGGAGATTCCCATAAAAGCTGGAATTAGTAGCATATGGGATGGTCACCACCAATCTATCTAAAGCCATTTCAAAGCAGTTAAGAGAAAACTGTGACTCAGAGCAATGATGAAAACTTGTGGGGTCTGTGATGGTGAGAGAGCAGTTATGTGGTGGCTGATGGCCATGTCCATGGCACTGGGAGCTGAGCTGTCTGCCAGTTAGAGGCAGAGGGGAAAGACATTGAAAAAACATCTGGAAGAAACATCTCCAGCTGCTGGAAGAGATGAACCAGGCACTGGCTGCTGGAGAATCACCTCTTACACCTGGGGACAGAGGGATATGTTGACTCTTGGTGGCAGCAGGAATTACTGCAGCTGATGGTAGCAGAACTGGAATTTTTCCCTAGTGGGCTCAGGGAAGGCTCAAAGGGAAGAGGAGAGAGATTGGCATGGAAAATGAAGGAGGTGAAACTGGAAAGGAGATTTTAATTTGGGTGTGGCAAATAAAGCAAAGGGAAGGAGAAAGATGTGAGCCCTAAAGGAAGAGAAATTTAAAAGATGCCAGTAGTTTATTAGAAAAAAGTGGTGGCTGCAGGGAAGGTCATGAAGTACAGAACACAATTTGTACTGGTGCAGGGAATGGGTAGTAGAAAACAGCCCAAGAATGAAGGAGGGACTGGAAAAAGATGGAGGAACTGAAAAGATGCAGGAAAGGTGAGAAGGAAGAAAATTGTCAATGTAAGTGATTTTTATTCTGACTATAGATACACAGAGAAAGCAGAATAAAGAAAAAAAAAACATGTAAAGTCAGTTGAAGGAAGCTAGAATAAAAAAGAGAAAGGAAAGAAGAATAAGAGAATAGAATAAGGAAATTAAAATAAAAAGATAGAAACATGGAAAAGTAGAAAGAATTGAAAACTTAGTAACTTTTATTTAGATAATATGTGCATCATACAATTGGTTTCTATATTTCCTACTGTCTAAGATGAGATGCAGTGATGCAGTTTGTCTTGCCAGGAAAAGAAGTATCTCTTCTGAAAAAAAAATCCATCAAAACAATAGGCATTGTTTTCTTTTTTATTCTGGAAGTAAATTCAGAGAATGAAATACAGCCTGTTCTCTCTTCCCTTCCCTCTCTCTCTTTCTCTTTTTCTCAGTTTTGAGTCTATTCCTCAGACATTTCAATTTTGACATCTCATATTCCACTCCCATATATCAAATTTAAAGCCAGTTTAACTCCTGGATTTAAATTAAATATTTTATAAAATGTCATAGTTTTAGGCTTGTGTGGGATTGACTCTCTTAATTAGTACCTTGACTAGGTACTTAGTGGAACTGGCATAAATCTGCATTATTCCATTGTGTTTCTCAGCAGTCACTGAGCACGTTGCACAGTCAAGACTGTATGAAATATAAATATAAGTGGAGGAAATGTTTGGCTGAAAACAATCTTGTTATTTTGTACAGATACAGAGGTATGTGTATATATCCCTTTATAAGGTATGGTGTCATGAGATGAAGCTTTAGCTATTGCGATTTAAAAAGTAGCATTTTAAATTGCATACTAAATTCAACAGGCTCCCAATCTATGCTTTTTAACCAGCTTTATTACTGATACATTTACATTAAAATATTTTACCTTTCTTTGTTTGTCCCAGGCATGTATTAATGACAACTTGTCATACTGTAGGCAGTTTACCTGTTGAATTAAACATTTTCTACAGGGAAAGACCATTCTTTGCTATAATGCAAAGTGATAATTTCTTTTTGTATTTATGAAAATCCAGTGGTGAATCCTATAGAGGTTAGAAGCCATCAGGACACTTTTGCTTCAACAGAGTAAGGAGGGAACACACATTTACTTGTTTTTAAGACCAAGATCACAACCCCAAAACCTGTCTGATGTTGCAATACATTTAATGGTTGAGGAATGGGAGATGAAGCAATTAGAGAAGTGCAAATTCCTTTTATACAGAGGCTTTCTGAATCACAAATGGCAATTTGAAGTTATCCTGGCTAAGCAGGTGGTGATTTATTCATGGATGTGGAAGCTGGAGACAGTTTTGAGAGAGCCTTCCATGAAGACAGGTAGATGGATAATGTACATGATCCAACAAGGCTGACAAAGCTGAATTTTGCAGTTTGGTCACAAAAATTGCAGTATGAAGTCTTACAAGCCAGACCTAGATTCTAAAAAAGGTGTTTGGGCATCTATCTCCCATTCAAATGAGTAAGAGGATTCAGACCTAAGTTTAGAAATAATTAGGGCAATAGAGATAGTTGTCTATCTAGGACAGTGGGGAACACACTGCACACAGCCTAAAATACAAAGTTCCATTAGGAAAAATCTCTGACTTTTTGTTTGGTTGGTTGTTTGGTTTTTTTGTTTTTTTGTTTTTTTTTGTTTTGTTTTGTTATTGTTTGTTTGGTTTTTTCTGCATGTGCTGCATTTTCTTGGGTAGTGTTGTGCTGAAGGGAACAGCAAGTCTGTGGATCCTCAGAGATCCACTGCTGTGGGGGGATGGAAGTGGGGTTTCATGAAGTTTTTTCAGACATGAAGTGTGCAAAAGGTGGAGCAAAGAGTGTGCTAAAAGATAGGAAAAAAAAAAAAAAGATTACAAATGGAGAAAGGAGAAAAAATGTCTTTGAGGGATGAAATGCTGCAGAGGTTTAGTCTGCAAATAAAGATTTTGTAGGGTTTCAGGTTTATGCATTAACTGTAAGAATAACAATCTGTTTATTTAGCTTCATGCTGAACTTCCCAAGAGGTTCAAGAGCTGTAGGGATAACCAATGATATAAGGCCTCTTCTGGGCTGAAAAAGGTCTAAGTTACAACTGGAGTATCACAACTGACCCACTTGGTACCCCTGAGAGTAGTCTCAGTGGAGAGACTAAGGAGCAGGTGGGAGTACAGCCGGATAAATTTCTCTGTGGACAGACTTTTCAGAACAAAAATGTGTGTTTTGGACAGTACAAGTTGTATTCACTGCATACTTCACACCCCTGGATGTTGCAGATTAGTAAATTTAACAATTCCCTGGACAGAAATCTGTCATTACCAATTGGATTTGGCTAGAATTCCAGAAGGCTCCACAGCAGTGTTTCTTTAAGAGCTCCTCCTTCCCTTTCTGTGCTTCCTTCTCTCCCTACAAATTATTGAACACATTCAGGCTGTCACTACTGAGCACTATTTCATTGGCACTGAGGTTGAACCAAGACCCTGCAGCCCAGTTCCTCCTGGTGCAAATCTAATCACAGGATGACACACATCACTGGGCTGGGAACATGGAAGAAAGAGCTTCCTTATAACATGTTTTAGTTCTGAGACATCATTTGCACTAATTCCCTATAGGGCACTCTGTTCTTGAGCCAAAGAAAGGAACCTCCCTCTTACCTGTTTGACACATGCCCAGTAAATTCTGCTGCTTTCTCTTCAGCTGGGCATCCTATCCTCTTACCTAGATCATGCTGATCTTTCCCTGTGTAGCATCTGCTGCAGTTTTGATAGCCTGAATTGTTCTTGATTTGTTTTAAAAGGCCTGTTTCAGAAATGTCCCTGATGATGTGAATTACTAGGCATAGTTTCATCTGCAAGGGTGCTCTTCATTTAGGTTTGTTATTTTAGTTTTTAAAATAATACTAAACACGCTTTGGATTTTAGAGGGTTTAATTCAGGTTTAGGTTAAGAGGTAAGGTAAGCCATAGCAATAGAATTTTAATGCAGTTACAGAAAGTATTTTATTTTTGTGTGACAACAAGCTGGCATTTAATCCTCTTCAGATTTTAGAAGCTAAACTGTAAATCAATCTTCACATAAGATAGCTGTGTCTCTTTGGTTGGTCAGTTCTAACTTGGGCTTCTCCTTGCTTTTGTAGAACTTGTGTACAAACTTTCCACATATGCCTAAAAATTCTTACATTTATTGTTCCAAAGCCTTTGCATTATTTGTACTTCACACCTCATTTCTCTATGATGTGATGTATAACAAGGGTTTTATTACACTCTTAAACTTTTAGAGCACATTTCTGGTTTTAAAGTAACCTTAATAATAACATGAGATTACACTTTTCACTTTTCTCACTTAATTCATATTAACAGCCTTAATTTTTCCCAGAGAGTCTCACTGCTTCATCTTGGGCTCTGGATTGTACTCAGCAGCATCCTCAGCATTTACTCTGCCCATAACATCACCTGTGACAAACTTCTAAATGCTGTTTGGGACAGAGAGTTTCTAGTTTTGAAGGCTAAAGGTTTGTGCATAACTCAGGGCACAAACTGATCTGAAAACTCTTAATTTCTGTTGATGAAGCAGAAAGAACCCCAGGCAGAGTTGAGGGTGAAGCCATGAGTTAGAAAAAAAATCTACTTGTCTTCTAAACTGGAAGAAAGCTAATTATTTGCATAATTAACAAGTGTCACAGCACTGATTAACTTTTCAAATAATATCTGAGCTGTATTGGATAATAATGGACTCTGGTCTTTACAGGACAAGGGTTAATGAGTCAGGCTCTGTGTGATGCAGGTGGCTCACTGCTCCACCCAGATATGAAAGAGGATGGTGTGGCTCCTGGGGAAGAGATGACACTTCTGAATTTAAAAGTCTGAATTTAGAATGCCCAAAAGCAGTGAAACAGCCAGATAAGTTTTCAGAGTTCCTATTTCTGTCAATCTCTTAATGACAGGAAAGCTTCCAGAGGGAGGCAACTTAGCCCTGCACAGACTTTTTTTTCCTCTTTGAGTCAGTGGAAACGTTGGTAAGGGTGCAGGGGGAAGAGGTGGCATGTTGTGTGATGATCCCAACACAGGTACTAACATGCAACTTCACATGGTGTTTAAAGGTGCAAGGATATTACATTTGGATGGGATCTTGCTGGGGATGAGTGTGTAGCAGGGAGGGCTTTGGGCTGCCAAGTCATGTAATTCTGCTTAGATGGCTTAATGTCAAGGAACAGTAATGAATCAGTAAACTTTCTGGCCCACTAAACTGTACAGAGCAGCAAAACTAGCTCCCTCTGCTGAAAATAATTAAGAGACACAAGTTTTATAGTTTCACAAAACCAATTAGACCTTCTTACACAAGAACATACCAATTGTCTGTTGCTTCCCTCTTTCTATCTAATCATCTTTCCTAACCAAGTTGTTATGTTTATTGCCTGCCATTTTATCTGGATGCTAATAAATGGTTAATTTCTGCAGATGGCAAGTCTAATGTCCTAGCTAGAAAATAAGTATCAGTGATAGCAAAATTGTTACACTTCTGTGGTAATGGGAGAGTATTGTAAGTAACTGCACAAGGACAAAACTGACAAATAAGGAACAACTTAACATAAAAAAACTTGGCCCTCTGTCTGGGTGTGTCATTTCCTTTGGGTTGGAAGTTTTCCCCATCTTGTATTCTGAGAGATAAAGTATTTGTCTGACTTGCTTCAAGACTGACTCTTTTTTTTCAGCCAGTTGTGGGAACACATCCCATATTTGAGTTACTTGATTTGTTTGGAGTTTCAAAAATGAGCACAGGCTCATTAAAGGAACAGGGGCAAGTCCTTGAACTCTGTCTCTGAGAGTGAGAATATATTTTAGGCAATATAAGAAAGTAACCTATAGTCTGGAAGCAGATCCCTAACCATTTTAGACTGCTGGAGAATTCAGAAAAAAAACCTTGTATAATGGCCTTTTGTGCTATGTTTTCATTAAGTCTGAGGCAGCTCAATAAAGAAACTACAGCATGATTTATTTTAATCAGTCATTACAGAGAAGTCATTAAAAAAAACTTGGCAAAATTTTGCTTACATACTTCTTACATTCCAAATCCACAAAACGTTTAGATACAATCTCATTTCATTATAACCAAAACAAACCTCCTTTACTAGGTTTATTTCTTTCTTTTTCTTTTTTATTTTTTTTTTTTTTTTTTTTTAAATGATGATGTTTCCATACCTCTTCTGTCTTCACTGGCTTTCCATTTCAGTGTCTTTTGTGTCTGTTTTCTTTATAATGTCACTAAGATTAGTCAGGTTGCTCTGAGGCATCCTGTCAAACCATAAGGCTTGGTAAGAATATTTAAACTAGAGGCAGAGTAGGGAAAATTGTTTAGCTTTTTTTGTCCTCTGAAGATGACTTTTAGAAATGCTTCTAGTTCATATCTGAAGGAATCTGAATTTTGACCCATGTAGTGTATATATGCTGAAAGTTTTGCCAACTTTGCCAGCTTGTTAGTTTCAGCTGACATTTTTAATGTTGAGAAAAAATGTGGATATTCAATCACACACAAAATCCTCTTTTTAAATGACTCCTCTGTTTTAAAAGTGGAGCACCATGAGGATATTGAATGATTTAGATAGGGACATAGGGACAAAGAACGTGCCCTGTAAATTATTGTCTCTGGCACTGTGATAAAACAGATGATAAAATCAAATTCCATAGGACAAAAATTTTCATCTACAACAAATGCTGTTTCACAGCTGACATGGCACTCACTACACCTGTTCTTGGCACTGACCAATAATAAATGAGATTTATTTTCAGCTATTTTGTTAATCTTTATTTATGAATTTTTGAAGGCGAGTGAGCAGAGAGAAGCATATAAAGAAAGAGGATATAACATTGATTGCCAAAACTGGCCAACTGCTCAGAGTCCAGTAAAAACTCTTTCTGATGGGGCATAAAGGCAATGATCTAGGAGTGCTGTGCCATGGCATTGACTGGAAACAATCAAGCAGTCTTCAGTTCTACAAGGAGGTCCGTTTTTAAAAGAGCTCTGCTCTTGACACACAGAATGCAGAGGGTAATTGCTGTGTGATGGATGCTCTTACATCATTTAGGTTGCCTTTGGCTCTTGGCTTCATCTGATATTCAGATTCTTAGAGATGAGGGAGTAGTGCATGGCAGTGTGGACAGCATGGTCTGTGACAACAGTCACTCTGTTGACATGGAGAAGGAAATTTTCTGTGGCTTTGACATCCAAAGTGAAGCTATCCCAACCATAACTCTTAAGGGTGACCTGAGTGGCCACTGTTGTGTGTCATGTGTGAAGCTGGACAGAGCTGGAAGCAGAACAGAAGGTACCTTCTGACTGTAGGAGGCTCCTGAGCTTGTGACTGGAGCCAAAAGTTTGTCTGTTGCTTTTTAAATTCCTGGAAGCTAGAAGAGAAGAGAGGAGCAGTGATCTGCACTGCTCAAAAAGTAGAGTGAAGACTGGTGGAGAGAATATTAGGTATATAATGATGCTGGAAAGCTCAGGGGAAAACTAGAAGAGCTCTGAATCAAGAGGGCCCAAAGGAGTCTAGCACAGGAATATCCACTCTCTCAGTATACTGGTGAGGTTGTCTGAGGGTATATTGCTGATAAAACATTCCTGGCAGGATAATACTTTGCTTGCAAAGAATCACAGAACAATTGAAAAAAACCTGCCAAAGTCACCTCGCACTAAAAAGAAATAGTTCAAACAGATTCTAACAAATCCTGACTGCAAAATGTGTAAATTGGATTTACAGTAATGAGACCCATCAGTGGGCACTTTTTCTTGACATATTCTGTCAGAGTATCAGTTGGAAATCGTGCTTCAGTTTTCCAAAAGTTCCTTTAATTTGCTTAGAAATGAAAGCATTTTCATCTTTCCCAGTCAGCTCTAATAATTCAAAACATGTGAAATTACTGAAGCTCAGAGTAGTGACCTGAAGGACCACTAATTTTTTAATATGAATCATGTAGAATTGCATGAGAATTTTTTCCAAACCAATAAAACCACAAAGCTTTGTTGACATGTCTGCTTCTTCTCCCTTCCACAGACATAATTATGGATGTTTGCTACTAATCTGCATTCAGAAGGTACCTGCTAGCTACTGGAGTGTGCAGTTGGAAACTTCCATCTCCTTATTCAAGTGTCCCTTTTTCTTAGTAACATGCCCTAGCTCTTCCTTTACAGATGAGCCTGGATATTGATACTTCCTATCTTGGCAGGCAGTAACAAGTGTGAGGAGTTAGATTAAGAGCAGTGGGCAAGAAAAACAGAATTCCACAGCTCTTTTATATTGTAAGGCCTTGAAGGCCTTTAACCAAGAATCCTTTAGCTGACAGTGTATTTTCTGGGCATCTTCTTTTGGGCTGAGTTGCATGGCCTTTGGCATGCCTCAGTACAGCCTAATATATATATAATATACCTAAATATTATATATATAATATATGATATTATAAATATAATATACCTAAATAACTCCCATGGGAACTGGATGTAGCATTTACTAGTGACAGAGACTGCTAACTGTCTCTGAGCAGATTGTGAAGGCAGTTGTGTGCTCAGCTAACTTTTGTTTCTGAAAATCAAGCTTTTAGGTAGTCTCTAGCAGACCTTTTCTGTGTATCTCCCAATTAATAACTGGGTATTATTAAATATCTTATTAAAAAGAGGATATCCCTTAACCTGTTATAACCGAGTAACTATATTATGTATCTCACTATAAAAAAACCCTACTTTTGAAGAATAAATGCTTTTCTGCTCAGCTTCTGGAGCTCCAGTAACTGTTATGCAGATATAAACACTTGGATAAATGGGTGGTTCTCCATACCTCTGCCACAGCAGCATTGTGCTAGGTGTTCTGTTTGGAATACTGAATTGCAGCCAAAGCTTTGGTGCTTCTGTAGGTAGCAGATGCAGCCTAGAACACATCTGGACACACTGTCCTCAAGTGGAAACAGTAGCATAGATAGCTATGATTATTGTAAAGTAAAAAGGGACTGGGTAGTTGTTTCCAAATCTACTGTTCATCTCTATTTTATAAGGCCAAGATTAAGACATTTTCCTGGAGCATACCATACTTAATTAATCCCTGACTATTTAGACTTCTTCAGGGATTCACCTAAGGACAAAGACTTAACAGTATTTGAGATTCCAAGAAGACAGCAAGATATATAGACTGCAAAGAGGAATTAAAGTTGTTTCACCTTGAGACACAATCTCTGTGCCATGTTCTGCACAGGCTGGTTCTAGGGTCAGGGTTGGGGGGAGTATTTTAAAGCTCCTGATGGCTTCTACTCTTTGACACCAGAGAGAATCCATACATGTCTAACGTTCAAGATTTCTGATAAACTTGGTGATGGGTGAAATATATGGCATTCAATGTATATTGAACCTATTTCTCCACCAACCCATGTAGTTATTTTAGAATTCTTATGCAGGTTGCTCTTTTATGCCATTTAAATCAGAAGGTGAGCAGTATAATACGGAGCAGCTGGATTCACAGCCCTGAGGAATTCAGTCTAGAAAGTTACTTCTGATGTCAAACTAGAGTCAGAGAGTACGAAAAGATAAATTATTCAGTAATGAAGCCTACACACTTATAATGCACAAGTTGTAGTGAACCTCAGTTGCTCTTGTAATTTTGTAAAGTTGTTTACCTAATATGGCAGATATGCCATATGGTACACTAAAGACAGCATTCCAACAAGGACATGAAGATTTCTAGGTTTTTATTTCTATTTTTTTATGCAACTGTAAATCACATCCAAGCTGTCCTAGAACACAAGCACTAGAAGAATATAGGCTGCTCTGACCCTTCATGCTGACTACTGCTGACATTTGGTAATTTCAAATCCATCTCTCCAGTCCTTCTCTTCCTCCATCACTCCTCGGGCTGCACTCCTAGTTAGATGCTAGAGTTGTAGCCATTCTGTCTTTGAGCAGAGCTCTCAAAAAGGCTCAGCCTTCTAATTTTTACTCAGCAGCCAAAATCTACTGCAGGTGAGAGGCAGGCATGAGAAACCACCACAATAATATCCTTTAACATAAGCCGTGAATTGCTATGACCTTTGATTTAAAAATATTTACTTGCCCTATTATTTGAGGTTTATATGCTAAGAAAAAACACCTTTCAGTTTTCATGTTTCCCCTGCAAGCTTTTGGCAAACAGCTTCTCCCTCGTGGACACATTCACATATTTGGGGGCAGAATAAAACATGGGACAGGTCTCCTGCACTGTTCCCAGTCACTCAGGGGCCAGCTAGGGAGCAGAGCAATTTAATTCATGTTACAGTACTACAAGTGATGACCACAAATATGTAATGCAGGAAGCGTTGACACCCATGTTTGGGCAACCCTAAGTAAAGAATACTTTGTCTCTGACCTATTTAAAGCAATCCCTTCTCATAGATAACTCCTAGCTCTTAGGCTTCCAAGTCTCCACCTTTGCAGCCTTCAGCCAGCTGTCAGGCCAACTCAGTTCCAGGCATCATCAACCAGGGCATTAGCACATGCCTAGTCAGTCCCACTGCAACACAGCTCCAGCTTCTAATTCCAGCCATTCCCAATATCCAAGAGCAATGCTTATTTTATAATACCGAACCAAGGGATGCTATTTCATGCTCGATTCCCCTTAAAACTTCACACGTGGCTACGATTTGTCTTTCATTTAATATTTCTCCAACAGCTCATTTTTCTGGGTAAACAGTGCCTGGCAAAAGAGGAGCATTTATTAGAAGGCAGGTTGTATTTTTAACTATATTTACTTTCTTTATGATGGTTGCACAATAAGGTCGAAGTGCAGCTCTCTACTGTAAGGCCAGCGCTCAGCAAGACGAGTCCACCTGCAGCCAGCGCCTGGCTGAACCCCACCGCACCCCCCAGGCACCTCCGGGGCGCCGAGCCGAGGCCCGGTGCGGTGGAAACTCGGCTGCGTGCGGGAGCAGCCCCGAAAGAGCCGCAGACGTCCCCGGCTCCCCGCCAATCGCGGTTTTGCAGAGCCAGGGCTCTCCCCCCAAGGGTTAAGCGGCAGCGGGGGTGTAACGCTCGCTGACACACAGGCGGGGATCGTCCCTAGCGCGGCAGGGCCCCCGCCTCGCGGTGCCGGGCTCAGAGCTGCGAGTGGACCGTTTAAAATTGTCATCTCCCTCTCTTTTTTCCCCCCTCCCCTCTTCTCTTCCTTTTCCCTTCCCAGCGCTGAAATCGCAGCCTCCCCTCCCTTCCTCGGCCGCCTTTTCCCGGGGTTCGTCCCAACCCCTCCGCCGTGGGCCCGGCGAGGCCCGGCGTGCTGAGTCAGACCGCTCAGGCCGCGGAACCAAGCCTGCGGAGACCGCGCCTGGCACACGGCAACGGCGACCGCCCCCGCGGCCCGGACGGCGGAGCAGCTACCCCGCCGGGCCGCAACCGAGGGGCCGCAGCCTCCCCCTCCCTCGGCCGCCCAGCTCTCCGGGGCAGCCCGCCTCTGCCAGCCGCGGAGGGAGGCGCGGGGGCTGGCGCGCTCCTCCTTAGCCCGCTGCCCCCGCCCGGGGCTGGGCGTGGGGCTCGGCCGCCCGCCCGCTCGCCCGCCCTCCCTCTGCTCTCCCCGGCCCCCCCGCGCCGCCGGTGGATCAGTTACACGCAGCTGGCACAGGTGTGGGGCGCCCTTCAGACTCGCGCCGGCGGGGAAGACCCGGACGCAGGGAGCCAGCAGGGAAACATGCAGCCATTTTGGGCCGAGCCAGACAAAGAGCCGTGGCCACCGCGGCCACCCCCGCAGCTCCGCCGGCCGCTCACCCGCTCACCCCCCCACTCAACCTCTCCCGCACTTCTATCCGCAGCTCGCCGCCTGCCTCTCCTCCCCCTCAACCACCACCCCAACGCCCGATCCGTCCCCGCCCTTCCCCGCACACCCCGGCCGCTGCCGCCCGTCTCCCAACTCAACGTCCGCAGCCATTTGCCCGGCCTTTTATAGGCGGGCGCCGGCCAATCGGCGGCGGGCGGAATCCCTCTCGGGCCGGTGATGTGAGGCTGGGCGCCCGCGCATGCGCCTTGCGCTGCAGCCCGAGTGTGTGTGTGTGGGGTGGGGGGAGGGAGGGAGGAGTGGAAGGGGAGGGGGGGGAGGAGGGAGCAGCTCACAGGAACCCTCCAAAAAAAAGATGGCGGCGGGCTCGGATCTGCTGGATGAGGTTTTCCTGAACACGGAGGTGGATGAGAAGGTGGTGAGCGACCTGGTGGGCTCCCTGGAGTCCCAGCTGGCGGCCTCCGGCCACCACCACCAGCACCACAAGGCGCAGGAGCCCCTGAGGGCCGCTGGGGGGCTGCTGGGGAACCATGTTGTGAGCAGCAGCAGTAGCAGCAGCAGCCCTAGCCCTAGCCCTGGAGGAGTAGTAGTAGGAGGCAATGCTAATGCCCAAACAGAGAGCAGCAGCAGCAGCAAGATGGGACTGAGTGCCCCAGAGATCACAAAAGCAGGTAACATGGGCAGGGGTGGGGGGCTCTGAGGGAGAGGGGCCCTCCCCTCCCCCCACTCCCCAGCTCCGGCTGCCTCCTTCCCTCACTGCTTTCCCCCCTTTTCCCTCTCTCCTCCTTCTCGTTGTGGCAGGAGCGGGAGTGCAAAGGGTGGTATCGATCATATGGGGGAGAGCCTCCCCTCATCATGCCCCCTCGGTGTGTATCCGCGCCTCTGCTCCCTCCCCTTTATTTTCCCTCCTCGCTTCTGCTTACTAGAGGGTGTTTTATCATGTGTGGGGACAGCCTCCCCGCAGAACAAGCCGGCAGTGCCTGTCCGTGACTCTGCCGGTCCCCTCTTCTTTTCCTGCCCTTGTTGCTGGAGTGTAAAAGGGCTCTCTTAATCCCGGGGGCTGAGGGAGGCAGAGCCCACCCTCTCGGTAATGGCTGTGCCTCCCATGCCGTCTCTGCCTGCTCCCCTTCCCTTCCCAGGGGTGGAGGTTATGGGGGGGATTCCCTCTTGATAATGCCGCCTTAGCTGTCTGTGTAAATGCTCCTTTTCCCCTCCCCCTTCTCTGTTGCTGAAGTGCAAGGGGGTGTTATTAATCATGACACCTATTTCCTGTAGAGGAGGAAGCGAGGGGGGATTTCAAGGGGAGGAAGTCCCTCAAAATGCTTCCCCCCCATATCTCCTTGCCTGGATATTCCTTCCCCCACCCCCTCCCTTGTTCCAGGGGCTTGGAGGGGGCATTCAACACCTCTCATTCCTCCTCTGCCCTCAAGGGGGGGTTGTCACAACACCAGGTCCCAGGAAGGGGGGGAATTCAGGCCACAACACCCCACCTTGTACAATGTCTTCTCCCACCCACCCACCCTTCGTAGCTACCTGGGAACATTCCCCCTCTTCGTGTTGTGAAGATTGTAGGGGGGCAGTGTGAAGGCTGGGTCTCGGGGCTCACAACACGAGAATGGAGGGAAGCTGTTTTTCAGGGGAATTAAAAAAAAAAAAAAAAAAAAAAAAAAGCCTCCCCAGAATCTCTCTGCAATTCCTCCCCTCCCCCCATTTTTTTTTTTTTTTTTTTTTTTTTGCTTTCTTATTGCTGAAGTGTGTTACAGACCTTCTGTCATGATTAATGAAGCTCTTCTAGGAGGATCTCCTTAACCCTTATAGCATGCATCTCAGTATCTGTCTGTCACTATTCTTTTCCCATTTCTGTTTTCTTAGGGCCAGGACCTGGACTGTGTCTGATTGTATGTACAACACCAGGCCTCATCAAGGGGCATGAGGATTATTCAGGGCAAGAAGCTACATCATCTTGTCCCTTCTCAAAAGCAGCTTTGCTTCTTCTTTTTAAATTTATTTTTAACTATCTCTGGCTGAGGGAACTTCAGATCCAGAAGAAAAATTCTGTAATAAAGTGGCAGGGTCTTTTGGTAACCTATTCAAGGCCTTGTAGTACTTCCTATTTTGCCAGGCTAACATTTTTCTTTCACTTTTTCATATTTTGCTGTTGTTGAGCCTCCTGATCTAACTGACTTGCTCTTAAGGAATTGAAAGGATTAGAAAGATGCAGTTGCAGCCCTGTTGATTTTGGGCTCTAGGACGGGAAATAAGTCTGAGATGATCTTCCTTCTCTCTTCCCTTGCTTCATATCAAATCTGTTTTCCTATCTTGTTCCTCTGTAATGTTGAAAGCAGAGGTGTTACAATTAATATTGAACCTGTTTTGAACCTGTTAGTCCTGGGTGGGCAATTGGAGGCTTCAAGTTAATGTCTTCAAAACCATCTTCAGTTTGTACTTTGTCTCGTTTTCTTGGCTCCATTCAGGGAGCCTGGGAGATGCAGAAGACTTGTTGATGAGCACGAACATTCTGTCTTTGCTGGACTTGTTGCTTGTTCTTTTTGCTTAACCTTGTTGTTTTGCAGGTGCAGGAGGAGTGCAAGGGGGTGTTATTAATCATAACACCAGGTCCCAGACTTCAGCTCTGGATGGAGCCACTACAACGAGCACCAGCACCACCACTGCAGCAGCAGGAGGATCTGAAGTCACTGCTGCCCCAGGGACCCTCAGCCAGGGCAAATCGGTGGTTATCAGCACCATGGCAACAGCCTTGTCCACCAGGAATGGCAAGATTGGGACCACAACAGTGCAAACTTTGAATGGGAGTAACGTGGTGATGAACTCTCACCACACAGGGAGCGGTGCTTTCTCTGCGACTCCTGTAACTGCCAACCCCACTTCTGCACCTGCTGTTGCCCCTCTCATTAACAATGGACCTGGATCTGTGGGGAAAGGAAACACTGTCAATGCTGTTTTGCCATCAGCTTCCAACACTGTCATCCAGACTTCTTTCCTTAATACTGCTGTGTCCTCTGCATCTTCCCCCTCACCCACAGTTATCTCCTCGCAGCCCCCACCCAGCATCGGAGCTGGGGTCTCCACAGTGACGCTCGTCAGGCCCCCGATCAACGCGACAGTACCCGCAGTGGCTGCAGCTGGTGCAGCCACTCAAAACGGGAGTAATACCGTGATCAATTCAACCATCAGCGTGGGGAGTTTTCCTGCTGTTGCTACAGCCACTGTAGGATCTGGAGTTTCCCTCCAAACATCACTTGCAAACAGCCAGTCCAGTCCCGCTGTGCCAGCAGCTCCGGCCGCGCAGGTCATCAAATCCGAGTCTCCTAAAACTATAGTCCAGGCAGTATCTCAACAGCAGACCATCCCTACTGGTGGCCAGCCCAGTACTACAGGGGGTAACATGATTATTGGGCAAACTATGCAAGCTGGGCTCTCCAATGTTGCTCCCAATCCTGGTGGGATACCTGCTGCAGCTCCCGGCACTGCCGCAGGAGCAGCTAGAGGCACTGCCAATACGGTGGCACAAAGTCTGCCAAGGACTCCAACAGCAACTACGAGTGGAATCAGAGCAACTTTGACTCCTACAGTTTTAGCACCTCGTTTGCCTCAGCCACCTCAGAACCCAACGAACATTCAGAATTTTCAGTTACCGCCAGGTAAGTCAGAGGACTGAGGGGTTTTGGTTTGGAAGTGTAATTTCTTGCAGGCAGGAAGGTACCCAAATTACATTTCTTGCCATTCAGTTGTGAATTGTGGAAAAGGCATCACACTTAGCAGTGAGAATCTGCTGGTTCTGAGTAGTGGAACAGTAGCATTCCACTACCTAGCACATGGTTTTAGGTGATCAGAAAGTCTTTTCAACAGTAATTCTGCCTGGTATCTTTGTTAAAATGTGAGTGTGGATGAAACTGCAAACTGCCAAAGCACGACAATGGAATGTTAGCAAATGAAATGCTGCTATTTCATTTTGACTTTTAAGGTGGTTTTGTCAGTAGTTCATATAACCTTCACGTGCTGTTCAGTTCCCTCTCTGTCCCTGTGTGCCCCCAGTACCACAGAGCACACATGAACAGAGAAGCAGCAGATATAACACAAGAAAACTCCCTTCTTTTGCTTAAAATACCTTCAAAGTCTCACTTAAAAACTCACAGATTTGAAGCTTATTATGATCTTTTTAGTCACTAGAATTCTGTACAAAAAACCATTCTTCTTATGTCCTTAGCTCACCCTGTTGTGTCTAGGGTTAGAGCTTTTGTAGTAGCTACTCTCATGCTTAGTGCTGAGCATCTCTGGGCAAGGAATCTAGTCCTGAACTCTGGGTGAGTAAAAAGCAGGATGAGCAGCATTTCTGTTCTGAGAACCATCTGTCCCTTCCTAAATATTCTGCATTTGGAGATTTAAGGTTATATATTTGCTATGATTTTGAACCAGGCTTGTACTTGTATCCAGTTTCATTTTTAACTGGAAATACTTGCATAACTATACACAGAGTTTTCTGTATTTTTAATAATAAATAGCAATAGCTGTATTCTTACTATTCTCTATTTTGGGGCAGTGTACAAAGAGCAACTAATTAAATTTTACTACTAGCACCAAGTCAAATCAGTAGTGATTGTGCAGCATCTATTTCATCTGGTCTTAGTAAAAATCCATCTGTTGAAACTCAGCTACCTTAAAGCAATACACCTGTCACATAAGGTAGATCAGAAACCATACTGTGTTACTACACATCATCTTTTTGTGTAATGTACCATCTAGGGTATGTGATGCCATGGAATTTGGTGAAGTCTGTCAGTCTTAAGTTCTAACTGGCATGAATACTCCTCATTTTTTGGTGTAGATTATTTCCTATATGAGTAATTTGAATGACGTGTTGCTAATTTCAAAAATAGTGGTGAAGCTCAGACCTTGAAATCCCAGTCCTTAATTTGAAGCTTGGAAATTGATAGGCTGGAAAAGCCCTATTTATGTGTTTGTTGCCACAGTGTATCAAAGGATTTTTGTTTTTCGGTTTGCAGTCTGTGGCCATGTATACCTATGTTTTCACTAATACTGCATTATAAACCTGATTATGGGAAAAATACTTCTTTTGCTTCCAGTGGGAGCTTTTTCTGAGTAGCTGCTGGTTTTAAACTGCCATAGCATACTTAAATGTGTTGCTCTTAGGAGAACCTTTGCCAGTCCTTAAGCATAATTGGACCATAAATTGTTCCTTTGGAGGTCTTGATAGATCAAGGTAAAACAATATAGGTTCTAAGCAGTTGAGGGTTTTTATTAAGCACTTTCCTTGTCTGTCCTACACTTTAAAAATATTGATAACTTCAAAAGAATAGCATGACTCTTAAAATAAGCAAGTGTACATGACTGAATACATGGAAATTGAGTTCTTGCAAGATGAGACAGACTTAGTATTGGGAAGGATTTCTTTGGTGGAATGGATTTTTATTTTTTTAATGGCTTTGCTTTACTTTTTTTGTACCTTGTGCAAAGCAGCCAACTTTGAAAATGTTTTACAGAAAGCATTTCTTACAGGAAATGTTAAGACCTGATGGATGTGGAGCTCTTATAACTCACAGGTGCAAGGGCTGAGCACCCTTGGAAGTCCAGCCACATACATGCAGATGTATGCATTCATGGCAAAAGAATGGTTTTGACATTGTATTTCAAATTGCAGCATCAGAGGACAGATTTTTAAGGGCAGTTTGGTAACATGAAGCTGCAAGTGCAGTGCTTGGATGCTGTGCATCCACTGGATGCATTGAATTTGCATGCACAAGTCTATGTTTTTAAAGGAATATGTGCTAAGAAGAGTTTGTAAGACTTAGTGCATGAGAGAGCTTGAGATCATACACCACACATGTAGCTTTTTACACCAAGATTTACAAACACTTAGTAAGAAAACTCCTAGGGAAGGTTTGACCAAGGGCCAGCACATGTTTGTAGTTACTTCCCTTCCCTGAATCACTGTGTCTAGCTCTCCAAAATACAGTTACAGTTTCACATGCATGGAAAGCAGTCAGTAAGTGTTACTAACCTGGGACTTGAAAATAGAAACCTTGAAAGGTTTCAGATGTGCACTTAAAACGAGCATATGGAAAATAAGCTCAATCAGTGCTCCTTAAAACATATTACCATTAGAATAATGCTTTGTGTTGCATCAAGGCAGTTGTGCAAGACAGTGACCAAATTAGAGATGCTTGAAGAGCTACAACATTCATAGCTGTTGTGACTGTACTGGATGATGGGATCCTGCTTCTCAAAGAAACTGGGTTGTTTGGAGCATTTGTTCAGTAGTAAGGGTTTTCCAGTAAGGATTTCTTTGAGGAAGAGGACTACTGTGCTTAGATTTTTCTTCAGAAACCTGTGTTTGGACCTTTGTTGTCCAACTGGGCTCATCTGGATAATGAAGGTCTAGAAGTAACCTTATTTACAGCATGTTAGCAAAGACATGAAGATACTGTCAGGTAATTTTTTAGAGGGCAAGAACAAGAGTTTCTCTTTCTAGAATGATAAAGATGCAGCATCTTTAAACCTGTGACTGAAAAGAAATTGTATGGAGTACTTCAAACAATAATATTTAATGTATCACATACAATAATATGGTAGGAGGTAGGAAAATTGGTGAGTTTGTTAATCAGACAACCTTTTTATTGTAAATAATTTGTGTTACTTTTTCATACCAAATGTGCCTTTCTTTGGGTTACTTTCCACTTGAAACCTGGATGCCAGAAGTGTCTAAAGTAACAAGGATATAAATAGGTGAGGAAATCTGCAGAATTCTGTAATATTAGAAATACAGAAAGGAACAGGAGAAATACTATGAAGTAGTGGAATGTAGTTGTTTCTATTTCTCACTGACTAGCAAGCGAGTTCAAACATATCCTGATTAGTTTCCCTGTGTGTTGCATGTGCTGCCAATATTATGCCTGTTAATTGTGTTGGCATGGCTGTATTTTGTTAAAAATAATGTCTGTAATGCACAATGATAATAGGAGCTTCTTCTAGTATTTATAGTATGTTTTACTTTCAAAGCATTTTACAAAACTTAATGCTTGCAACATGCCTGTGTGGTTGGTAAATAAAGTAGTATGAACTCTGCTTTAGAGCTGGGGGAAAGAGCAAGTTAGAGAAGTTCTGACTTGCCCAAGGCCATAAGAGAATCGATATTTTGCCAAGATTAGAGCTTGGGAGTCCTGTACTTGGCACATGAAGTGGTATCTCTCTTTCTGAAAGATAGTTGTGGATCTCTTCTGCAGAACTCTTCTGGGTGAGGGGTGGATTTTTTTTTTTTGTTCGAATCATGCATCAGCAAAAGGAACATTCTGCTTTATTTGAAATCTGCTACATCAGATCTGCCATATGTCACCAGACTGAAAGTTGTGTTTGTTCTTATTGCAACTTTGATAGTTGAGGAATCCTGCATTCTTATCTTTGTACCCTAAAGAATTTAAGACTCACAGAGCTGTGCGATAGGATATTTTTGTTTTTGTTAAAAATGAGTGTCATGAGGCAAACCAGTGACTCCTTTTGCACATCTGATAAGGGCATCTCTTTACGTGATGGGATCTAATTGGAAAATAATTGTGATTCCATTAAACTGTGAAAGCTGTTAACTTTGACTACATACTCTTCTGTTGTGTTACAGAAAATACTGTTGTTTCCAACAGCCTTTGGAAGAGGATGTTTCTATGGATTTGTTTCTGTCTGTGCTTCAAATTGTGGTCTTTCTGGTTGTTTTTTGTTTGGTTTTGGTTTTTTTTTTTTTGGGTGTCACTAGGCTTATGATCAAGGTTGTTGGTCAGTGACCAGAAGTGAATGATTTATTTCTTTTTAATGTTGAGCTTTTTTGCACTCTGCTACTTCAGAAGTTACATGCTGTTCCTATGTTCAGTGAGCTAAACAAGTTTTCCATCTCTAGAAATCTATGTGGCTTACTTCTAAGATGCAGTGTCTTGGTTTGAGGACCACAAATTTGGATGCTGCCCAAGACTTGAATCACTTACTAGCATAGGATGCTGCAGCAGAGTTAGCAATCTGAGATGAAAATGCAGCAGTTTTGGGCACTGATAAGACACAAATTAGTGGGTATCACAGATTCTTTTCAAATGAAATGTTTTGGTGTATGAAAACTGAGTATTGTTTGTCTTCTGTGTTTCCAGAAATGATATGTAAATAGAATCCTAAAAAAAAAAAATAAAAAAAAATGTATGAAGTAGTTCAGGAATGCAGCTGAAAATACTGGTATTAGACTAAGTGGGTTTTAGCATGGGGAAGAGGTTGGCTTGTGGAAAGCTTGCTTTCTAGCTTTCTGTTCTCATAAAAACTGTGTGTTCAAGTACTGACTTTGCTTGGCAGGAACTAGACATAGAAGTCATTTAAGAACACAACATGTTAAACATCTTTTGTTACTTGCAGTTTGCAGTTTTTGTCAGAAATAGTTGAAATCAGCATTTTTACCTGAAAATAACTGCTCTTGTCAGGATTTTTCTCTGTTTAAACTTTATGAATGCTTATAACTCCATTTATCTGGCTGAATCTGTTCCTTGAATTTGATGCCATTGTTTGATGTTAAAAAAAAGGCTTTTGCCAGTTGAAAGACAGTAAGTGTTAGCACGTTCAACTTTTCTATGTTAGATGTATTATCTCTTGTGAAAGAAGATTTGAAGAGGTAGTGACATGAAATAAAAATTGAAAATTGAGTTTCTCACAACTGTGCCACCAAATTATTGCAGCAAAATGGGCCCATTTCTAGCTCAAATGTTGAGAGAAGCTTAAAAACTGTACAGAGACCAGGCTGTAATTAAACAGGTGTAATTAAAGGCTTTATGATCACTCATATTTTAATTTAGATGAAGCTTTTTTTTTTTTTTATTGATACCATGGACACATGAAGAGAGCAAAATTTTATTTATTTATTTTATGTACTTAGCCAGTTTTATCTAGAAACTTTTACCCTGGTTTTCTTCTGTGGTTGCTGCTTCTGGTGTTTTGGATTTCCTTTCAGAAATCCTTGTTGTCTTCTGGAGGTACTGATGTCTCAAGGAACTGAGAGCCCAGTTTTTACCACATAGCCTCATGTCTTGAACTGGTTTTCTTGAGGTGTCTTTATAATAATAATAATAATAATATTTTTATAAATAATAATATTCAATGTAAACTGAAGTAACTGTCCTGAGGCCTTATTTCTGCCTTTAAGGGTTTTCTTTTAAATATGGAATATTTTTTTAGTGAGAACAAAACCTTGTCATCACTATGTAATGGTATAGATTATCAATTATCTAGAAGAAGGTGCTAATCATATGGTATTGATACAGCTGTGTCCTGGTTCAGCAGAGTTCAGCACCTCAGCAGACCTGTCTTAAGGCATTGCATAAATGTAGAGAATCTTTGGCTCTGTAATTGTTGTCAGGCTAGAAATAATGTTTTAAAAATACAGGTTTCTGTACTTGTATTAGCAGTGATCAGAAAGTTACACTTTGAACATGAACAGCTGATTCTCAGCAAAGTGCATAAATAGGTTATAAATCCTTTTACCCCAGGACATGACTTTTACTGTGTAGACTCAGTTGCCAAACTCTTTGGTGGGATTTGGAAATTGCTAAAAATATTGATAAAAATATGGTAGCTTGTTGTCAGTGTAGAACTTTGTTTATACATCAGAACTGTAAATTATGAACACCATGGCCCTTTTAAATTTGATGCCTTTTTCCAGAAGCTGAAAACACCTTTTTCAGTAACACATTGTATCCAGCAACTAGACAACTTGTAACATAAAACTTGCATCAGGATAATCAGCATTATTCTACATGGCTACCGTGACTCATCTAAGGTTTGTATTGAATCAAATGAGCCTGTCTGGTAAAAAGGGTCTAAGTTATCATTATGACTTGATTAATACATGCTGCTGAGAGTAGCTGAACTGTTAAAAGCCATCACAGTACTTTTGTACAGAATAAGGCACATGCTGGATAGACTCTACAACCAGTACAGTCTCAGTTGAAAAATGTGTGCTCTAGATAACAGAATATAAACAAAAACTAAAGAAATGAGGTGTGGTGCCACGCACTAGTCTTTCTTAAATGGTTTGAGGGGTCAGCAAGGCTGTAGAAAGCTGTCTTCACAGCTTCCTTCAGTTTATTAATCAAATATTTCTGTAAGGGAGGGTTAGATTTAGTGCTTCTCTCAAAAGGGAATAACATCAGGTGCATTCAGCATAAGTGGTGGTGTGGCGAGTGGGACCTGTTGGACTCCCATGAGTCAGAAGTATCAACTCCAAGGAGCAGCACTGAGGAATTGCAGCACCTGTGGCAAAAGAGTCAGTGGAGGTGGCCAGAAGAGTGTTTGCTGAGGGGTTAGCTGGGGAGGTCAAAAGAGATCGGGAGTAGGAAGGCTGAGTGGCTAAACCATGCAGGATTTTATGGAAAAGTGTGGGCAGGTGTTAGTTTTTGACAAACATCCCTGCAGTCCTGTTGGCAGTGGCATTAAAGGTGGTTTGGAAGAAGAGGCAAGTGTTCATGCCATGAACTTAAACCTCTTATTTCCTTTCATTCTTCCTTTTTTCCCAATGTATCATTTGGTTTTCTTTCCTCCCCTCTCCTCCATGGGGAAGGGGGGGAGAAGGCACTAATTATTTATAAGTGTTAGTCATACCCAGTCATTAAGCTTAGTCATTACCCAGGACTGTGCATTTGATGGTTAGTAAAAATCCAAACTAGATTTGATTTTGTTTAAAAGCTTTCTTTATTCAAGCTTACAGGTGTGAAAATACCTTTATTTCTGTAGGTTCAGGCTAACTGGAAATGCTGTTTGATAAATGTAGCCATCAGCCAAATGACAAGTAATATCATGTCCATGTTGATAGTTTGTATTTGGACTTGCAGGCATAGTGCTTGGCCTATTCTCAAAGCAGAATAACTTCTGCATCAACAGGGAGACAGTCATGAAACTGGAGGCTTTCTCTGGGGAGGGTTTGAAGGGAACATTTCCACCCAGGCTGCCCTGGGTACCTGTCAGTCAGTGGAACTGGTGTTGGGTCTCCAGTTCTGGGGAAGAGGTGGCATCAGCAAAGATTATAAATTATAATCTTATATTATAAATTAAACATAATACATATAATGTATTATATATATATATATAATATGCTATATATTATATATATAAATATAATATATTATTATATATTATAAATTAAATATGTTAGAATTATAAAGGGTGTGTACCTAGAAGAGGACATTCACAGTGGGGACTGATTAAAGAAATGCATTCTTTGTTTTTTTCATGAACCTATTTGTTATAGGATATTGCTTTTTGAAGGAAAATAATGTGGATTAGATGCATTACTCCTTATGAAGTATTTGTTTGCAGACTGGTGACTGCAAAGTGGTGAGTCCATGCCCACTGAACAGCACTCAACCTGACATGCCTTGGTACACACAAACTGTTTGCCAGGAATGAAGACTACTTGAGTTTTAAAGTCTGCTATTTAGAAGAACAGATCAAAAGACTTAATGACATTTTATGTCTTCCTTCTCAAAAACAAATCTGATTTTTGGTATAAGGGCATTGTTGTTTGATGTGAGTATATTGAAATTAATGAGAGAGCTAAATCTCAACCACTTTGAGATCAATAATTAAAGTAATTGGTTTAGGGCTTGATAGTGTTTTTCTTGGTTCTTTCTGCATCAGACTCAAGGCAGATTTGTGTGCTGATTGGGTTGCAGTTTGACAGAGCACTCTGGTGTTTTGGCTTTGTATGCTTGACTAGAAAGGAATGTTAACACACTTTCAAGGAATATAGCTTTCCAGAAAAGTCAGAATAGTTTCAAAATGCATTGTTGTTGAAGCATTTGTCAAATTGTTGATACATAAAATGATTTATTTCCTATAATAATTCTTAGATGGCTTTTCAACTGAGCATTTTAGATTTTTTTTTTTTTTCCATATGGTATCATACTTAAATACAGTGGCTTTTTGGCACCCCAATGTGACATTATTCCTTTAACTGTATCCTTAAAAGACTTGTGAATCAATACTTTACAAGTGATTCACTTCTTCACTTTTTAGACAGTGTATTTGAGTTCTGTACTTTGAATTCTTGCGTAGTAAGAGTAAGCAAAAGCTTTTACTGGGAGGTTGAGTTTCTTTTCTCCTTTGACTCCCTAATGAGAAGAAACAAGAGCAGTGTTTCATAATGTGGACTTGTGTGCTTGGTCTGCACAAAATGTATTTTCTATGCACTGCAGTCAGGATTCTTGGTGATTTTTGAGAATGGATCTTGCCTCTGTGTTGGCAATAACTGTACATCAGCTGTTCAAGAATTAGGATTTCCCAGCCCACAGCCATTAGTTCTGAGCTGTGGTTGGTGTGTGCAGCTTGGCCATGTGGATATGCAAATCAAGTGGAGTGCTGTAGTCAGCTAATGCTCTACCTAAACTTTCAGGCACTCTATTTGGGTAAAACTTCACTTTATTCCAGAGTGACATGAGTTGAAATGTGAATGGAACGAGGCACTTTTATAGCTCTGGAGTAAGTTTTTATCCAAAACTCTGTGCCCTGCTGATCTTCACTGTGATGATGTTTAGTGCCTGTCAGCAGACTCCAAGTCTTTTGTATCAGAGCTGCTCTGAAGCCACACCTGACAGTTTTGTTTTTTTTTTCATGCCAAGTTGTAGCTCACCTTAAGCATAACAGGTGCTGAATGTTTAAGCAGACACCTTCAGGGTGTGCAGGGCAGAGTGTGCACACATAGAGGTGTGTGTAAAACCTCAGCATTCGTTGCCTTAGGGTGCCCCTGAGTGTGAAACAAGACTTAAGGGAATCGGGGTCAGCATCTGGGGTTGCTCCAGTGTGCTGGACAGCTCTGTTGTTGCTTGGCAGTTTTATGGCCTGTAGACCTGCAGCTCAGCAGGGAATGTGGCTACTCTCCTGACTCCTGTTTGTACAGGCTGAACTCAGCTCTGCCAGTGCATTTTTGGAGCAGGTGAAGTCACAGGTAGTGATGGGTTCATTTTCAGGCAGCTGGTTTGCAGGAGCTGGTACCTGCTGTGTGCAGACTGCTCTGTAAGCACTGTGGTTATCCTCGTGGAGCTCAGATACCTTCATAGAAATCACAAATGAACCACATTTGTTCATGAAACTCAAGAGCCTGGATTACTGACTGTGCCAAAGATTTCAGCAAGAAGGTCCAAGTAAAAGTTTGTTCTGGATTTGTTGTGCAGCACGGATCACCTGAGGTTCTAAGCATCTAAACTAAGATAGTGCATCTGATGTAGTGGTGCACACCTCTCCCCAGGTACAGAATAATCTGTCTTCAATAGTTGCTGCTCCACAACTGTGTTCCATTTAAACTTCTGTGCTACTCATCTTGATTTGTAATCACTTTTTCTCATGTTGGTGGACAGATTGTCCCTCATGAGCTGCTACACATCTGCTGATTTATTCCAGGTGCTTTTCTTTGATGTGTGTATATCATTGTGAGTCTGCTAAAAGTTGTCTTGTGATAGGGAAGATTCCCCCAATTGCACAGATGTGTATGAAGCTGCAGTGGGTTAGTAGACACTGATAGGTACTTCCCTCTTGTCCTGGCCTTTCCTCCCTAAGGAGTGAGAATGTTTCCAGGTGAGTCAGTTTTCACAGAAGGAGGAATGGTGGATTGTTGGCCAGTGTTGCTGTCAGTCCCAGGTTCTCATTTCCTTTTCTGCAACAAGGGACCATACCATGTATATCACTTCTGCTCTAAGTTCTTCCTGCAGTTTGTATAGGGAGTGATGCTTTTCTCTAATATTTTTTAATTTGGGCAAATCTTAGAAACTTTGTGTTTTATTAAGGTTTTGTCATTCCAGAGTCTCTGTATAGCCTGATCCAGTAATCTCCAGAACACTGACTCATCCCCTTTGCTTTCTATGTTACTTGTGGTGTGTGTGATAACAACTTGCATAACCTTACAGACACTTGCTTTCCTTTTTCTGGCAACAGAATCTCTTCTGACAATACAGCAGGGATACTATTACAAAGCTTTCTTCTGCTAATATGGCACAGTCCACTTACCATTACTGTCAGATTTTTTTTTTTTCTTTTTTTTTTCTTCCATGTCAAATGTTTGCAGCATCTTGCCTCAGATGAGTGTGTGCTTGAGAGCTTAAGGCACAAACTGCTTTGACGTTAAGATAACCCCCCAGTGAACTTCCCTGGCAAATCTAGTTAGGATTTGAAGATCTGTAAGATGTTGGTGGGCTTTGGGGTCAATAACCCTCTCTTCTAGAGATAGTTGTAAGGACTTTGATTTCCCACACCAGAAGCATCAGTGCTCTAGTTATTTTTTCCAGCTTGGACATTCTTTTCTGAACATCATCATGTGTGTGTATTGAAGGGGATTCTTTGCAGCCTAACAGTTCTCCTGGACCCTGTTTTTTCTCTGGAAATAACATTTATTTACTTCTTTTACTTTAAGAAGACAATTTCCTCAGGAGACTGGAAAAGGGTATTCTTGATGCAATTTCAAGATCACACATCCATTAATTCTTGGCTACTAAAAAGAATTCATTAGAAGTCTAAGTTCCTTAGTAATGATCTGGATTAGACCACAATTTACATTGTGAATAATGAGCATAACCTGTAAACCTGAACTTTCTGTTCTTCTGTTCAGTATCTACCAGAACCAGAGAAGTTGTCACTGGTGATCTGATGGGGTCAAGGACACTTTCTACTTTCTGTTTCATATTTCACAGACACACAAGAGTTTTTCCTTCTTGCAGGCTGGCATGCCCAGTGCAAGCAGCCAGTTTTATGGCCCTCGTGCTAGGTGCTTGCTGACTGTAGATGGAATCTTTCAGCATCTCACCTGCTGTATGAACTGAGACCCTGAGAACTGGAGCATTTCCTGGGAGAGGAGGTGACACCTGGATGTGCTGCTCTTTGTGTGGCCACCTGCTAGGTGTGGTTGTTGGAGGTGACAATTTGATGGACTGTGTATTTTGCCAGGACAGTAATCTGAAGATGCATTCTGTGTCTGCAAGTTTTGACTCTGTCCAGGCCCTATAAATATTTTTAACCAAGATTTACTAGCAAAAGCTGCTAACAAACCAGAAAACTGGTTTGCTTTGTATTTCTTTTTTTGCATGTAGAGATTCTCTAGCAAGAAAGCTGTATGTCTGGGGAGTTAAGCAGATAATTAGAGTGGTCTGTGAAGGTTACAAAATATTTTTTTCCTTCTTTATTATTCTGATAATGTTTTCTTTTAGTCTTCTTCAGTCCAAGCCATGTTTCAAAGAATGAAGGAAGAGGAAGGCATGGTTGAGAAAGTTTCTCATGGAAGAGAAACATGCTTGATGGTTTTCTGATGTGTCACATGGCCAGAGCTTTTCACTTTTTACTTCTGTGTGTGACTTTACAAGTTTTATTAATGAAAAAAATATCCCCCCCAATTAAACAACAGAAAAAAACCCCAAACCAAAGTACAGAACTTCATAAATGGAAATGCCATTAACAATTGGAAACACAATAAGCAAAAGACAAAACCAATATATTACTGAATTATGCAGGTGCAGAATATAATAATTAACTTTTCCATCCAAAGACTCTTGAAAGCAGGACAGACTGGGGGAGGTCTTCACAACAAGAACACATGAGGTGACCATTGTGCTAGTCAGGAACACAAATCTTTTTGGCATAAGGAGCAATCCAACTCAATTTTGTTAATCCTTCATTTGGAGCAGTGATGAATTGTTTAATTCTAACTAAAATATGAGCCTCTTTCAGGATTCTCTTAAGCCTCTAACTTCTAACAAAAATGGTAATTAATTTTAATTTTAATTACTTTTTAATGAGAGACTTGGAAAGAATGCTTAAATGTTTGCATTTATAATAGTGAATATGATTTTAGAGTACATGGGATCAGACTTTCTAGGAAAAAGAAGGCAGAGAGATTTGAAATATCCAATTTTATTGTCACCTTTTTCTAACTGCACATTTCCAATGATCTTTAATAAAGCTGTTTGGTATCAAATAGCAATTCATCCATTTGTGGAATAAAAACCTGGATGGTGAACTTGAAAGAGAAAAGTATTTTTCATCCTTACTTTAAATATGTTTAAATAAATTAATTAATTTAAAAATTTGTTTAATTCTAGCTCTCTGATAGTACTTGGTGGCTGTGGTTCATGCTGCATTATACATTGGAGTTTGAGGTTATGATAATTACCTGTATTTAAATATTTAAAATACAAGTTTTGGAACATAAGATAAAGAAATGAGGTTTTTTTGGGTGTTAGTTTGTTTTGGGTTTGTTTTTTATACACATCTGGCTGTCAGCCTCTGCTTTTTATGTTGCAACAAATGAATCAACTGAGAGATAATTATTAATTGTATGGAGAGAGGAGGCTGAGTCCTGCACTGGCTTGGTTTAGAAGGAGGAAATATGTGCAGCTTTCTTTTTAAATCTTAACTTAACTCCAATGAGCTCTCTGAACTTCACTGAGAATCCACTTAATGCCAGCTCGGGTATGGTTTTGGGTTAATAAGTTTCTTTTTTAGCTAATCAGGTTGGAAAAAGTGGCTGTAGTTGGGCTGAGGTGAGGGAAGCCTGAGAGAGCAGCTCCATCTCCCTTCTTGAAGGGTTCTTAGCAAGACTGGAGAGGTGTTAAGTGTTCTGTTAAAATCATTGCCTGCACACTGTAACTGGTGGATTTCTGCACAGAAATTTCAGTAACAAAGTGCAGCATGATAGGGATTTTTACCCTTTTTCTGAAGTCACCCATATACTAACAAGATATAATTTCAAGCAGGCAAAGCATCTCATCATCCCATGACTAAAGTTTATGCAAGATTAGTCTGATAATAATAATTGTCTTTATGTTTGTCTATAGACCACAAAGTGGGCACAGCAATTTTATCAGTGGCAGACCCTAAGTTAAGGTGTTAAAAACTGTATAAACTGAAAATAATTATGTATCAAATATGAGTGCAGAATAAAAGAACTATTTAAACAGCGACAGATGTGAATGTAGCTTTGTATGAATTACTTTTTATTATTACTTCAATTACTTCAGGCTTCCCATAGTTAGAAATCCAGCAGGATAGTGCTTAGACTCAGGGTTTGAATTATAAAAGATTGTTTTGTCTCTTCTGCCAAAAATTAAACTTTCTTGATATGTTTTCCAAAGCTCACATTACTCTGCTTTTCAGCTGTCTGGTTCAGCAGTTGTGCTGTGTTAATGTGTAGGCATGTTCTAATTTTGCATGTAGCTCTGGGAGAATATTTCATTGTTCAGTCATTGTGCTTGCTCTTCAGGGTTAGTCAACCTTGATTTTTTGGTTATCTCCCTTCTTTTCTCATGTTTTGGGAACCAAAAAAATGAATTAACAGTGCTGGTGTCCCGAGGGATGCTTGTGCTTGTTCTGCAGGATGCTATTGCATAGTGCAGACCTGTTCTTGAGCCTGAGGTGTATATGGAGCTGGAGACTGGAACAGGTAGCATAGAACTCTGTGCTGGTGCCTGATGCTGTGAAAGTTCTCATATGGAGGTGAGCTGCTTTGGGTTGGCACTTCCAAATATCTTTAGTCACTTTTGCATAAAGAGGTAAGTTGAAAAAAACAACCAACCTTCCCTCCCCAAATCCAAAACTAGACTCAGTGTCTCTTACATTGCTTTGGGAAAGGAAAAATGTGTAGCTCTTTAAATAATTTGGATGCTACCTTAGCCCTTGAATATCACAGGGAGTGCAGAAAATGTTGAATTTCAAGAAAAAAGTTTCTTATGGAATGTTGGTATAATTCCGTGACGTTTAAGGGCTTCTGAAAGCCCAGGCATATATAGGGCCTTTTCAGTTGCTAGAAACTAAATTGTAATTAAAAAGCCTCAATATTTGACACTGACCAGAAAATAGCTCCTTGAATCAGACTTTGAAGAAGTCCACTGATTTGTTGTTTAGCTGCTTGAGATGGTTATTGTGAGGGATGACAAAAATGGGCAACATCAGTTAATTTCCAAGATTTTACACCTGCAGGTTGGCAGAGGATGCCAAGTTCTGTTTGTGCAGGAATGAACTTGATGTAGTAGCAGATCACTCTCTAGTTTTTAAAATACTGAATTTCTTTGTTTTTTGTCAGTAGCCTCCTCCCCATAGCATTAGGGTGGTAGTGAGAAAGTAGTGATGGTTCTGATGAGCAGCTGACAGGGTCAAGGTCTGTATTCACTACTGAGGGGTTTTTTTTTACCTTCTTAAAAGCTAATAAACTTTATCCTTTCTTACAGAAAAACAGTTTGAAAATACTTGCTTCCAGATATAATTCTTGCCCATAGCACATTGCAGTCTTACCTTATCACATCTCAATAAGTTGCCATGGAAAGTCACCTTTTAGATGTAAACTGGTTTAAAGTCTTTGGGTGACTCTGTGTCATTAGAAGAGAGCTAATGTAGGGAACATAAGGAAAAAAAGAGAGACAGATCAACTAATATAATGTTTTTTCCACAGTCCAAGAAAACTGTTTGAGGAATTGTCTATAAACATTTCAGCACTTCATCTGAAAAGAAAAGCAAATAAAAGCTTTATTCTTTTGAAGTAGTCATGTTCTGAAATGGCACAGCCCAGATCTCCAGATATTGTTGGGGAACATGTATAGGCTTTTTATTCACTGAACAACACTTCAGAAAAACTTTCTGATTTCAGTAGTGCCTCTTGATTTTCATGGTGAAGTTTCCTCCTGTAGTTTGTTGCTCAGAAAGGGTAACTAATTTGAGTGCCCAGTTTGTTTCCTTAGGTGGCTTTTTCAGAGCAGATGAGGTCCTGAGGCTCTCATGGACTGACTGAGCCGTGCTGAATGAATGAGCTCTTGAATAACAGAGTTCACCTTGTCCAGACCCAGTTTGTGCCTTCAAGAGAGACTATCATCTGAAAATCTGCCTATTAAAATCTGGTTCCCTATAGCTACCTAGTCTCTTGATCTGAGTGACTGAGCAGGGAATGACTGCCTCATTTCCCTCTCCACTTTATTTTTCTTTTGGGGTGAACATGGCACAATGCAGTCTGTTGCAGATGCACATGAGAGAGATTATGAGTTTATAGGCACTTTCATTACTAAATTTGTTATGGGAAATTAATTTAAAACCTAGACAGTTGTGTTCCTGATGATGGTGAAGCCTGTGTTTGATTATATTCCTTTTCCCCTCTTAAAGACAACTCAACAGCAGTCTTGCCTAATAGCAAGATTTTCTTCTATTTGCATTGTTTTGTCAAACAAATTTCTTAGTGAAGACCAGGTAGGATTTTTACATGATTGCTCATTTTAACCTCTAATCACATGGAATTTTGTGGTTGGAATGAATACAACTCATTGTGTGTTCTGATGCACACCATACTGAGCATTTTGATAGAGACAGAGTATTTCTGTGGCTAAGCTGTTTCATACAAAATGTGATCGTACCGCTGGACGTTTTGCTTCTACTCTAAAGCACTTTGTAGCTGTGTTGACTTTCAAGAATACATTAATCCCATATGTATACAGCTTATATAAATAACCTGAAAAGAATGTTCTTTCATGTTTGAAAGGATGTGTGTTTCTTGACCAATTTCTTTTTCAACAGGCATGGTCCTTGTGCGAAGCGAGAACGGGCAGTTGCTGGTGATCCCTCAGCAAGCTCTGGCTCAGATGCAAGCACAGGCCCATGCCCAGTCTCAGTCTCAGAATACTATGACTCCTCGTCCTGCTACACCCACCAATGCTCCTCCTGTGCAGATATCAACAGTGCAGGTTAGTTCATTCATTTGTGGTGTTAAAAGTGGTAAGATTTTTTTCTTTCCACCAGAAAGTAAGGTACAATGTCAGGGATTTGAAGAAAGCATTGGTCAAACTGGTGCTGTACAGACTTTTCCACATGGCACAGGCATTGCCTTTTGTTCCTAATTCTGTTACAGTTTGGCTGTTACTCATCAAAAATATTTTTACCTAGCTGGATGGCATTGAGTTTAAAAGTGTTTGTTATAAAGACCACCATTCAAGACCATATATGGTTAACGTGTGGAACTCTTTTTTCCCCATGGAATCATTATTCTTTATAAGACTAAAAGAAAAAGAGTGGTTATGGGTATATGTAGGCTGAGATCATGCACTAAGTTAAAGACTGAAAATCCTTCTCACAGTTTTACAGTGGTCCAGATGCTTTCTTTTGTGTCTGTAACAATGGCAACAGTCCAGAGGTAAAATACTAGATGAGTTAGATTATACTGAAATATAGGAACTAATGTGTTTGGGGTTTTTTTCCTCTTCCCCAGGCTCCAGGGGCACCTATTATTGCAAGACAGGTGACACCAACTACTATTATCAAGCAAGTGTCTCAGGCTCAAACAACAGTGCAACCCACAACAACACTACAGCGTCCCCCTGTTGTGCAAGTGAGTTTGTAGAAAAGTAGTGTATGCATGAGAGACATCAGTTGTTAAAAGTAGCTGGAAACCTGCTTGAGACTTCCAGAAGCACAGGAAATAAAACTGCTTTGTGCAGGGAAGAAATATCTGGATTATCCTTTCTAAAATATTTGCAGATCTCAACTCTATATTTTGGATGTCTATATATAATTTATAATAATTGCAATTATTATTTCATATTATTATTTGATATTATAGCTTTTTGCATATATATTTAAAACTATCCTGTTACTAGTTTGTATAATCACAGAATTGACTGAAATACCTTTATGCTTTTTACATCAAGTAAGTGACATCAGTTCCCATTGCATTTGGAGCTGTGATATTACTCTTGTGATGGATCTGTAGTTCTCTGAATTCTTCAGCAAAATCTACAGTGTCAAAAAAGACTGTGCTGGTAGCCTTCCACAAGCTTTCCCATGCTTACACAAGTCTCTGCTTTGATCTGTGTCTTTAGGGAGATTCTGATAACTCAAGGATAAATAGTGGTGTCTTAGTGTGTGGGCTCTCTTCAGACAGCTTGGCCTATATTAGTGGTAGACTTTTGTGTAGATTTTTTTTTTTTTTTGAGGGGTGGTGGTGTGAGCATAAAACACTATGCAAAAGTATGAAATTCTTCACATGACTTCCAGGCAGCAGTGATATAATATTATTGCTGTTGCCTGATCTGTTTCATGGTCCTTTCTTTATCCTTTGAGTAGACAGGATTAGAGTTTTTAATTCAAACATGCAGGTTTTCCTATGCATCCAGTTCACCTTTTTCCCCTCAGAGAGCCTATGATCTGAGAGTTAAATTACCTAACAGAGTCTCCTTAATTTGCTCTGCTGTTACACTGGACAAAAAAATTCATTCCATCTGCATATTTTTTGCTGTAATGAGTATACCACAGATTTCATTAATCCTGATTTCAAAAAATGAGACAAATTAAATTCCTGTCTCCTAAAATTCCAATGAAAGTTAGCTTTGACAGCACTGCAGCCTCATTTCTTGTGCATCTTTATATAAAGAGTCAGTTTACAAATGGTTTGTTAAAAGTCTGGGAGTTAGCTTTAGCTTGGGAAGAATTCCTGTCTCTCTGATTGGGTTGTTTTTAATAACTGGACTGTGTTGGAAGTCCATGAATGAACTGGGGATGTGCAGAGTTCTTGTTTACAATGTGAATTCTTTAAAGGTGGCATTCCTACTTTGAATTACCAACTTCTCTACAAAATTAGAAAAATGTTTTGCCCCACTGTTCATCAAAAAGACCTAGGACCTGAGCTTTTGTGTCCCCAGTGTCTTTGGAGAAATTCTTCCCTTCGAAAGTGGCATTTAAGGGATCAGGCAAAAAACCCAATTCTCTGCATAGAAATTTAGTACTAGCTTTAATTGTGTTTTGAAACCAGAGTGTATGATGGGTTTGTTCATGGTTATCGTGCAATTCTTAATGAACTTTTAGGATTTCAGTTTTGAATGTGTAGTGTTTTGTGCCATCTGGTGGCTCTTTCTTTCCACTACAACAGCTACAACATCAGTAACTTCTTTAAGTACCTGTGAAAGATGCTTTACTGTCCTGTGCCTCACTTTCTGTTTGATGGTTCAGGAAAACAAGTTTTGATACGTTCCAAGTAAAATAAACTGATGGTTTTTATTCTCTGCAGTCTCAGATTGTTCTGGGTGGTACTGCACAGACAACTACACTGGGGACAGCCACAGCAGTACAAACTGGAACTCCTCAGAGAACAGTGCAAGGAGCAACAGCAACCACCACTTTTGCTGCAGTAAGATTCTAAGTATTTTGTCTTTGTTCATCACATACACATGTAGGCATGTATGTATGTACAAAAATGTACAGTATTTATATATATATATAAAGCAAAATAATAATTTTAAGCTGATTGTGTCTTTCACTGTAAAAGACATGAATGTATAAATAATATTCTACAGAGGTGCACTAGAAAATGATGCTATTTCTCAGAGTATGCTGGCAGATCATGTATTAAAAAGTGTTTATCTTTTCTTCTCTGTTTTCCTTCTACCCCTCCTCCTCCTCCTGTACCAGGAAACTATGGAGAATGTGAATAAATGCCGAAACTTTCTGTCCACATTGATAAAACTGGCATCATCTGGAAAACAGTCTTCAGAGACTGCAGCTAATGTGAAAGAATTGGTGCAGAACCTGCTGGTAAGAAAAGCTCATTAAAATTGTAAGGAATAGTATCTGAGCAAATTTAGACTCAAACCTGAGGATTTGGGTTGTTTTTTTTTGAGAGGAGGGAGATTATAAAGTCTGAAAAATCACACAGAAATTTTGCTTCTTCTGATTTGAAACATATACATAAATTTTGCTTCAGTTTGTAAATGAGACATTGTGGCTCATATTCATGCATAAGGAGTTAAATTGAAGTGCAAGTAAAGTAAATGATGACTTTACATTTGACATTTTTTATTAATCAAACAATAAAAAAATGAATTATTTACCTGGGGAAGGACACTAGAGATAGTGCAGTAGCTGAGTGTAGGAAGCAAGTTTTTGTAAGGAAATAAAAAGTAATATTATCTGAAGCTAATGTTAAAGCTTGACATACTTAGTATTTATAGAATGAGTACTAGTATTCCTTAGCCTAGTTGTTAGCAACCCTTAAGGTAGAGCTGGGTATTCCAGATGTTATCACCTGGTAACCAGAGGTTGCCACAAGACCAAAATTTGAAGTGTATTTTCCCACAAGGGATATACATTTAGTTTTGTGAGGAACATCTGCCTTTTGCACACATGGTGGGCACAACTGGAGTTATTTGAAAGGGAAGAAGTATACTACCTTTGGAAAAGAGAACACCAGGGCTGGGGCTGCCTGGCTGTTCTGGGCAGTTGATAGATGGCTAATTGCTGGTCACATGAAGTATTCCTATAGATTCTTCCTGGCTCTCTGATCTATAGATAGGGCATGCCTGTCATGGTGAGAACAACTGAAGATGTTTCCTAAAACTGACTGAAAGACAAGAAGAAGGAAAAGAAAGACAGGATTGTAAGAGTTACTAGTTGAAATCTGTAGTAAAATTTGTTACTACCATAAAGCTGTCAGTAGCTGAAAGTAGTTAGGGCTGATAAAACCCACTTATTTTCAATAAATCATTGTCTTAATTGTTTTTTGGTGTTTGAAAATCTGTAAAAGTTGATTTCTACAAAATTGTTAATTTACATTTTCTGTTTTGAAGGATGGAAAAATTGAAGCAGAAGACTTTACCAGTAGGCTGTACAGAGAACTTAATTCTTCACCTCAACCTTACCTTGTGCCTTTCCTGAAGGTAACTTGTATTCACAAGTTCTTATATATTTTTGTGCCTGTCTGTCTGCAGCAATGAACACAAAGCACATCTTTCTTCAGTAGAGATGAAATTCCAAAATGGTGTCAATGGAAGACTTTAGTGGTTCCTGGTTAGACTTTTGCTCCCTTGGAAAAAAAAAAAAAAAAAGTTCTGCCTCCTGCTTGCAAGAGTTTATTATGGTTCACTAGCACACTCAATAATGTGATTTCTACTCTAGTGTAACACTGTAGCTCTGTTGAGAAATCTGAAAAGTTTGCTTTGTTTCTTTTATAAGCAGTTTCTTTCCACAGCACCAACCCATGAATTGGCTGTATGATTAGTTTTTTAGTCTTGGAAAGAAAACAAAGCATTGTATGATATAGAAAACTTTACCTTCTGGACAAGCTACTACTCTTATGCCTGGACTATACACCTGTTTGTATGGATAAACAGGGCATTTGTCACCTCTTGGTAGTAAATCCCACTTGTCATAAATTTTATAGTAATTGGATGCATCTCAGAATAGCAGTGTTTATTCTCTGATCAGAGTATAACTCTGCTTGATTAATATATACAGTCCCCCTTGGCTAAGGGACATAGCTGTAGGTGATGTTTCTTAAATACTTGTTCAACTTTGAGCTGTTGATGAGTACAAAAATGGTTACCATATGAACACAACCACCTTAAGAACTCTACTGGGGTCTCTGTTGAGCTCTTGTGAAATCAGCACTGTTTTTCCAGTGTGTCTTTTAAATGCTTCATACAATGAATTGGTAAATGTAGGAACACAGGCAAGGCAGGACATGGGCTGGGGTTGGTAAGTGCATAGCAGGGGTTCCAGGTAGGTGTGCATAACCTAGATGCTGATGATATCCAACCTTCCCAACTAAAGGGACTGTCACTCCCTAAATGTGAAGTTTGTGTGAAGTCTGTGTGTGCCATCACCTTTTCTCAGGCCCACACAGGCTGATGAAGTGAACTGAAACAAAACTTCACCTTTTATAGTTAATATTTTTTGCGTGTGATCCAGAGTTCAAATGCTCAAGCAGATTCTTTTTTCTTCTTTGCAGAGGAGTTTACCTGCCTTGAGACAGTTGACACCAGACTCTGCAGCTTTCATTCAGCAAAGTCACCAACAGCAGCCAACAACGCAAGCAACGATAGCATCGATTCCATCTGCAGCGGTGCTCCTGAGCTCCTCGGTTCAGCGCACAGCAGGGAAGGCGACTGCAACTGTAACAAGTACTCTCCAACAACCCGTAATCAGCATAACTCAGCCTACACAAGTTGGTGTTAGTAAACAAGGACAGTCTACACCACTGGTAAGCTGAAGTGCATCGTTGATTATTGCACGGGGGGTTTTTTTTTGGTAATACAGTGACTTCTCTTCTTAAATTTGTGGTCTAGCTCAGTCAGAGGTCTTTGGTCTCTCCAGAGAAACTAAGGAAAAAAAAAAAAGTACACTTCAAAATCCATTCTTGATTAAAGTTCTATATTATTTCCTATTTTAGCATGAAATATTGGGAGATGGTCTCAATCACTGCATATCCAAAAAGATCAGTGTTCTTTAGGATGTTTCATTCCCCACTTCATAAGTCTAACAAGAGATCACCCCAAAAGAGGAGAAAGAATGACTTTCTCAGGCCTGCACATAAACCAAACAAGAACAGTGTAGTGTGCACCACCTTTTTCAACACATACTGTAGCAAAGCTATGTCTGACTTTAATTTTTTCCTAGAATGTGTATTATATTACTATACATTATTAAATCACTAGGGTTTTTTATTTGCTACTTAGTACTTCAACATTCCCTGTAGAATATTTGGCAATATTCATCTGAGCTGCTCTATTCAGATACTTGCATATAAAATGAAAAGGCAAGATCTATCAACCCACAAGTATTTTTCACTTACTTTGAGTGAAAAAAGTAGTGATTATACTGGTCTTACTGCCTTTATATCCTAGGTATTATAGAAAGAGGTTAGGAACCTAGGGAAGGAATAAAAGCTGAACATTTACTAAGCAGTGCTGGTTTTACAAGAAAATATTTT